>NW_023425438.1:2252500-2852500 GCF_014108245.1 Pipistrellus kuhlii
GTTGGAGGACTGGTCGGTGTAGGATGAAGAAAATCAGGAGTTCCCTTGTGCTGGCTTAAGATGCATTTTGTTTCAGGAGGGAGCTCACGCACTGGACAGCACAAAGGAAAGGTAATAAAGCAGCCAGGGGTACCGAGCCCCCGCTGCGGGCCAGGTCTGTGCGGAGTGCCTTCCATGCACGTTCCCGCCCGCACGGGAGCCCGGGGGTTATGTGACTATAAAGCCTCCCCTCTCACCACTTCCAGCGCTGCCTCCCACTCTCCTGGCCTTGGTCTATGCACCCGAGAAAAGGATCGGGCAGACGCTAGACCAGACCCTCTCACAGAACCCTCTCAACAGGGAGCTTTTGTGAAATTTCTGAGGCCAACCTCTCACTACAAGTTGTTGCTAAAATAGAAAACCCAGGTGTTTAGGTGCGATCCTTGCTTACTTAAACCATCAACCCATTGTATGCAGCTGGGACTAATGTCACCCTAAGGTATTGTCCATGACTGACCAGACAGCTAGCGTCTCTCATCTCTGGGAACCAATGCCAGTAGCTTCTGTTTTGGTCAGACAAACAGCTCAGCAGCCTGGAGCTGTCCTGGGTGTGGCCTGGTGGATGTGGCCTGGCAGGTGTGGCCTGGCAGGTGTGGCCTGGCGGGTGAGTACGCGCTCGGGGCAGGCACCAAGTCTCTAGCTCCACTCTGGTTGGCATGGTGACATGGAGCCAGCCTTCACTTGATCCCCCCTTCCTTTTCACTCTACTATCTCTCTGTGAGATCTCGCCCCAGAAGGACAGAGAGATCCCGGGGGCCAGGCTGATGTTAGGGGAGAACAAGCAAGTCTTTGTGGGCCGTCAAGAGGCTGAGGCCAGGCCGGGCTCCCGGGCAGCACACAGAGGGCCTGTGCTCACTCCCTCGCCAGGAGCAGTCCTGACGTGGGGACCTCCCTATCCGTGTCCTGAGTCCTCTTCCTCCCCCGGCACCAGAGCTGGGCCACGTGGAGGGATCTGCACCTGGTGCCTGCCGGCATTTCACACCGAAAAGTCTTAATGCACAACTAACCTGCACCAAAACCAAAACACCCCTGTCCTCTCTTTCAGGATGATGATGGATTTCTCCTCCTTTTCTCTTGGTCCCCTTTCTCTTCTGCTCATTCACACCACCATGGGGTCAGAGAAGAGCTCAACTCAAATTAGTTAATTTAACTATTTGCAGTCCCTGTTGGGAACAAGGTGGGAACATGAGGGGGTGGCTATGAATGGATTTTTATTTTATTTATTTATTTATTTATTTATTAATATATTTTTTATTGATTTTGTACAGAGAGGAAGGGAGAGAGATAGAGAGTTAGAAACATTGATGAGAGAGAGTCATCAATCAGCTGCCTCTTGTACACCCCCTATTGGGGATATGCCTGCAACCAAGGTACATGCCCTTGACCAGAATGGAACCCGGGACCCTTCAGTCCCCAAGCCGATGCTCTATCCATTGAGCCAAACCAGTTTCGGCTATGAATGGATTTTTTAAAGGCAGAGTTGAGGCATTATCTGTGCACGACAACCACTCTGGCTACTTCCTCCCCACCAGCATCACAGAGAATTGAGTGTTGGCCCTTGTTTGTAGAATGCTGTTCACACTAGTAGCATCTCTCTCCCAGAACCCAACTCCTAAACATCCTTCAATGCCCAGCTCATCAGCCCCTCTTGGAAGCTATCCCTGACTTCCCTGGGCAGAGAGCATGCTCCTTTGCTGCATCTACATCGCTCTGTTCAGGCCCAAACTCTTGCTCTCTGTCCACTCCTATGAGTTTGGCTCCTTCCGGCCCCCACAAGCTAATGCACTCCTTGAGGGGCGGCCCATGCTTGATTGTGTCTTGATGTTCCAGGCCTCACCCAGTGTCTGGGCTAAGATAGGTCCTCAGATTTTCTCTACTTAAGGAATCCATTCCTTTCTAGAGAACGCTCCTATTTCTGTATTCAGCAGAGAGAGGGCTAAGAAATGGATATTACCATCCACTTTCTCACCAGGAGAAAGCACATCAAGAGCGACATCCCATGGTTCCTACTGGAACAGCAGGGCCCTTTGTCAGCCACGCTCACCCGTCAGAAACAAGGCTCGTGCTCCAACCATCTCCTAGCAATTCAGTACCAAGACTGCCCATGAAGCGCTGTTCACCGTGAGCACTCATGAGGGCACTCAGTGCTGGACGTGCCCTAGATCCATCTGCTCCCAATGGACATCCCATTCAGCCCGTCTGGATTAACCTCCTTTACAGCTGAGGAAACCGTGGTCTTGTAACATTAGAAGGAATGGGTGTAACCCAAGCCCTTGAAGGAACCGGGGGTCAAAAAAAAATTAGACCCTTCGCTTCGTAAAACTCCAACTGTATGTTGTCCTGGCCGTCCATCAATCTTTGCTTAAGAAACGGTTCACAGCGCCGAGCTGTCCCCAGGACACGCTCAATCCTCTTGGCCTGACATTCAAGGTTCCAGCTTCTCACTCCGCATGCGTCCCCCCATCTCTCAGAGTCTCCTCACGGCACATTCCTCAGCTACAGTGAATGGCTGCGCACGGGGCCTCCCAGGGGCAGCCTTGTGTACGCCTCCCCTCTGCCCGCATGCCCCACCCTGAGGGTTCCCACCCTCCCTGCTGTTCACCTGCCCGGTGAGCCCTCAAGTCTGGGATGCAGTGGAGGTAGTGTGTCTCTAGGCAGCTTCCCAGGTTCTGCTCCTCAGTGTGGGTCGGGGACCCCTCCTCTGGGCTCCCGCACACCCGCTCGTACACAACGCTGGCACGTGTGTGTTGTCTAGTCACTCGTTGGTCTCCCAATAATATCACAAACAAATGGAGGGCAGGGGCTGAATCTAATCACGCTGACCCCCAGTGGCTAGCAATGGTGCTGACATGCAACAGGCACTCGAATGTTTGCTGAGTGAACTGATCTGCCCTCTCCCCAGAAGCCAAGACTTGGCAGTGGTCTAGGTGAACGGATTCCAAGAGAATCGGTAGCCGGGACCAGTGGGAGGTTCCAATGGAAAATTCCCACTCCAGCAGATCTGTCTCACAACGACCATGTCAGGACAGCTGCTCACTTCAACCCCGTTTACCAATGCGACTTCCCCAAGCAGCTCTGTACCAGCGCCAGTCCACAGGCCCCCTTGCGTGGCACCAAGTCTCATCCATCTCCAGAGTCTCAGTAACTAAAACTTGGAGAGAAAAGCACACCCACCCTTATGTCTGCGGAGGATGCCTTAGGGATGGGGCCCTGGCTCAGGTCCTCAGATAACGGCTAGACCAGGGAGGCTTCCCTGAGCCTTAGAGAAGGGGAATCCCTGTTCTCCCAGCCTGAATAGACTTATTTATTTACCGCACTTACTGCTGCCTGAGATAAGGTATGTGTGCCTGCTTCCCTGCTGACGATCCCTTGATTTGAATGGAATGCAAGCTCCAGGAGACATAATGCACCCCAAACACCAAGGCTACCTGCCAAGCAGCCCATGCCCCATAAACGTCTGTGGAAAGCCTGGATGGCCGCATGAATGAATGGCCCCAGAGCTGACAGACACGGGAGAAAGCCCCCGTCATGGCCCTGGAGGAACACATCCTTGAAGCGAACTCCTACTGAGCGCCAGGCCAGGAGGCCTGCCTCAGGTGAACGGATGCCAGCGGCCAGGACATCCCCCCGGGTTTTGAGCCTCCGCTCGTCTAAAAGAAAAGGGGCTGTGGGAGGGAGTTGATGTTCATCTAACACCTTGAGTGAAAAGGATGGGGCAAGAGGCTGGGAGAGGAGCAGGCCCTGACGTGGGGTAGAGCAGAGCACGCCGCCCCCCGTGGCGGGGCTAAGGGCATGCGGACCAGAGTGCAGGCGAGAGAAGGCTGCCGTGGAGGACAAGCTCTGAAACCAAAAGCCTGGGGCCAGCTTCTCTCTCCTGCAGCTGCCTGGGACTTTCCGTGTGTGCGCCAGGCCCGCCCGAGGATGAACTCATCGCTAGGGTCACTGTGCCGTCCTCCCGCCTGAAGTGCTCCTCCTCCTTCTAGACACCTGAAGGCTCCCTGAGAACAAAAACGAAAGCCCGAGGCGCAAATGGAACCCCTGGAGGAGAACAGCGATATTGAAACAGTTCGAAGTAAGGCTGGGTGGGAGCGAAGCTAACCTTTTCTGAGGTCTAATATAAGGAAGAGACAAAGCTAACGTGTTATGTCCGTTGACTGTCGCCGTAAGTCTACAAATTAGACCGCCCTGTCCCGCCCCGCAGATGGGGAAACAGAAGGTTGGGGATTTAGAAAGGTTTTGGCCAAACCAGTGAGCTCACAAATAGCAGAACTGAAATTCGAAGGCTGCCTCATTCCGAAACTGAGCTTGGCTCTCTCCCAGGGAGCCCCGTGAGGAAGAGGAACCACAGAAAGAAAAGGGAGCGCCAGGTCCACCTCCCTCCCCAGCAGCAAATGAGGCTCTGGCGTGAGGAGCGGCGTGGGATCAAAGGATGCTGGGGCCTCGGGATTGGGAAACCCCCTTAGAAATCACCTGCCTTACCTTCCATACTGGGCTCAGCTTTAGGTTTCGGGGTTTAAGGAAACTCAAGATAGCTAGATGAAAAAGACAACGTTTAGGAGGGAGGATGGCAGAAGGCAACAACCAGCCAGAAGTGAGGGGCAGCAGGCGTGGGGCCAGCCGGGTGTCTCGGCACCTCCTGAGTAATTCCTGACCCTGGAAGGGGGTCCCTGGGCCAGCCAAGAGGAGCTGTGTTAACATGGCGGCACCCAGCGCGGAACACTCAGGAGGACTTTGGTCATCAAGAAGGAATGTCAGTTCCTGTCAGGTCCAAGTTCAAGGAAGAAGTTCAAGCAGATGTGACCCTCCCTTTGTAGATAAGAAGAAGGGTGTCCACCATTCCACCGACCAGGAGGAGGTGAGGAGCAGGGAGGTAACAGAGAGCCCAGGTGGTGGCGGTGAGGGAAGAGGACGAGGGAGCAGTGACCTGAGGCTCATGCCCCGTGCGCTCTCGGACGACAAGTTCACGAGCTGAATTTGTCTCTAACACTGTCTCAGCGAGCAAGATGCCAGCCAGACCTCCACCAAGACCTACGTTCTCCTCAGGCTGGCGACTGAAGGACTGCTCCTCCTGCTTGGCTGGACGGGCAGAAAGGAACCCCCATGTGCTTGATCCAATGTGGATTCTGAAAGAACAAAGCAGCCCAAACCAGCTGGGATACTCTCTCCCCCTGCACACGGTTCAAAACCACACAAACACCCAAACGTCTCACGCTAGCTTCCCCTCAGGAAGCATTTATGGAACCCGGAACCTTCAACCATGTCAACATCGCAGCTACCCCTAAATGCACGTCGATTCTCAATGAGGTCCTTGCTGTTTTGCTTTTTTATTTTTTCTTGTACAGGCACGTGAGATTAGGACGCACGGCTTACAATCGGAGATGACAGATCTGGTGACATGACTCTCAGGCCAGGGGCACTGATCACCCATTCCCCCCAGAAAGCACTGGGCATCGCTGTACAGCCTGCCCCCCCCCCGGGCTCCCCCCCCCCCCCCGCCCCCTGGCAGCTGTGTCTCACCTGGAGAGGGCTCTTGGGAGTCAGCTCACCCGTCCAGGCTGATGGGACGGACCAGCAGAGCAGCCCTCGGCCACACAAGTCTGGCTCCCGGGTCAGGGCTGCGGCCCCCTGGAGTCCGGGGTTCCTCTGTTCTTAAGTGAGTGGCAATCTGCTGGAAGGAATGCAAGTCACGTCACTGAGAGGCCATTTCCTGTGCTCCTCTCTCAACAATACTTTTTTTTAAGGAGAGCAGAGAGTCCCCGAGTCTCAGGTTCCCAGACTGAGAGAAGCCCGCAGTAACCCTGCCTCATGCGTGCGTCCCATGACTGAGAGACTGGGGTGCAGAGAAGCCTCGCTCGGGGGTTCAGCGATTTGGACGAGGAGCCCAGAGGAGCAGGAGTCTTGGACTCTCTGGCCTTTGGAGTTTCTTAAAAGTAGTGCCTGCGCTGGCTGACTCCTCAAACAACTGGTCATTGACCCAGAATGCAAAGACTTTATTATTATTTTTTTAACAGATTTTCAGAAAGAGCAGTGGTGTGTTTTCCAGATCGCTGTCTGCGTTGTTTTTGCAGTTTTACCCTGGGAGCTAAGTCAGTAAAACGGCCCCTGCCAGGCATGTGGTTGGTGGCTCTCCCTGTTTCCCTTGGACAAATATTGTGGTGGGACCGCGTGCCCAGGGGCCCAGGGGGTGGGGAGTGGGTGGGAGGGGCAGGGATAGGCATGGGAGCACCAGCTGGTAGGTCTCTCGGTGGGTCTCTCTCTGTCTCTCCCCTCCTTCTCGCTCTGTCTCTCCCCTCCTTCTCACTCTGTCTCCTCTCTCTCTCTCTCTCTCTCTCTCTCTCTCTCTCTCTCTCTCTCTCTCCCCTCTCCACCCCCCATGGCATGCCTGATTAGGTGATTTATCTGGCTACTGTACTTCTGGAGAGCCATTTCCCTGAGCACAAAACCAAAACCAAAACACAGAGCTGCATTTGTTAAGCAAATACTATCTGCCAGGCGCGCCCTGTGATCTCACAGATGCATTTCCCTCATTTCTCCCCATGAATACCATCGGCCTCACTTTCCCAAAGGTCAGGGAGCCAGAAAGATCCGCAGAATCACCAGAAGAATCATTCATAAACTCCTGTCTCCCTCCACACCTAGGCTGTGTCCATCGACACTTGCGCGTATTTACTCGGCCAAAACACCGGGAGTTCCGCAGTGTTAGTTTGGACGCAGGAGGGTGCAAGTTGGAAGCTCTAAACTGCTGCGAGGGCATGAAGAATTGTCTTAGGAGATTCTCTTTCAGGCCGTGCTCTGGGGCCCGCTTCCTGCTTGCTCCCCGCCGGGGCTCACGTGCCCCAAGAGGCCGGGCCCCCTGGCTCGGGCTCTGAGCAGCAGGCAGAGGGCTGGTGGGTCAGGAAATCATGATTATCAACGCACTCTGCTTGTTCCTGTTCTCAGGCTACAGGACAGGGCTGAGAGATGGGGCTGGGGTGGAGAAAGAGGAAGAAAAAACAGGAAGTGGGGGCGGAGGAAATGATAGAGAAAACACTGCGAGTCTGAAAAGTCCTGGGCCTGGTGAGATTCTGAGCCGGCGTCCATGGGGTTGGCTCTGCGTTTGGGGGCAGCGGGCCATGGTGGCAGCGGGGAGGGCCTGGGGTCAGTGCCTGTGACATCTCCAGCCCAGGGCACGGCCCCAGAGACGGCGCCCTGGCACAGGCATTGTCTCCCACAAGCACTTGGTGCCCACAAAGAATAGACCGCCCAAAAGAAGAATTCCCAAAGAAGAATCCCGGTAAGGCCGTGTCCCTCACCTCTTGGCTGTGGCTGAGAGCCCAGTGCGCCCACAGGGACCTGGAATCGAGAGAGGAGCCGTTGAGGTGAGGGGTCTCGGGGGTGTCATTCTCCCCATCCCCCCGCCACTCTCCTTCTCAAATGCTCCCTAACGTATAACCTGCTCTCAGTATGCACGATTGGGACTGGGTCCACCTGCCGGGGCCCAGCCATAGCCCCGCTTCCTTCTACCACAAAGCTAAGCGGGCCAGGCCAGAGGAAGGCAAGTCGCCTCGGGACCTGCCTCTAAGCACCTGCAGTCTCCTATGTCCATGGTGTCCACTTCACTTGCTTATGGACTCTTACAGGAGTCCCCCACTGCCAATGGGCATCGTAATGATGGTAAGCAGAACAACCACAAAAATAGATAAGCCTGGTGATCGCTAGTCACACAAATAGACAAACCCAATGATAGCTAGTCACGCAAATCAACAAGCCTATGGTTGATCACCATGCTGCAACGCAAATACTGCTGAGTGGAGACTTAGAGCCTCCCCATGGCCAGGAGGGCGGGGGCTCCGGCCCCAGAGGCCACCATGCAGCACTCCCTCCCAAGCAGTGGCAGCAGCGGGCAAAGGAAAGGGTGAGGCACAGGAGGGCAGACCGTGGGAAGAAGTCAGGAATAGCAGGCAGAGGAGGGAGGCTCCAGTGGGGACATGGAGAGCTGCTGAGCCCATAGGAGAGGGAATTTGTCCCCAGTCCCCTGGGTGGCAGCACCCCCAATTCCTTCTCACCTGCCCCCACTCTTCAACACTCCCTGCTCCCCTACACCCCCCAGCCCCCTAAGGGAGTCAACCAGCTCCAGTCAGTGACATCTGTATGGCTTGGTGGTGGGAGGGAGGAGGGAGGAGGCTAGGCTGGGGAGGGCACACGGAGGGTCGAGATGACAGTCCTCGGTGAGGAGAAGGGCTGGTGCCTTGGGAATCCATCCCCGTGTCAGAGGGGAACGGACCCACTGGGCAGGAGGGTGGCCATGATGTTGTCCCACCTCAAACACTGCACATGCTCCCAGGTCACACATGCTCCCAGGTCACACACACTCACAGGTCACACACACATGCTCACAGTCACACACACGCTCCCAGGTCACACACACTCCCAGATCACACACACGCTCCCAGGTCACACACTCTCACAGGTCACACACACACTCTCACAGGTCTCACACACACTCCCAGATCACACACACACTCCCAGGTCACACACTCTCACAGGTCACATTCTCTCCCAGGTTGCACACATTCTCACAGATCACACACACACTCCCAGGTCACACACTCTCACAGGTTGCACACACGTTCACAGGTCACACCCACTCTCACAAGTCACACACACTCCCAAGTCACACACACTCTCACAGGTCATACACACTCTCACAGGTCACACACACTTCCGGGTCGCACACATTCACAGCGACACCAGCTCTGGTTTCAGCCTCATGAAGGCCTGGGAGCAGGACAGCACAGAAATCACCTCTCACCACTTCAGAGGCGGGAGATTAAAGCTTCAATAATAACAGTCACGGAGTAATAATAATAATAATGACAGTGATGCCATCTGTGGCAGCCTATTATGTGCCAGGAAACAAGTCCTTAGTAATTACACCCACTCAGTGACGGCCTTGTCATTACTCCTCATTTGTAGCTGAGCTACACTAAGTAATTGCCCTGGTCTGAAAGCCAGCTGTATGAGCCGGGAGCTGCTGTACGTTCTGTGGTCTGTGTGACATTTTGTCCCACGATGTCACCACCTGTGCAGTGACTCAGTGACATGCCTTACCCATGACCATGCAGTGGTGCCGGCCCACAGCCGGCTGCTGCGCCGTCGGCAGCACGGGTCCAGGTTTTTGCCTGAGGATGTTATCCCCGTGGCATCTGCACTCGGGCAGGAGCCTGGTCGCATACAATTCGAGCAACCGTGGGATTCACCATCTAAGTGCTTGTGGGAGTGGAAAGCAAACCATGAAGGCCCATGGGACAACAGGCATGAGCCAGGACGGTCGCAGGCACCCAGGACAGGAGGGCACCCTGATGTCACCCACAGCCCCGGGGGCCAGTTATGCTTGTGCTGCTGTGTCGGGAGAGAACTGACCTGGCAATCCCCAGCTTTCCAACCCACACACACATTCCTTAATATTAATTAATTTTTATTAATTTCAGAGAGGAAGGGAGTGAGAGAGAAATATCAGTGATGAGAGAGAATCATTGATCGGCTGCCTCCTGCACGTCCCACACTGGGGATCGAGCCTGCAACCTGGGCATGTGCCCTGACCGGGCATTGAACCCTGAGCACCTGGTTCATAGGTCAATGCTCAACCACTGAGTCACAGCTGGGCAATAATAGATTTCAAAAGGCTCGGTGCTCCCCTACCGAGGACAGCTGGAGACTGCAGGCCACCGACAGGACACAAGACCGTTTCCTCAAGGGGCAGCATGCTGTGAGGACAGGCCTGGCCTTTCTCCACCGCCAGTAGGCACTGACCCTGCCGGAGGGCACGGAGTGGGCCCTCTGGACGGGCCTCTCCCCTTTCACGCAGGGAGGACGGAGGCAGCACGTAAAGCCAGTTTTTGTTTTACTTATTCCCTCAGCACCTGCCTTCTTAGGAATCCCTGCCCAAGGAGAGGAAGACCCTGCCTTCTTTTGACTCACACTCTCCCACCAGTTCAGGTAAAGGAAATGCTAACAAGAAACTGTGGGGCTCCGTCCACTGCTGGAGAGACCCTGGCATTCACTGAATCACAGAGCATGACAGGACATCTAGGTTCCTGACAGCTCTGCCAGGCTCAGGGCCTGAGGGCCCAGGGGCACCTGGAGGGGGCCCTCCTCCCGAAGACAGATAAGCCAGGCCCCTTATCTGTTCCGTGCAGGAGCTTCTACCAGCGGTCATATTTGGTAAGTAGGTAAGACCCTTTTCCCAAATTAGGTCACGTCCACCGGCCGTAGTGGTTGGGGCATGGACTCACCTTTGGGGGTGGGGCACCATTCAACCCACTCCCTCTATGAGTATCACGATAACGACTATTATCATCCCTCACGTTACTCAGGAGACACCTCCATTCTGGAAAAGGGAAGGGACTTGTTTAATGCCACTCAGCACGCAGGTGGAGAAGCCAGGACTGGGACGCAGGTCTCCCCACCGGGTCAGCGTGCTGGTTGCCCATCAGGGTCTTCCATGTCAGCGTGCTGGGAGCCCATGGTGGGAACCTGTCCTGGGAGCAGCCTAGCAACCTGACGGGGCCGACCAGAATGGCCTGGGCTCGGCGATCCAAAACTGTCAGGGGTCAAGAAGCGGGTGACGGTGGTGGCACTGAGGAATGCCACTCTTTCTCACTGGGCAGTGCCTATGGCCGGGCACGTGACTGTCTCCCTCGGCTCTCACATGGGTGCTGCTGAAATGAGGGCACGCCAGCTAGCCACATCTCACAGATAAGCAGCTGGAGAGTGAGTCACAGAGGCCGGGGGTCCAGCCCACGGTTAACAGCACATGCTTATAAGCGTTGGTCGTGGAGCACACAACTGAACCCAAGTTCAATCTCATGGCGCTCACCCCAACTCTAGCCATGGAGGGTCCGTCCATCACACCAGATAGGGCGTCTGACCCAGGCAGGAGGGCAGTGGCCAGTGGCAGGACCAGAGCCAGGGTCTCTGCTCCGAAGCTCACACTGACTCCATTTCCCAGAGCAGTGGTTCAACGTGGGGTCTGACCTCTGTCCCACCTACACAGCCAAGAGGGTGAGCGCCCCCATGTGTGTGGCCAGGGACACAGGTCAAACTGGCTGAGGGATTGGGGAAACGATGTGCCAGGCCCGAGGCCTGCTTTCTGTCCGAGGCAGGATTTCGGTGTGGGTGTCATCAGGCCCTCCTCTGGGCTGGGAGCAGGGACTCGTTAGAAATCAAATGAGATGAGTCTCCTCCTCCCTCTGACAGTCCTCCTCTCTCTGACAGCCCCGAACATCACGGCGAGGACATCACAGTCAGCCTGGGGCCTTCCGTGCTCACTCCCCTCTTCCCAGGGCTTCGATTTCAGGGGTATTGCTGTCACAGCTCAACAGGCTGGAGTCTGAGGCGTCGGCGGCCCGCTGCCTGGTCTCCTCCTGGCAGGCAGCAATCAGATGGACAAATCGCCTGTTATACAAACAGTGCTGGGAATGGAGAGGGCAGCTCAGGAACAGGCAATAATGTGGCAATCACTGTGGAAGGTGTCGGACAGGTACCAGCCTCATCAGGGGGGTCACTTTGTAATGCATACCAATGTCTAATTGCTAGGTTGTACACCTGAAGCGAGTATCATATCGTATGTTAACTGTAATTGAAAAATAAAAATTAAAAAACGGGAAAGACAGAAATGAACACGGTTCCAGCTGCAGAGGCCCTGTGGGACCACAAGCCAGGACCAGGGCTTGTGAGAGCAGGAAGGCTCCACAGGGAGGCGGGGAGACCTGGGTCTGCCCCCAGAGGGGCCTTGGCTGGGAAATGCGACCTGTCGTCCCTCATTCCTTCTCTTGGATCATCAGATGCAAAGTCTGTCCAACTGGCCTCACCATGATGGCAGGCCGCTGTGGGCTACTCTGAAGACCCAGTGAGCTTTCTCCTCTAACGTGCAGTAGCTCTTGAGGGTCGTGTTCCTCTCTGCCCATGGATGGGAAGTTTCCCAAGAGGAGGCGAATGTCTTACTTATCCAGAGCCCCGCACACATGATGGGTGCAGGGTGGGATCTGTAAAACCCGGCTTCCTGGAAGGCAGTGAGCGGCTCAGTGTGCCAGGAGGGCAGAGGAGGTGCAGGGACACAGCCGAGAAAGAGGCTGGTGAGAGACTGGGCCCGCGGCTGCCCAGGATGCCCTCAGGTAGCTAGAGTACCCAGTGCTCCTGTCAGGATTAGTGGGAGGATGGGCTGTGGAAGGAGCTTGGGGCCTCAAGACCAATGCCTCTCTGAGTCCTGGCTGCGCCATCTCTATGAGGGGAGCAATAGCTCCATGTCAGGGTCCTTAGGGTTATCCCAATATTAAATGTGGCCAGTGCAGTTCTTGGTACCTATTTGAACTTCAGCAAATATAATATAACGGCCCCTGAAAAACATGCTGAGCAGCAGGATAGAAAGCGCTGACCTGGACTGTCAGGGTAGATGATGGCTGTGGAAGTTCAAGGTCAGAGCTGCCCAGGAATAGGAGACTAAGAAATGGAGGCCTGGCCGGATTGCTCTGGGCACAATCTGAGGGCCAGTCTGCCTGCAGCCATTTGTGGCCCAAGTTCCCGCCGATGCTGGCGTGTTCCAGAGACTTGCAAACACTGGCAGTGCCCATGTACCCAACCAGGCGGGTCTCCCTCGGCAACACCACCCAAGTGCCACAAACCACCTGGAGCTCCCTGCAGCCCCTGGCCCACGGTACCACGGACAAGAGCCACCTCTGGGTGGCTTACACTGGATGTTCTTCTGTGAAGACCCATTGGCCCCTAAGGCTGGTGGATGGCAAAACACTGCAGCTTGAAAAGCAGGCAATCTGGGCTCCTGTTTCAGCTTTGACCTTAAAAATTCTTTTTTTTTTTTTAATTTTTATTAATTGATTGATTTGAGAGAGAGTGAGAGAGCGCACTTTGTTTTTCCACTTCTTTATGCAATTATTGGTTGATTCTTGCATGTGTTCTGACCGGAAGTCAAACCCACAACTTTGTATTGGAATGACACCCTAACCCAGTGGTCGGCAAACTTATTCGTCCACAGAGCCAAATATCAACAGTACAACGATGGAAATTTCTTCTGAGAGCCAATTTTTTTAAATTTAAACTTCTCCTAATGCCACTTCTTCAAAATAGACTTCCCCAGGCCGTGGTATTTTGTGGAAGAGCCCGACTCAAGGGGCCAAAAAGTGGCATGTGGCTCTCTAGCCTGAGTTTGCTGACCACAGTCCTAACCAGTTGAGCTCCCTGGCCATGGCCAGCTTTGACCTCACAGCTCTCTAATACACTGGGCAAGTCACTCCCTGCCAATGAAGTGGACTTTGGAACTTGGGACCTCAGTCTGGAACAGCCTTTCAACAAAGTGTACTGTAAGAGCTTCACCCACGAGAGACTCTGCCCTTTGATTTGCTACAAAACCCCATTTAAAGGAACCTGTCCTGCAGAATGCCCCCATTGTGATTTAACAGGAACATGCTCAAGTCCAAGGGTAGCTGGTTCCTAGTTCCCAGCCCACCGATGCTTGGCTATGCAATCTTTCGTGAGCTGCTTTACTCCTCTGAGCCTGCTTTCTCCTGTGAGTCTCAGAGGCAATGGTATCTGCTTCACTTCCCAGAAAGCATCAATCTCACTTTACTCAAACGTACAAGGCTGGCCATCCTTTCCTTCCGTCAACGGATCCAGATACATGTTCACCAGGCAGGCGTGGGAGAAACGGGGGATTTCCATTACTCTTAGTAAGGGGAGCGATTCGGGGATGACGCGAGGAGGAGGGATTGAGAAGGTACCTGCGACAGCTGGCAGCCGGCTTATCTCTATCTCCTCTGCTGAGGATGGTCCCCAGGCCCAGGCAGCACACCCTGGAGACTGCACGGAGATAATATCACAGCTGCTCCCGGTCCAGGGTCCCTGCTGCCCGGCAAATCCCCAGGCACATGATCAGCATTCAGGCCCATTCAGCCTCAAGACTCAAAGACTCAGGGCTGTAGGGGTGCATCACACACCCTCACCTGGCCCAGTGCTCTGCAGAAACTACTTCCTAAAGCACAGCTCTGATGCTGCATCGAATCTTCGCTACTGCTCAAAACCCTTCAGGCACTTCCCACCACCTCCGGGATCAAATCCAAATGCCACAGCATGCTCCCACCACCTCCTCTGGGGCTACCCACATCCAGTCACACCAAACTACTCCCCGAGATTATGTAATGAGGTGGCACCAAGAGAGGGTTCTTCCAGCAGTCCAGGCTCTCCCAGGAATGATGCTGGACCCTGGAGAAGATGGCCAGAAGCATATGGCATGGAACTGTGGCCAAGGTAAAAAACACAAGACCAGTGAGGTCCTTAGGCTGAATGAGTTTTCAACATGATGACAACCAGCCAATTCACAAACAAGCAAATGCAAGAGCAGTCATCGGAAGCTCGAACATAAGAGAGTGCATTTGCTCTTTCCATGGACAGTGAGAAGATTATTTGTCCTTTCACACATGTGAACACTGAGGCTTACATCTGGACTGAAACTCCAGCCAAGACCCTTCTCCTTCACTCTGTCTAGCACAGTATATCCACAGCCCCCTGGCCCTCACTATCTTGTACCTCCAAGCACTACGCACTCAACATATCTGGTGCTGAGCAAAGAATGACCCTCAGTTCCTGCCCAGGAGTTCATGCTGTCCAGGAGATCTTACTGATGAGCTCTCTAGGGATCCTTCTCTGTCCTCCTGCTAGAAAGATTATATATAGGAAGAAATGCTTATTCAACAAAAAAGGGAGAGAGAACATTTCATTCTAACAGCTCTATCCTTATTCAAACAAATGATCAAAAAACCTTACCAGGCTAAAGCACCCCCATCACACTCCACACTAATAAATGTGTGTGATTATGAGAGAAGGAGGACACATGGAAGGACAAGGTCCAGAGGAAGCAAGATGAATATCTGAGCCAAGTAATCCTGGATCCAGGTGACACCAGCTTACCAGAGCCAATTATACATATATCCTCCCTCACTTCAGCTTCAATGAGGTCTGATAAGTAGAAATCAACCATGGTGGGAGTATTTACACCATGAAATTGGCAAACATTCCTCATCAGGTGTGTTTTGTGTCTGTTTTTCCCAGGGAATCAGTTCTGTAATATGTATCAGCCGGCCACTAAATGGATCCAGGAGAAGGACACTGGGTTGGGAAGATAGGAGATTTAAATTGTAGCTACTGCTCTGCCTCCAACTCACTGTTTGATGGGCAAGTTTCTTCTCTTTCTGGTCCTCAATTATATTATAAAAAAGGGAGCAAAAACCCTGGTTTTCCTTACATATAACTATATGAACAAAAAGAGAAGAGAGAAGGGCCTTTGGGTCCAGGTAAAGTTGTGAAGGCATATTTGCCAATGTCTGCGGACATGATGAGTTGCCACAACTGAATTGTTGATGCCATTGGCACCCAGGGATACTGAGACCATCATACACTGTGTGAGGTGGTCCCCACAAGGAAGACGGAATTTGCCCTAAATGTCTGTGGTGCCAAGGTTGAGAAGCCTGATCTAAAGATATTCAACACAGTGGCCGATTCAAGTTCCCTGAACATATCCGCGTCCAGGAGAAAACGGAAGGGAACTGGCCAGTTGTCAGAAACCCTAGAGGCCAGTGGCAGAACATCGTGGTGATCCCTACAGGTGCGATGCAAGAGTAAATCAGCTCTTATCCTGCATGGTGCCGGGCACACAGTAGGTGCTCAGTCATGGTTTTGGGGAAAAGCAAACGGGGTCAGTTGCAACCACACTGTGCTCAGCTACCAGGCTCACATTCCCCCAGGCCCAGATGACAAGTAGAAGCATCTGACAAGTACAATCTCACCTCCTCTGCGAGGAACATGGGAGGAGTGGTGTGAGGTTCCCACCCGGGAGACTCCACTTAGGCAAATCATCACCAGCCGGGCGAGCACAGTGGCGGTGGCCAGAGGAGCGATTTTATTTAAGTCACTTTCTAATATGAGTTGAAATGTCTTGAAAGGTGAAGCTTTCAAACCCTCCTCTGGGGAGGCAGTTGTGAAAAACACACAGCAGGCAGCCCTGCTTCTGACACATTTAGAAACCACTTTTTTTTCTTTTCTTTTCTTTTCTTTTTTTTTTTTTGTAGAAAATCCTTTTATCCCTTGTACCACTTGGGGCTGAAAATACATTTAGCACAAACCACCCTGAGCGGAAACAGCACTGGGTAAGAAACACCCTGGGCCTGGTAGCCACCACGGGGAAGGTATCAGCATCGGACACAAGGGGTACAGCCGCCCCATGGAACACACAGACTGGCCCTGGGGCCTGGAGTCAGTGGGGCTGTGAGGGAAGCTTAACCACAGCCTCTCCCCAGAGTCCCCTGTCAGGATCCCAATGTCCCATCCTCGATCTGGGAGTGGCAGATTTCTCAAGGAGTGGAGGACAGAACAGAGGACCTCCCTGGAGTCTGCAGAAGATCTGAATCTCCCCCTAAACCACCTGACTCACAAAGACCTTTAATTAAAAGCCTGAGGGCTCAGAGCTCATTCTAGATCTGCAGGACCCTGTGGCTTCCCAGGCACAGGCCCTGGGAACAGAATAGTGAGCCGGTTGGCCCTTCCTGGTGTGTGAATGACAGCTCACTCAACTCTCTATCAGCTGCACAGATGCCAGAGCTGGAAGCAACCCAGTGCCCCACCTCTTTACTCTGTGGATGAGGGGCTGGGGCCCAGGGGAGGAGGCGGGATGCCCCCAGGGCTGCTCTGAGCTCCTCACTGACTCCCAGTCAAAAGCGAATGTTGCACACAGGCCCTGAGAACTTGCTCAGGCCACTCAGCACTCAACTCTGGCTGGTTACAGTCCAGGCAGACCTGGGCCCGGAGCGGGGAAGCAAGACAGCTCCAGAGCAACATTTCAAAGCAAAGACCTCATCAGAACCTGCTCTGTCCATGCTGAGCTTCGCCCCTTCCGTGCCTCTTCCATCCTTCACCTCTCACTCACTCCTGCATCCAGGACCCTGAAACATGGGTCTTATGGTGCCCATAATGGAGAGAAGGAAGCCCATGCAAAGAAAAGTAAAGGAATGCCCCTGAGGCCAGTCAGCTAATGAATTTACTTGGTTCTGATGCTTGTGCCTTAAACCAATTTTTATTTTTTTAATTTAAAATTATACAATCCAAAACAACAATGGGATAACTCCTTCAGTCGTGGCAAAATTATTTTGTTATTTTATTAATAATTTCCTGATTTATTAGATTTCAAGCTTGGCTTTTTTCATCCTATTAATGGCCAACATTTCTAAACATGCTCTCTATGCCAAAATGACCTCTTACTGTTGGCAAATAGCTTTACATAGCCTTTCTTTCATTTTACTGATCCGGACACAAAGGCTCAGAGTGTTTGGGTGGATTTCCTGAGATCACACAGCCCGTCAATGGCAGAGCTGGGATTCTCAGGTAGGTCTGTCTGACTTTTGAATGTTGTGTTCCTTCAACCCTAATGACCTGCGCGTCCCTGGTTGATGGGCTGAACTACCTGGAGTTGGGTATGGCTGGATGTGAGAAAAAGTGGGGCGGGGCAGTGCCAAGAGAAGCCTGGACCAGCCTGGGAGGCGGGGCTGAGCCAAAGCTCTGGGCCAGCCAAGACTCACGGAGGACCAGACATGCCTCATGGGGGCTCCATCACAGGTTTTACCTTGTACTATGTGACCATGACCGAGTGGTGTGCTGTATCACATTCAGACACATCTGGCTCTGGTGGTAGGACCTCAGTCAAGTTACCTCTCTGCCCAGGCCTTAATTATTTTATCTCTAAAATGGGGAAAACACCATGTCCCTCCATATCCCAAAAGCATGATAAGAATTCAGTGAGAAGGAGAATACTAAGAAAATTTAAAAACTGAGAGAAACTATGTGGAGAATGACACATGACTTCCCTCAAGCCTATAAAGCAGAAGGCAGTTGAAACACCTCCAACCAGAAGAATAAATGTGGGTGGGGGGAGAGGACATCAGGGTGGAGGGAGCTGAGACTCTCTCTGCTCCTGTTGGAGGGCCTGCCCAGTGCTGAGCCTGCGCCTGCACCTGGGACCACTTGTCCTGGGAGCGCGTGTTCTGGGCTAATTTTCAGATCCAGGCAACAGCTGTAAAGCAAAAAGCAACCACCCAAGGAGCACCTTTCCACGCACCAGTTAATGTTTTCCATTTCCGACAGAAGCATCATCCCCACAGAGCCCTTCCTGAATGCCAGCAAAGGCACAGGGGCTAGGTGCACCTGCTATTCGGGTAAAATGACACTGTCTTTGCCCTGGCGGTGGGCACAGGAGTGCCGGGTTGATCAGATCCCCCCTCCATCAGCCCGGCTCTGTGGATGTCTGCCTCCTCCCGGAAGCAAGCAGGACAAAGCTCCCCAGGCAGACTGCCAGCCCGGCCCTCATACCTGGAGTGCAGGCCAAGGAGGGGGAGAAAAACTCCCTTCAGAGGGACCCTTTCCGACCCCTGCACAATTGCCTTTATTAGCAGCAAGCCTCCTCCTGCGTTTTATAAAAAGCACTCCCTCTCCATCTCAGGAAGAACCCAAGGACAGAAGCTGCTGCCACCAGCGGGGGGCGGGGGTGGGAGTGGTGACTGTAAAATTTAAACCATGGGGCATTTGTCCAAGACTCCTGGGTAATGATGTCTCTTGATATATAATTCATGGCCGCCTTACAGCTTGGCCTACTTTGACACAGAGATCATATATTTTGGAGACGACAGGAAGGGGGAGGGAGGGAGAAAATCGCTTTTAAATGGATCTTCTGTTTTTGCCTTTTGAGTAAAGCCAGACAATATTTTGGACCATTCTTTTCTACCATAAGTCCTTCCCTTAAAGAGCCTTTTATTTTATTTTATTTTATTTTATTTTATTTTCCTCTCTCTCTCTCTTCAATTGAAGAGGCAGCATATCAGCAGTTCCCGTTTTGCCTCCTGTAACACTAGATAAAAGATGAGGCTGATCCATCTGTTAGCACATACAGGCTGCAAACTGTGTGAAAGCGGGAGCACACACACTCACATACGCACACCCCTCCCACAAAGGTGAAAAAATATCCACACTTAAAAAAAAAAAATTGATCATCAGCAATCCTACCCAATGCTGACCCGAGAGCAGCGCTTCTATCCTCTATGGCAAATTCAGGAGGAAGCCAGCCTTGCCACAAAGCCTCTTCCTCCAATGCCATGCCTCTGCCACATGGATCAGGATGCTGGGACTGGCTGCCAGCCAGGCCCTGCCCCCACAGCCTGGGGTTCCAATCTCCCTGAAATCGGGGCTGACCCCCACATGGGTGCCATGACCTGCCCTGTCTCAGCCCACCCAGCTGATAGGGAGAAAATCAGAACAGCTGGAAGGTTTCTATGCATTGGCACCACGGGCATGCTCCTGGGGCTGGGTTGTCTGGGGGGGAGTGGGGGAGGGAGAATGGCAGGCTGCCTGAGCACCATCTGAGCCGCCTGGCATTTGTGATGGCCCTGCTGGTCCGGGTGGCACCAGGAATTGCCTCTCTGGGCTTTGAGAGCTGCTCTTGCAAAGCAATTCCTGAAAATGCTGTGCACAGCTCATCAGCTCAGATGCAACAGAGGATCAGAGACGGGGGTTGGAGGTGCCTTGGACGGGACCTCACAAGCACTCATGTGCTCACCTCTCTAAAGTGTGTGCAGTGTGGTGGACAGCCCTGACACGCTCAGGGGGCTTTTGTTTCTTAAATTCAGCAACCCTGTGAATCACAGAGCTCTAAAAGTCAGCAAGCTTCAGTTCATTAACGAGCCAGGTAAAGCCTGGAAGAGGATGGGGGTGGAGGTGACAAGGGACCACCTGAGTGACTGCAGTGGGTTTTGATGGGGGTGGGGGGGCCTCAGGGTTGAAGCTACACTCCCTGCAACCTGCACTCTGGAGTGCTGTGTCCTGTGGATTCGGCTTCTGCGGTGTCTCTCTGCCCCTCCTACTTCCTCCCATGGCCGCTGTCCTGATTTAGGCCTATTATCTGTCCAGGATGGTCATGCACAGGCAGCCAGACGGCTCTTCCTGAAGGAGCACAGCCACCACTGCCCCACTGGGTGACTCAAAAGCCATGGTTTTCCCGATGGCTAAGAGATAAAGCCCAGCCTAGGAGGCTCTCCGCACAGGTCCCGGTCAAAATTCTAGCCTCATCCTTCTTTCGCCTCCCACAGCCTTCCCTCCAGCTCAGTGCCTCCTTTCCAGCGGGCCCACCTGCATGGCCTTGCTCTTCTATGTCTCTCTAAGAGTCTTCGCTCCACTCCATCTCCTTCATTTCAAATCCTATTCATCCTTCAATACCAAATTCAAAGACCACTTCAGCCATGGACTCAACCTTGACTTCCCAGGAAAATTTTCCCATCCTTTGAACTCTTACCATTTTACTACATCTCAATAGATTTAAAAAAATGTTTTAAAATACATCTTAATTGATTTCATAGAGGAAGAGAGAGGGAGAAAGATATATAAATATGGACGATGAAAGAGAATCACTGATTGGCTGCCTCCTGCATGTCCCCTACTGGGGTGGGGATCGAGCCCACTTGCAGGCAAGGGTCTGGACCAGGAATCCAACTGTGACCTCCTGGTTCATAGGTTGATGCTCAACCACTGAACCATGGTGGTTGGGTCGATTTTTTTTAGTAATGGGTTCTATACACCTTGTTTTTCTCCTTCCCTCACACGGTATCTGAAGGCAGAGGAGTGCCCAGTTGACCTCAGTATATTCACGCGAGGTTGGTCCTGACCCAAGTAGGGTCCTCTCTTATGTAATGTTCATGGGAATGGCTCCAGGACTGTGGGCACTCAGCTACTCTGTGGGAGGCACAGCTACCCACACAGATCCCATCACTGCGTGTGGAAGAGCATCACTAAAGGAGCACACGGGATGCAGAGGAGGCAAGCTGGGTGAGCTGAGGTCCTAGGTGGATGACACGAATGACCTCCACGATGCCAAATCCAATGGACTATTCCCAGTCTTCACCTTTACTAGACCGTCATCAACTATGACACAATCGAGTCATCAACCCTTCTAAGAAATCTTATTGGCCTGGCTTCTGGGAGATTGCGGTCCATTACTTAATGTCTCCTACTTAATGTCTGCTCCTTCTCAGTCTCCTTGACTGGTTCCTTCTTTCCCCCCAAACATCTGACATTGGCCTCCCCTAGGACTCAGGTCTCCAGTCTCTCCCTTCTTCATCAAGACTCGATCCTGGGATGAGTTCACCCAGTTGCATGGCTTTCAGTATCAGCCACATCATGCTAAACCTCAAATTCAGATTCCTAGCCTCGACCTCTCCTGTGCTGGCAAAAACCAACAGCTCCCTCAAAATCGACACGTGAATGCCTCAGGCAAGCTCACTGTGGCCTCTGACTGAACTCCTCTCCCCTCCCAACCCTGCTCCATCCCCAGCGTTCCTCATCTAAGCTAATGGCAATTCCATCCTTCCAGTTTCTTAGGACAAAACATTGAGTCATCTTAGCCTCCTCTTTATTTCACGTCCCACATCCAACCCTTCAGGGGATTCTTCTGGCTGTATCTTTAAAATGTATCAGCACACATCCAAGTGTACCCCCTTTGCTCTGCTCCATTTCCCCCTTCCTCTTTTGATTGTCTAATATACGAAAAGGCAATAAATATCACTTTACTATACTTACCTGAGTTAGTCACAGTCCGATTTATTTATTTATTTGTTATCTAATTTCTTTCACCAGTGCTGAGAACTATGCATGGCACAGACACAGGCATTCAATAAATATTTGCCAAATGCTTGAACGAATGACTTTAGCTGATGGTCTCTGAACTGTAGTTTAAAAAACAAACAGCTCTTAGCCACAGAGAAAGGCAACAGCAAGGCATGTGTGGGCAGGAGAAACACAAGAAGTGAGGATCTGGGGATAAATCTTCCCCAGTATCTTAAGAGGCAGCAGCGTCCATAAAGCCTGCCCTGGTTCTACCAAACCGTGAAGAGGGGGTGCGGAGCAGTTTCCAACGTGTCCAGGCCAGCCACGAAGTTTCAAGGGACTTCCACCACAACTATCCTTTTCTGTAAGAAAGAGGTGCAGTCACAATTGCAACGAAACACACCCCTGCTGGTACATAATTGTGTATAAATGTCCCTCTACGATGTCATTTGCATCACATGTTTTCACACCTTCCCCTAAAATATTACAACTATAGTACCCTTAGTTCTATCTACATTCACCCACAGGACCAGGTCCTGCCCCCATCATACCCTCAGTGGCCACCCAGACACAGTGTTTTAAAATCACTTGTTCAGTGAATGAAGAAATGAATGAACTTCACGTTTCCCATCAGGGCCCGTTCCGGGATGTAAGAGAATCATCTGAGAAGCAACTCTGCCCTAAACTTGTTTTTGAGACAGAAAATGCACAAGCCCTCACCTAGCCCCCTGTGTCTAGCACAGTGCCTGGCTTCCAGCAGACACTGAATAAGGATTTAACAACGACAAGTCAAGTGCATACCTGCAGACATATATATCAGCTCATTGGATGGATATACATGCCCCTCATCCTGACTCTCTGTACTGGGTTCTCAGCATTTTCTACGCTGTTGCTGTGATTTGAACCCAGACAGAGCTGGTGTGGGGGCCATGGAACACCCCACTGAGGTGTGGGGTCCACCTTGCCAGGCAGGAGGGTTATAACTGGAATCAGAAAGGCTCTACTCTGAAATCATTCCCACGGAAGCCTCAGTGTTTGCATCCATAACAAGGAGTCATCACACACTGGGCCATGGGGACCATGGAGAGGGTCTGTAGGACCCTCCGGAGACCGGCCTCATTGAGCCCTAACCCCTGAAAACGCTCTCTTCTGCAGGCACTCCCTGCCGAGGCCCCAGTGAGCCGGAGCCTGCCAGGCAATTCCAGATGCATGTGGCTGGCGGGTGCTGTGGCTTCACTACCGCTGGCTCTCTCCAGCTTCCTCGGGGCGTGTTTTCTTGGCAGATGTTTGCGGAGAGACTGGCCATGACCCAACTCAGAAGCATGATCAGGGGCTTGTGAGCTCTGATTAGAGCCAGGAATGCTCTGGGCTCGAGAACTAACTTCCTAAGAGGCTGCACTCAGCTAATCACATGGAAAACACAGTCAGCACCGCTGTGCCTGTTTCTTCTACCTTCCGAGGGTCTTGTACACAAAAGGGGGTCAATTATTGCTGTGGGAAATAAGAAGAAAGTGGAGCAGAAAAATAAAGCAGATGCTCATAGCCCTGTCACACACACACACACACACACACACACAGCCACAGCCACAGCCACTAAGCCTCCCAGGGGTCAGCAGCTGAGTGGATTTACCTGGTAAATTCAAGACCCATCAAAGCAACTGATTAATGTCAAAACGAAAAAGTATGAATCCCTGTCTCCACTGTGACGGAAGTCAGGGGAGAGAGACGTGGGACAGTGGGCGCATTCTTTCACCCGGAAGCCATATTGCAGCGGAACTCACAGACATTCCAGGGGACAACTGGCAGGCGAGCAGAACACATCCATGAGAACCAACATTGCTCTCATTTTTTCCAGCACGAGGGCTCTTTTACAACCCCTCACAAAAACCACACAGGACTCACGTCGGCATTTATTGGCCTCTATATCAATCAACTTGTCTCTTCTTGGCTTTTGTGTTTACTCAACAAGCATCAGCCAAGGTGAGCAAGGATGTATCCTGGGCTGGTGCAAAGGTTATGGGGTTTGGAGCAGAGGTCTTGGCTGCAACTAAAAGAGTCCTGAATAGGTAGCTACCATCTTCGAGCCTCAGTTTCCTCACAGGATAACATGAACCATGAACATAGTATGTAGATGCCATGACCACTGCTCACGGCTGCCGAAGAGCCAATGAGCTTTTGAAAAGACGACCTAGTGCAGTATCTGAGGTGCAGCAGACCCTCCAAGATGCTGGTCTGAATTGAGTGCTTGTTGAGTGAATGCCACTCTGTGACATGAGCGGCACTTCCTTCCGCTTTCAAAGTGGTTGTGTTATTGGAAAGGGAGGTGGACTCCATTCCCCCATGACTCCAACAGAAGGTGGGAAGTAGGAAAGGCTCTAAGGGATCCCAAAGAAAATGCTCTGGAGCATAGACGGAGCAGTGAGTACCTATAGCCAGGGACGTCGGGGAAGGCTTTCTGGAAGAAGGGACCCGACGCAGGAGGATGCCAGTGTGTTCTAAAGGACAAGGATGGATGCTTATTCCTTTATATACATAAAGAAGCCCAAGCCATTGTGCTTGCTAATGTGGAGGGTAGAAGAGAAGCAAGAGAGCATGGCAAAGACCCTGTCTCTAGATAATTTATAGCCTGGCTGGGAAGAGGTCATGTGTGTCCATACACATGCACACACACATACACAAGTCAGCTGCCCCTGCCAATTTGTGACAAATGGCTGATGAATAATTCAGAAACTGAGTGACTGCCGTGGCAAGGCAGCCATGCAGTGCAACCAGGAGCGTGCAGGGAGGTCTCTCTGGGGCCAGGTAGCTCGGGTTTCCCCTCCCTGGGCCCCATCTGTAAATACGTGGCTTGATCTCACGTTTTCCTAGCCACGTGGCGAAGATGTGCTCATTTATGTCCTCAGTCTGAGGAGACAGCTGGTGGGATCAGGGGGGCCAAAGCCCAGCTGGCCACACCCCTGTGGCCACTAGTGGCCTTACCCATTTCTTATGTGTACTGGACAGAAATTACTGTTTTCCATGTGACCATGACATAGAACATTTTACAATCCCTAGTCCAGATGATCTCATTTATTGGTGCTCAATAAACATTTGTTAGCAGAATAAGGGAATGAATGAATGAATGAATGAACAAACAAATGAATGAATGAATGAAGCAGGTCCAATCACCACATCCTTGAGGCCACTGCACATGCTCAGAGGTACAAAGGGTAGCTGTACAGCCTTGGGTAGAAGCTGACAGTGGGGTACAGAGGAGAAGACCTGCCCACGGGTACCCCAGGATGGATTAACCCTAACCTCCCCTCACTCACTCTCCTCGACAGGGCACAGACAGGAGGAGGAGACTAAGTACAGGGGGGATCACCTCTCCTGACCACCAGGAGCACCCTCACATGAACACTTGGAGTCACATTATAAAGATCTCCATGAACACAAATCTTCACCTACCTCAGCCTTCAGAAAGCTGGGTCTCCACATCACACGGCTGACAGCAACCCTCTGCAGAGCCAGGAGCAAACACAGGTGCAGGCCCTGGCCCTCTTGTCACCAGCTCCTATCCCCGGGCCAAGTGCCGCCCTGAGCCTCGGTCCCCTCTCATTAACCAGGCGTTAATCATGGGTAAGTTCAAGGATGGGTGTGAAGAGTAAAAGAGACAATGTGGGTGGGAACCCACCTGAAATTCAGTGTCCTTGGCCCTTAACACATCAGAGCTGAACGGAGAACATGTTTCCCGACTAATGCTGGCAGAAGGGACATGACTAACATGTAAATAAGGCCAAGACGGTCCCTCTACGCCTAAAACACAGCGTTTCAATGAGCTGTTTTGTCTGGCTACAACCTGCTCATCCGGGTGACAAAAGCGTTCCATGTTGAATCGGCTTTTTAAATGTCCGGATGCTCAGGATGGGATTATCCAGAGGCGCTAGGGAGAGGGAACCCTCCCTCACAGAATGAAAGGCGGGATGACGTCTTATTATCCTCAGGTTCATACGGCAGCTCTCACCGGCCCCTTGGAACACTGTCAGCTCAGGGTCTTAGAGAGAGGGGTGCTCTACACTGTGAACGCCCTCCCCGCCAGCTCATTACCCCCCCGCGACCCTTCCCACCCCCGCCCCAGAACCCAAGCCTCTTCCTGAGACCAGGCTCTGAGCTTGTTCCCTGAGCTTCACTTTGCACACAGAGGCCCACACTTCCACAGACGGGCTGGCCACTGCAGGACCCGGGCCACCAGAGACATCCTCAGAGGCCCCGGACAACGTCTGACAACGTCGATGCGCATGTCTTTTCTGCCTGCTGTTTAGTATTCAAGAGGGTCACTCCCTCAGCAGTTTAAGTCCATGGCCAGGACTGGCTTGCCCACCACGAGTGCCCGCTGGGTCCCGACTGCCCAGGCACAGCAGTGCCCAGGACGCTGACTGTGAAGAGCGCTTGGGTCTGTGCACCATGTCCCCAGACTGGTCCAGATGGTGTGGCCACCTCTGCTGCACAGCCTGTCCTCCCTCTCCCTCCCCTTCAGGCCCTCAGTGCGGGAGCACCGCATCCCAGCCCAGTCCTGGACCACATTTCCACATTGGCTCTCCCTTCCCAAGAGGCCAGCAGCGTGCAGAATGGGCCCAGGGGCACTGGCATCGCTGCTGCTCACGGCCTGGCCTGCTGCTCCCAACCTGCTGCACCCAGCCTGCTTCTCCGCACCTGTTGCTCCTGTCTGCTGCACCCGGCCTGCTGCACCCGGCCTGCCTGCTTTTCCCCATCTGCCTGCTGCTCCCTGTCTGCCTGCTGCTCTCCACCTGCCTGCTGCTCCTGCCTGCTGCTCCCAACCTGCTGCTCCCGCCTGCTGCACCCAGCCTGCTGCACCCAGCCTGCTGCTCCCTGCCTGCTGCTCCCCGCCTGCCTGCTTCTCCCCATCTGCCTGCTGCTCCCTGTCTGCCTGCTGCTCCCCACCTGCTGCTCCTGCCTGCTGCTCCCAGCCTGGCCTGCTGCACCCGGCCTGCTGCACCTGGCCTGCTGCTCCCCGCCTGCCTGCTTCTCCCCGTCTGCCTGCTGCTCCCTGTCTGCCTGCTGCTCCCCACCTGCTGCTCCTGCCTGCTGCTCCCAGCCTGGCCTGCTGCTCCCAGCCTGCTGCTCCCGGGGCCTGCCTGCTGCACCTCACCTGCTGCTCTCTGCCAACGCTGGTCAGAGCTGATAACTAAAACAGACCGTGAATGCACTGAGCACTCACTGTGCATCGAGCATGGCTCCAAACACTTCACATGCATCACCAGTCAGTCCTCACAGCAGCCGCGGGAGGAGGAAGTAATTATGACCACCTGTATTTTGCAGAAGTGATGAGTGAGGCACAGAAAGGCTGAGTAAGTACCTGGAGGTCACACAGCTGGTGAGTTCCTGCATGGCCTTTGGCTGGGCCCTCTCATCTTGGCACCTTGGTTTCCATTTCTCTACATTTCAGAGCCTGCGGTGGCTTCCAGCAAGATAAGGCAGGAACAAAACCAGCAGCAAAGGACAGGGAGGACAGCCAGTGTCCGGGGCAGCTCCGAAGAAAGACGCAGCGATGATAGCAAGTCCTGTCACCCCTGTCCCTGCAAGGACGGGGGCCGTCAGCAGAGCTGGGCACTTTGAGCTGTGTTTGCACCACAGAGGTTCCGTGATGGAGTGAGTTCCAACACAGGTGGGGGGAGGGGAGCTTCGCAGACCTAATTACATCTGAATTTAAGAAATAAATTGATAAACCTGTGTATCTAGCACAAAGTCAAAATACATGCTTTGCCATAGTTTATCATCTTAAACAGACCACAGAAACTCTCATCATGTTTGACTCTTGGGCACTGGGGCAGCTGTGCCTCAGGCAGTTATTCAGAATGACCAGTCTTGTATCAAAAACCTACTCTGGACACAGTGCTAGGTACCACCGCACAGCTGCATGTGGGGGTAAATGCAAAGGGATTTCTCCCAGCGTGGAGCAGCTCTGTTCTAGTGTCGCTGAACGTTGGCTAGTACGGTGCTGTCCAGTTGAATACAATATCTACACCACAGATAAGCTCACTTCCTACAACAGCATTAATTAGTGTGATTTTATGAAGAACAATATGCTCACCTCTCGGTGAACAGGGTTATAGTGTGTGGGTTGGGCTGCGTAGTGTTTTCAAATCTAAAAAGATGATAGTGCTCTTCCGGTGGCCATGGGATGTGTATGCACCACCTCCCTCCCACAGGGGGGAACACGACTGATAAGGACCTGGCTGTTTGCCCTGTTTGGCAAATGGAATGTGAGTAGAACAAAGCAGAAGCTTCAAGAAATATCTCAAGTGTCTGAGACCTTGCTCACTTTCGTCCCTCGTCATGTGCACCATCCAATCCAAAAAGCAGCTGCCCCATCAGCCAGCTCCAGGAGAGGAAGAAATGGAGCAGTGTCACAGGCCACCCTGCTGCCCCAGACACGTGACCACAAGCAAGAATCTGGGGATTCTTTCTTACGCAGCAAAACTGACTCATACGCCACATTTCCCCAGTCTAAATTACTTCACGTTTACAGATATTATGTGGAGGTCAGCAAAGAAGGACTTATGTCCATTTTATGATGAGGTCCTCAAGGCCCAAGAGCGGGTAAGTGATGGCCCAGAATCAAACAGTGAAGACATGTGAGCAATGGGAACAAAACCGTGTACTTTATCACAGCTGAGACTGACTCAACTTTAGTGTAAAAATCCCTTTGGCAAACTGCAGATTGATGAAAACGCTGGCAAATAATAAAGGTTTCATTGGTTTCTGGGCCAGTTCTTGATATCAGGGATGACGTAGCGAAAAAAGAGAAAAACAAGAGATCTACACTAAAAGGGAGGCAGAACCCACAGAGAGAGCTTCAAGCTGCCCTGACCAGGCCGTGAGCCTCACTCTCCCTCCCAGAGCCCAGCGGCCGCCCATGGTCGGACTGACATTTCCCAGGGACGGTGTCTGTCCTCCCGCCCTCAGCAGGCTCTTCCTGCACAGGCTGAGCAGCCCTGCAGCATCTCCAGCACAAACTGCCCCAGGCCACCCGTCACAGCCTGGAACCCGTCCTGGGAATGGTGTGTTATTTCACAGGAAATGCAGCCACCCAGGGACCCTGACCTTCCACCCAGCCGGCAGTGACTCAGGACAGGACCTGGCATGAGTGACCAATTCAATGCTCTTGTTCCTATTGTTTCCAATTCAAATTCCCTCCCCCTCCCCCTCTCTTTCTTTTTCTCGGCTTTGTTCCTTCTTCCCCTCTCACTTTCACTTTTTTAAACAGCTCCTTTCCAAGGAGCAAGCAAGTGGCCTTAAGCATAGGTGACAGGCTCTGTCCTGTGTGGACATGAATGGGAAGCATCCTGCAGCCTCTGCCCTCTCTCCCTGAAGCTCCATTTCCAATGACTGTTTTCCGGGGCGTCTGACAGAGTTGTCCC
The DNA here is from genome assembly GCF_014108245.1 of Pipistrellus kuhlii. NCBI lineage: Eukaryota > Metazoa > Chordata > Mammalia > Chiroptera > Vespertilionidae > Pipistrellus > Pipistrellus kuhlii. Next base: position 2,281,645 of record NW_023425438.1, read on the forward strand.
CCTGCCTGTTGCTTTTGGAGACAGTTCACACTGCCAGTTTCTGACCCTGCCCAAAGTCCTCCCCCACCCTCATACCCCTCCATCCCCGCCCTCTGACACCTCCCTCCCCTCAGGCCCACAGAGGCCTGTTTTCATGTCACACCCAAAGCTTTTCACATCCGGAGCGACCCTCCTGGCCTTTCTCGCCCGTTAGCGTGAAACCAAAACAAAACCCACTGAGCTGAACTGGCTAGGGCCCTTTGTGTTATTTTGAATCAAGCCCATCACCCATGTACCAGCGACAAAGAAAGTGCTTCCCACCCAACCCTCATCCATCATCGCTCCACAAGGTCATGGCCGCGGCACACACAGGGATACACACACCTCGCCACTGCCTGGCCTCCTTGGAATTCCCCAGTGGCCTCGGGATGCCTCCTGCTTCACCCAGTGTCCACTGACTACTACCCCCCACTCCAGGCCCCCACCCCACTGAGCCACTTGTCTCAAATGCCGTGAGTGGGAGAAACTGTTCGAAGGGTCCTTTAGTCCTTTCAGATCGGAAACGAGCCTGCCAGCCCGGGAGGTCCCAGACCTGGCCCGGCAGGTCACCGGTGGGAGATGCTCCTGCTCAGACCTCCTCCTGGCTGCCCAGCCCACCTGCATGTCCCACGCCCTTGCCCTGCCTCCAAGAAAGCCTGCCTCTCATGGACCAGGTTTGCTCCGGGGAGAGACTCCTGCCAGGGAGAATGTGCTTTTCCCCAGAAAGGTCTCTGGAGACACAGCCTTCCAGCTCCCAGCTCCCCACTGAGGCAGCAGAGTCCTGACACTCTGAGGATTTCTCGAGAACCCACTTGTCCCAGCCATGGTCACCCTTGCAAACTGTTGTCCCCGGCAGGGATGGCAGTCCCAGGAATTGCTGGGCTCTCTGGGGAAGCCCCAATTAACATTCTCCCCCCCCCCCCCCCCATGCATCTCCAGTTCTTTCTCGGCATCTAGCCATGCCCCTGTGATGGGTATCCAAAAAGGATCTGGCTAATTGGAGTTTTGAGGTGGCATTTCTTCAAAATCCCCATTTATATATATATAAAAAAATAACAAAAGAACTCTTGTCCTTGAAAAGAAAGAAGAAAGAAGGAGCAGAGTTATCCTAAAAGCTGAGCTCTCCTTCTCCCCTGCCCTAGAGCTCATGCTGGGGATGTGAAAACAGATGACAAGTGAGGTCTTCCCTCCGGGGTGACAGGCCAGGGTGAGGACAGATCAGTGGGGAAAAAGACTATAAAGATATAGGAACCGTCAAAGCCGGTTTGGCTCAGTGGTAGAGCGTCGGTCTGCGCACTGAAAGGTCCCGGGTTCCATTCCGGTCAAGGGCATGTACATTGGCTGCGGGCACATCCCCAGTAGGGTTTGTGCAGGAGCAGCTGGTCGATGTTTCTCTCTCATCGACGTTTCTAGCTCTCTAGCTCTCTCCCTTCCTCTCTATAAAAAAATCAATAAAATATATATATTTTTTAAAAATGATATAGGAGCTGTTCTCTGGGAGCACCAAGAGGTCCTGAAGTCACAGGTGTCCCCAACCTCACCACCGGCCACTGGCCACGCTGTTAAGGCCGAGCACAACCCACCCTGGTTTGGCATTTGCCAACTCCCTGCCTGGAACACAGCTACCACATGGTTCCTTCTCTTACCCCCTGCAGGTCTTCACTCCTTGCCACCTTCAGGGCGATCTTCCCTGATCGACTCAAAATAGCAACTCTTTCTCCCAAGCTCCCTCCACCGACCACTCTTTTGGTACACCCACCTCTGCCTCATCTTCTTCCGGAAACGTATCACCATCTAACACAACAGACATGTTTACAGGCTTATGATCCATCTTTCCCAATAGAAAATAAGTTCCATTGGGGCAAGGCGTTTTGTCTCTTGAGTGCCTCTCTGAATCTCCAGTGAATGGCCCAAAGTCAAAGTGCCGCCCCACTTATTCAACAGATACACTGCTCAGTATCTGTTGAATAAGTGGATGAATGGATAACGAATAGATAGATAATGGATGGATGGATAAATGGATGGATGGATGGATGGATGGATGACAAATGGATGGGTAGAAATGGATGGATAAATGGATGATGGATGGATGGATGGATGGATGGTTGACAAATGGATGGGTATAAATAGATGGATGAATGGATGAATGGATGGAAATGGATGATGGATGAGTGCTGGATGGACAATAGATGGATTGATGGATGGATGATAGATGGGAGGATGGATAATTTTAGTGGAGAGTTGGGCGAAGTTTCCAGGAGAATGGAACACCAAAGTGAATCTCAGGGATGGGTTTGGATAAAGAAAGAGTGTTTTGGAAAGAAAATATGGACATCATGTGTCATCTTGGATGAGTCACATGACTTGTTTTCTCTTCTGTAATATGAAGCTCACGCATAATACTGGCAAGTCCCTGATGAGCCATAAAACTAAAATAGGAGTGTGGCCAACTAAAACGAGCCACAGCTCACATAGGTTAGTGTGGCCCAGAAAAAGTAAGAGGAAATGTGCTTTTCTCCACAACCACTGCGCCGAGCTCTGACGGCAGCAGGCAGAGACAGCAGCAGGCAGAGACGGAGGAGGTGGGGCACCAGGAGGGTGAGAGCTGGTGGGCCAGAGGACTTCATCTCATAGTTTAGAAAGAGGTGCTTTGGTCCCAGGCTGAAGGCAAAATCCCAAGCACCCTACAGAACTACACTCTGAATTGTTACTCCTCAGAGCAAGCCACAACCTTTCATATACTACCAGCCTTTGGGTGAACAACTGCACCTCCCAGTCTCAGTCCGACTCCCTATACGATGAAGTGCCCCGCATCTTCTCCCATGAAATAACACATTGAACGTTCCCAGAACAGTGCCTGGCCCTTCAGAAGTGCAGGCGGAGGCCTGTTCAATGGAAAGACCATTTGCACGAAGTTTGCTTTGAGGTAGGGAGAGCCCTGGGACTCCATTCTGGAAAAAGGTAAAGAAATCCAGCTACGACTGTATTTTCTGAGGCTTAAGTGGAGTCATGAAAGAAAAAAAGATTTTATTTTTCTAAAAAAATAAAATTGTGGCCTGGACATAGTGTGAACTGTGGTGTGTGGGAAACTGTAGGATTTTGTGAGCCAGGCCAGCCTGAACCAGAATCCTGGGGCCCCATTCACTCACAATCCTCTGTCCTAAAAAGCAAGTTTTTAAGACCTTCTGAGCTTCACTGTCTTTGTCTTCAAAAGCAAAATAAACATATCTACCTTGCAAGGTGGTCTAGAGGGGGAAAAGCGTGCACAAACAGACTAGCAAAACAGAATGAATAGGTGCTACAGACATGCTAAAGAGCATAATTCGTTGTTATTAATATAATTAAAAATTAGTGTCTACTTTGAAAAATTAGGGGCCATGTGGGTACTGGCTAACCTATAACCACTAAATAAAAAAATAAAAAAACACACAAAAAGCTCACATGCATATACCACAAAACAGCAAGTACACTGTAGCTATCTTAGTTTATATGAGCTACTCAAATTATTTCCTGAATTTGAGGTTGAACCGATAAATTTACACAACCCACAACCTCACTAGCAGGTTACCACATGAATAGCGTGAAGGAAAAGGGGATAGGGCCTTGACGCACAGGTGGTTTCATGGGAGGGAAAAAAAAATAGGGGCTATTACAGGGCAGAATTGCCTTTCTTGGTGATCACTGAAAGGTAAGGGTCCCTCAGCCCCTCGACAGCACCTCTGTGACCAGATCCATCCTAACCACGAAGGCCAGGATCCGAAAGGACCCCCAAGACATGCATGCACATGCAGTCACACATGCTCTCACATACAAACATACATTTGCATACTCACACATATACTACACTCACACACCATGCACACACACATTCACATACTTACTCACCCATGTACCAGGCACATACTTGTATTCACAAATGTTCATCCCTCTGCCCCCCCCCCCACACACACACACACAGGGGTCCAGTCTCTCTCATATAAGGACCAGCCATGATCAGAAGTATCCTCATCTCAGTGTGCCAGGGTTCCAAGCAAATTCACAGCTCCTGAGCGGCTCCAACAGTCTCTGCAAACGGCAGGCCTTCAGGGCCCTCAAATTCAATGTCACTTCTCATCGTGGAAACCCCCTGCCTGCGGCCAGGCCCCTGGTTCCCATGGGGAGATACTGCTAAGCGAAGGCCTCCTGGAGGGACACACCCACTGGCTCTCAAACCTCTTTAGGTTCTGGAGGAAATGTCAACCCTCCCACCTGGCAAAGTCAGGATTAGGATACAGGAAGCCTAACATCAAAGAAAAGGAATGAAAGAGAGAATGAGATAGAGATAGCAGGCCGGGGGTCCCCAAGCCCCTTTCCCTAAATGTCCTACAGCCACAGGCCATCACCAGGGCCTGCTCCATTTCCGTGGGGACATCCTGCCCCACGCTCCACATGGGGCTCTCACTTTCCATCCTAATGCCCACCCACAATGCCTAGTGTGCCTCCACCACAGCCCTGGGAACGCCCGGGCAACTGCAAGGCTCCCTTACACAGGGGGTCCCTGCTGCACATGAAGGGAGGGGCTAGAGCCCAAGTGAATTCAGGACAAACCAGCCTAAGGTGTGAGGAGACCAGCTGAGAGAAGTTAAGGAATTTCCCAGAAACCAAGGCGGAGCAGAAAGCATGTCCACATCCCTCGAGTCTGCCCAGGGGCTGGAGGGAAGCCCAAGCATGTAGCCCTGCAGGTTGCTCAGCGCTTTCCACCTCCCGTGGGGTGCCTCTCAGCGCCCAGACTCTCAGAGAACAAGAAAGAATTCATTTACTTAGAACTGGAGCTCCTAGGAGTTCCGAGGGCCCAGAGAAGGGAAGCAACATGTCCAACCAACTCACTGAACAAGTCAAGAACAGACCCAAGACGAGAACGAAGACCAGCCGAAACCGGTGTGGCTCAGTGGGAGAGTTGGCCTGCGGACTGAATGGTCCTGGGTTCGATTCCGGTCAAGGGCATGTACCTTGGTTGCAAGAGGCAGCTGATCGATGATTCTCTCTCATCGATGTTTCTAACTATCCCTCTCTCTTCCTCTCTGTAAAAAATCAATAAAAAAAAAGAAAAAGAAAAAGAATGAAGACCTTCTCACGCTCCAGGGCGTTTCACTTCCCCATGCTCAGGCTTCTAGCCCTGGTTCCTCCTCACAAAGCTAAAATGATGAGTAGGCTTTAAAAACTCCCTCCCCCCCTCCCCCCCAAAGGCCAGTGAGGAAACTTGATTACAAACCACGCTAGACCAAAATTTCCCAGCTCATTTTCAGTTCTAAGGAATTTTTAAAAAAATTTATTGTTGAGAGTATTATAGATATTCCCCCCCCACCACCACCACCACCTTTTCCTTCCTCTTGCCCCCTCCATGTCTTTGTCTATGGGGCATGTATACATATAAATTCCTTGGTTAATCTCTTTCCTCCCCTATCCCCCTCTCCCATTTTAAAAAAATCGCTTTGTCCCAATGAAATTTTGGAACCTACAATTTTAAAAGCATGTGTTGTTTTGTGCCCACATGGTGATTTCATGCACTTCCTATTATGTAAATTGGTGAAATATACAAATTATTATGATCTCTTAAAGCCAGTGCATAAATTCATGCATGGGTGGGGTCCAGCCAGCCTGGCCAGGGGGAGGGGACATGGGCGGTTGGTTGGTCTGCCTGCTGGTCCAACTCCTGATGGAGGAAACAATCTGCATATTAGCCTTTTATTATATAGGATATATATATATATAATATTTTATATATATATAATATATAATATATATATAAATAGCCAGATTGTTATGCATTCAGAGCTCATAATAATCCCGCCACTCAGTGTAAAACTGACCATTGAGGCTTTGCATGAGCACAAGGTGAAGCAGATCACCACACCATCTGGTATCCAGAGGTACGAGACTTTAGGACCCACCAATGCCTCCCCAATACCCCGACCCCAGACACTGTGTCAGTTCCTGTGGGCTTATTTTTGAAAGACAGGTCTGCAAAACCCTATTTTTCCAAACTCTTTGCTCAGATGTGCATCAGAAATCTTCAGATTTTAGGAAGGTAATGTAATACATTTACCATATATGTACACCCCTGGCAAGGTCTGAGGCACACAGCCCATGAAAACGTGTTTATCCCAAAAGGGATAAATGAGGACCATACAGACATAGCTCTTTCTATTGCACTTCATTTTATCACGCTTCCCACCTATTACGTTTTTACAAATTTAAAGGTGTGTGGTCACCCCATGTCTGGCAAGTCTGTTGGCATCATTTTCCAACAGCATTTGTCCACTCTGTGTCTCCGTGTCACATTTTGGAAATTCTTGCCATCTTACAAATTCTTTCATTATTGTTATGTTTGTTAGGGTGACCTGTGATCAGTGAGTCTGATGTTACCTTTGTAATTCTTTTGGCGTGCCACAAACAGCACCCACATAAGATGGCAAACTTGCCGAAACGCAACTGGTCAATGTTTCTCTCTCATCGATGTTTCTAACTCTCTATCCCTCTCCCTTCCTCTCTGTAAAAAATCAATTTTATATATATATATATATATATATATATATATATATATATATATATATATGGCAAACTTAATCAATAACTGTTGTGTGTGTGTTCTGACTGCTCCACTGATGGGCTATTCCCCTACCTCTCCCCTCGGCTCGAGCCTTCCTATTCCCTGAGACACAATAATATTGAAATTAGGCCAAATAGTAACCCTGCAATAGCCTCAAAGTGTTCAAGTAAAGGGAAGAATTGCACATCTCTCACTTTAATTAAAAAGCCAGAAATGATTAAGCTTCGTGAAGGAGGTGATGAAAGCCAAGATAGGATGAAAGCTAGGCCCCTTGTACCAATTAGCCAAGTCGTCAATGCAAAAGCAAAGTTCTTGAAGGAAGTTAAAAGTGCTATTCCAGTGAATATGTGGATAATAAGGAAGCAAAATGGTCTTATTGCTGATAAGGAGAAAGTTTTGGTGATCTGGCAAGAAAATCAAACCAACCAGAGCATTTTCTTAAGCCAACGCTTAATCCAGAGCAAGGCCCTAACTCTTCGGTTCTGTGAGGCTGAGAAAGATGAGGAAGCTCCAGAAACAAAAACAAAAAATGTTTGAGGCTTACAGAGGTTAGTTCATGAAGTTTAAGAAAAGAAGCCATCTCTGTAACACAAAAGTGCAAGGTGAAGCAACAAATGCTGGTATAGAAGCTGCAGCAAGCAATCCAGAAGACTTAGCCAAGATAATAGATAGAGGTGGCTACATAAAACAATAGATTTTCAATGTAGATGAAAAAAAACAGCCTTATATTGGAAGAAGATATCATCGAGGTCTTTCCTAGCTAGAGAGAAGTCAATGCCTGGCTTCAAAGCTGCAGGAACAGGCTGACTCCCTTGTTAGGGGCTAATGCAGCTGGTGACTTTAAGTTGAAGCCGGTGCTCATTTATATTCTAACAATCTAGGGCCCTTAAGAATTATGCTAAATCTGCTCTGCCTGTGCTCTAGAAATAAAGCAGCACAGCCTGGATGACAGCACATCTGTTTACAACGTGGTTTACTGAATATTTTAAGGCACTGTTGAGACCTACTGCTCAGAAAACCAGATTCTTTTTAAAGTATAATATTACTGCCCATTGACAATGTACCTAGTCACCGAAGAGCTCTGAAGGAGATGTACAATGGGATTCATATTGTTTCCATGCCTGCTAACACAACATTCATTCTACAGCCCACAGATCAAAGAGTAATTCTGAATCTCAAGTCCCATTATGACAGAAATACATTTTGCAGGACTATAGCTTTCATAGGCAGTGATTCCTCTGATGAGTCTGGGAAATCTTTCTGGAAATAATTCATCATTGTAGTGCCACCAAGAGCATTTGTAATTCATGGGAAGAGGTGAAAATATCAACATTAAAGGGAGTTTGGAAGAAGTTGATTCCAATAACCTGGATGACCGAGAGATTTAAGACTCCAGTGGAGGACATGACTGCAGATGTGGGGGAAAATAGCAAGAGAACTAGAGTTAGAAGTGGAGCCTAAAGATGTGGCTGCATTACTGCAATCTCATGACAAAACTTTAAAGAATGAGGACTTTAAAGAATGAAGGATGAGCAAAGAAAGTGGTTTCTCCAGATGAAACCTACACCGAGTCAAGATGCCATCAAGATTACTGGAATTGATGGCACAGGATTTAGAATACTGCATCAACTTAGCTGAAAGGATTGACTCCAGTTTTGAAAGAAGTTCTATTGTGGGGAAAATGCCATCCAATAGCACCACATGCTACAGAGGAAGTGTTTATAAAAGTATGAGTCAATAGACGAGGCAAACTTCATTATTTGAAAAAAATTGCAAAAAAAAATGGTTGAAGAAATTGCCACAGCCAACCCAATCTTCAGCAACCACCACTCATCAGTCAGTAGCCAACATTGAGGCAAGATGCTCCCTGAGCAAAAAATTACAACTCACCAAAGACTCAGATGATGGTTACCGCCCCCCCCCTTTTTTTTTAGAAATAAAGAACTTTTTAAATTAAGAATGTACATCTGTTTTTAGATATAAGGTTATTGCACACTTAATGGACTACAGTCTAGTGTAAACATGACTTTTGTATGGATCAGGTAATCAAAATGTGTGTGTGACTCCCTTTATTGCCATACTTGCTTTATTAAGATACTCTGGAATTGAACCCACAGTATCACCTGTAAATCATCTCATGTACAAGCAAGCCAAGTGAGCTATGAAAAAAACGTTAACTTCTCAGAGTACTTTGGATTTGGGACTTATAAAAAAGGGAATGCCAGAAAATACATTACAACCCCATTTAGTTTTGAAGGGCTCAAGGGCCCAGATTTAAAATCTCAACACTCACAAACCACACACACACACACACACACACACTCTCACACACACACACACACACACTCAGACACAGTAAGAAAAAGATTTGAAGTGGGGGAATCGATCATATAGTAAGTGCTAAGCTGGATGCTCCCTGGAATCATTACCCTTGTTACACTCCAGTGGACATCATACCCAGGTTCATTTCAAGAACGAAATGAAGGCTTACACGCTGGAGCTAGAACTCCAAGGGAGTGGATGTGGAGAGCTTTGCCACGGGCAGACCAGGATTGTGTCTGTTGGAGAAAGAGAGATTCCCTGTCCTTTCCCGCCTGCCATCCCCCAAATATAACAAACACAGTGGAGCCTAACGGAACTGGCCAACGCTTTTCAAACACATTTTCTTAAAAAACTGGGCAAAAAGCAAGACTGGCATGTTTGATTCATCTAAGTCTTTGCAATATTCCTTCTGAGCCACAAATACTACCAGCTTCAGTTTGCTAATAAGGAAACCTAGCAAACTTAAAGAATTTGCCCAAGGGGGAGCCGGATCCCGAACCAGTTCTCTCTCCTTGCAGAGCACCCTGTGGCCCTCGGGTATTTTCCCAGAACTTCTAGAGCACATTTCCCGCCTCTGGATTTCAAAGGTGTCGGCCAGTGGTAGCTTTGGTAAGGCTGAGTTCTTGTACCAGCCTTGGAACAGCCTTTGACTTTGGGTTTCTCTCTATCATCCATCTACGTATATATGTACATATCTATCTACCTGTCTAGCTATGTATCTATCTAGCTAGCTAGCTATCATCTATCTATTTCTCGACCTAAGTTCCTATGAAATAGAGAAATTAGACTACAGTTGTTCTTCCTGCTTTGACACATAGGAGCTGGCCATTCTGTAAGCTGAGACCAGCCACCCCTGGGTTCCCATGACTTCAGCATCCCAAGGAGGGTCTAGAAAACAAGCTCTACACATCTGGCCTCACTTGCTGAGCTTCCACGGCATTCTGGTGAAGTGAGCTGGGCAGAGGCCACCAGGAAGGACATCAGTCCAAAGCCAGAGATACGGGTCACAGGAACGCTTAACCCACAGCCTATATTTTATTTTACTGTTTTCAATTTTCAGGTGTGCAGGCAGCTCTTTGAGATGAGGATTTTATCCGACACCTGCGCATGAATTCCACACTCCTCACACATGCACAGCTCCCGTTTCTAGTGTGGGTGGCAGAGAAGGACCAGGCTTGGCGGACACCCAGACATGGTTGCAGATACCAGCTCCCAACCTTCCCAAGGAGGTGACATTATGCCAGTCCCTCTGAATGCCAGTTTCCTCAACCACAGAACGGGACAGCATCTATTTCAAAAGCTCCTCAGAAGCTTGCGAAAGTGGACAGTGAGGCTTGGTATTCCTGCTGTGAATGCTCTAGGTCAGTGGTCAGCAAACTCATTAGTCCACAGAGCCAAATATCCACAGGACAACGATTGAAATTTCCTTGGAGAGGCAAATTTTTTAAACTTAAACTTCTTCTAATGCCACTTCTTCAACATAGACTCGCTCAGGCTGTGGTATTTTGTGGAAGAGCCACACTCAAGGGGCCAGAGAGCCACATGTGGCTCAAGAGCGGCAGTTTTCTGACCACGGGTCTAGCTGGCTCCGGGTTGCTGCTGCCAGCATTTCATCATTGCTACCGGAAGGGCATGCATCTTGTTGCCAGTGGGAACGTGAGTGTTGACAGTTGCCGAGGCAATTGTGCATTTATCATTGTTCCCCATGACCCTAAAATGACTGCACATTTTACCTTATTCTAAAACCTGGAGATCGTCAAACCAAGTGATTCCACTAAAGGACATTCACTTACAACACAAGCAGGCTGTGGGAACGAAGGCATCTGTGAGGTGGAGCCCTCCTTGTCTATGTCAGCTCGGGGCCTGGGACCTGGGAGGAGGCTGGTGACTCTCTCTCCCCTCCCCCTCCCACATCCTCCTCCACTGAGCTGCATCCCTTTTTCATTTTTTATTTTTTGTCTCTCCCTTTTGTGACTTGCCTTGACTTCCAGCTTTTTATCAGATGCTCCATACCAACAAATGCGGTTCCCTTTCTGGAGAGGAAGCTTGGGGAACACACAGAGCTGACCCTGTCCCCGCTCTGTCTCGGCACCCCTGCTGGCGGAGGCTGCAGGGTCTGCTCCTTCGCCTGCCCCTCGGGGCAAGGAGCCCAAGGACTTGTTAGACTCATAGGCCGCCGTGCAAGGACCCTTGCATGCGATGAAATCCAACCTTGCCATGTCACCAACACTGGGACGGAAGCAGAGACCTGCCCTGCTCCCACCCAGGCAGCAAGGAGCAGAGGAACCTGGGCCCAGCCCAGGCCACGTGCCTCTCAGTCCCATGTGTCAGCGCCTGCTCCCCCTGCCACCTGTCAGGTGTAATTCAGGTGCTCCACTCGAGGAAGAAAACGGGCTGTGTGGCTCTGAGACAAAGACATCTCTGGAGTCCCCTGGTTTCCTGGGGACACCGTGCTCCGCCGGATCCCTGGTTTCGCCCCTCTGCCACCCTGTGGGATGAGAGCCACCGCGTCCTGTCAGCACAGGGTTAACGAACGAATGAATGAATGATCTCATTTGGATGCTTCATCCATCCTAAAAGTGCAATTAAACTCTTTGGGGACCCTGCATTCCCCAGTTTCATTTTAAATACCTCATTATCCCGGCCGCAGAGAAGTTTTATTAGAAAGGGAAGTCATTAAACAAGCAGACACCAGACGCAGGCCGGAGATAATTGAGAGTGGAAGCGCGTCTGTCGGCAGGGCCGAGGTGGCAGCAGGAAGCTCACTACTGGCAAACGGCACGCCCGTTGCCAGCAGTTGGACTCCCTGGTCCAATGGGGCGCCTGAACCAGGCAAACAGACTCCCACGTTCCCCGAGAGAGGTTGGTGAGAGATTCTATATCTGCCTTCTTTCCCATACCTCCCTGTTCCTAGACGGGCCATCCGCACCGCCCTGGCCTGTGAGCAGCCACCCACCCATCCTCTGGCCTCACCGCTTCCGTCCCTACGTCCCCGGGATGTACCTGTCCTGCTTTCCCTTCCCCCAATCCGTTAGGAAACCAGTTCCATCGATTTTCAGGACAAGGCCAGCAAGCCATCCTGGTGCAAAGAGAGCTACTCCCAGCATGCTCAGACGTTTCCTCCCAGCTCCGAGGTGTCAAGCTCCTATCCATCACTTTTGTAAAAGCCGCATCAGTGCCGGGCCGAGAGCAGAACCCTCATAAAATCTCTAAATATTTACTAGGAGTCCGAGTTACAACACTGACCAGCCCCACCCCCATTGAAATCTGGGCACATTCTTCAAGCACAATGATTTTAGGTCATGGGCACGCCGGCCAAGAAAATGACAAGACTGTGTGCGGTGGCACACAGAGCTGGCGGGACCCAGTTTTACATTCTGGCCCTGCCACTTGCTAACCGCTGGGCTTTGCAAGCGACCTCACCCCTCCCCGTTTCCTTCACTGGAAATAGGGGATGGCGACGGTAATGCCCAGAAGTTGTACTGAGGATTCGAAAGACAATGTGAATACTCACAGATGGTAACTTAGGGAAAAAAAAAAAAAAAAAAAAAAAAAAAAAAAAAAAAAACAAAACACAAAAGGAAGCTAACTGTGCTCAGAATAAAAAGGATGGAACATTCATTTTCAAGTATTTTCTGATGGAAAAACCAAGAGTATGCCATGAGGTAAGGGCAGTCGCTTCAATAAATGGTGTTGAGCAAACTGGACAGCCACATGCAAAGGAACAATACACCAGACTCCAAAATCCACTCGAAATGCATTCAAAACCCTGAACGTCAGACCCGAAACCATCAAATTCCTAGAATGGAACCCAGGCAGGGAGCTCTTTGCCACGGGTCTCGGTGGTGCATTTTTGGATCTGACACCAAAGCAAAGGCAACAAAAGCAAAACACACGTGGAAGGAACTACAGCAAAGGAAAGCATTCTCATCAAGGCAGGAACGTGTCTGTTGAAAACCGGGGCATTTGTAGCCATTTCGAATTTGTTCCTCTTTGAGGAGGAAACAAAGGCCTTGGCGATTCACGCCGCGTCCCGGTGCCACGGAACAGAGCTTAGCTGCTGAGAGATAACGCAGAGATTAACCAGCAGCATGAGGAAGCTGAGCGAGTTTTAACCTTCCCAGATAATGAATGGATCTCTGAAGGCCAGCATTAGTCCGGAGAGCTTCCCACCAGCTTCTAAGAGGACCCAGAGGCCCAGTAACTGCGAACTCTTTTCTAATCAATATAACTAAATAACGGCAAGTCTGATGTGAGGCGGACGCCATGCCAGACCCTATAAATACACAAGATAATTTGTTTCTTAGAAGGCAAGTATGGTTATTATCTACAGATGCAAGAATGGACGCTCAGAGAGGTGAGTATTTTTGTGTGTGTTTTTCCAGTCTCACAGTTAGGACCTCACAGCAGTAAAGTCTGAACTCAGATCTGACTTCAAAATCTACTCTTTCAATCACCATGTAGCCCCCGAGGAAGGATTCTGACCCAGATGAAACAGGAACCAGCGGCTACTACGAGCTGATGAGTCAAAACTCAGCGAGGCTGGTTCCCTGCCACACGCCTCTCTCCTGGCCCTGCTCACAGGAGCCGAGAGGGGCTCTGCAGCCATCACATCACCCCATCGCTGTGAGAGCCAGGCCAGGGCTTGCCAAGTGGGCAGGGGCAGGCCTGCTGGATCTCAGCCACAAAGCACAGGCAGCCTGCGTCAATCTTAATGGGTGACCCAGTCAAGCCACCACCTCTGGGACCCACGTCACCCTGCCTTGTCCCGTAGGACACCACCTCGCTGACTGTATTACACAGATCTCTTTCCATGTCTGTCTTCGCCAGCAGCCTACATGCTTTGAACAGTCATTGCACTCATTTTTTTTAATCCCCAATTCCCCAAACTGCAATTGGTACAGAGTAGATGCCCAGTGAATGAGCGGTACATAAACAAACAGATTCAACATGAAGGGTGGTCAAGATGTCTAGAGAATGCCTCTCACCCTGAGAGTTTGCAGCTAACTATTCCCAAACCAGTTCTCAATCTCTGAGCGGTGGTTCAAGGTCTTCACCAGAGAGGATGCTATGGGTGCTTCAGGCTTTCCACCTTCCAGAGCACTCTCTCTGTCAACGACTCCATCCCCTCCTCCAAGCACAAGCCAACGGGGCAGCGAGGACTATGCTGCCAACCCACTTTCAAGCCTGAATCTGAGGCTCAGAGGAGGAACTGCACTTCCTCAGGGTCAACGTTTGACCTTGAGACTGCTGCTTCTCCGGTCTTTTCACGTGACCAGAGTGCCTTTCCAGCTTATTAACAAGCCCAGGGTCTGGGTGATGTGAGGGGAGCAGGGACAGGGTGGGGAGAAGTGTGTGGAATGAAGGAGAGAAGGAAAGGGAAGGGAAGAGGCGCTTCTCTGGCGAGTGTCACTGACAGCTGCCAGCCGTGACCCGGGGGCCTGGCGGCTCCGAACAGGGGCTGGCTCGGGAGGGACAGATGGGCTCAGTGTCCCTGACTCATCATCCAGTTGTATCCAGGCCCTGAGAGTAAAAGCAAACTGAATGCTCTCAGGGCTGAGAGAGTGAAAACAGGAAGTTGCAAGTGGCTTCTCTCTCTCAACTTGGTCCCAACACTTGGGGTCAAGGGGCCTATCAGGCAGCTCCCAGCAGCCCGCCTCCGCCTCCGTGGGAGTCCAGCCGCACACACAGGGGCCGGAAAAGTGGGGGCCGCTCCCGGGAGCCTCCCAGAACGCGGGCTCAAGGGGCACGGGGTTCCTCTGGGAGCAGGCCCAGGAGGCCCCCCGCCCACAGGGAGGAGCCTCAGGGGGAATGCCAGCTCCATTGCTGTCCCGTTCATTTCACAAAAACTGAGCGCCATGTGCAAACATCAGCGTGACCCCAGGGGGACAGCTCACTCTGCAGAGTGGGGACAGCCCGCACCCCACAGATGAAAGGAAATAACGCCAGCCAGCTCCCCACCGCACTCCACATCTATTATTAGGACCCAGGCAGGATGCTACCCACGGGGTGCCTGGGGCTGTGGTGCCAAGCCCGTGGGTGCCCACTGTCCTCGCTCCACACACACAGAGCAGGGAGCAGAGGGGGTGTGGGCAGGTCCTCCCCCCCTCCCTTTGCCCTATTTCCCCCAGGAGCGCAGGGCCAGGATGAGATGAAGTTCTGCTAGCCCCCAGCCTGGCCCGGTGCCCGTGTTTGTGGCTGTTTATCCCCGAGCAAGTAGAAAGGAGAAATTAAAGCCATAAAAGACAGGACAACAGACCAATAAAAACCAGCTCCCAGAAGAGTCAGGAGGAGGAGGAAGGGAGGCAAAACTGTCGCCATGGCAACACAAGACAGTCGGAAGCATGCAAGAAAAACAGCCCCTGCTCTGCCTCCTCTCTTCCAGGCACAGCGAGCCCTGGGACCCCATTCGGAGCTCAGGGGGAGCCAGGGAGCCACCCGGAAGCCCTGGCCCTCGGCCCCGATGCCCAGCCTACCCGGGCTGGCAGCCCCCCTCCCAGTGCTGATCCAGCACAGGTCCCAGCCCTGCCTGGTCTCAGCCCTGCCTGGTCCCAGCCCTGCCTGGTCCCAGCCCAACTCTGCGCCCGGGGACTCAAGGCGGTGCCCAGTGGCGGTGGCCGGGAGAGGGGGAAGTTTTAGACAGGGAAAGGAAAGAGGGCCACGGAGCAGTGGGGAGACCAAGGCCTGAGAACCAGCCCGGGGTCCCCCAGGAGCAGGTGGGAAACCAAGGGCGTGGGAGGGGAAACGGTGCCTGGGGACATCCTGGGGATCTGGGGTGGGGTGGGCTAACAGCTTTGGAGATCCGAAATGACCAGGCTCTCGGGCCTGGTCTCTGGGAATAGCGGCCAGCACATCCGGGACCCAGGGACCACCTGGCCCATCAAGACAGGTGTCTCCACCCACCGCTTTGCTAGCAGGACCTGGCCTTTCAGGAAGCCGGTCGAATTGTGCTCAAAGCTCAGGATCCATAAGTCAGTGCCCTTCTCCAGATTGGGGGGGGGGGGGGGGGGGGGGGGAAGGAGGCCTGGGTCCCAGGCACAGCACCTGGCTAAGCATCTGGGGCAGGTGGCAGGGAAGGGTCCGGGTGTGCAGGCGCGGGGAGCGCTCACCCCGTCTCTGGGGCCTCGGGGACCCGTGGGGAACTAGGCTCTCCTGCTGGGAAGGGGAGGCAGAGGCTGGGGTCCCCTAGCAACACGGGTTGGGAGCTGATGATACCCTGATGCCCAGGGAAGGGAGGGGGAGGCAGGGGGAAGAAGAGGGGGGTGGAGATCGAGGGGAGAAGGCGGCGATCGGGAGCATACCGGGAGGCTGTCCTGCGGAGAGGGGCAGCGGGCTGCCCGGGAGGCCGTCTGGGCGGCGATCACCGGAGAAGGGCGGAGGGCTGGGTCCTCCCCGCTCCCGCCCGCCCTCTCCCGCGGCTGGCGAGGATGCAGGGCTCGCCGGCGCCTCCACAGCCCGCTCCCTGCAGACCCCGGCGGCGCCCCACCGCGCCCACCGCGCCCCCCGCGCCCACCGCGTCCCCGGCGGCGTCCCCACCGCGCTCACCGGAGCCGCCGCCGCCCCGCTCGGCCGTGCGTCCACCGTCCACCGCCGCCCAGCTGCCGCCGCCGCTGCAAACGCCTCTCCAGCGGCCACCGCAGCCCGAGAGGAGCCGGAGCCCCGCCCCGCCCCGCCCTCCAAGCCCCGCCCCCAGCCCGACCAGACCACGCCCCGGGCCGCCCACTCCGCCCCCATCACGGCCCGCCCCGCCCCGCCCTTCAAGCCCCGCCCCCGCCCCGCCCGGACCCGCCCCCGGAATCCCCACCCCGCGGGCCCAGGAGCTGGTGCGGACCCGGTGCGCCCGCGGGACCCCCTGCCCGTGGCTCAGCCTTGGCCGCTGGGCTTCGCCCTCCCCCGGGGAAGCCGGGATCTGCCGTTTCTGGCCATGGCATGCCTCCATACCCGCTCCACCCTCCAAAAAGGGAAGCAAACAAACAACAACAACAAACTCGGGAAAGGCCCAGCAATCAACTCCCAGATTCACACCCACCCTCAAACAGTGCCCCTGAGCCCAGTCAGACCCTCGCAGCCCCCATCCCCACCCTCAGATCACCGTGGGTTAGACACCCAGTTCCCTGCTCACCCTGGTAACAGGCTCCCAGCCCCCGCCTCCCTCCAGGGGAGGTTGGAGGGGCGCAATAATTATCTAATTGAGGAGACCACTAGAAAAGTCCTCACAGATGCTTAGTTCAAGTATAATTGCCCAGAAGAGTAAGCCTACAAAAACACTTAAAAAAAAAAAAACAACAACAACTCTGTGATGCAAGGGGAAAGCAGGGATTGCAGTGTCATTGTCATGATCATTGTTCTAAAACATCTGCCGTGAAGGCATTTAAGAGAAATTCAGGAAACCAGAGAGGGCTGCCCAGTGCCAAACAGGTTGTGAGTCAGAGCCCCATTTGGAGGGGGAGAGGGGGAGGGCTGGGCCGGTCCTGCAGGCTCTGGCTTCTCCTGCTTCCTTTTGCAGGCCATCAGCTGGAGCATCCCCATCCCGAGACATTTATTAGACTCCTGCAAGGGGTCCAGGCGTGTGCCTGGAGCTGTGTCCTGGCAGGGGTGTGTGAGCTGGTAGCAGAAGGCAGGCGGGGCTGTGGGGCAAGTACAGGAAGCTTCCGGAGAGCTGGGTCAGGTCCCCACACAGAGCTCCCTGTGGCTCTGACAATCCATAGGTGGGTCTGAAAAGCTCCCATAAGCCACTTGGCATGGTGGCTTCCTGTGCTGGGTTTTGGCAAGAATTCAGACAGGAGGGCACAGTCTGGTAGAATGAAATAGTCTCCCCATTGGAAGGGGGCCTTAGGATGGGAATAAACACTTACCCACGCTTCATGTGTGTCTGCCTGCCAAGGCATGGCATTCCTGGCCCAGCCCCTGCTGTCATTCCCTGCAAGGACGGCCCACTTTGACTTGGGGTGGTTCTACTAGAAAATTCCTCTCGTCCCACCCCTACCACGTACACACCAACATGTCACATTCATTCCATCCTCCTTGAATCCGGTCAGGCTCTGGCTGGGAAGGGCCAGGATGAATCAGCCACAGACGCCATTCACCCCATAAAGTACTACCATTTCAGAAAACGCGAGGGCTCCTCACTTCCCGCCCGCCTGTCCTCAGAATACAGTTTAGGCTGGTGAGAGGAGTTTATTTGCAGGAAATTTCACCTCCACGCACGTAAAGACAGCTTCTGTTTTAGTAACTGTGGGATATGCCCTTGGTATAACAGGGTTTCTAATGATCAGTGTGAAATGAACAATGATCAGGTGAAATAGTCTTTCAGCGTCATCAGTAAAACTAATAACAAGTTTAGAGGTTTGTATAATAAAGATTACAGTGAAATTAAGCTATCATTGAGGGAGCCAGATAGCTTTGAGATAAAGTTTCAGATGGTTTTTATTCACAATGTACATTTGCTAAAATGAACTTTAATGTCGTAGTTAAATTAAATTTAAATGGAACTATTCTAGTTTCAAGGACACACTCATCACTTACTTGCTTTGTGTTTTTTTCTTTGTTTTTTTTTAAGAGATTTCTTGAGCTTTGGCAAAGTGCCAGGCTCTGTGCTGAATGATGGACCCTGTGCCAGACTGGGAGAGGGTGCCAACAGCTTGCCAGCCCAGTTAGTGATGAGGCAGAATAGGAAACAGATGAGACTAGAGGTATTAGCGGTATGGACCTACCATGAGAAGGCATTCATTGTGATTGGGGGAAATCGGGAGCAGACCCTTTTACGTTGAACCCTGAGGGATGAGCTAGACTTCCACAGGTAGGAAATGGGGTCAAGGACACCCCAGGTAGAGACACAAAGGGGTTCAGTGCAGCCACAGCACTAGAAGGACTGGACAAAGTGGGGCTGAGAGTGCAGAACTGAGAAGGCTGCACTTGACCCTGGGAGCTTCCACGGTCAGGCCAGCCTTGACTGGAGCCTCCAATAAAGAGAAGGAAGATAGGCTAAGAGCTCTTGGGGACCAGAGATGGAGAAAGAGAGGAGGCAGCAGTGAGAATAATCAGAAGAGCACTACGATCATCGCCCAAAGGTTGCTAGCTGCCCTCCATGGACCAGCCTTTGCTCCCTCACATTTGAAAAGCATCCCCAGGCTGAGAATAATCCTTGGCAAAAACAGGTCCCCGATTATATTTATTGGATATTAGAATGATAGGATCATGGAAGATGGGCATGCACTCTGGAGATAGAGCAACAAGGGTTGGTCCCGCCCAGGGCTCCTCTCCGTCCACTGAGGCCCATCCTGGGGCAGGTGGCCTCTTGTTCTTTGAAAGATCATTTCTGATTCTGTACCTTGGCTCCCACATAGGCACCCAGGACTTCCTCCCCATCTCCCGCCATCAAAGACCACTTGCTCCAAAGCTGACGATGACCCCTCACCTTTGTGGTGGCACTAGGGTAACGCTTCTTTTATCTGTGTCCCAGAAAAGAAAGGGACCTTATCTGAGACACGGATTAAACCCCCGCTGGATGTGGAGTCAAAGCTGAGCATGCATCCTCATTCTGCCACTCACTAGCTGTGCGAGTGGAAGTTACTTAAGCCTTTGGAGTTTCTAATTTCTCTTCCCAAAAAATGGGAGTAGTAAGACCCACCTTAGAAAGTTGATGGCAGAGCTTTGTAGCTCTGAAAGAAAGAATAGGGGTGTGTGTGTGTGTGTGTGTGTGTGTGTGTCCTCCTAGTGCTTTGAGTGATGCTGGTCAGGCAGAAAGTACTACTTGCTACTTAGTGGGTTATTCACAGTTGAGGACCAGAAGTGGAGGCTGCCAGATTCGGTGTCTGCTCTCTGCTTGCTGCTCTGTGCGAAGGGGTTTCCATTTTATCCTCCCACTTCACTTGTTTCCCCAGGAATCATACCATGCTCTCCCTCTGGCATGACTGTATTGACTTCCAAAGGTGGCGGGCTTTCTTGCCAATTGCAGGCCACAGTTGCTTTATGTAACCAGGGGTTTCTAAGGAAACATGCTCCAGAGGGAGCATAGCAGATCTGATTGTGAATATTGAGCTGGTTTTTACAGCTGACACGATGCACACTTCCTCATTGCAGAGATCGCAGCCCAGTCTATGTAGGGAAGCTTGGTCATGGCTGAAAACTGTGGGCTGTGGCTGAGTTGGAGCCCATGATTTGAATGGCTTCTTTAGTCACTGAGATTGTCAAGCTCTCTGAGAGCACCCTTCCTTTGCCCATGGTCCCCTGGGCCTTCAATGGCCTTGCATCCTGGCCTGCTCATTATATTTCTACTCATTCATTAAAATCCTAGCTCAAAAGCAACCCTTCTTTAAAGC
Source organism: Pipistrellus kuhlii (assembly GCF_014108245.1). Classification (NCBI taxonomy): domain Eukaryota; kingdom Metazoa; phylum Chordata; class Mammalia; order Chiroptera; family Vespertilionidae; genus Pipistrellus; species Pipistrellus kuhlii. Next base: position 2,301,895 of record NW_023425438.1, read on the forward strand.
CCTCTTCGACACTTAAGGCCATGTCAAATGTTCTTTCTTGTATGTTTCCCCAGCATTGGCTTCACACTTTACCTTCCCACTCTCCAGGCCCTGTTGATCACATCAGATTTTACACTGTCCATTTTTGTTATTCCCAGTAGCTATGTTGTATGAAGTTATCAGGAACACTGAAATAGCAAATGGTAAACTGCTGCCCCTACGGGAAACAGAGGGTTAGGTTCCTGTGAGCCCCTACTCCCGACATTTTCATCAACAATCAGTACATAACCTTGGTTAATAGGTGTTTCTGTTTAAAGACACCTTACTTCATATATATTGTTGCTTCATTGACATTGAACTCAAGGCCAACAGCACTTTAGCTCACGTAACTTTGGAACAAAGCTTGTCTAACCCAGACATGTTCTCCAGTAAGGCACATCACAGCCTTCTCACACTTTGAAACACTACACAGCAACTCATTACTATGCTTGGGTCCATTCTAAACAGCGAACTCGCCAATATAAAGCACAGAAATGTGGCAAACATGGCACTAGTAGAATGTGGCAAACATAGCATCAGGGAGAGGGTGGTTATTCACAGTATGAGAGCTGAAACAAGGCAGAACTCAGCTAGAAATATGTCTGTTGGTGACTCACGTTTTTTTGCTGTATGGTGCACATGGCAGATGATACAAAGTGTCACCAGAGTACTGATTTTGAAGTTACAAGTAAATGTTAGTGAGTAGGCAAGTTCACAAATATAGAATTCGCAAATAATGAACATGGATTGCATATGCCTCTGGACTAGACTAGGAGCTCTTTGAGGTCCAAATCTTTTTTATTGGGCTTAGACTTCTCAGCACCTCTAAGAGCACCTGATACATAAAAATCTCAGTATTTGCTCAATATTTGAATGCACCATAAATCCAGACTTGCATTTCTTGAGGGAGTTCCCCAACAACGTATACATTTATAGTAATAAAATACCAAAAGTGTCTGGTTCCTCTCTCACAGGAATGTCAAGGACTTCATTTGGTTCATTTCATTCATCTGAGAAGACTCGTGCCTTCAAATGTATGGAACATTCTGTGTGGAGTACATCCCTTGTGTGTGGCACATCTGGATACTCCAGATAATGACTTCCAAGATGAGTTAAGATTATGAACAAAATAGTCCAGTCATTTCTCCCAAAGGCAAAACAGGGCAATGAATTTGAAGGATCTGAATAAATGCAGTCAATGGGAAACAATGAGAAAAATTACATAGTCCAGGGACAGAAAGGGATGAAGCAGAATGGTAGAGGGAAGAAAAGTGGACAACTGGAGGCAGGGCCATCACAGGGACCATGCAGGAGCTTTGCGGATAAGTCAAGATTTAAACCTGAGCCCTCTCCCTCACCGACAGCAGTATGACTTTGGGTGGGTTTCTCAACTTTCCTCTTTCTTGGTTTTCACATAGATATAATGGGGATCATAGGACTTCCCATAAAGGGCTGTCCATGCAAGTGACATTGATTGAGTGCCTACTGTGTGCCAGGTAGAAACATGAATGACACCGTGAACATGCACATAATAATTGAATACTGAGCACAGGCCTGATGTAACAGCTATCAAATTTAAAAAGTGATTTTAATTATTTACAATAAATAAAGTCTACCCTTATTTTCTCTTCTCCTTCCTTCTCTAATCTCAAGATTTCTATGTATGGCTTCTAACCTCTTCTGAGTCCAAACCCTCTGATACCTTTTCAGGAGTCAGTTAATCTCAATCTCTGTCTGGCCAGGTAAATCCAGGAATGTTTGATGGCATCCATGTTTGGCATCTTGACAAAATGAGTCAGCCTCTCTAGGAAAGTTTACCTCACCACCCACAAAGCTGAAAGCATTTCCTAAATCACCATCAGCAAAGTAATAACACATATACAAGGGCCTCGGAGCAAAGGCTGAGAGCATTTTATAGGCATAGCTCAGTCATCTAGGCAGCATCACAAGCAGGTAAGTAGGAGTCACTTGTGACTGTACCCATTTTATAGCCGGGAAAATGAAGGCTTGATGTGACTTATCCAAGTCATCAACTGCGTCTCAGCCACAACCACAAAAATAACACACAGGTGTCACGGTCTTGAATTTAGAACCAAGCATTGAATTCCTCAGACAGCCTGACCTCCTTCCCTTCCTTTGCTCTTTGGGAAACGTATCAGTGACCAGGCAGACAGGTTGATTTAGGCATAAGCCAGTGTTCTCTCTCTTGCTCTCAGTAATTTCTGTCCAAATTAGGAAGCTGAAAACCCAGCTGGGTGCTAAGACCATGATAAAATTACCACCACACAGAATGGTTAACTCCAGAGAGCTTTATTCATAAGTCCTGCTAGTAATGTATGAATGGGCTTAAATGCACACAACTGATATATGTGACCATCACATAAATGGTCCTTTTAATGGTGTTCGGCCCATTGTGTTTGCTTTTTTAACTCTTTAATCAGTTGAGAAATGATTTAGAATAGTGATGCAATAACTTTAATATACACTGATTATTATGTACTGTATGTATATTAGAGGCCTGGTGCATGAATTCATGCATGGGTGGGGTCCAGCCAGCCTGGTCAGAGATAGACATGGGCAGTTGGCCTGCCTGCCTGCTGGTCGAACTCCTGGTCAAGGGGACAATTTGCATATTAGCCTTTTATGATATAGGATATACACTAAGTGGCCAGATTATTATGCGTTCAGAGATTATCCTAATCTGGCCACTCAGTGTATTTAGAACTCAGTTTTCTTCTTTTCTGCTGTTCTCCCTTGAGTCACTATGCAGATCAACCCCTCTGAGCTCTCACCTGAGTCATTTTGAGTTATTTCTGATTGGTCCCCAGCCTTCATATTCATCTCATCCAGTCCACTGTCCACCCTGAAGTCGCAGCAATGTTTCTATACCTATATGATCATCCTCACAACCCTTTTATCCAGACCCCTCAATGGCTCCCCACCGCCTCAGTGCGAAGTTTACATCCTCTGCAGAATCCATAGGTCATTGGTCATCTTTCCTTGGTTGTTTTTCTTCCATTTCCTTTCATTTTGGAATTCCAAATATTAAATCACTCCTCTGCTTTTTTGTACCTGCTGGTTCCTCTCCCCAGAATGCCCCACTCCTCACTATCAAATGGATACACTCCAAGGAATCCTCCCCAAAGGAGAAACACCATCTTGTAACAAGGTCATCTCTGAACGTGGAGTCTTGGTATTCTCAGGCCCAGTAATTCATACCCTTTCGCTTACAATGTTTTCATTCTGCCCTTCACTGCGGGGCTCCTGTGTGCCCAGGGCATGACAGTCTAACGTGGACGCAATAAACAGCCACTGAGTTGCTCTGAGTTAAACCAAATCCCTCAATAAATAGAGATTAAAAAAACTGCCCTTTCAAGTTATTTCTGGGAAAGCAAAATATACTCAAGCCTGCGAGAGCAACACAGGACCTTTTTCATAAAAGAACGATTCCAGAGTCCTTTTCCCTTTTGGGGTGGGTAAAACAAAACTCCCATAATGAGCTTTTCTAATTGTGTGATCTTAAAATAAAATCCACATTAGTGATTACTAATCAAATCCAACAAACAGATTTCATCTTCCGATGCCGAAAAGCTTCCGTTCCTCATACGCCAAGACCTCTGCATGTTCTTTGTTTTAATTACACTAAGCATCTTTTTGTTCTTCCTCTTGGGCCTTTGCCTAGGAGGGTGGGGCAAGCTGTAAATAATAGTCATCCTCATTATGAGAAATATTATTACGCAGCCTATTTTTAGAGCCGCAGACTCAGTCCCAGGCATGCCCAGTGCGACCCCGGGAGAGCCGCAGCGGTTTCTCGGGGAGAGTCTTGGGCTCTTGAATATTTCACCGGTCTCATTAGTGTCACTCACGTGGCGTGGCTGCTCAGATGGCAGCTGCTTCATCCAACAAGCCCCAGCACACTGCTTCCCATCTGTTCAACCGAAATGGGAGGTTTTTAGAAAATACGGTGGTTTTCAGGTTGTTATTCATAAACACAATTGGCTTTCTGATTTCCACATTTCTCTATATACAGGCATACAGGCTTCCGTGAATCTACTTAATATAGGTCTTAAGAAATAATTGGAACATTACCTGTTTGTGCTTTTTTTTTTTTTTTTTAAACACATATGTAGACATTGCAAGATCTTTAAAGAATCTCAGAGCAGTAGGGGCCTTAGAGATAATCTAACCCAATGTGCTCATTTGACAGATGGAGACACTGAGGCCCAGAGAGGGAAGGGGATTTCCCAAGGTCATATGGTACGTACATGGCAGCCCTGGGGTTGAAAACACAGTGTTCTGGTTTCACACTAACGTTTCCCTCCCCTCCTCACTTCCACACCCTTCCCTCCCCCCTGAACAAATGGGCAGCCACCTTCCGGTTTGAGCACTAAAGCTTTTCAGCCCGTTGTGTACCCAGGATGCTTATCCTGAGGACATAAATTATCCAGTTTCCCCCACAATTTCTCATAGATTCCAAAACCATTGAAGTGGCCTACGTCCAGTCTAGTCCACAATGAGATGAGTCTGGGTAGTGACAGCCCAGGCCACGTCTGGACACAGGAGTCTGAAACTGCCATTCTCCCAGGCAAAAGGTCTGGTGGGAAGAGCTTGTCCTGAGTCCTGGGTGTAGAAACAGCTCTGCTTGATTTGTTGTATGATTTGGGGCAGGTCAGTAAACTTCTCTTGTTTCCATGTTTTCATTTGTCCACCATTGATGGATGATAAATGCCTGTCCAAGAAGACCTTTGAGAGGCTCAAATGAAGTGACAAATGTGGAAAGACTGGGAGAAGCTCAATGAAAAATCATTATTTAATGGAGCAGCAAAAACGCAGCAGAATATTTTGAGTTTGTTTATTTCTAAAGTGGCATGCGTGGGAACTTGATGCTAACTTCCTTCCGGTGGTCAGGTTTTCTTTGGCCCTTATTTTTCTACCAAACTTCATGAAGTCTGAACAAGTTTTACATTTTCATGTGATGAAGAATTTATTGAGCACTTACTACTATATGCCAGCCGCTCTGATAGGTGGTAGGGATGCCAGGAAGGGAGCTTGTGGTCCTACTGGCCAGGTGGGACACAGACATGAAAATACATAAGGAATGCCTTCTTGTATGAGAAGGTGGTAAGGAACTCAGGAGTGGGCATGAAACCTAGGCTGTGAGGAGGACTTCCAGGAAAAAAAAATGTTAAAGGTTGAGGGGTTTTTGCTTTCATCTTTATCCTGATAACCTGGTGAGCTCCTGCAAGTGAGGGGGGCTGCCTAAGGCTGGGCCTAAAAATTTATTTTTTAAAAAATATATTTTTATTGATTTCAAAGAGAAAGGGAGAGGGAGAGAAAGACAGAAATATTAATGATGAGAGAGAAGCATTGATTGGCTGCCTTCTGTAAACCCCATCCTGAGAATCAACCTCACAGCCCAGGCATGTGCCCTGACTAGGAATCGAATAGTGACCTCCCGGTTCATATAATAGGTCAAAGCTCAACCACTGAGCCATGCCTGCAGGCTGGGCCCAGGAATTTTTCTCTCTCAGGCTTTTTGTCCTCACTTAGTCTCCCGCATTTTAGTTAGTCAATCACCCTTTGAGTGCTTCCACCAGGCTCCACGCGTGGCTTCTGCACCTGATAAGCTGTGACTCTCTCCGTCTCCCTGTTTGTCCACGTCTTAGGCCCCGTGACCTCGGCTCTAGGATGCACCTCAGAAAGGTTGCTGGTTTTCAGCCTGTCCAGCTTTCTTCTTGTTGTGAGAATGGGAGTGGAGACTTCCAAGGGCTGTACATGTTGAACTGGGACCTGGGAGTTTCCAGCTTTGACTTTTGTTTAAAAAAATTATTTGATTTATTTGAGTTATACTTGCATGTTGGTCCAAAAGCACATTTTCATTTGTGTCCTAACACATGGTTAATTTTCGGAAGTAGTTCCTGTGGACTTGAAAAAAAAGTGTAGTTTCCGGGCATGGGATGTCACTACTTACTTATTGACTTAGATTACTAGAAGTTACTTTTCTTTTCTCATTTTGTTCTTTTCTTACATTGTGATTTGTCTCCTCCTCTATGTCTGCAAACAATAAAAAAATAATTGTTTTACACTTTCAAAAATCATTCCACTGTCTCCAGGATTATCTGTTGTTCTTGCTTCTTCTTTCTGGTTGTTCATTTTCTCACACGGTTTATAATTCTGGCCACGATCTTGCTGTCTGTGAGAATATTTTCAATGGGAAACATGTGACTTGCTTTGGAGTGCAGTGTCTTGTCCGCCTCTGCTGAGCTTTCATGAATGTAAGTATACCGGACGAGTGTTTATGTTCATGTGTTTCATGGGGTCCTGAACCACTGAGGTGGCTTAAACTTGGACCCCTTCCTTCCTTCTGATTGCCTGCAGGTGTGTCTGGTTCCATCCACTGGCCTAGGTAGATGGTGAACTATATTACAGCTTTTTCGGATTAGGTGGGCAGTGATGTTCTTACAAATGACAATGCTAGTGGTCACAGAAACAATTCAGGCCACTCGCTTCCAGCTGCCCACCCACAGGGTTCCACTGGCTGAGTGGCCTTCTCTGTGTGGGCATCCTCCGCTCATCCCAGCTGCTAACGCCCATCCCAGTTTCCCATCCCCCTGTTTAGTTTTAATCCCACTCACCAACCTGGAGAGTCCCTCTCCCTTTGTTTCACTTTGGAAATGTTCTTTCTGTTAAGCTATGAATTTACAGTTGCTGGCTCATTGGTGTTTGCATTTTTAGTCCAGCATTTCTACCAATTTCCAAGTAATCCCACTTGAGCTCCACCGGCCTTATTTTTCAGTGGTTGCGGGACATACATTCTGAACAGGACACACAAAAGGCAGGCTCTCGGATGGGCAGCTGGACACTCCGCGGGAGCACAGGGAACACTGGCTGCAGCTGCTTTGTCCTCGACTCTCACCTCATGCCACCCATTAAGCATCAAAGAGTCAGCCGCGCCTGGTCACACAACTGACTTGTCCACCATGCCGCTCTTTTGGCCTCTGACATCACTGATGCCTGCACCTGACTCTCCAGGGCCTGGCCAGCTGATGCCTGCCCTGGATGGTGCCCGAGAGAATTCCCAGGGGACGCCTCAGCCTGGATGTGTGCCCAGTGCCCACGTGAAGTCCCCTGTCCATCCTACAGGGAGACCGATGCCTCCACATTGAACAGTGGCCACAGAGTTGTTTCAGATGTTCCTGCCTTTATTTTTGTAAAATATATTTTATTGATTTTTTACAGAGAGGAAGGGAGAGGGATAGAGAGCTAGACACATCGATGAGAGAGAAACATCAACCAGCTGCCTCCTGCACACCCCCTACCAGGGATGTGCTGGCAACCAAGGTACATGCCCTTGACCGGAATCGAACCTGGGACCTTTCAGTCCTCGGACCGATGCTCTACCCACTGAGCCAAACCATTTTCAGCAGATGTTCCTGCCTTTAGAACGCATGTTCCCTTTTTCTCAATCTGGGCCAGTCCCTAGGCGTACTGACATCAGCTAGGATATGTGATTGCAGTTAAAAATACCCAAAGATGCCCAAGACTCTTTTTTTTGTGTCTCAAAATTTATAAACTTGAAAAAAAAAGTTATCACTATAATTTGATCACTTCAAGCTTTTACGGAAACGTGTCCCTTAGTCCATCCACATTTTTAAAAAAATGGTTTAAAGAAAATGAACCACACTCGGAGGCTACCTCGTAATGAAAATAACGCTAGATGCGTTTATCGATCTCTAATAGGATGATCTCCTCCTTTTATCTCCTTGTAAGGAAAGCTTTCTCCAGGCTGAAGAGCAGCAATTGTGATTGGTTTCTTCCTAGCTGTTATCAGCTGTCAGAGAAAAATTCAGCTAGTTTGCAATTTTCAAAGAAGCAGGAAGATTACTCTGTTAATGTCTATTCAGTTCCTTTTCTATTTGGGGAGCTGACATGTGAGGGCGGCTGCAGAGACATGACTACAGGAAGCTTAAGCTGCAATCCAGGGCGGCCTCCATCTGCAGAGCTCTGAGGTGCTTGCACTGCACGTGGGCATGTGCGTAAGCACCGGAGCCTCATTCCCAGAATTGCACGCTTATTCCCCAAATAAGGGCTTTTTTTGTGAAAATCACCACTGTCATCAAAAAAGCAGTTCCTAATGGCCATCTGTGCACGATTCTTCCAAAAGGCGGAGAATGTCTGATGGCTCCATAGAGAAGCTGTAGGAACTCACGGATGTTATTAAAGGGGCGATCATGTTACTCAGGGGATGTATACATACCTGATCAGGTAAGCCATCCACATGAAGAACTGGTGTATTGAAATGCTATTGGGCTTGTGTTGGGAAAACAAAACGCTTGAATTGGAGTCAAGAGACCTGGGTGTTAGTCTGGCTTTTCTGGCACTCAGCCGAGAGAGCTTGGAAATCACCTGGCCTCCCCAGTTTCACGTTCCTGTGTGAAGCTGGACAAAATTAGGAAGTCAGACCGTGGTTATTAATTATCACGTACAATTTCTTTACACATGGGCAATAATACACGAGGGCCTGCCTCCAGGAAGCTCAGTGTATTAAAAGTGCACAAACAGAGACCACAGGGGAATCTACTGGGGTGAGGGCAGGAGTAAAAGCGTGGGTGGGGTTGCTATAAGCTTTTGGATCCACCATAGGGAGTGGGGGGCTGGGCCTGAGGATGAGAAGGCCCAGGAACCTATGGAAATAATTTGCATAAAGAAGAGATGGGGACTACCAGGGAGACAAGGAGATGGGTCCCCTGTAGCCTCAAAGGACAGCAGATTGGCTAAGGCAGTGGCCGGCAAACTGCAGCTCAGGAGCCACATGCGGCTCTTTCGCCCCTTGAGTGTGACTCTTCCACTAAATACCATGGCCTGGGCAAGTCTAGTTTGAAGAAATGGCGTTAGAAGAAGTTGAAGTTTAAAAAATGTGTCTCTCAAAAGAAATTTCAATCATTGTCCTGTTGATATTGGGCTCTGCTGACAAATGAGTTTGCCGACCACTGGGCTAGGGTGACATTGCAGGAAGGCAGAGCTGGGTGGGCCTGAGAGACAGGTTGCATGGGAGGCCACGCAGCCTTGAGCCCCAGGATGCGGACTTGCTGAGTGACTGGGCAGTTCATTGTCACCGTCTGGCCCAGTGCCATCCATGGGCCACAATGGATGTGTGTCCCTGAATGTAACAAGGCCTTTCACTTCTCTTTGATTTGGGGGAAGAACTTCCTGTTAGAGCAGCACACCCTAGAGGAATGGGTGGCAGGGATCCCACCATCATGGGGCACACGAGGTGGGGATGCTTGGCCAGGCTGGTGAGGGGTGGGGGGTGGTATTCCTACCCTGGGTTGGCACATTTTGCTTCTGAGACTCTGCGTTTCAGTAAGTGTCACAGAGAATGGCAGGGTGGGAGAGCTGGAGGGAGAGAGGCCAGGGCATCTTGAGCTGGAGTCTGAAAAGGCACCGTGAGAATCGGCCTGAGGGTCCAAGGGGCCCAGTGGTGTTAAGGAGAAAGCGAATCTGCCTGAGGAAGGAGGAGGGGCAGACTCCGGTGAGGCTGTGACACAGGACAGAGCCAACTGGCCGGGATCTCACATACAGGCGGAGAGGGGCTGATGGGCCATCCGGGAACGGGAGGAGCATCTACGTGGGCGATCACAACCCGGGGAAGACGAAGGAAGGCTGCCAAGTTCACTGGGCGGTGGGCTAGACCTCTGCTGTATGACTCCATGTCATGGGAGGCAGACCCAGCCCACCCAGGCAGGCACATGCACAGGTCCCACTGGCCCCCACACAGCCCCATTGGCATGGGTACCCTCTGATGAAACCCTCTTGCAGCCCAGCCCACATGGCTCAGTGGTTGAGCATCGACCTGTGAACCAGGTTTTGGTTCAATTCCTGGTCAGGACACATGTCCAGGTTGCAGGCTAGATCCTCAGTGGGGGGCATACAGGAGGCAGCTGATCAATGGTTCTATCTCATCATTGATGTTTCTATCTCTCTCTCCCTCTCCCTCCCTCTCAAAATCAGTAAAAATATATCTAAAACACACACATGCCGAAACAGGTTTGGCTCAGTGGATAGAGCATTGACCTGCAGATGGGCAGGTCCCAGGTTCGATTCCGGTCAAGGGCATGTACCTTGGTTCCAGGCACATCCCCAGTAGGGGGTGTGCAGGAGGCAGCTAGTCAATGGTTCTCTCTCATCTATGTTTCTAACTCTCTATCCCTCTCTCTAAAAAAAACAATAAAATATATATTTTTAAAGATAAAACACACACACACACACAAACACACACACACCCCTTGCAGCTGACTGTCCTAGCTCAGTGCACACAGCAGCCAACACTTGATGGAAGTTTCTCAGTGGTTTTCCTAATGAAACTTGTTCGATAACCAGATTCCTCCCCTACATAGGCACCGCGGCTGATCCCACAGTCGGTGCCCTCTTGGGGCCCGACACCTGCGGGGAGAAAAAGCGGACAAGCACACAGGCCCGGAGGCCGATGGGATGCCTGGGAATTCCTGACAACAGGCCGCAGGGCTACTTCCTCAGCCCCCGGCAGTGCCAGCTCCACACAAAGGCCGGTTCTGTGCAGCTTGTATGGAGTCCTCCTTCTTGTCCCTCTCGCTGGTTCTTATCTGATGCCATGTCTCTGCCAAGCTGGCGCTCCAGTTTCTGCTCATCTCCACTTTCACTCCCATTTTCTGTGCCCACTGAGGCTCGGCCTTGATACTCCGCGCCTAAGACTCAGAACAAAGGGAAGGAACACAGGCCTGGGAGGCACAGCGGGACAGGTGGCAGGGGGGAAGGTCCCTGTTTCTCATAAAAGAGCCATTTTCTAGTTACGGAGTGACACTGCATGTTCTGAGAGGCTCTCATTTAGGAAGGAATTACTCTTGAAAGGGATCGGGTAGATGAAAGGGGAAAACGTGAAGTAATACTTGAAGTGAAGTTGGCACCGACCGCCAAGTAAGTGAAGTGTCAGGTTAAGTAATTTCCTGGGATTTTTATCCCCGTTTCCTCTTCTTCCTGCTCATCTTTCTTCTCGTTACAATGTAGTGAAAGGCTACTGTAGGAGGAAGTCACAAGGTTAAATCTCAGGACAACTTGGATTTGCAGAGAAAATGGTAATTTAAAAAAAATGCATATAATTGAATGGCCTTGCTCTCAAATCTTTGCATGCTGGTTAGCCGGACTAAAACAAAACACATACATACGCCAAACACATGCCTATAACACATGCACCTTATAGACGAAAGAAAAACTACCCTGACCTAAAGTTCAATCTGGTTATAAAGCTTAGTCTGATCTCAAAAAGTCAGTAGTCTCTAAGGCATTTATCTCTTGTTGGGTAAAACCTGCCCCATCTTTTGGGAAGCCTGCCTCCATTCTCCTCTGCCTGGCGGGAGCCTGGGGACGTGGGGACATTAATGTGGCCTCCCCATTGGGTGGATCCTACACCAATAACTGTCCCTCTCTAGGTGATTGACAGCAAGAATGCTCACCTTTTCAAAGAGGTAGGTCAGACTTTCCTCTTCAGAAACAAAGGAAGAGCAGCGATGGTGGAATAGTGGTGAGCATAGCTGCCTTCCAGAAACAAAGGAAGGGACAGAATCTTTACATCTAAACAGCAAAAGGTGCTACTTGGGATCAATTTAAACACACACACACACACACACACAAACACAGAAACAAATAAATAAATAATGATGGATATCCAGACCCATGCTGGTCCAAACTCAGGATAAAAGAAAAGAGAAATTCTGCACAGATTTTTGAGACAGAGAAAAGGTAAAAAGGACCCCTTCAAAGGCTTAATAATGGGATTACCTATCACCTGGCTTCCCTTTGGGCAATGTCGGTTGTTACAACAATGACACAGGATTTGCAAAGTTATGACATACAATTATTTTGAAAATGGAGTCGCAGAACTGAGTCGAACTGAAATTCAAAGGAGACAAAGTGAAGCTATTTGGGTAATGCAAGAACACAGAATTTCACCTTGGAGATGCTCCCAAGAGATTTATTAGAGCCTTGATTTTGGCAAAACAGATAGTAAATTCAAGAAAAGGAAAGTATAGATTAAAAAAACAAACTGGCCTTGCAAAGAAAGGAAGGAAAAAAGAAAGGAAAGAAGGAAGGAAGGAAGGAAGGAAGGAAGGAAAGAAGGAAGGAAGGAAGGAAGGAAGGAAGGAAGGAAGGCTTATAACAAACAAAACCACACTTTGCCGAATGTAAACTATTTAAAACCAGTAAGGATCTTAATGTAGAAGGAGGCTAGAGTTAGACAGAGGAAGAGAATGGCATTGGACCAGGTGTTTATCTTGCTGAGGGGAAGCATATGTACATCAGCTGGCTGCGAGGTCAACATGTAATGTACTCAAAAAAAAAAAAAAAAATTAGGATGTACCAAACATTAAAATACCGGAGGAACAAAGTGAACAACAACAACAAAAAAATCAACCAATTAACACAGAAACAAGACAGAAGCAAAAAGGAGCACTAAGCAGGTATACAAAATGGAGAATAGGAGTGCCCAGAGCAGCCCAGCAGACATAATGGCAATGAATAGGATGTCTTCAGCAGGGCGGCAGCTCGGTGCTGTTTGTGTGTAGCTCACCTAAGCCAGTGAGAAACATAAAAGGCACAGTTTAAAGCGACTCTAGCATCTCTCCAGGGCACAGTGTGGACAAGCACCTGAAGAGCAATATTCACGTTACAGAGGAGACCGTTTAAAGTGAGGATTTCTCCGCGAGACGGCAGAGAGACAAAGTGTTTAATAACACGCAAGAAGACATGGCCCACGGATTCTTAGCCCTCTAACAACCTTGAGAGTAAGACCCAAACCTCCTTGCTGACCTCTCATCTGTGGTTCTGACCTGGATGTACGTAGAGGTATCCCTCTCACTCCAATTGGAAAAATTAACTTGTTTTTATCCGGAAAGGAAATTAATTTTATCAAATGCCTGCCTGCTCGCTATAGAAATTATCATACGGGTTTTCCTCCTCTGTCTTCTTAATGCACTAAATTGCTTTAATACATTTCCTAAAGCTGAATTACCTTTGCCTAACTAAAATGAATCCTACTCGCTCCATTTACTAAAATTGCTCACTAAATGGCAATCATTCTGCCCAGAATAATCTTACAGGGTAACCTTGTTTTTCAAATCATGAAATATACTATAGTAGGGTTTTATTTGCTAATATGTAATTCATTTATATATACACACTCTTTTTTTTTTCAAATCTGTTCATTGTGATTTTATTTTTGAGTGCCTTTATAAATTTTGATACTAGTATTCAGTTATAAAAATAATTAGCAAATGTTTCAGCTTTTTCTGTGTTATAAAAACGTAATAACATAATAAGGATTTAATCCATAAAGGTTTACTTTTATATATATATATATATATATATATATATATATATATATATATATATTGTATATATATTTTATTGATTTTGTACAGAGAGGAAGGGAGAGAGATAGAAACATCGATGAGAGAGAGTCATCGACCAGCTGCCTCTTGCACACCCCCTACTGGGGATATGCCCGCAACCAAGGTACATGCCCTTGACCGGAATCGAACCTGGGTCCCTTCAGTCCCCAAGCCGACGCTCTATCCATTGAGCTAAACCGGCTTCGGCAAGGTTTACTTTTAAAGAGATTTTGCACGAGTGCCATTTTATGTGCTAGCTTTAAGTGACTGTGTCTTAAATATGTTTTCAAAGTTATAGATCTATTCAGATTTTGTTTTGTTTTTTCACATAGTCGGTATTGGTAATTTGCATTTTCATGAATATAGAAATATTTTCAAATTTATTAGTGTTTTGTTCTACAGAGAATTCTCTTATAATTTAAAATCCATCTGTGTTTTTTTTTATGGCTTTTAATTCTGCTTTATCTATTTTTTCCCCCTGATATAATTTACCAGGGAAATTTTTTTTTACTAGTTTCTTCTATAAATTCTATGTCAATTTTTAAAAAATATATTTTTGTTGTTTTCTAGCTTATAATATATTATTTATCTTTATGAATTTCCACCCAAATTTTATTTTCCTTCATTTAACTTTTTGAACTTGATACTTATTTATTCTCAGTCTTCCTTATTTAATAAAAGACATTATGGATTTCCTTTAGGTATGTAAATTTTTAAGTTTTGCTATGCTTGTTTTGTTGTAGTTTATTATTAACATTAATAACCTATGATGTCAAATTTTATTTTCTCTTTAAAACAAATATTCAAAGAGTATTATTGGCATTTTTAAAATTTAAGCTTTTTATTTCTTTACTAGCAGTTTTCTGTTTTACTGTGGAGTCATTGATGAGCATGGCCTATAAATCTCTATTTTAGGGACTTATGTGGTGTTGAGTTTTACGTTATCAATATTCTGTGTACATTTAGAAAATACGATTATGGATTTAAGCACATCCAATACAGATACTCACATTGCTTTGACTTGCACTCTTGCAACTGTGAACATGAATTCTCTCCTTTTTTCTTTCTTCTGTTGGGAGAAGCATGGAAGTGCCTTTTGGCCTGCCTTCATGCCTGCGTGCCAGGAGTACGAATTAATAAGAGCTATTTAAAATAAAATTTTCCTATTGGTAAAATATGTCTATTGTCTATTTTGCAAATGGGTGAATTAACTAATGGATTGCTCAGTCCCTGAACGAGGTAATGAAATTGTTCTCCATTAAATGTACAGCTTAATGGGGAGTTAGTGCATTTCGCATGTCAGATACACAGCATTAAAAGAAACGAAAGCAAATTCATGGCCATCAATGCCTCCCCAAGTCTCATTAGCGCTCTCAGAAAAGCCCTGGGAGGTGAAAATGACTGGTGGCCATTCGGTTCTGAACATTTAAAATCAAATGCTCCAAAAAGAGTTTCTTACATTGAAGGAATAAAAGGAGCTCTTTTCAGCTTAGCTCCTTCTTCCAAAAGGCATTGTGCATCTGTGCTTGTTAGAATACCCTGGGCCTATGGCCGCTGTTCTCTGTGGAATAAAGTGCCATGGACTCCAATGGAAAGAACGGTGTTTGGGAGGATTAGGATGGAAGGACAGGGAGTTTTGAGGGAAAATGAGAATCACTGAACTTATTCCTTACTTACTTGTTATATTTGACATGTTTATCAGACATTTTTGGCAGATGTTGACTAGACAGTTGGGTAAGTGAGTTCAGAGGTCAGGGCTAGCCATGCAGATTTGTGAGTGAACATTTAGGTTTCAGACACATGAAGCCAGGAAACCAGATGAAACGAAACAGGAGGAATTTGTGGCTGGAGAAGAAACTATGTCCCAGAGAGAGCACTGGGCATCCTGCTGCCCCAAGGACATACAGAGGGGGGAGGAGAACCTGGGATGGGGACCCCAGGGACACGGAGGACACAGACAGGTGTGATTATGCAGAAAGAGGGAGGTTTCAGAAGCAAGTCACAATCGCTGTAGAAGTTCTCTTTTTATGACAAATTCAATCTACCCCCAAATACTTTTTCTACACCTTGGTCTCAGTCCATAATGCTGGAAAACATACAAAAACAGCCAAAAAATGTGTTCAATGTTTTACTGTGAAAGAAAATATATTATATGGTTACCCTGTCTCTGGTTTGAATTCAGGGGCCCCCGCTGACTAGCGGTGTGGCTGTGAACCAGTGCCTTGGCCTTGGTGGGTTCATTTCCCTCCTTTCCACATGGAATCAGGGACATTACGTTGAAGGCTGTGGTGCCCAGTCAACTGAAGCGATTGTATTAGATTGCTCCTATTTCCCCATGATAACCCTAGGAGGAGTTCATGATTAGACCCGTATTACTTACTACAGAATAGCTGGATGTCTCTGAACCTCAGTTTCTCCAATTTAAAAGAAAATGGTAATACTTGTTTTGCAGGGTTACTAAGCAAAATCAAGGACATAATAGACTCCACAAGGTGAAAATAATGCTTTCCTTCCTCACCTGTCCCACTGGGCTGCAACCCCATCTCTGCCCTTTCTCACTCCCCCCCAGATTCCACACGCTTTGGAAACTGGAGGAAGCATAGCTCTATATTTTCCAGTAGTAGAGATCCCGTTTTTGGATATTTGACAAACAACAACCTACTGAAATCAGACGTGCGACTTGAATTAATAATAATAAAAAAAGTATTTTCTGAAAGTTCTAAAAATATTGCTCAGAAAAGAAGCCATCCAGACCCCTCATGTCGAGTGAGGTAAGCCCCAGCTCTCCGTTTAGGAGCTGCTGCTATTCCCTTTATGCCATCGGGAATGTTAGCCAGGGACAGGGTATTTTTAACTGGTCTGAACAAACACATCTTCATCTGCATCCAGCAAGACGTAACCTTAGCAACAGTGTGTATTTTGGGACCGCTTTTCATTTAATGCAAATAAAGCCCCACTGATACACCCAGAATCTGATGACACGGAATTCAACATGTCCAATGCCTGTGTCTGCGGCCTCCAAGTCCCGAGCCCGCCCCACAAGATACCCATCTCCCATCCCCAGCATCAACCAGCCGGGCCCACGCAGAAATGACTTCAGAGCCAAAACCGGTTTGGCTCAATGGATAGAGCGTCAGCTTGGGGACTGAAGGGACCTGGGTTTGATTCCGGTCGAGGGCATGTACCTTGGTTGCGGGCATATCCCCGGTGGGGGGTGTGCAAGAGGCAGCTGATCGATGACTCTCTGTCATCGATGTTTCTAGCTCTCTATCTCTCTCCCTTCCTCTCTGTACAAAATCAATAAAATATATATATAAAAAAAGAAATGACTTCAGAGCACTGATTGTTCTGTTTACTTTCTTCTAAGTCATGTGTGTGTAACTCACTCCTGTTGTCAATGGTCGGAAGTGTGGGGAAGCTGGATATTGTCGTGGAAAGAGCTGAGATTTGGCCCTAACCAGTTTGGCGCAGTGGATAGAGTGTCGGCCTGAGGACTGAAGGGTCCCAGGTTCGATTCCAGACAAGGGCATGTATCTTAGTTGAAGGCACATCCCCACTAGGGGGTGTGCAGGAGGCAGCTGATTGATATTTCTCTCTCATCGATGTGTCTAACTCTCTATCCCTCTCCCTTCCTCTCTGTAAAAAATCAATTAAATATACATGTTTTAAAAGAAAGAAATAAGGTTTCACAGTCAGCAGAGAATTAGAAACATGTCTGTGCATCTGAACCATAGCACTGTCTATGAACTAGAGGCAACCATTCACTTGGTAATTTTCCTCCCCTGTAAAGCTGTGATTATTAAATAACATACACTATAGAATGAGATTTATAAAGAAGTAAAAGGAACATCAATGTGAGGACATGCCTTTGCAATTAGTGGCTCTCCACCCTGCCTCCCATGTCGCCTGGGATGTAAAGTTGGTGTCTCCGAATGGACCAAGATCTCCTTTACAGAAGTGGAAATGGAGATGATGGGAGAGATGGACCTCCCGGCAGATGGGGCCTCCACTGTCTGTATCAACACCTGGCTTGTGTTGCTGAGCTCCAGCAATGTAGACATGGACATACGAGGGATTACCATATGTGCTGGAGAACAAGACATTCTCATATTTCACCCAAAGCAGAGAAACAAAAAAAACCCTGAGTGCCGGAGGGCGTGGCCAGTCCTGTTAGAACAGCTGAAGTTCTCCAGCACTAGTTTCTGTCTTCTGCCTGCCATTGCCATGCCAGCTATTCTTCAGCCCTGTCCATTGTACACTGGAATAAGTGATGACATGAGTGATTACACTGTCAAATAGTCAGACAATGATTACATTGTCAAACTGTGAGCATGACTCACCCTGTTGGTTAAATCCATGGAGAAACCACGGAGTGGAATGAAGGGCTCAAGAGAAGGAATTTGAGCATATGTAAATAACTCTATATGTGTGTTTGTGTGTGTGTGTGTGTGTGTGTGTGTGTGTGTGTGTGCGCGCGCCTGCTTCTCCAGCTGGGTGTGTCCCATTGTGTGTATGTGTGTGTCTAGGTTCATGAATCTGGGCATGTGACCTTATGAACTAGGGCTCCTAGGCATGTAAGGAAGCGTGTGAGTTCATATGTTTCTGTGTCGCTAAATGTATGTATGCGTCATTTCTGTGTCTTTGTTGTTGTGTGGCAGGAAGGGAGCAGCTGAGGATTTGGCACCAGTTCTTTGTTCATTGAAGAAACATTCACTTAGGGAATGAGCAAACCAGACTTTGAGTCTCTGAGGTCATTGGCTCAGTCAATGGAGAAAATCATGCCAAACAGACAGGGAGAAAGGCTGGCTTTGCTTGTGTGCATGCAGCAGCACAGTGGCAAATTCTCTGTCCCTGAGTGTTCAGGTAGCAGCTCTGGAGTTCAGGAAAGCCTTTGATGATCTCCAAGGTCATACACAGTCTGCCACACAGGGGTGGTCTTTTCCTTCCTGCTTTTGGTAGGTCTCACTCGTTCCCAGGAGCGATGCCATCTGGTGTGCTGCTACCAGTGCAGTTCGAGATAGCATGGCCCTGGCCCATCAGTTCAGTTTTCACTCCCCACAAGGCAGGCCCTAGGATGTCTTCAAAGGCTCACAGCACAGTCCTACTCATTGCACTCTGTGTCTTTTTAGTTAGGAAGATGGGGAGTATCCCAGCGGGTGTCCAAGTGGTAATTCTTAGTGTTCTAAAATAACAGAAAGAAAGCTCAACATTTCTACTGGCTGATGCTAGAGAATTCAGCAGAGAAGATGCCTTCCTAGTTCTTTCTGGGCAGGAGAAAGGAGAGCAGCACATCCCAGAAAGAAGGCACGCCCTGCTCAAGGCCATCAGGGATAAACTGAGGTGGAAATCCAAGTCTCTCAGCTCAGGATCCTCCAAAAGCCCCCTTCCTCTGGGCAGCCTTCTTGTGATGATTACTGTTTCACGTCCGTTGGAATGGCTACCAGGTGCCCAGATTGAACATTACTTCTGGGTGTGTCTGCGAAGGCGTTTCTGAAAGAGATCAGCGTTTGAATCAGGGCTCAATAAAGCAGCTTGCTCTCCCTGGTGCTGGTGGGCATCACCTAATCAGTTGAGGGCCTGAATAAAACTCCAGGCAGAAGAAGAAAAAAATGCACCCTTTTCATCGGTCTTCTGCCCTTTGACTGGAATTTGTACCATTGGATCCCCTGATTGGCAGGCCTTGGGACTCAGCCTGGAATTACACCACCAGCTATCTTGGGTTTCCAGCATGTAGACAGCCGACTGTGCGATTTCTTAGCCTCCATAATTCCGAAGGCCAGTTCTGTGTAACAAATCTGCCCATCTCTCTACATCTATAGGTTCTGTTTCTCCGAGAACCCTAATACACTCTCTGAACTCTCTTTTCCCAGAAGGCTGACTGAACTCCTCCTGACTTGCCCTGGGTGTTTCTGGAGCATTTGGAGTTTAATGCAAACACATTGGGCAGCACTTTCCAGCTCACGGGCACTTGGGCCAGCACTTACTCTTGTGAGATCTTCACACATGAGACATGCTATAGGACTGTTCTAAAGACAGGAACGGAAGCTCTGCGAGAAGGACAGCAAGGGGCAAAGCCAGACCCAAAGGCCCACATCCGGGCATTTCTGACCTGAGCATGGCTAACATCTCCCACTCGGGCTGTGTGCCTGCACACTAGAAGGTTCCCAGGGCAGGGCTCCGTCTCACTCCTCCGAGCATCCTCCCACTTCACTGGGCCTGGCTGGGTGTCAAGGGCTGGGTTCCTGAGGAACCAGACCTAAAAGTGAGCTTAGTGAGCAGGAAGCTCCTTGGGAAGTCCCCTTAGGACCAGTACCTGTAGGAAATGAAGGAAGTCAGACTGGGCAGATGGGGATGTTGGCCTACAGGCAGCTCTGGAGCTGGGCTGTTCCTTGAGCGGAGAGGAGCAGGGCCTTCCCCTGTGCCTGTCATTAACCAGATGTTGGAGGCATGCTGCCTCCAGGAAGGGAGGGACCCTGGACAAAGCAGTCCCCTTTCAGGAAGCGCAGAGCAAGGACTCAGGGAGAGGACCACACTAAGCCATCTGCCAGCCCACTCCCGCAGCTGGGGGAACAAGTGACTCAGCCTTTGGGGGGATCTGGGTGACACACCACTGAACAGCCAGGAAGTGGTGTGAACTTGACTTTCCTCTGCCACATGCGTCCCCGTTCTCTTACCAAGTGAGCCTTCCTGGCACACGTTAGGTTTTTCCTGCACTGGTCACCCTACGTTAGGTTTTTCCTGCACTGGTCACCCTACGTCTTCAAAAATCACTGCCTTCTCTGCCCGTCTTCCTGCTGGGATCACGCTTCAGATATTGCCTCAGGGTGTGTGTGTGTGTGTGTGTGTGTGTGTGTACATGCCTGCATATGTGTGTACATGCCTGAGTGTGTACATGCATCTCTCTCTCTCTCTCTCTTTCTCTCTCTCTGGGTGTGTGTGTATATGTGTAGGTGTGTGTCCCAGCCACATCTAAGACTCATTTCTGTGCCCTCTGGAACCTCTCCCAGGGTCAGGCCCCAGCCAGGAGGGTGGTCGGTGGTATGGAGTGAGGGGTTCGAGGACAGATGCTGAGGCCGGCCCAGGCTGCTCCGGAACAGGTTCCACCCTTCACTGGGCAGAGGCCACACTGTGGCAGGGTCGCTGGGACTCCCCCTTGTCCCTGAATCCAGGCTCTGGGGGGATTGATGAACTGGGATATGAACCCCGCCCCCATTGTTCTACAGCTGAACAGATTTCTCCCAGAGCCATGCAAGGACCTGCTGTGCGCCTCTTTCCTCCTCAGGAGTTCACCTTGCAACAGGAGTCGGGCTCCACGATCTGGCCAGATTGCAGCCTGGAACTTGGCCATAGTCTGGGCCGCCTTCCAGCCTGATGGGCTGTAGGAGGGAGCAGGTGGCTGCCTAGCGGGACAATTTCCAGGTCTTCAGAAAGTCTCTCTAGCTTCTGCCATGAGCTCCCTGTTGGTTGATGCCTGAATTCCCCTGCAGCCAATGAGAGCAGTGCTCCAGTGTAGCTCAGACCTGGAGAGCATCAGTGAGGGTAGGTGGGGACAGCGTCTGACCTTCACTGGGGCCCGGGTCAGAGGCGTGGCCTGGATAAGCTGTGTTGGGGAGGGACAGAGGGTGCGGGAGCCTGATGTGGAGAAGACTATAGAACAGGACGGAACCGGAAGTTCTGGAAATCACGTCAAACCAGAGTGTGTCAATGATCAGCGTGGTCTCAATCTGGCTGCCACGTGACCTTGGGAAGGTCAGGCAGGGAGCGACCTAATTTCTCAGGCCTACGTGTGGGCCCGGCAGTGGTGGTGGGCTGCACGTTACCTCGTGCTCACGGCAACCCCGTGAAGTGATGAGCCCAGGCCTCTTGGGGGAGCTGGTTGGGAAACACCCTCTGCGCCCTCCTATGGGAAATGGATCCCCTCTCCTGCAGTCAAAGGAGGTCCCAGAGCAGGTGACATCGGAGATGGCGCTTAGGAAAGGAGTGAGGAGCCTGACAATCAGCCCTTTGTTCCAGCCCAGCTCTGGGCTGGGGAGTTCCCAGCAGAAGAGGACAGCACCCATCACTGAAGGAGCCATAAGCCACCGTCCCCTTCCTGGAGTAGATCCATAAGCAGGAGCTTCTAGAAGCTGGAACTGGCAGAGACTCAGAGCTTTGGAAGTGAAAAGGAGGAGAGGAAGAATGTGGCAAAGGCAGAATATTTATACAAAGATGAATGTGAAGATGTGCTCCTGGAAGGAGAAAGATGATGATGTTTTATAGAATTCTTATAGAAATTCTTATAGAAATTCTTATAGAAACAGACACTGACCATGGCCTGCGGGAAAGGGCCTGGGCCGGGGCCAGCAGCCTGGTGACATGTGCCCTTCGGCAAGCGCTTTGCCCTCTCTGCAAAATCACACACTAACCCATCCCTCAGCTCCATCCCTCTGTGGGTCTATTTTTAACAAAAATCACACTGACTCCCACACTCAGCGCTTGCCATCATTTCATTCGTAGCTACACATCTTCCCAGAATCAGGAAGAAAGCATTTGGGAGGTGTCAGTTTGTCAGAAATGACTGGCAACCAGGAAGGGGGGGGGGGGGGGGGGGGATCCACACCCACCCCAAGCCTGCTGGGCCATGGGAGGGGGCGGGCTCAGCAGGGCGCCTCCCACTGGATGCTCTGGCCCGTTCTTGCTGACTGGGCCGCGCGTTCTCAGAGACAGAAATAGAAGCCATCTGTCACACAGCCAGTGTGCTCCTGGGAGGATGGGGTGTGTACATGTTTTTTTATTTAACTTATTTCAGCTAATGCCCTGTGAAAGAAAATGATTTCTGAAGTAGAGGGTGGGGACCCTGAAGGGCTGTCATCTCCCTGCCAGACATGCCACTGAGCACAGGGCCGGTCGTCCCCAGCCGGAGCCGCTGCCAGGATGCTGAGCGCACAGATCGCAGGGCGGTCCCTGGCTGCAAGGAGCCCGCAGGCCTCCGGGTGGAAAGCTTGCTGTGATGTGGGGCGTCAGCAGGTTAGAGGTACCCCCCTACCCCCCACATCTCGGAGTCAGGGCTTCTCAAGAGCTCAGCTAACCTGGCCGCCCCGAGCTCACGTGGCCCGCCCAGCAGGGACCAGGATGCTCTGAGACCACCCCTCCCACCAGGAGGTCTCTTCCTCACCCCTGTCCGGGCCATCAGCTGCCTCATGTGCCACCAGAGGCCCTCACAGCAGCCAGTGGGCTTCTTTGTGTCCTAACCTGATCTCACTGAGGGAACTACCGGCAACTTGAAAGCCCCCTCGAAAGGAAGCAGAATCGGGAGTTCAAGTCTACATTCCCCTTGCATAAGCTGCAGCTCCATGGGTGGGCCTTTTAGACCCCTCCGGGTATCCATGTCGGCTGGAAATTGGAGATCATGGCGCCTGTATCTTCCCAAGCTGTGCACATCACATATCACATATCACATGTCACACAGGCTGAGCAGAGGCCCGGGGCTGCGTGTTCGTGGTGTCACTTGCAGCTGAGAAGAGGTAAGAATAGCACCAGTGAGAGCGATGGGGGAGAAAGCAGCGATGTGCAGAATAGGAGGCTGGAAATGTAAGCGAGCAGAGGAGGCAAAGTCATCTGTAAGCAGGTAGACCCAGAGCTAGGCGCCTCCTCTCCCCAGCACTGGCTGGGAGTCAGGTCCTCAGGCACAGATGCCTCCACCCTGCTCTCCTCTCCCCAGGAGGCCCAAGGGCCGCAGCCCCAGCTCACGCCCAGGCTGCCACACACCCTATCTCAGACCTTTGTCCTCCCTGTGGAGGCAGGGACAAGGTGGACTTACACCCCACATGGGCAGGATGGGATCCGGAGTGAGCAGGCATAGTCCTCACCGCCGTGGAGCTTGGAAAGCTCCTAACAAGCAAGTCGCTACCAGACCCGAGGGATCCTGAGGAGCTCGTTGCTGAGCTGGGGACATGACATTGGGACAGGTAACAGCGAGCATCCGGAGCAACTTCCTTCGTCCACACAGCAGCTCTGTGAAGATTTTCACATCCATTTTCCCAATGAGGAAACTGAGGCTCACGGATGGGTAGTGAGTGGCAGAGCCCGGATTGGAAATAGTCTTCCAAACCTAAAAGACCACATTGTTTGTAATGCTGTGCTGGGGCCCCTGGTGAATTCTGGGAGGAGAATAGAGGAAAGGGAGCGAATATAGATCTTGTCCTGCCTGGGAGAGAAGTCATTCAGTTAATGAACGTGAGTCAGTGGGGAGGCAGCGCTTTCTCCTCGGAAAATATGGGTGTAATTCTGCAATTAGAGGTTCCAGGAAAAGTGGGTGGCAGCTCCTCGGACATCTAAATTGCTTCCGGTGTGGTGCACAGACTGCAGCTGTGCTCCGGAGAGGGGTGGGGGAGGGCTTTGGGGAGGCCGGAGGGCAGGGGCTTGATGCTTTCTGGCGTGACCACTTTGGCACCCACCCGCCACATGGGCCACAGACTCCTGACTGAGGTTCCCTCCTCTCTTTTTTGATTCCACTTTACCGCCTCCTCTCAGCCATCTCAGTGACATTTACTTGAAAAATATAAATATATATTAGTACATATGTATGTGGATGTAATTATGTCACCTCCCGGATTAAAATATGTCATTGGTTGCCTGGCTGCAGCCGTTAGGATGTGGTGGTTAGGGGTGGCTTATGGGGTTATCTGAGCTTAAGCTGTCCCCAGAGCAGACTCTGAACCAGGACTGCCAGGCATGGCTTCTGGCCGGAGGATGTTGGTAGTGGGAATATTAGGAGACACTGAGGAGGTGAAGCCTCGTGAAGGGGAGGTGTGTATGTGTGCATGTATGTGGAGGGGCACAAACATGTCTGAAGAAGGGAAGAGAAGAGGCAGTCAGAGGAAGGAGTTAAAGACCTTGTCTGGCCAAAACCGGTTTGGCTCAGTGGATAGAGCGTCGGCCTGTGGACTGAAAGGTGCCGGGTTCGATTTCGGTCAAGGGCATGTACCTTGGTTGCGGGCACATCCCTAGTAGGGGGTGTGCAAGAGGCAGCTGGTCGATGATTCTCTCTCATCGATGTTTCTAACTCTCTATCCCTCTCTCTTCCTCTCTGTACAAAATCAACAAAAATATTTAAAAAAAAATAAGAATAAAATAAATAAATAAATAAAGCCCCTGTCTGTGAACGCCGCTGGATTCCCCCAGACTTACTACTCCAGCTACTTTTTGGAGCATGCAGGGCCCCGACTTCCCGGAGCATCAATAATGCAACGTGGACATTGCAGGCCTGTCCCCGCACGAAGACAATGGGCTGCAGGAAGTAAGGCCTCCAGGAAGTTCCACCTCCATCACAGGGAGGGCAGGCAGGGCCTGTGGTCAGAACCTGGCGTTAAACTGAGTTGCTCGGCCTTTTGAGACTTGACCGCACCGTTTCCATTCTCTTTCCGGCTAGTAACACTGCTTGTTTTGTGTGCGGATTAAAGTGTGCTTACTCATCGCATAGACCAGTGTTTTTCAACCTTTTTTGGGCAAAGGCACACTTGTTTCATGAAAAAAATCACGAGGCACACCACCATTAGAAAATGTTAAAAAATTTAACTCTGTGCCTATATTGACTATATATAAAGTAATTCTCTTGAATAGGAATCAAATAAACACAAAGAAAGTATTTTATAATTACTTTATTATGAAATATTAAGTAAACAAAATAGTGAAAAATTATAAAATTCTTGTCTTGTCTGCACCTACGGCACACCAGGCAACAGTGTGCCGCGGAACAGCGGTTGAAAAACGCTGGCATAGACGGAAACACAGCCACGGACACTTTGCACAGGGATCGCCTAAGCTCAGTGACTCTCTGAATACTTCGCCCATCCTCACATTCCTGAGGGGCATAGTACGCCCAGGTCAGTCACAGAGAGTCAGTGCCCCGGTCCCCAGTTCCAGGGGGGCACACATCTCTCAGCGCTTGAGTCAGAATCTGGGGGAGAAAGAGCAAAAAGCCCAGGTGGTGCCGATGGAGCCCCAGGAGGCGGGACACCTCACTGTCTTCTCAGCTCATCCCTCTGCCTAAACGGAACTTTCTGCCCGGTCCCCTGCCCTCCTAAGCCTCAAGCTAACCTCAGCCCCATACAAAGGCCCAGTTACAGTTCCCTGCATCCGAGAAAGCCCTGCCTCACCCAGCGGAGGAGACCTCTTCAGTGTGCTAGCTCGTCCTCCGTTCTATGTTTGACTCTGAGTGCTTGTCCCCCACCAGACGGAGCTCCTTGAGAGGACTGCCAGGCTTTATTCACCTCCGAAGCCCAGCGCCTGGCATGGCAGTTGGCACATGGTGGTTCCACAGTGAAAGCTTACAGACAGAATGAATGGGCGCTAGTAAATGAGTGGCGTGGTTAGGTAAAACAGTCTTTCCACCTCTGAGCATTCAGGTTTTAGGACACGTGAGTTGTCACAAATTGCTGTAGTTTTCCCATAACTCCTCGCAAGCGGGGATTATTTCAGAGTCAGATCTTCTCCTCCCTGCCATCCTGGAGCGTGCCATCACTATGCTGCTGTAAAACACCGGGAAACAGGCGCTGGAGAGGAGAGTGGCACGACTGGCTGCACATTAGGACAAGGATGAGGTACTCGGGTCCAAAGGCAGGGCCTTGTCCATGTCATCGCACTTGATCTTTCAACTGTTTGCATAGCCTTTGTGCCTTTTGGGTTTGTCCAGCATTGCTCTGTAAGAGCTAAGTTGGGAACACCGCTACCAATGCCCGGCTCCTGCCTCTTCTGTGTCTTTTGGAGGGACCCTCCTTTCCTTTATTAGAAAACCCAACAGGAACTGTTATTTCTGAGATGCCCACGGCTCGACTCTCACACTGCACATTTCCTAGTTCTGTTCTGGAAGCCACACGGATCCAGAGGACTTTGGAGCTTCCTTCAGAAGCTTGGGGCAAGACTGATTGGCAATCACTGCTTAGTATCCATCTTCTTAAAATAGAATGCTAAAATATACTTTGTTCTATTTTTTAATATGTTTTTTCCCCTCTCTCATTTCCCACCCCCTCAACTCCTCCTTCTCCTTCAACTTCTGTTCTTCCTCTTCCTCCTTCTGCCCATCTATTCCTGGAAACATTTTAAAGCTCCTCACAAATATGGGCAACTTAAATTTATTTACTAAATCATCCTTTGCTTTATTATAATAAAACAAAGCGCATATTTTTCTTTCTGCAAAAGCTGGCTAAAGTCCCTGGCTAGAATACAAGGAGCCCGTATTCTAGTCAGCTCTCCATAGTCATTGATTTTGTGACTTCAGAGGAGTCATATAATCTCTCAGTTCTCTTGTTGATCTAGTTGCACTTATTTACATGAGTGCTAGTGAACAACCAGCAAATAGGGCCAATATCTTGTTCAAATTTGTGACCTAAACACTTAGTATAGCTTCCAGCAAATACTGGCTGGATTCTGTGGGGCCTTGAGTGCCAAGTAGAGTGTTGGGAAGTGATTAACTACAGAAAAGGGACACCGAGTAGCTGGCTCTGTCTGATGAAAGGTGTGTGTCTGTGTGTGCACACTTGGGTGCACAGGTGGCATTTATTTTCTGAATGAGGACATAGAGAGGGGAAGAAGCTATGAGTGGTAAAATCCCAGGGTAGAGAGTGGATCATTTAATATCGGGATGTGACATGATCTAAAGCCATTGACTCTAAATTCCTTAATCAAATCCCCAGTCAGTACTTTATGGAATACCCATAATTTTAGCACCACTGTGGCAATAGCTGAAAGGCAAGAATTCTAACTCACTGGGTGACCGAAGGAAAGTTACATTTATTTTAGGGTAACCTTCACATCTCTAAGAGGGCAGAGGGCAATGACAGTTGTTAGTTGGAGTTTGGAGGATACAAAACTTTTTGCACACAGGTTGTTGGAGAAATAGAGGCATACCAGGATTTGTTTGTTTGGGAATTCCTTCATAACAACATTGTCAAGGGAAATCTATAAACTGCTGGAAAACAAACATGTTAGCAACCAAGAAGGATTGCTGAGCTGGGCACAACAAATACCCAAAAGGTAGGAATTTTGTCCAAGAGAAACACTGTGAAATATATATATATATATATGTGTGTGTGTGTGTGTGTGTGTGTGTGTGTGTGTGTGTGTGTAGAGCAACCATGTATACTTAGAATAATTGTGACCAAGACATTAAGGAGAAGTAAACCTGCTCAATAATTTAAAAGCACAAGGGATAGAATGAATGAATCCTATGAGTGCACTCAACTGAGGAGATAGGCAAGTGTGCCCAGAAGATAGGAAAGTATGGGGAGAGGAAAGTGAAATATTCTTTATAAGAATAAGAATGCTGCATACATCATACCCTTCCTGGGGAATAACTTCAACATTAAATTGACTTTCAAGATAATGCAAATCATTAAACTTATGTAAGAAAACCCTCAATGTGAAAAGGCCCAGATTCACATGCATCTTCATAATGCATGGATTCGTAGACTGTCCCACGAACAATTTCCTTGGGATTAAGCAGTCATCTGCTCCCTGACTCTCAAATGTTTTTCCCATTACTTTGGCCAGAGTGAGACCCTTAAGGTGCACACCTGCTTTCTTATACGGGGATTTGGTGGTGGAGGGGGAGGCACTTTAACAACTCAGCAAACTGTGCTTCATCTTCTCAGAGTCTTTCTGCTTTGATCATTTTCCCTTATGGAACAGGAAGGTATAATAACAGAAGCAAAAACCACACAATTCCTGTGAGCTTCACAACTTCTAAATGATATTATTATTATTATTATTATTATTATTATTATATTATTATTATTATTATTATAATCATGACCCACAGGTTCAGAACCCTGCTGTAGAGCCTAAGACCATTGGAAAATACAAATATTTACATTACAATTCATAACAGTAGCAAAATTACAGTTCTAAAGTAGCAATGAACATAATTTTCTGGTTGGGGGTCACCACAACATGAGGAGCTGTATTAAAGGACTGAGGCATTAGAAAGGTTGGGAACCACTGTTCTACAGCATCGCAAGGGGCATATATATAAATATATATATATTTGCACAACTAGACGCCCTTTTCATGACATAAATGAACTATACGTGTAAAAAAAAATACATCTGAGACCACCTATGGCCCAAATAAGGGAGATAAATTCCACTCAAAGCATTCATAATTTGTACACAAGTGAATATAATTCCTGGACAGAGTACTTTAAGATAAAAGGAAATGAGCACTGCATTTCTTTTCCTGCCTATAGAGTGAGCACTCGCTATTGAAACACACTCACTCACTACTAAGCTATCAGGTGAGAGCTGGTAAACTGGGGGAGTAAGTCATCATGGGTGCTGGCCGTGGATCCCCTGAACAGAGATCCCACACTCCTTTAAGGCAGTCAGTGCCCTGACCCGGTAGCAGAGTGGGGTTCAGTCATTTTGAGCTTAACAAGACTTTGAGCTATGGCACACACACCGTCTCCCAACCCCCCTTTCTCGTCCTGCCCCTTCCTTCCTGAAGGCCAGCATGAAAGGTGGACTTCACATCTTACAAGGACCAGGGACCACAGCTGGAAGTCCCTGGGGCCTCGCTGTGGAGAGGTTTGACTTTCATATTCACACTCAGAATTTCTTGACTTTACTTTTCCCGGTCCATAACCTCTTTCTAGAGCTGCTGGGAGCTCTGGGTTCTAATCCCTCCGCTGGCACTCCCTTACTGTGAGTGATTCTAGGTCATTTTCTTCTTTCTTGGCCATAATTTCTCCATCTGAATTTCAAAGCATCTTATATTTGGTGCTCTACCTGACAGCAAAAAAACAAAACTCAAGTAAAAAATTCAATATTTTCACAATGACTTTCCAACCACAGGCGAAGAGGTTCTATTTGCTTGTTTTGTTGGAAGCTTGTGTCTGTTGAGACATTAGTTGCCTTCCTTCCCACAAGGTCCTTCCAGTCCCCTCTGAGTCCAGGTTCACATCCCAGCCACCAGATAGCGGGCGCCTGCAAGGCCATTCAGAATAAAGATTTATTTGTGCTTCGCTCTGATGAATCTCATCCTTATCACTCACAGTACATCTTGGGCCATCACCAAGGGGAAATTCCAAGTCTGCTAGATGCCTTCCTGCTGGTGATACAGAGGCCAAGCTCTGCACAGGCCCTGGAGCCTGCCCCCTCTGCAGCCTCACACCCCTCCCCCGCTGTGTGTGTGAAACGCAGGCTCCGCGCTTCACACACATGACTTGTAGTTTTCCATTGTCCGCATTCTGAACGTCCTCTGAGCGTGCAGATCCGGGTCTCCCCCTCATCTGCAGATCTTCCATTAATCTTCAAAACAAGGCACCCCATCCTCCGAGAAGCCTGCACACCATGTCCCTGCTTTGAGGGAGATGTTCTATCATTTTCTCCCTTGACATTCATTTGTCTCCTGTTTCTTTCATTACTTAATTATTTAATATATATATAGACACACTTTAAAGAATAATAAGAAAATAGACACCCAGATACCATCCTCTGGCTTAATTACCAATATTTGGAAAGCTTTTGTGTGCCTTTTCCCAATTCCCTTCCCTTCCCTTTCTCTGGAGGTCACCACTCTCCTGAATTTTTAAATTATTTTGTTTATTTCTGTTGATTTTGGCTATATTTGTTTGCATACTTAGGTAACACAATACATAGTTTTGTCTGTATTTGAACCTAATTACATCGAATCAAGTAAGTTGTATTCTCCTGACTTGTTTTTTTTTCATTCATCATCATTTCTTTTCTTTCTTTTCTTTTTTTTTGAGATTCATCCATGGTAATACAGGAAGATAAAGTCCATTAGTTCTGTCTTGGCTGTATAATATTCCACTGTATAAAGCGTTAGAATTTATGATCCATCCTCCTGATGAAAAAGTATTTTTTATAAGAAATGCTCAGACAGTTTTAATGTATTTCCTGATATAGATCACAAGAGTCTTTAAAATAAATTAAAAAAACAACTTAGAAATGCTAGTGTTGTGTCCAAAAATATGTCCATTTCAATCCATTGGGCAATGCAAAATCATTTTCAAGTGATTATGTCAGTATGTCCTTTCTTCAGTTCCATTGGAAGTGTTCAGTGTTTTGTCTCCCCAACCCCTTCCTGCCTCCTTTTGGATTGATTTATACCCCTGCCTCATACCTCAATTTTTTTTAATTAATGTGAAAGTTATACCTATGTACCCATATTTATATACTATACATACTTATCTTAAATTCTAAACTTAGTCAATATATTTAACTTCTTCCAAATAGTACCAGAATTTTGGAACATCAGCAGCCCTCTGGAGTCCAACAGCTATCCTTTTGCCCTGAACCAAAGAATCCTAAACCACTTAAAACTTCAAAGGGGAACCAGCATTTGTATGATCCCTTCTCTTATGGTGTGGCATGTACAGGGTGGCTAGGTAGTCAGGGACTGAAGTCACATGTTCGGTCTCACCCTGTCCCCTTGGGCCAGTCATTCCCTGACTGAGGACCTCAGTTTCCTCATCTGCATAATGGGGGAGGCCATAAAATGCTCTCTAAAGAGCCTGTTGGCTTACTAAGACTAAGAGTTTGTGACTAAGAACTTTCTACTTCCTGGTTCTATTATTATAGGTCATAATTCGTCTGTTATTACACCATTTGCTTGTAGAAATTATTACTCATGATTAATATCCCACGAGTCATGCACTTGAAAAATCACATCCACAGGAAGACATGTCCCCTGAGACTTCTTCCTGTGGGAGGATCCCACTCTCCTCGTTCTTTTGCTTGGTCTTGGGGGCTGCCTCTGGAATCCTGAGTTTTTGCAGGTTGCATTGGGAGACCCAGCCAGAACAAAGACTCTCATACTATCACAACATAGAACCATTTCATTGATTCTGACACCCAGGAACAGCCTAGGCCCGGGGGCCTGCTGAATTTAGATTTCCCCCCACATTTCAGATGATCCTTACTTCCTCTGTCTCAGCTCTTAAAAATAGAGTTTCGGGGTCCCTGGGACCTATTTCTGAGGATTCAGTGTCCCAGTTCCCTCACACACACACTGAAAGCAGCCTTCTCTCTGCCCCATCCCCCAGTGGCCCAGTTTCTCCAGCACACCTCTCATTCCTCGTTTGGACAGATTATCTCACTTCTTCAGAGCTTGTACGTCTCATGCCGTAGGGGCCAGAGCCACCATGATGGTGTTTTTGAGGATTTTTGGGGGGTATGAAATAGTTTCAGGCTCCCGAGTTGCGTCAACGCATTCTACTGTAGAGGCATCTCTGACGAACAGCGGAATCTCGCCTGTGTTTCACAGGAGTTGGGTTTCCCGGCTTGATTTTCCTTCTCACAGAGGAGGGCATTGAGGAAGAGCTGAATGCGTGTGATTCACATGGGAGTCTGGGCGATGTGTGCCCAGGGCCCTCCCAGGAAGCGAAGACGATGGGGTGCACCCGGGCTTCCTGGAGACCAAGGCTTCTCTGTTCGCTGAGGACGGAGCAAGAGAGCCACCGGCTTGAAACTCCTGAATGATGTGCCCCGGTCTGTGTGCGGGCTGGTGCCTTGGAGGCTCAGCTCCCTCCTCTGGTTAGCTGTGCTCTGTGCACGCCGGGCAGAAAGATCCAGACGGGACTCAGAGTGGGGACGAGCCAGACTGGGCATTGCTGCCGTCGATTGCGTGGGCACTGTGTGCCCGGCACTGTGTTGGGGCTTGGCAGACACAGTCCCCCCAAACCTCACAGTTCCTTCAATCAAGAAACACTAACCAGCTTCCAGGCATCGCGGTGGGTAACGGGCAGACAGGGATTATGAAAATGGTTACAACCAGCAAGTCCCAGCTCCCCGCGAAGTGCGCATTCTGTGTGGGCAGGTGCACAGGCAGTAATGAAGCACGTAAGCAGATGCTGCGTGTTACAAAGCACAGCAGGAAAGTAGAGGGCAGGGAGGCAGCGTGGGGCAGCAGGTGCGCTGTTTGGGGGTAAAAGTGGAGAAGGCCAGTCCTTACCCTCTCCTTCACAGCCTTCCCGGCTTCTCAGGTCCACACCCCATGCAAAATGCAGGATCCTGTGGGAGTGGGCTGGTGAGTTACTAAATCTAACACAAAGGACCATGGGAAAGTTGGTGATATTTACATTTCTTGACCCCCGATGACTTGTTTAGGCCCCCAGAATAGCCTCCATGACATTTCAGGTTCTCTGCCCAATGGTCTTGATTTTCTCCAACTAAATGATACTTATATTCTCTGTGCTGTGGGCCGTGTGCCATAGGAAGAGGGAGGATGCTGGTGGGTGAGTGCTGGGGAGGGCTTTCCACTCAGTGAGAAGAGAGTGAGCTTCGAATCGGAAGGGCTGAGCTTCCCCACCAGGCTCTGCTGCTCTTTGGGGCCTTGCACGGTGGTTTCCCTCTGGATGGAACAGGCGGGCAGGATGTGGGGTTGGAGCAGAGCAGCTCAGCCCTGGCTGCACCCTGGAATCACCTGCAAGCGAGTAAAAAACACCCATGTCTTGGCCCCACCAGGATCCTGAATTTTGCATGGGGTGTGGACTGAAGTCTGGCCACCACCTTCCCGCCACCACATCACTCACCCTAGCATATCAGAGGTAGCATGCCTCAAAGGTTAAAATGTTTAATAGATCTGTAGGGAATTTCCAAACATATCGTATTTTATCTTCTACTAGAGGCCTGATGCATAAAAATTCATGCAAGAGTAGGCCTTCCTTCCCCTGGCTGCCTGCACCAGCTTCCCTCTGGGACCCAGGACCCAGGCTGCTTCCCTCCTCCAGCTACCCACAGGCACCCGGGACCAGGCTGGCTGCCCTCTGGCTCTGGCTTTGTCAAGGAGGACCTCTGGAATGACATCTGGAAAACATCCAGTCTAATTTACATATTACCCTTTTATTATTATAGATTCTGCATTATAGGCTTTTAAAACCTGCTATGCCACTCAAAAACAAGAACAACAACAACAAAACAACAACAAAAAACATGACACCCCCCCCCCAAAAAAAAAATCAGAAAAAAAGAAAAGGCATGAGTGTGGGGTATGCCAGTTTAACTGGGGGGAGGAGCATTAAAAAATAATCCTCCCTTTTGCAGCTTCTCACTATGGAGTTGTCCCTGGTTACTGTTCTGCCTCTGTCTCCACAGAGACCACTCTGGGCTCTGTAACCATGGTGATAGGAGAAGATGGGAGCAAATGGGAGCTCTACTTCCAGAATTTAAACATCCTGTTATTGGGGATGTGTGTGGGGAACGAGGGAGAGGAGACAGGAAGCTACACAGGCAGGAGAAGTTACAGTTTTAACCCAGGAAGAGTTCCCTAGCACAGCCTAGGGACAGACCACGGGCATGACTCCTGCTGCCAAGTCTTCTTCTTGACCTCAATAGTCATGATTAATTCCCCTCCATTGCCCCGCAGCCAGACCCTCCCAGCCAATAGCATTCCTCAGGAAATGGAGACCAAGGGTGTCTGTAACATGCAGATTTAAAGGCAATTTTTAAAAACACATTTGAGCCTATCACATTAACATATTCTTAATGACACATCATTCAATTTGGAAAACAAGAGTCTGAAACCATGTGGACTTAGGTCCAGTATCACTGTGGTGTGTTAGGAAGGACCTAGACAGGGAGGTGTGAAATTGGGGCTGTCAGTCTGACTTAGTTACCCAGCCTCTGGAGAGCCCCAGGCCAGTCCCTTCTTGCAGAGAGTTGGCTAATATCTTTAGGGTTTTCCAAGTTACCTGTTGGCACTGACATATGTGGGGAAAACCTTTACAGGATGTTCAACTGAGACTTTCTCTGTCCATTTCTGCTTAGACCTCGAAGGTTGACCCCCTAAAACAGTGACAGCTCTGCGGGCATGTGACAAATGGCACAGTCGTTTCTCCAGGCCTCAGCCTGGAGAAGGTCGGGGAGTGGACAGGGAAGGTTTCCTTGGAGAGCTTCCATGTGCTGAGGTGCTCCCTGCCCACCTGCTTCCTCCATCTGGGGAGGGAGGAGGCAATGAACCCAACCTGGAGGGCTTGGCCCATGGCCCTCGGGGATTTGTGGAGGCCTGTAAACTTGTGCCCGACTCACAATGGGGGTCATGGCTGAATGCGGCCATGGGAGAGAGAGAAGCTGTAGACAGGACAAAGAGTCTGGGCGCTTTTGTGACAGAAATAGAACTTTTTATTTTTGGTTATTTATTGAGGGCAGCTGGAAACTTCATCTCCAGGTGGGAGGGGGAGGGGGGCGTTGAATGGGGAATGATGAGACAACGAAGTGGCTGGCTGGCTGCACCCTACAGTGCCGGCTCATCCACCCAATGGAGGGGTCATGGGGTCATGGGCTTAATTGTGTCCCCTGAGCATTTGTATGTTGGCTTCCCAGAGGTAATTAAGGAAAAAGAAGGGCGTTAGGGTGGGCCCTGGGCTGGTGTTCTTATGAGAAAAGGAAATGAGGACACGGGCACACAGGGAGAGGCCACGGGCAGGCACAGGGGTGGCGGTCATGCTCGGGCCCAGGAGCCACCACTTTGCTGACAACTGATCTCAAATGGTGTCAGCCCCAGCCTGGGGCCCTTGGTCAGGACAGCCCTCGCAACGCGGATGCCTGCCCGCTGTGAGGATCCTGGGACATCAGGTGCCTGTCCAAAGAGCCGAGAGCCCCAGGCCCCTGCAAAGAGGAGGCTTCTCAAGTGGGAGAGGAACCAGAGGCTTGTCGCTTTCCTGTCGCCCGCATTCCCCCGCCTCCTGAGTCAGAGCTGCAGTCACCGCTCAGGCCCCTGCTTTCCTGGGCTCTGGAACCCTGACTGACCCGCTGCCTTGGGCTCAGATGTTCCGGTTGCGTACGTTCCTCCTGGACCTCATGCCTGGACGTCAGTGTCACGGCAGGTTGGCTTATAGATGGACAGGCCTGACCAGCAGCACAGCCAGAGGGAGCCTAAAGCTAAAGCCCTCCTCCCACGCCAGCAGCCCCCAGCACGCCTTTCCTGGTTCTCTTCACCAGCTCCACCGCCCTGCCGCATCCGTCTGTCCTTCCTTCCTTCCTTCCTTCCTCTCGGACAGGAGCTCTGGGGCTATGCCTTTCCCCTTCTTGCCAACCTCCCTCAGTCCCCGCCTGTTGTCTTGTTGTGTTGTCCTTGGATGCCCCTGATTCTGCACCAGCTTCACCCACTGGGCCCACTGCTGCTGGAGACGCGCGTGTCTCCCACCCATCTGGTGCTGCCAAGAAACCCTCTGTTCCAGTCATCCTGGTTTCCCGGAGTAGCTATTAAACCTGCCTGGCGATTCTCAGGCTTCCCGCAGGCCACTTCCCACGGCTTCCCGCAGAGAACCTGATCTCCTCCTCCACAGCAGAGAGAGCAGGTGGCCCGCACCGTCCTCCTCTGCTTCCTGCCTCCCCCCCCCCCCCCCCGACTGCTCACAGCCGCTCCGTCCTCTTCAGACTCCTCCACGGCCACAAAGCAAGCCCCTCTTCCCGGAGGTCTCAGACCTCATTCCCCGCCTCTCCCACTTCCCCGTTGGAATCCACTCCTCCCTGGCCTTTCAGTCTTTTGGTCTTCCCTTTCCTCTGAGTCCTCCCTCTTCTCTGTGTCTGCCTCTGAACAGAGCCCGTTTCTTCCTCCCCAGTCACAGCGAAGCCTGGGGGCCTTTCCCCAGTTGGGCACCACGGTCTGCCTCCTTCATGGAGAGCGGGGTCTTCGGGATCCAACTGCTGCTTCTCTCCAGCGTCACTTCTCAGCACTCACCACCTGTGCGTCCTCTCCCCGCTGCCAGCCCCCAGCTGCCTGCCCCATGAGGGCAGCTCCTGACCTGCACTTGGGAGGGCGGAGAGGGCTCCCCAGAGAAAGCAGAAGAGAGGCTGGTACACACTGTCCGCGGAGTTTCCAGCCCTGGGGGAGGGACTCCCTCCATGGGTCATCCATGCTGGGCCCACCCCTGCCAGAGCCCTTATCACACTGGGCCATCTTTTCCAGGCTGTTGTCTGGCTTTCTCACAGACGGTAAGCTCCTTAGCATGGACTGTGGCCTCGATCACAGAGCTTTTCCAACCATTAGTGCTTGGCCTGCCGAAGGCTGAGATGACCGGAAAAGGAAGCCAGTCATTGAATACTTCCTGCGTGTTAGCCATGGTGCGAGGTAACGTTAGCTGCTGTAACACATCGCCCTGAAATCCAGGGACTTCACACAGGAGTAACTTAGGACCTGCTCCTATGAGGGTCAGCTGGTGGGGAGTGAGGCTGGGGTCAGGGAGCCAGGCTGAAAGACATTCTGCTGTCCTGAAGGCCTGAATGCCAAGGCCACTCTCTCACCAACCTCTGGTGGGTGGGCGGGGCAAGAGAGAGGATGGAGGAGCACAGGAGAGGGTTGTACCAGGAAGGTTTCAACGTGTGACATTGCTCTCTTCTTATTCTGAGACTGGAAATTGACCTTATGACCCTGCCACTATGTCAGAGGGACTGGAAAATGGACTCCTAGTGGGCTCCCACTCTCAGCAGCATGCACCTCAGGCAGCCAGCCCTCAGCCACACATCCTGGTCAGACTTAACCCTTACTCTGACCCTGCATGGGAGGTAGCATAGGCCTCGTTTTACAGGGAAAAGTGAATCTGAAGGATGGGAAAGGACTCACTTCATGTGACTTTATGTGGCAGAGCCTGCCCTGAGACCAAGGGTGTGATCAGCATCCCTTAGCGTTTCAATGGGAACCCAAGGCAGCAATGCTGCTTGGCCTTTCCTCCTGCTTTGGTCTCCTGGCCCTATCCTCTGGACCACCTGTGACCACTGCCCTAGGTGTCCCACCTTTGGCTATGGTGAGCATCATGAAGTCCCAGTTCTTTCTGGATCTTTCTCCAGGGTTGTGAAACCCAGTCATGAGTTTACCAGGTAAACTCACTCCTGGTATAGACCCAAGACAGTCTCTACATATCCCTGGAATCTTCTCTGCTCTCTGTGTCCCCAGAATCTTCTCTGCTCAGCCCAGCACTCCCACTGAGTTAGTGAGTAACAACACTGTGAAGGAATCAGGGAATCCCACAGCTAGAAGGAAGCTGGCGACCATCCGTTAAACCCTCTCATCTGTCAATTTGGAGAGGAAAAATAAGGATGCCTTAGACCAGTGGTCGGCAAACTCATTAGTCAACAGAGCCAAATATCAACAGTACGACAATTGACATGTCTTTGGAGAGCCAAACTTTTTAAACTTAAACTTCTCCTAATGCCACTTCTTCACCATAGACTCGCCCAGGCCGTGGTATTTTGTGGAAGAGCCACACTCAAAAGGCCAGAGAGCTGCATGTGGCATGTGAGCAGTAGTTTGATGACCTTAGACTCAGAGAATTTAAGTAACTGGTTGAAGTTTGCACACCTGGGCTGATTGTTAATACATTGGGGACTCTCAGCCACAGTCTTGACCTCTAGCCCATGGCAAGGAGAACCCTGGATTGCACTTCAGCTCCTGGGGACTACGCTCTCTTTTCCTGGGTTTTGGGAGACTTCTGAGTGTGGCACATTGCCTATGGACTCCAATGGGAGCCTGCCAAGGACAGAGCCCCGTGCTGGGCCAGGATTGGTGCTTCGTTGCTTCCCACGCTGCAGCCGTGGCCGTGGCCGTGGCCATGGAGCTGCAGAGGGCGGTGGGCACTGGAGGCCCATCCCCCAGGGTGGAGGATGCCTTCCCTCCCGGAGGCCTCGCTGCTGGCCCAGCAGCCGGAGCCGCCCAGTGGTTCTCTGCAGTTCAGGGAGCAGATGGATCCAGCAGATGCACAGCCGTGGGCCTTGGAAGAAGCCCTTCTTGTGACCGGTGGCTGGCCTGTCTCCCCGCCCCCGCTGTGTCTGGCCAGGGTGCGTGTGGGCGGGGGGGGGGGGGGGGGGCAATGCACACCGCTGGGGGGATGGCTACGAACAGTGAGTAATAACAACAGCGAGGGGGAGCTGGCTCCACGACCCACACTGCTTCGCAGTCACATTTCCATGCCTTTTGATTCCGGCCTCTCTGGTCTGTTCCGATGCTTCACTGGGCCCAGCCCCTCCAGAGAAACGGGCCGTGACACGTGCACACAACCGAGGCTGAGACCATCCGACTCACATTAAATGCGTGGTTTTCCAACGATTGCATCAGAGGAAATTAGAGAGCAAAGAAAGAGGATGACAGGAGCCTCACATATCACGTATCCCCGCTGTCACCCAGGGGAAACGCAGCCCGTCTTACACTGAATTACACCTCGGGGCGCTCTCTCTCTGGCCTTAAGAAAAGGATGTTTCTGAGCAACTGTGGGGCTTCCTTTCCTTTGGCTGATCTTGCTGTGCCTTTTCCAGGGGTGTCCCCATTCTTGGCCACCTCCTGTCCCATGGCCTCAGGCTTCTTGATCTTGACACAAGCTCCCGTCTGTCAGCCTGGCGAGGGTCTTACCCGAGCAGCCCTGGGCACCACGCCGCAGCCACAGTCATCTGTAGGGCACGGTTATAGGGTTAAGCCTTGGACTGACCTGCTGGCAAAGTCACAAACAAGTCCTAGCTTGGAGGGCACAGCCCTCTAAGCATAATTAAGCTTGATCTTGTGACTGCTCCCTAGATCTTTCCTGGTAGCTGATGGGCTGTGGGAGGGGCAGCAACTGCTGCCAAAACAGGTGAAACAGTCTGCGTCTGTTCTGTGGCCTCAGCAAGGCACAGAAGATCCACCTAGACCCAGCTTATTCTCTTTGTCTGTCTTTTCTTCATCCTTCACCAGCCCTCCCTCAGGCTCATCAAACCCTTGGCTGTGGTGGCACAGTACAGTCATCCTTCTCAGTTATCTGACCATATCGCTGTCCTGCTTTAAGCCCTTTGATGACCATCCATTACTCTGGAATAATGCCGGGTCCTCGCCACAACACAGCCCTTAGCTTTGACTTGCTGCTTCCTCTCCTTCCTCCTCCCTGCCTCTGTGCTGACTGCTTGAAATCCAAGTTCCCGCCATCCTGAGTGTTCTTGGCCCCACGCCCAGACCCTCTGTAGTGACCAGGCCTTTGCTCCCACAGCTTCCTTTGCCTGGATCCCTTGTCCTCCTTATCTCCTCCAGTTCTCAGCTTCTACATCACCTCCTTCATGAGCCCTTTATGAGACTTTCCTAACCAGCTGTGTCCCCACCAGAATTGAGCGAGAGGCAGGCTCTCCCCTCTGTACACTCATTGTCTCACTACCCACAATGCCCTGCCACCCGTCTATGTACTGTCAGTCTGCCTGATGGTCTGTGACTCCCTGGAGGCTGGGTCAGGGACGCCTGGCACAGATCACGCATTCGGTGCATGTTTGTGGAGTTGGTCAGAGAATGAGAACGGGTCTCACATGAGATGGTTGTTGAGTCCTGCCTGCCTTTGCCTCAGGCAGTGACAGCTGCAGGGCCGGCAGGCCAGAGCCCCTGGGTCAGAGAAACAACTGTCTTGTGTTCTCTCCAAAAATGAGGATTGCAACATCCTCATGGCCTCAAGTCCAGGGCTGTGGGAGGAGGCCACGCGGGGTAATGGTGGGGGTGGGGGCTCCGGATGGAGACATGGGGACCCTGGGCCCGAGTGGGTGCTGAGGAAGAGCCTGGCCCAGTCTCTGGCTGAGAATGGCTGCAGGAACCCTGTGAGGAAAGGCTGCAGTCCTCAGCTCCCTTCCCACGTTTCTCTTTGCCTCTCTATCCGGTTATGTCTCAGTCCTTTCTTGTCCCCTGGGAGCCAACACCAGCAGCAGCACCAAAACATATTTACAAAACATCAGCCTGGGTTATTTTTTGTGCATCATCCTGCTCCAAGGACATTCAAAGGACCTTCCATCTGCAAAGCCCAGTGCCTTGGAGATGGCGCCACCTGGTGGTCACTTGGAGTTAACGTTCTCAGTGTGCAGGAAGCGGAGCAGTAGTCGCCCTTGTCCTGGTTGAAGCTCAGATAGACCCTGCTGTCCTTGAGACATCTGCTGGTTGGAGGCAGGGCCGAGTGTGTGTGGCTGTGAGTGGAAGAAGCAGCCCGACTCTTCATGTGGACAGTGACGGGGCAAGGATGCTGGAATCTGAGAGCTGAAGGGATTTAGAGATCAACTGAGTCCCACTCACTCACTTCTCAGATGGACAACCTGAAGTTTCGGGAAGGGGAATCTTCTGATCAATGAGTTGAAGAACCCAGGTTTCCAGACTCCTTGTCTCACATCCACTCTAGTACATAAGAACAGCTCCCTGTGACATTTGATTTTTTTTTTTAATCTGAAAGTCTATTTTAGAGAAAAAGAGGGTCACCCTCCACTCCAGTATGGATATTCTTCCTGTTTTCTAAGTGCTGATCAATGGAATCCAACTCTAATCATCCTTCCTCCAGCAAGTCTTCCCTAAGCCCCCGGAAATCTCTCACCTGACACCCCACATGCAGCCAGTCACTCATTCAATATTTACAGAGGATCTGACCTAGATACTGGGATACAGTGTCCTCCAGGGATGGATGAATGGATGGAGGTAGAGGCAGATGATAGATAGATAGATAGATAGATAGATTATGGAGAGATCATTCCGGGCACTAATAAGTGCTATGAAGGAGATAAATAGGGCACTACGATAAAAAAAAAAAAATTACTTTGAGTGGGGATAACCTAGGGTGATCAGGGAATCTGTTCTGAAGACGGTGCAGCTGCAAAGGAGGATGATGAGGAGGGAAGGAACTACAAGCAATGGGAACAGTAAGTGCAAAGGCCCTGAATCTGGGATAAGATTGGCAGGTCCAGGGCAAACTCATGGACAAGGATGGTGATATCAGGGGAGCATGCGGAGGGCGGGTCTAGGCAGGATTTGGGTTTGTATGAAGCCTGCAATGGGAAGTCATTACAGGGTTTAAGCAAGAAAGTGTCACTAAGCCTTATTGCCCCCTCATGTGATTCTCCGGTGCATTAAGGCTGAGGACTCCTTTTAAACATCTCATTGCCACTAGAATTATTTCCTCGCCCACCAAGCTGGAGCAGGTGTCCCTCCTTCGGGCCCCAGTGCTACCATCTTCATGTTCTTGTCGTTGTACCTACTGCCTTTTTATGAGAATAAATGGTTTGCTTTACCAGAAAGTTGATACCATATGTAGGGAGACAGTGACAGAGTCTAGATCTGGAGCAGACTGCCTACGTGCCAGCATGGCTTTAGGCTATTCATTCAATGTCTCTATGTCTCAGTTACCATGTCTGCAAAATGGGGACAATAGTACACATTGCCTGGAATTATTGTTACGATTACATAATATGTCTGATTCATGCAATTGGCAGCAGGAAGTAACCACTCTCTGTCCTTTAAAGTTTGACACTGAGAAGGTCTGACAAGTAATATTTTTGTATGAAAAATTTACAAATAGAATTCCTGGTAAAATGGTGAAGTGATTTTTCTAGTAATCTATAATAATAAAAGGGTAATATGCTCATTAGACCAGATGTCCTTCTGGACATCCTTCCAGATGACCTTCCCAACGAAGCTGGGGCTGCAAGGGAAGCCTGGGTCCTTGGTGACTGCTGGAGGCTGGAGGGAAGCCTGGGTCCTAAGTCCCAGGTGCCTGCCGGTGTCTGCAGGGATGCCAGGGTACCAGAGGAAAGCCGGTGCCAGCAGTCAGGACAAGGAAGGCCTACTCCTGCACAATTGTCATGCTTCTGGCCTCTAGTCTTTAATAAGACTATGATTCTAATGATCTTTCACCAGGAATATATTTTTCTTACATCTAATTTAATAATGATATCTGATTATGTAGATTTTCCCAATAAAATGTCCACACCAATGTGGAAGCTATGGAGAGGGCTGTTAGAGAGTTCTACCTTCACAACAAGTTCCTTCAAAGAAAACTATAGAACTGAAGAGTTGGGAAATTATTTTAAACAAACGCTAACCTTGTCCTAAGGCTCTTTCCAAATCCTGTGGGGTTTTTTTAATAGGATATTTTTTCATTGAGTTTTAGAGAGAGTCGAAGGGAGAGGGAGAGACACACACGGAAAAACATCGATGTGAGAGAGACACATAGATTGGTTTTCTCCCACATGCACCCTGACCAGGGCAGGAAGTCTGCAACAGAGGTATGTGCTCTTGACCAAAATTAAACATGGGACCCTCAGTTCACAGGCCAATGCTCTATCCACTGAGCCAAACTAGCCAGAGCCAAATCCTATTGATGCAATTTGCTTTGAACTCCAAGCAGAATAGTATAGCCATTTGTTGTACAGATAGAACCAACCTCCATTTTGTTTTTGAGAAACACATCAGTTATTTACTAACAGGAATAAAAAGAACAGAGAGAAGAGAAGGAAATAGAAGAGAAAGGCCAGAAAAAGGAAAGGGCAGGAGAACTTATTTCTGTTCACAGTGCTTTGTCACCCTTTTTGCAGGTAGAGAACCGAGGGACTGGAATGAGAAGGAGAGAAAGAGTAAGAAACCAGAGAAGTCCTGGGTGTAGACCGATAAAACAAAAATAAGACCTTCTGCCTTCTAGGTTTGTTCAGACACGTGCTTGAAAGTCTATTATCGACTCCACTCCACTACCTCTTATTCACCCATGTTGACTAACAGAATAATCAAAGCAACAAATAATCCTTTTTTCTTCACTCATACTTCCGCCAGCCCATCCCTCCAACCTCACTACTTTGAACCTGTCCTTAAACATCCTCCATTCCAGTGGGTGTCTGGAGTCTTCCATTCCATAAATAAAGCATGCCTATGGAATCAGAACCACATCAAAACCCACCTTTATCAGTGTCCCACAAGTTAGCCTCTGACCTTGGAGGGTGTCCAAGCCCCAGTCAGTTGTGAACAGTGAATGAATCAAAGGAAGTTACAACCCCTAAGAAAGGGCCTACAAGAAAGTGCTCTCAGATAACAACAAAGGGTCACATGATCTTCATTTTGTACGGTTTGAAAATGTACTTTATACATATTGCTCTTATTACACTTATTTCTGTAATGCTTTAGGTCTTCCAATAAATGTTAACTTGAAACTGGACATTAAGCATTCAGTGGTGGACTAAATGTAAACTGCCTGACCCCAGGCAAACAGTGAACTTGATTTTTAGAAAGTGTGTGAATCTAATTAGCTATCATACGTGGGCCTCCTGGGGCCACCTGTATGTGTAAGTGACACTGCCAGGTGTCCTGGAATCAATTAGTGATCTTTATTAAAGCTGACTATAATTAATTATACAGTTTTGAAATGTTCAAGTCTAAGTTCACTAAAATTACATCATGAAACTGGGGCATTTGCAAGATTTCTGGCAGGAGGGAAACAAGCATGAATAATGACTCAATATTAAAATCGTGGCATATATGTGCACAATAAAATTGAATCCTTTAGGTCACTGTTGCTACTGAAAGTGCCCTAGGGTTGCACACAAATGGATTGCTGAACCGACGTTCACTACTACGGTCTAAAAAGCAAGCCTCCTATAGGACTATGTACCGAATATTGACTGCTC
This sequence comes from Pipistrellus kuhlii, assembly GCF_014108245.1. Taxonomy (NCBI): domain Eukaryota; kingdom Metazoa; phylum Chordata; class Mammalia; order Chiroptera; family Vespertilionidae; genus Pipistrellus; species Pipistrellus kuhlii. The sequence goes on from NW_023425438.1 coordinate 2,345,705, forward strand.
AACACATATAAGCTAATTGTCCATTCAGGACGATGGGACCACCCACCTCTGGTGTTATCTGGGCTCAGCCACAGTAGCGGCCTGACTCCTGAAGGCCAGAACCGATAGGTACAAAAATGTGCTTCACATACAATAACTGGGAACTGAAGCTGACTCTGGCCTCAAGTCTCCTTCTCCAGTCTAAGTTGTTATCATAAGTTATATCTGAGATAAAACACCAAGGAAATCCTGTACCAGTGATCTATTGCCACCATAATGCTGTGTAACAAAGTGCCTTAAAGGTCAGTGTCTTAAAGTAACATCCACTTGTTATTGCTCGTGAATCTGCAGGCTGGTGAAGTGGTTTAGGAAGCTTGTTTGGGCTGTTCCTCTAGTTTACACTAAGGCTCAGTCACATGTCCAGTGGGTGACCTGCTAATGTAGGATATCCTTGGCTCAAATGACTGTCTGTGTTCCACCAACAGGTTCTTATGATGATCTCAGGGAGGGAGGGAGGAAAGGAGAGAGAGAGAGAAAGAGAGAGAGAGAGAGAGAGAGAGAGAGAGAGAGGAGAGAGCGAGAGAGAGAGAGAGCGAGCTGTAAGGTCTCTCGAGGTCCAGGCTCAGAAGCAGCACAGTATCACTTTTCCAACATTCTACTGACAATAATCAGTGCAGATATAAGAAGTAGGGGAAATAGATTTTACCACTAGAAAGTCCTGCAAAGTCCTAATGCAGTGGTCGGCAAACTCATTAGTCACAGAGCCAAATATCAATTGAAATTTCTTTTGAGAGCCAAAATTTTAAAACTTAAACTTCTTTTAGTGCCACTTTTTCAAAACAGACTCGCCCAGGCCGTGGTATTTTGTGGAAGAGCCAAATGTGGCTGGATGCAGCTCGCTGACCATGGTCCTAATGTAAAAGGAGAAAATTGGGGCCATTTCCCAATCAATACACCACAGCATCCAAAAAAATGGTACAACAAATTCATGTTTGCATTCAGAAAATATACAATGATTTCTATTCTTCACACCATATTTATGGTCTATAAAGTCATGGCCAACACTGAATCAGTAAGTGCTGAATTATTACTCTGAGGGGGAAGGGTAGGATTAGGCTCCTGTGTCATTGTGTTGTATAGGTTTGTTTGCCAACATCCTGGTGAAAGAAGCCGGCAGTATGAAAAGCATTCTTTTCCACACACACCTTTTCTTGCCGAACACTCACACGTATTTGTAAAACACCCTGCAGCCTTCTGATCTGCAGAACTTACCTTGCCCAGGAAGGTGATGGATAGCAACACGCTCTCGTGATACACTTATGGGTGGAAAGACAATTGTAGAGCTTCTTCTTACAAGTTTGTAATTCATCTGTTAAAAAAAAAAAATGGTGAGGCATTTCCGCCACAGTCCTCTTCTCTGAGACACTGGTTTCTCGCCTGGAAGAATGCAATCACCTCTTAGTTGGACTCTGCTTCTGTCCTCACCCCCTCCCCACAGCATGGCTCTCTCAGTAGCTAGAAAGATACTTTTAAAATGTCAGGCATAGCAAGTCACACCTCCCTCAGAATCTTCCAGTAAATTCCCACTTCACTGATTTAAGGCTGATGCTCTTAAGGCCCAATGCTACCTGCCTTGAGTCTCCTCTCTGATTTCCCCTCCTCCCACTCTTGGTGGCTAACTCCACTCCGGCCACAGAGGCCTCCTCTGCTCCATAAACATGCCAGGAGTGCTCCTGCCTCAGGGCCTTTGCACTGGCTGTTCTCTCTGCCCATGTGCCTGAAACCAAGGCATCAACATGCCCAACTCCCTCGCCTTCTTCAAGGCTTGTTTAAATATCTTCTCAATCTGCACCCATTCCACCCTCACCCTCAATCCCCCATGCACACTTTGCTCATTTTCCCCCACAGCACTCACTGACTTCTAGCATCCTATATAATGAAAGGCTAATGTGCGAATCAACCAGATGGTGGGACAACTGGTTGCTATGATGTGCACTGACCACCAATGCAGAAGCTGCCCCCTAGTGGTCAGTGCGCTCCCACTGGGGGAGCACCTCTCAGCCAGAAGCCCTGCTCAAGGCTGGTGAGCACAGCGGTTGGACATCCCCAGAGGACTCCCAGACTATAAGAGGGCGCAGGCCAGGCTGAGGGATCTCCACCTGAATTTCATGCACCTGGGCTAAACTACTGTATAGTTTTCTTTTTAAGTTTCTTAATTATTAGCTGATTACATGAGGGAAGGTTTTTTGTTTGTTTTAATTCATGGGAATGTCCCAAATGCTCAGAACAGTGCCTGGCACATAACAGTAATATATCCAATACTCTCAATATACATTTGAAGGGTTGATTGAATGAATGAATTAATGAATGCATTTTATATAAAGTGCATAATATACTACTATAGCTATAATGTATATAACTTTAATAAACCTTGGGTTGATTCTAACTATCATCTATCTATCTATATCTATCTATCATCTATCATCTATCTATCTATCTATCTATTTATCTATCTATCTATCATCTATCTATCAACTATCCATCTCTATTTTTCTCCTTTTTTCTCACAGAGTGCTGGAGGAAACATTTCTTGAACATTGGCTAAGCTAAGTGGTGTGAAATAGAATGGATTTGAGGTATTCCTCACTGTGCCCAGGAGATGGCGCTCATTCCCAACAATAGCAGGCTCAAGTGCTGAGCACCTGGCCTTGGCGTTCAGAGTCTATTCTGTCCTGTGAGTAACTATCAATGTCGGGGATACACAGTGTGGCCCTGGGAGAGCTATGCCCCTGAAAGTTCTGCTCAGTAGGGAAGAACTGGAGGGGGTCGCCTTACAGACAGACATCCATGTCCAGTGCCAAAGGAGTGGGGCGCTGACCCATGAAGCCAGGGGGTTGGCAGGGCCCAGGTGTGCTCCTGGGGCCTCTGAGAGCCCCAGCTGCTCCCGGCCCCTCCATTGGCGTCCTCTTGTGGTGTGATGCCTCCCATCCAGGGCTCCCCCTGCACAGCCCTGTCACCCTGGCAACGGCTGCTGCTCTGGAAGCACCGTTATTCCGCAGGCGCTGGGCAGGGCCCTGCTTCACACAGCTGAACCCTCTCACAGGAGAGACCCAGAACCCATCTCACAGGCAGGAGACCACGGCTCCCAGACTCACAGCGAGGGGCGGGCACAGTGCATGCCCAGCGAGGCCAGCGGAGCAGCTCTGTGCTGGGCCTTGCCCAGGGCAGGGAGCTAAGCTCCTGAGCCGGTGGGTTTGGGGTCCTGCCCGCGGGGCGGTCCCGGCTGGTGAGCCCCGCCCTCAGCGGTTGTAAAAAGGGCCCACAGGTGTGCAGAGCTGGCCAAGGGGAGCTGCCCGCAGGCCTGGCAGGCCTCCGAGCTTCCTGCTGTCCCAGCTCCCGCTTTGCAGACCTCACTGGGATCTTGCTCAGGTGCCGGCCCTCGGTCCGTGGGGCCGGGGTGGGGCTGGGGTGCTGGGTGCTGAATGTCTCATCGCCGCTCGGAGATGGGTGGGAGGGCTGCTGGCCCAGGGACCACTCAGCAGAGGAGGCCGGACGAAGGCTTGGCCCCAGGCCTGTTTCCGCCTGTCCCTCGAGGAGAGCTGAGGATGAACAGGGTTGGCATGCTTAAAGGGGTAAAAAGGAGATGAGTATGACAGATCTCACGTCAAAGCCCGAGATGCTCACTCCCTGCCCCTTTGCAGGGTGGTCTGCAGGCCCTGGAAAGAGATCCCGCTGCCCCCTCCACATTTCATGGGCAGAGCAATCTCTCTCTCTTTCTCTTTCTCTCTCTCTCTCTCTCTCTCTCTCTCTCTCTCTCTCTCTCTCTCTCTCTCTCTCTCTCTCTCTCTCTCTCCCTTCCTCCACATGCAGGCCACACAGACTTCCATGGGGACCCGGCGGAATCCCTGTGGGGAGTGGGGTGTGTGTGTGTTGGGGTGGTGGTGGTGTGAGCCTGGTCCAGCTGTCATGGTGCTGAGTGGAATGGCGGGAAGCACTGGTGAGTCCGCTTTTAGCACATCTAACTCCAAAGCCCGTCTTCAGTGATGGAGGGAGATTTTGGCCTCTGTCTGCTTGATTCTCATGTGTGTATCTTCGTGGTTCTGAGATTGAGGGGGAAGGTTCTTTCTGAGCCCCAAAGCCTCCCCTTCAATGTTCCCTCCATGTGCCTGTCTCCTGCAGGATCGGGCAGCGCCAGGCCCACATTCAGGCTGGCACTGGGGTCCTGGGTGACGGAGGAGATCCCCATGCTGCTAGTGACTCTGTCATGGATGCCACCAACTGTCACATCAGAGCTCATGACCAGTCGGGGTCAGACTCTGCGACAGGAAGCGTGTCTGCATCCCTGGCCCAGGCACAGCCTCCACCAGGAGTTCCTGGTCCTGTCTGTGCCCCTCCCTCACCTCCCCCGCCCTCCCAGCTCCTCTGCAGAGCGGCCGCCGGCCACTGCCCAGCGGCCGGAGTCACAGAGAAGCGGCCCTGGTGTGACAAGAGAGCAGCCCTGTGTTGCTTGCTCTGGGCGGTGTAACCATGGTGATGAGATCAGGTGGCACACTGCTCCTCCATGCAGGCAGTGCTCCGTGCAGGGCGGTGGGGGGTGGGGGCAAAGGGGATCATTTTAGACTCAGAGCTTTGCTTCAGGAACAAAGAGCATCCGCGCAGGGCCTGTCACAGACCCTGGCCTCGGCCTCTCCTCCGGGTCACACACCATGTTGCAGGCAGGGTTTGTATCCGGCCGCTGTGACATTTGTTTTGCTGGTGGCATTTTTCCTGCCTGTCGCGGCTCTGGGGGTAGGGGATGCTGTTAGAAGGCCGATATTTTGAGGCAGAGCCCGTGAGGATCACCAGAGCCGCAGAAGAACAGAACCAAGCAGCTGTGGCTGTTTGAATCATCCCGAATTCAAACCAGCTCTCAACTCCCACCTCAAACCCTGCCCGACAGGACCCATCCTGATGCCCATTTCACAGATGAGAAGACTGAAGGTCAGAGGTAATGTGGTATTTGACCCAAGAGACCTGGCCGAGAGCCTGCTGTCTGCCAGCGCATCTTACATTCTAGGACAGAGGTCGGCAAACTAATCAGTCAACAGAGGCGAATATCAGCAGGACAACGAATGACATTTCTTCGGAGAGCCAAACGTTTTAAACTTAAACTTCTTCTAACGCCACTTCTTCAACATAGACTCGCCCAGGCCGTGATATTTTGTGGAAGAGCCACACTCAAGGGGCCAAAGGGCTGCATGTGGCTCGAGAGCCGCAGTTTGCTGACCCTGGTCCCAGAAGGTGCCCTGGCAGGCCTGCGGGGAGACCTCGGGGCCAGTGAAGTCAGTGCCGAGTCCAGGCACCGGGAAAGGCTGGTCTCTGCTCCCTGGAACCGGGCTGCTGGTTACTGTTTGCCAGTGAAGGTGGCTTTCCTTCCAGCTGCCAGCTTTCCTCAGGTGCAGATGTAAACGCCAAGCACATGCTGCACATTCCCTCCGAATGCTGCACAGACCTCAGCCCAACAAGCCCCAACCAGGCCGGCCTTGCACCTTCCTGTCCTGACAGTGTCGTCCTGTCAGCAACTCAGCTGGGATGTGCTTCTCCCCACCTGCAGCACTTCTTTTCTTTTCTTTTTTCTTTTCTTTTCTTTTCTTTTCTTTTCTTTTCTTTTCTTTTCTTTTCTTTTCTCTTTTCTTTTCTTTTCTTTTCTCTTCACTTCTCTTCTTTTTCTCTTCTTTTTCTCTTCTCTTCTCTTCTCTTCTCTTCTCTTCTCTTCTCTTCTCTTCTCTTCTCTTCTCTTCTCTTCTCTTTTTTCTTTTCTTTTCTTTTTAAAAAACAGATTATTGCCGTAACTGCTTTGGCTCAGTGAATAGAGCATCAACCTGTGGACTGAAGGGTCCTGGGTTCGATTCTGGTCAAGGGCATGTACCAGTGGGGTGTGTGCAGGAGGCAGCTGATCGATGTTTTTGACTCTCTGTCCCTTTCTCTTCCTCTCTGTGAAAAATCAATAAAATACATTAAAAAAATAAATTTAAAAAGATTACTTCTTTCTTTCTTTTTTTTTAGAGGGAAAGGAAGGGAGAGGGAGAGAAACATCAATCGGCTGCCTCCTGCATGCCCCCTACTGGGGATTGAGCCTGCCACCTGGCCATGTGCCCTGACAAAGAATCAAACCAGCAACTTTTTGTCGCATGGGATGATGCCCAACATTGATGTTAGGTCATGTTATTGGCAGAATTATGCCCCCCTTCTTCCCAATCATGTGGTGAAGTCTTAACCCCAGTACTTCAGGAGGGCCTCTACTTAGAAATGGGGCCTGTACATAGGAAATTAGGATAAGTGAGCTCATTAGGTGGGACCTAATCCAACATGACTCGTGCCCTTATAAGAAGAGGGAGAGACACTGAGAGTGAGCATGGAGGGAGGGAGAGAGAGAGAGAGAGAGAGAGAGAGAGAGAGAGAGAGAGAGAGAGAGAGAGAGAGAGGTGAAGATATAGGGGGAAGACCTCAGAGACAGACCTAGGAAGAAAACAAACAGCCCTGCTGGCACCTTCACCTTGGACTTCCAGCCTCCAGAACGGCGTGGAAATAAATGTCTACTGTTCAAGCCGCCAGTCTGTGGAGCTTCGCTATGGCAGTCCGAGCAGACTAGCACACAGTCTGCCCTGGTGGTGGGGTTGAGGGGGGACCCCAGGAATCCTAGATCCTGGTGCCCTGCTGCTCCTGCTGCTGCTGCTGCTCCTGCTGCTCCTGCTGCTCTTGCTGCTCCTGCTGCTCCTGCTGCTCTTGCTGCTCCTGCTGCTACTGCTGCTGCTCCAGGCCACTTCCCTGCTGCTCGGCTGTGATGCAGTGGCTGTGAGTCCCCGGATCCTGTGGTCTCCACCAATCCCCAGCAGTGCAGCCTTGGACACGGTGCTTACATGTCACAAGGTGCTTGTAATATAGCATCTCTGTGTCGCAGTGGGGACCATGCGAGGTGCTGAGCATCTTGCAATCGTTCGGTGAACCTGGGCTCATCTTCCAATGTCTGTATCCCAGATGGAAAGAAGACATGGAGCAAAATCCATGAGAGCCTTCTGAATGTCGATAGCTTTAAAAAAAATGAATAAAGAGAAGGGGGACATGAGGGACAAGATCACCAATGCAAAAGCTGGACACAAAGGGGAGTGTGTGTCCCAGTAAAGTGTTAAATTTTGCAGCAAAATTTCTTGACTATATCAGCAATAGGATTCTGTGATCATTTGTAGGCGTGGAAAGCATTATTCATCAATGTCACTGTCATCAAGTAAAATATGAGTGCCTGCGGAGACTCAGTGTGGTCTGAGGAGGCCTACAAAGAACTGGTAATTGGTGCCCTGCCATTCAAATCAGCAGGAGAGCAGCTCTCATGACTCCAGCGACAGGTTTTGCCCGTGACTCTCAGGAGCCTGGATGCCTGTCAGAGGCAGCTCTCCCCTGTCTTGTCTAGCCCCCTTCTCCGACATGGATGCCCAGGCTGTGCCAGGTGTCCTCAGCCCCAGAGAGCCCCCGGAGGCTCTTGCAGCCATTGCAGAGTGAGAGCCAGCCCTCACTGTGGGATGTTTTGCCTTTTCTGGAATAAATCCCCGGGTTCCATTACAGGGACACAGCCAAGGGAGGGCACAGGCCCATGAGCTCCCAGCTGCTCCAGCAATGCCACCAAATCTGGCCACGTGTGGCCACCACATGCCAGGGCAGGTTCATGCTAAAATCTGGGGCATTCCTCATCAGAAAACACATACGTATTTTAGAACAAAAGAGTGTAAACTACTCTTTAGCCCTCTCTTCTGATGAGTTTTGATTTTTCTGTTTTACTTAACTGCAAGCAGGATTATCAAGTATAATATTATCATGATAAATTCTTCAAAAATGCACCGGGTGTCTCCATGAGCCCTGCCCACACACCCATGGAACATTTTAGTCATCAAGGACTTTGAATGTCAGGCTCATGGCTTAAGTCATATTAATTACCCATTCATTCACTCATCCAATCAATCTCTGTTTAAAAGATTTATTGTGAGTCAGGGCTGTGCTGAGTCCTAACAGTTACTTGGAAAAGGCTTTACACCGTGGTGGGAAAATAATAATTATCATGTTGGGCAGGGAGTCTACAATGTGCCTTCATTCATGTGAAGGCTTTTCAACCATATCGGAGCAGGTGGGTGTGACTCAAACAGAAGCTCCTTACTTCTCTGGGCTCTGAGAGCTCCTTCCTGCTTGGCCCATCTCCTCCTGGCATGGAAAGTCCTCCCCAGAAGGGCCAGCATCCTGGGTGCATGTCTTTGAGGGCTCACTCTAGAGCTCAGAAACCCCAGTGGAACCACAGCTACTCTAGGTAGAGCTCCTTCCCCCGCTCTGGCTACTGATGCCCACTTGTCTTCCAGACTGTGCACGCAGAGTGCAGGAGGAGATGGGAGGGAGAGAGACTGCAGAGAGAGAAAGGGGCAGGGGGGAAGGGAAAAGGGACTTGGAGAGAGTTAGAAGAGATCATGGACAAGAACCCTTGTAGAATCTCATAAGACGTTCTAATTGCCAGTTATTTTCCAATGGCTGTAGGTGTGGTATGTAAATACTCCATATTCATCCCTTATAATTACTGTTTTATTTAATAAAATAATCTGGTTAGAGATGCACTCTGGGAGCAGGATTTCATAATGTAACGGGCACTGCATTATGTATGAAGAATTTATGAAGATACCTACAGGGTTTTAGGGGAATATTGCAGAAATAAATATTCCTTTATCCTTGAGAGGGACTCATTCACTCACTGAAGTAAGCAGCCTTTATAAAAATGGCATGCATGGAGACTTATGTAATACTTTAAACAATAAAGAATTTAAAAATCCTTTATAATAAAAGACTAATATGCAAATTATCCCCTCAACCAGGAGTTCTACTAGGGAGCGAGGCTGGCCAGCCAACCACCTGTTCGGAGGCAGGGCCGGCCAGACCCCACCCATGCATGAATTTGTGCACCGGGGCTCTCGTAAATAAATAAATAAATTTTTAAAATGGCATGCACTGGGGAATTCAAGGGGCAAGATACAGCCCCTGTGCTTCAGGGGACCACAGTAGTGAGGCAAACAAGAGAACAAGGGCAAAAAGTGCCAAGGGCTGAAAACCCAGTGTCTTGAGGGCACAAGGGGTGAGAGAGCCAACCAAGGTGAGAAATGAGGGACCAGTGGTCATAATTCAGGTAAACATTGGAAGGGATGTGCAAAGGCCAGGAAGTGAGATCTATCTGTTCTAGGGTCTGCCCATGGAGAGGAGGGTGGGTCTCATGCAGGAGACGAAATCAGGGAGATAAGGGCCAGAGGACGAGTGGCTTTGTGGGCTCCCCTATCTTCTTGGAGCGCCCTTGTTCTAAGCCTTCTGGAAAAATTATTACCCCTGAGCAATGAACCTACCTCACATTTGACCACTTTCTCATTCCTAATGTAAAGGAAAGTGTCTTATTGACCATCTTGGTCCTTTTTGGAAGCACTCCTTCTCTGGGGGATTCTATCTCCTGGATTCTGTTCTACACATCTCCCTTGCTCTATGAATCTTCCATCCTCCATTCCCTAATTATATGCCCTTTTTAAGGGACGTGAAATTTAGGCTTCAAAAACAATATACTTCTTAATGGTATCTGAAGCTCAAGTGAAGAAAGAAAAGCAAGAGCTTCATCTTGACTTTCAAATGAAATTCATCTTCAGGCTTTAATCTAAACGGAAAGTTTCATTTAAAGAAGAAAGCCATTATTTAATGGCCCCAGTGTATCTGAGTTTCTTTTATTAAAGGAGTTGAAAGGTCGAGGGATACTCACCAAGAGGAAACACACTCATAAAAACAGCCCCTGGCCGTGCCCCTGGGTCAGCAGCATTGTGATGAAAATTGCTGCTCTCCAGTGAAAGGTTCTTAATGGAGGAGCCCTGTGCCCAGCTCCTGTGATCACAATCTTTCCACCTCCATGCATTCTCCTTGCCAGTATGTCTCCTACTCCATCTAATAAATAGGGTTTTCTCCAGCACCTGGGCAATCAGCTTCCCTTGTGCCAGGAGGCAGAGGCAGGACCGGGGACTGGCACTGCCTAGAGCTCCCCTTTCTTTAAAATGTCCCCGTTTCTAAAATCTCCCAATCCCTCACTCATCCAATAATTAAAACACATGTTACTTTTTTCCTAAATTAAGAATATAGTAAATATCTGCCGTCTCCCAGACATCGACTGCCCAATGTGCATACTAAGAGGAATAAGTGTCCTCTCAAGTAGCAGGCAGCATTGTAGGAAGGGGGACAGGTCAATCCCAATGCACCACAGGGTGGGGGAGCACCCCAGTAAGGACAAATCAGGTGTTCAGGGCGCACAGAGCAAGGGATGCCCAAGTGTGTCAGTGGGAGGCCGGAAGCCACCGCAGCCTTGGGTGTTTAAGGATCCAGAGTTCTAAGGGTTCAGAATGGCAGGAGAGGCCAAGGAAAACCCATATGTGAAGGTACAGTTCTATGAGGTCCAGAAGTGGTGAAAAACTGAGTGACGTAGTCAATACAATAGTCAGAGTGAACCCCCAGAATGGCTAGAATGAAAAAGACTGACAAGACTTCAGAGAAATTGAAATGTAAAATGGTATAAAAGCTGTACTTTGAAAAACTGTTTCATAGTTGTTTTTTAATTAAAATCATACCTGCAAATCTGATCCAGAGTACTCTTAAATATCTAAACAAACAAAAAACCCAGACATATTTATCCAAAGATTTATATACACAAACATTCGTAGCCTGTTTCATAACAGTGACAACCTGGACATATCCCCAAGCCCATCTCTGGTGAACACATAAGCAGACCACGGCACGACCGCATAATGGAAGGAAGCTCAGAAATAAAAAGGACCACGCTGCTGATGTCTGCTGCAGCACAGATGGAGCTGAAAGACGTCATAGCAAGCGAGAGATGCCAGACACAAATGGACTGCTCTGTGGGATTCATGTATGTTTTGCAGAAAAGGCCGATGACAGAGGCACAATGAAGGGCATTGGTTGCCTGAGCCAGGTCAGAAGCAGAAACAGATGGCAAAAAGGGCAAGAGGGAGATTTGGGGGTGATGGAAATGTTCTCAATTGTGATGATAACTATGAATTTGTTAAATAGCGTCAATGTACACTTGCCACAGGTGTATGTAGGGTACATAAATTATACTGCAATAAAGCCCTTTTTTTTTAATTCCATAAAATAAAAAACTAACTCATCTGCTCATTTTCTGGGCCTTTTTGATGTGACATCACCGATAGCCTAATTGGTAGGTAATGGCCTACCTCCTCTTCTTCATCCATTATCCCATCATCCCTGTTCTAGCAAGTTTAGTCACATGGATGGGAAGCCCAGAGGGTTTGCAGGCCCCTCTGACATATGAGCCACAGCACGAAGACAGCTACCCATGAACCAGAATAAGGGCTCTCACCACTCATGGAATCTGCTGGAACTTGTAATTCTTTTATAGTGTTTAAAAAATATATATATATTATTGATATTATACAGAGAGGAAGGGAGAGGGATACAGAGTTAGAAACATAAATAAGAGAGAAACATTGGTCAGCTGCCTCCTGCACATCCCCTACTGGGGATGTGTCCGCAACTAAGGTACATGCCCTTGACCGGAATCAAACCTGGGATCTTTTAGTCTGAAGGCCAACACTCTATCCTAGGGGTGTTGAACTCAATCAGAGAAGGGGCCAAAATCTAAAATCCAGCCTAAATCACGGGCCGAATGGTTTACTGAACAGTCATAAACTGTCATTGTGATGGAAACGCAGCGGAGTGCAGTGATGACAGCGCGGTGCGGGCCACATTGCAAGGCCTGGCGGGACGGATTTGGCCCTCGGGCCTTGTGTTTGACACATGTGCTCTATCCACTGAGCCAAATTTAGGGCTTAATAGTGCTTTTGATGAAAGATATTTTTAATTTTAATTGAACCCAATTGATCAGTGTTTTATGGCTCGTGCTACCTGGGCCTTGTTTATAGTACAAATATTTCACTGCTTGCTTTTTTATTTAACATTGTATTTTTAAAGTGTATTCCTATTGATAAATTGAATCTACAATGTCCATCTTAAACTTCTCCATAGTGTTTCTATTACACAAATAAATCACCATTTATTTACACATTCTGCTACTGAGAAACAGTTGTGCTTCCCCCATCATTTATACTAACACAAAGCTGCAGTTCCTGTGCACAGATATGTCTCCTGTGCTCATGCACAAATATTCCTCCAGATTAGACACTTAGAAGCGAAATGCCTGGAGCAAATGTCTCTGTTTGTACTTACATTCCCACTGGCAACATATAAAAGTTTTTATTTCTTTTCACTCATACCAATGCTTGCTATAATAAACAATACATTTCTCCAATTGACTGAGAACGGAATGCTATTTTGATATCTAAAAGTATATAATTTGGGTGATTATTATGAAATAGAACATTTTTCCTCCACTTATTGGTCATAAAAATATCTTTATGACTTGCTTGTTCTCTATGACTTTCTCCTAGGTGATCTGTCTCTTTGTCCTATTGATTTGCGCATGTCAGCAGTACACCCTTGACAACACACTCACCGAAGGACTGCGGGTGATCTTCTATACTCCACTCCCTCTGGGAAGGCTACTCTCCTTCCAACTGCAACACCATCCCCTCGAGTCTAAAAAGACATCGCTGTAATTCTATGTATTAGTTTCTTATAGCTGCTATAACAAGTTATCACAAAGCTAGACACTTAAACCAATATAAACATCTTATGGCTGGAAGTCAGAAGTCTAAAATGAGTCAGAAAAGTTCCCAGGTTGAGGACGTGGGTATTACTGGTGACTGTTAGTCATATGTTGGCACTGCTCTCATAGCACTAAGGGAGCTCACTCATCTAGGAGGATTACCATCCACCCACCAATGGTGACAGTCAAACAGACTTAACTGCAGAGAGCAGTCACAGGATCAGTGATGCTGGCAAGCAGCTGTGGATTACTGCCCGAGAAGAAAGCATGGAAAAATAGCATTAAGGTGAAGATATGCCTGAGTTACAGGCTGCCTCATGAGGGGTCGGCAGGGGCCAGCACAGGCTCATATTAGCCATGGTGTCACCATAGGTTTTCTTTGGTGCCATTTAACAACCCTTCCCTTTACCAACAACATTTGGCAATTTGGGTTTATCTTCTGGGTTCACCATCACCCTGGGTGTCGCACCTGCTTCTCCCCTTAGTGTCTGCGCATCAGAGCAGAACTGGTGCTGGGACACGCTAGAGTGTGCTGATTGCTTCTAGCGAGTCACAGCCAACTGCCAGCGTGGAGCCCTCACACATGCAGCACAACTACATGGGTGTCAGCGATAATGGGATATAATAGTAACAGCTTAAACGTGTTGGGTACTGCCAAGTGCTGGTCAGTACCCAGGCTTCATCATATAATCCTCCAAGCTTCATCTGATGAACAGTTTTATTGGCCCTGCTCCAAAGATGAAGTAACTGGTGTCAGAGGAGCCAAATGACGTGGTCACTGTTATGTGGCTAAGAAGAGAAAGGGTGCAAGAAGTGAACCCAGTTATTGGGTGATAAATCCCAAGCTGTTAAACACAAGCCAAGGCAGGGCCGCTCGGGGTGCAGGAGTTAGGTCTTGATCCAGACATTTATTGTGGGTCATTCACTTCTTTTCTCTCTTATTTGGAAAGTGGAAACACTAATTTCTCTGTCAGTTAAATGTCACAGGTTTCTGTGAGGATCAATCCCAAACGTATAATGTACCGGGTGACCTTTAGAACATACAATGTGCTTGATAAATGTTAAGGTGACTGTTATTACTGCTACAAAGCCTCTGACCATAACTACACAGAAAGGTGACAAAATTATATCAAAGGCACTAAAATGTATTATCTGATTCAATGTGGTTACTTTGGAAGATTACGTATTCACCCAAGGATCCTGCCTGTCTTTAGAAAGCATGTTCTTTGGAGTATTATCAGTAGGTTGTGTCCTGCATACTCATTTACAATGAAATTTAACAAACAGTCAAATGGTATTAGAGTTAAGTTTGGTGTTCAAGGGAGAAAAATGCTAGCAAAAAGGAAAAAAAAAGTATAAATAATGAAGTGACTTTTATTGTGTGGTTTTTAAACAGATTCTGAAGATTTTCTCCAAATGTAACCCAAATATTGAGTCGCAGAGAACTGTTGCATGGGTACCTTGCCCGTGTCTGCATAACTCAGTGTCATGGCCTTTTAGTCCACCTCTCTTTCACTGTGAAGTCGCTATAGCACAGCCAGCCAGCCAAGCATCTCCATGCATGCCCCAGCCTTGGGGGGCAAATCAGCTCAAGAAATAGTCCCCCCACTGCTGGGCAGCTCTGCTATTTACAACGGGCTTCCTTATATTCAGAAAAAAAAAATGTATCCTTGCAAATTCAACAATGATGTGGAGGGAACAGGTAAGACTTTTAGGAGCTCATGTGGCAAAGTATTTGAGATCCTGGGTTTTAAACTCAGGACTGGATTCCAATCCCAACTCTCATTCTTCAGAGTTAATCTTAGGCAACTTGCCACTCTTCTATAAGCCTTAGTTTCCTCATCTGAACAATGGGGGTGATAATGGTATAACCAATCTCATCTTTATGAGATGAGATTGGTTATATGTCTTTAATGAGATGCTGAATATCCAACCTCTAGCTCAACAGCAGTATGATGCAATTTAATAAAGGGCTCCCTCTTATATAAGCCTCTTTACTGCCCTCTGCTGAAAATCAACGTAATACCAATCTAAGTCTGTAAGGCTGAGCAACTTGCTTGCTTCAAGACACTGCCCTTACTATAAAGTGCTTGAGGCACTGTGTCCAACCTGTGACAATCTCCCCCTACAAGCTATCCACATGGATTGCTCCAGTTCTGGGTCATTGAAGGAGAATTGCAGGCCTGTATCTCTCTGATCATGGCTCCAGCAGTACTTTTGTCACAGATGGCCACGAAGTCTCTCTCTCTCTATCCTAGAAAGGTCAGAATGCCCAGGAAGAAAGGATCACAAAAGATCACTTTAATGTGCAGTGTTTATTTAAAGTGAAGAGAGGAGCAGGGGTGGGAATTCTTGCCTTCTTACCCCATGGGATTTTAAAATGAGGAATATATCCACCTTCAACATTTAGTTATTGAAAAGTGAACAATAAATGCATAGAAAAATGAAAGTAAAAATGCATTTGGAAGATATTATTTAAATTATAATGGGTTGTCAAGAGAAACTAATGGGTTCGGATGAACAGATAATGGAAGCATTTTATTTTAGTGCCAGCCCTGGAAATCACATGACATGCCAAGAATGGTGTTCCATACTTTCCATACGAGGTGCACATTATCTTACTCGTGACCCGTAACCTTATCTCCTCCTGTCCTTTCCTCCTCAGCAAGTTGCAGACTACCCATCAAAGCAGAACGTGGGTGTCATTTTAGCATTTTCTCATCCCATACCCTATTATCCAATCTTTGATCTAGTTCTGTCCATCCTCTGCACAAAAGTGCATGCTCTGTCTCTCTCCCCACTGCCATCTTCCTGGTTTAAGCCTCCATCTTATCTTCCTAATCTGATAGCATCAGCCCCCTTGCTTGTCTTTTGACCCCCATTCTTGCTCATTTGCTGTTCATACTCTACACAGAAACTAGCTTATGAAAAAATGTAGATCAGGCAAAGCTATTCTATTGCTGGTACTTTTGAGAGCCAGATAGCAAATATTCTACATTTTGCAGTCCATACAGTTTCTGTTGCAACTATCTCAGTAGTAAGGCTGCCATGTCTAGCTATAGTTAATACATAAATAAATGAGCATGGTTGTTTTCTGATAAAACTTTACTTATGGATATGAAGTTTGAATTTCTTGTAAATTTCAAGTATCACAAAATAGAATTTTTGAAAATGTAAAGATTTAATAATATAAAAACCCTTCTTAGCTCAATGGGCCAGATGAGAACAGGTGCTGGGCTGGACTTGGGCCCCAGGCAGGAACAGGTATAAGGCCATTTGGCTAGTGCCATCTCACTGGATCCTGCATGTAGCCAGGGCCTCTTGGTTTGTTGATTGTTTTGCTGTTGTCATTTTGAAATTCTTACTAACTTTTGAGCAAGTGGCTCTGCCTTTCTATTTATGCAAAGATCCCCAGATTACATTCCCGGCACTGCCCAGGGACATAGTTTGCAGATCCCTACTCTATAGTCACTCATGGGTCATAAAGCAAATGAAAATGAAATGCACAATTGAAAGATCACTCCCCACACACTAGAATGGCTAGACATTTAAAAGATTGACAACATTGAGTGCGGACAAGCATGCAAAGAAATGAAAATGTTCACATATTGCTGGTGGGAAGGTAAATGGCATATCATCACTTTGGAACTGTTTGGCAGTCTCTTAAAAGTTAACTATCTACTAACCATTTAACCCAGTATTCTTACTCTTAGATACTCTAAGAGAAATAAAATTGTATGCCCACAAAATGACTTCTACAGAAGTGGCCATCAATAGGTAAATGGATGAACAAAGTGTGGAATATTCACACAGGAGAATGCTTATTCAGCAATAAAAAGAATAGGTGCATAATACCACAACAACATGAATGAATCTCAAAAGCAAACGAAGCACCCACAAAGGCAAGACAAACATACAGTATGAGTCCTTTTACTTCAAACTCTGAGAGTAGCAAAGGCAACCTTTAAGGGTGGAAAACCACCTCATCTGAGCTGGTTTCTCTCCTGTTCTTTTGAATGAGGCTCAGCAGCAATGACACTTCCTATTTTCCTCCAGACGTGCTTTTATGAGCTCTTTTTCTGGAAATCAGGGCAGTCAGGGCTTGAGGGAGAGAAAAATGAGGGAGTTTATGGGTGATGCTTATTGTGCAGCTCAATAAGTTACATCATACATATTTGTCTTTTCTCAGTGTTTGCATTGAGCAATCCTCACTGTGCTGAGCAGCACTGGTGATGAACTTGGGGGACTGATGGCTTCCTGGTTTCTCACTCAGCAGAAAATACTCATCAACTGTTCCAGCTTTGAGTTCCTATATTTGTCATATTTAGCTTTCACTCTCATTTTTTTTTTAAATATTAGCTGGTACACCTGTCTGCCCCAATTCCTCATGCTGCTTTAATTATTTTATTTCTATTTTCCATGAATTTGGATAGCAGTAGAAATTCTTTTTAGATCTGAGTGTAGAAAAAGAAAATAGACCCTTTAACAAGGAATTGAACTGTCCTTCTAAGACTAATGAAAACACTTTGACATATATTTTCACTTGTTGGTGATTAGTTTCTCTTCCATGAAATTTTAAAATAAAATAAAAAAATCCAAATCCTCTCCTCTGAAAATCAAATAGCTGTGTCTCTCCGGATTACAGGTTGCACCTTGATGCCAAGAAAATACCAGGTAGCCAGAGTATCAAGAGGGATGCTTCCCAAGCTGCCAGGTCTGGAGGGGAGGGAGAGGACCTTGCAGTGAAAATGGCGCTTGCAGTTGGCACAGTGATGTTCAATCCAATTTCAGAGACTGGGGGTGGGAGGTGTGGGGAGAGGTTGGTTTCTCAGGAAAAAAGCTGCTCTTTTTTCAAGGGTGCATGAGAAACATGCCTTTGGTGATGAGATGGAAGCTGTGCATTGGCCTCTGAGGAACTGAGTCACTTTACAGCTTGGAAGAGTTGTGTTGTTGCTGTAATGAAGTCCTCGGTAAGGGTCCCTCTGCTGGGGGAATGGCAAAGCCTCTAAGGCCTTCCTGCCTCTTGGAACACTTTCCAATTAGCACCCATTCCCTGGAGGATATGGTTCTCCTGTAACTAATATACATTTCTGGGAAGGTGGTACCCAGATTGCTAAGAGGTCAGGCTCTTTACCTGAAGCAGCAGCTATTCACCAAGGAGAAAAAGAGGGAAGCAAAAAAAGAAAGAAGAAAAGGGGAGAGGGAAGAAAGGAAGGAATGGAGGCAGGGAGGGGAGCAGGAAAGAAAGAAGGAATCAAAAAATTTCTCTTCCAAGCATTTCCTACACTTTGGATATTTTAAAGGGCAATTTAATTCTCTCAATAATCTTTTCGATGGAATGTTACTAACCTCTTTTTAACAAATAAATACAAACAAAAGAGGTTAATAATTGGCACATGGTACACAGCTAACACATGCTGGGCTCAGCTCAAAGCCCACGTCCTTGCCCTGCTCTCGGCTGCTGCATGGAGAGCTCTGCTTCCCTCCACGGCACACCGACCGGCCATCAGGCCTGAGGACTGTGTGGCGCCAGGTCAGGTGAGCTGATCTACACACCTCCTCCCTGGCTGGTTTCTCTCCTGTTCTTTTGAATGAGGCTCAGCAGCAGTGACACTTTCTATTTTTCTCCAGACGCATTTTATGAGCTCTTTTTCTGGGGCCAGCACACAGAAGAAAATGGGTGCTGCCAGGTGGCTGGGGCCATTCATGATTGCAGCGTGTCGGCATGACATATAGTGTGCCATTGGTGAGTCAGCTGAAAATGTCTGAGCCACTTCCTTTTCATTCGTTAATGCACAGGACAAACGCTGCCTCATGAGCCGACCCCGTTTCCCTCAGGGACTGAAAGACATCTTCCTGCGACTTCTGTGCTCTCAAAGGATAGCCTCCCACCGAATGTGCCCATGATTGCCAGGAAAATCCAGAACATGAACACATTATACCTCTCCCGTCTTCCCTTTCATAATGTCAGAGGCCCTGGGAAGCCGCCACCCCCAAATTTCCCTTTGATTCTTAGGAAGAATCAGCACTATGCAATGATATTCCTAACAGTTGAAGGACACATTCCCTACATGCCAAATAATGAGGCCTACAGCCCCCTACAGTTAGCTTCTCCTCTCACCTTCCCAGGGAGCTGCTCCCCTTCAAGTCCGCAGGAGTCTTTTCCCTGCTAAATGCCATACACACTGTTAAGTCCTCTTCGTAGTTGGTGTCTTTGCTGATGGCTTCTTTCTTCATGGGCTTTAAGAAGGACCTTCCTCCTAGATTTTCTCCTGACTCCTCCAGCCTTTTCTAACGGCTCCTCCCACCACCACCTCCCAAGCTTAGGAAGTTGATGTTCTCCAGGGTTCTTCCTGGGAGGGCTCTTTAATTGTATTATCTATAAAAATTCTCACCAATCCCCAGATTTTTAGCTATATCCTATGTGCTGATAATTGCCAAATTGACTGTTTCAGCTCTCGATTGGCATCCCCCCCCCCAACTCCTTCAGTTTGATGACTGCTAGATGCAGCAGTAGCAGAAATGTTTATCTGAACTTCTCAATCCCCTTCAAAATCACCAAATTTTTCAGACCTCAGGGAATGTCACTGCCCTCCGCACTGTTTCCAAAACTAGAAACTTGAGGGTCATTCTTATCACTTATAACCTCCACTTAAAGGTTCCCATAATCCTACTTCCTAAATTCGTTCAACATCTAACCTCTTCAAGCCTCAATGTCCACTGAATCCCTTATCCAAATGTCATTTGAACCGAGTCTCTAAGTTGCTATCCACCTGGCCACCCTGGAGAATTACTTTATATGTAAATCAGCCATATAACTCTCCTATTAAACACTTAATCATTCTTTATCACCAGTAGAATAAGCTGTAAGCATAGCAAAGCTTCCAGAAGCCTTTGTTATCTGCCCCAGCCTACCTCTGCAGCTCCAGCATCATCCATAATGTGCTTCTCATTTCATGAGGTTGACATTCCAGGTTGACCTCATCTTGCTGTTTGGAGTCCTGTTCAGAGGAGTCTTAGCCCAATGAGACAGATTAAGTGGAGTTGAGCCCAGCCACTGTCAGTCAGATGAATCTAAGCGGCTGAAGGAGTGATGAACTCGTGGACAAACGATCCAGAAACAAGAGGGTATCAAACTGAAGGAGAGGCGGAGCTTGTTGAGACAGGTATCTCAGCTTCCTGTGTGTCTTGTGAGCAGTGCTACTAATCAATGTTGGGGTGGACTACCCGTCAAGCTGGCTTTTGCAGCAGTAACAGACCTTTCCAGGTCAAAGCTCAGGCAGGTTTGCTTAGAGACCGTTATAAAAGATGGAGCTTTTCCAAACTCTGGGTTCTTTCTTGTGACGCAGTTGCTGCCTGGGCAGGCATCTCGCAGCCCTTTTCACGTCCCCCTTTCAGATGACACTCTGGCTGCTGCTGTCGCTGAGGAATAAACCGGCTTTGATATCTGACCTAGGAGTCTCATATCTTCCAAAGCTCCCCTCTCCGAGCCCAGGAAGGCAGGACGGCGGCCAGCACAGGAGCCAGGGAGAGGCAGGGAAGCTCTTCCCTGGAGTCTTTGGGGAGAACATGGTCCTGACAACATCACGCTGGGAACTTTTACCATGTGCCTGGGAGAGAGCACATATCCTTGTCTTAAGCCACCAGTGTATGGCAACTTGTTGCAGCAGACTTAGGAAATAAATATACTTCCTGTATTTGTTTTGTCTTGCTGCTGTGACCAGCTACAACAAAGCAGGGCCTTAAACCAACCCACTTTCTTCCAGTTCTGAGGCCAGAAGGCCAATGGGCTGGCAGAGCTGTTTTCCTTCCAGCTCAAGGGGAGATTCCATCCCTTGCTTTTCTGCTTGCTGGAGGCTTCCCTCATCCCTTAAATCACGGTCTTCTCTGCATCACTCTCACCTCTGCTCTGGTCACCATTCCTGCTTCTTGGACTCAGACCCACCTGCCTTCCTCTCAGGAGGACTCTTGTCATTACGTTGGGCCCACCCAGTGCAATTCAGGATCTTTCCATGTCAGGTTTCATCTGTATCTATGATTGATGATAATGAGACTGAAAAATAGTAAGAATATACCTCATGGTATCAGATTATTCTGGTATGCTAAGGTTTTTGTTTGTTTGTTTTTAAATTATGTAACTAGAAAATACATAAAATGGGTGGTGTGTCATTTTATATGCCACACATGAAATAATGCTATGCCAGCATTTTGAATACTAGTTAAACTGTTAACCTGAAGGCTGTGAAGAATAATCCACATTCTCCCTGCACTTGAGATTCCACTGGGAAACATTTTAGGTTCAGTTAGTACTTGGCTTTGGAACTGGTCCCGGGGCCATGGGTAAGGAGACCAGCCTTGCAGTCAGAAAGCTCAGCAACCCCCTGATGCAATGCCATTGAATAGATCTTTGTTTTATAGGCAGCTGACTTCTTCTTTATTTAACAAGTGCATTCATGTCTGCCTGGTGTCCATGTGGGGGTGCAGAGCTGGGCAACACCCGTTCCCACCCTCTAGGCCCACATGGTCTAGTGAGAGAGACCACTGGAGAGCAGAGATTGCAGCAATCCAGTAAGTCCTGCAATAACTCCAGCAGACAGGACACATGGACAGCATGGCGGGCTGCTGAAGGAGATTCAGTGATGACTCTGGTGATGGGAGGTTTATTTTAAATTAAAATAAAACTGAAAATTCTGGAAGACATAACCACATTTCCAGTCATCATAATGACTCTCTCCTAGAACTGGAAAAGCTTCAGATCTCAAAAGGAACAATGTGCTAGCCACATGTGTCAAACACAAGGCCCGCGGGCCAAATCCGTCCCGCCAGGCCTTGCAATGTGGTCCGCACCGCGCTGTCATCACTGCACTCCGCTGCGTTTCCATCACAATGACAGTTTATGACTGTTCAGTAAACCATTCGGCCCGCGATTTAGGCTGGATTTTAGATTTTGGTCCCTTCTCTGATTGAGTTCGACACCCCTATGCTAGGCGCTCACACAGGAAAGGGGAAACCTGCAGCCTGAGCCAGTGCCTTAGAGCTGGGTCATGTCCTCGGCTCTCCACCTCTCAGACCTCTGTGTGGCTCCTTCCGGTGCCCAGTGGGTGGGGAGCACTCAGTTCTTAACCTGTCTGCAGGAAAGGAGCAGGTTGCCCAAAAGGTTAGGTCCTGGGCCAGTTTAGTTGTGCCCCGTGTGGGTCTGGATCTCAGAGAGAAGTGATGCGAGAAGTGATGCCCAGGACTGCAAACCAGCCTCAACTTGTAGGTCACTCACTTCACTGAGCATCCCTCCAGCCTAATGGCCCCTCTCTGCCTGCTGACAGGGTGAGGAAGTCCCTGCTGCAGGCGCAGCCAGGCATGTGAAGGGAGTAACCCAGGACTTCTTGGAAAATTTGCACTCGGGTCTTGAAGATATTCTCTTTGCTTTAAAGTGACAAGCACTATCAGTTGATCTGTATAAATCACATAAGATTTCTGAACTCTTTCGTTTGATTAATCCTTAACATTTAAAAGGAGAGTTCTTGGCATTGTATATCTTTATCAGTTTCCTGTAAGCACATTGAGCCCTTCAAACTTCACTTGTGTGTTTTCAATAATTTAGGAATATGTTTTGCATTAGATATTTAAATTCAGTTTCCGCTTCATTTATTTTATTCCTTATGGTAATAAAAACATCAATCATGTGAAAGTTTGGCATCCTCTGTCTTTTTAAACTTAGGTATCATTTTCTCTCCAATAATGTCGATCTCTTGGTTATTTTGTAACTACTTCTGCATGCTTTTGTTCTCAGGCAGATGCCCTTCCATTTTAGCTCTGTTTGGAACTGTTCTATTCTTGGTGATTTTGAGCTGGTTTTTATTTCTGTACTGGGTTTATTATTATCTTAGTGTTTTCCCTGAGGTATGGAGTTAAATTTTACCACCTTCTGTGATTTTGAATTTCTTAACCAGTCTGTTTTTCCTCTTCTCTTGCGTAAATACCTAAGAGTTAAATATCTGGAAAATAGTGTATGAGAATATTCAACATTTAATATTATGACAAAACATTGTTTCAAAATGGTTCCATCAAATTGCACATTCCAGAGCAATGTTTAAGAGGATAATTTGATCCAAATCATCTCCAACACTCTGATTATGTACTATCATTTTAGAATGCCCATCTTAAAAATTTCAACCCAGAACAACAACAAAAAATCTTGGCTTTCACTTGGAGTTTTAGTCATTAATTAGGGAGACCTGATATCTTCTTATTCATGAACATTGAATCTTTCTTAGTATCTTTTGGTTCTCTTTAATATATTCAATGAGATATGTCATTTCTTTGGCATTTAGATCTTATAATTATTTTATTTTTTATCCCTAGGTATTTTGCAGTTGTTGTGAATGTATTAACATATAATATTTAAATTTTATGTTCCTATTTGTTTGTTCTGGATGTATAGAAATTAATTACAATAGCTTGTGTTGTATTTTTGAGGTTTTTCTATGTTAATAATGACAGTCCTATCTTCTTGCTAATATTATTACTTTTAGTAAAAGGTGAAAGATTTATGCGATCTGAAGAGAAACCAGAGCATATATTATTATTTTTAATTAATTTTTCTGTCTTATTGTAGTACCTAAGACTTCCAAAACAATTTTGTTTTCAAGTGGAAACAGTGGCAATTCTTGC
Organism: Pipistrellus kuhlii; assembly: GCF_014108245.1. Lineage (NCBI taxonomy): Eukaryota > Metazoa > Chordata > Mammalia > Chiroptera > Vespertilionidae > Pipistrellus > Pipistrellus kuhlii. The sequence goes on from NW_023425438.1 coordinate 2,369,088, forward strand.
TTTGCTGCTGATGCTAAAGGAACTCCTTCTAATGTTTCTCTATTTAAAACATTATATATTGTCCTTTAAAAAATATAGTTATAACACTATTCACATTTTTATGTTTAGTTTATTAACAGTTATGCATTGCTTTGATTTGCTGAAATTTTTACAAATGTGTGCTTAAGACATCTGGTCTATAGTCTTCCTTTCAGATGCGGCATTTCCCAGGTTTGACATTATTACTCTTGTTTCAGTCTCTAGATCAGGGATTCTCAACTGTGGGCTATTTCTTCCCCAAGGGACATTTGTAGTATTTTTATTGTCATGATTTGAGGGGAAGATGCTACTGGCATCTAGAGTGTAGAGGCCAGCACTACTGCTACACATCCCACACTGCACAGGACCGCCCCACGCGCCCCCTCCCCCCAAACAAAGAATAGCAATAACACCATATTTGAGAAATTCTGCTCCACAGCATTCTAAGTAAGACCAGAAATAACTAGGCCTTTAAAATTTGGTGGAGTTTGCCTGTAAAAACATCTGTATTGGATTGTATGGTACTTGTGAAATAGTAAGAGAATGCACATTTTTTTATTGTAGGGGTAGATGGATTGAGGTGCTGTGATAATGAGAGAGAGAGAGAGAGAGAGAGAGAGAGAGAGAGAGAGAGAGAGAGAGAGAGAAAGTGAGAGATACCTTAAATCACCAGGAGGGGGGAAGGGAGAGAGAGAGAGAGAGAGATCTTAAATCACCAGGGAATCAGATGAGAAATTTGAAGTGTTTTCTATAAGTAGATCTAGGGGTGACTGAATGATCTGGATTAGCATAGAGAGAGGTGAGTCATTCTGCAGAGCGCTTGGGAAACAACTCTGGGTAATTACAAGATAAAGAGAAGCAGTTGAACAATGGGGGCCTCTAATAACAAAGCAAAGGCTTAAATTTGTTCTGTGGATCACAGAGGAGAGAGCCCTATAGTTGTCTGCAGGATAGTTGACCAACATGAGCTGTGTTCTAGCATAAGATGCTTCTGAAGTCTTTCAGATACGTATTGGGGTAGACTAGTTAGCACTTCAAAATCTGAGAGCTTCTTCCAAGCCCATGTTGTTGACATTCTTGCACCCTAACCCAGGGTCTGTCTCTGATCATGATCTGGCATTGCCCTGGCAGTTTGTGCTCAATGACTGCAATTTGTTCATCTCTTCTGCTCTCTGCCTGCAACTGAGATTAATATGTTTGGTCACGTTTCACAAATGAGAAAGCCAAAATTCTGTGAACTAGTATGGACCCCTGCTGTCTCCCAGCCCATGTGCGGAGAGTGAAAATTGGATTTTGCTACCAAAAAAATAGGGCAAACAGCTGCTAAGCCTGAGGGACCACACAGCCTGCCAGAATTCTTGCTATCCTAAATCTCAGCTCAGCTCAGCCAAGCCCACTTTTTTGTTGTGTGTGACCTCAACTATGCATGGCATTCAATAGTTTCCATAGATAATCCTGGTCAGCGTGATCAAATATACCCAAGATTCTGAGAAAATGAAATAAGGATGAGTCTTTTTCAATAATCCTAAGCAAGTTAAAAAAAGATAACAACTCCTTCCAGAGTCACTTCAATCAAACAGCCTCCCATCATGCCTTTCACAGAATGATGACTCTTCAGCGAACACTCATGAGAGCAGAGTTTGTTGAGCAGCAAGGAAGAGGAAATAACAGATACAGTGTGAGATTGCAAAAATCCATTTCTTCCTTATAAATCCACTGAGTTTCAATTTATCCAGCTTAAATAACAGCAGCACAATATGGCAACTCTCCAGTTTCCATGGAGAAGGAAACTCAAGCATTTCACTTTTGTGTGGTAAGGCCATAGGTACATATGAACATACATGGATATGTGCATATATACATACATGTGTACATATATATGCACACACATACTGTGGATACACAAACTGCACACACATAGTATTGTGAAACACATTTCAAACAAAACTCATTTCCATGCCTACATATGCAACGGATATATTGACATGTACATGTGACATGTATACAAATGAACACATATGAAGGTAAGCACAGGCTACAAGTACAGCATAAATAAATATTAAACCCCTTTGAAGTTCTAAAAGAATACAAGGAGAGAAGATGTAACATTGAAGGGAACTGTGTAATACTTGGTGGTTAATTACAATAGCAGTAATGAACAGATTGCTATAACCTGTTGATAAAACAGATCCAAAAGGAGGCTTGTGAAGCTTATATGAAGAATTTGAGGCAATTGCTTGATCTGATGTTGGCTAAAGAAGTCATTTGCTTGAGAAAGTATTTCATTATCCTGACTCCATTTCAGTGGGAAAACAAAAGTTGAAGGAGTGGTCAAAATAGTGGAAAGGAAGAAAGTGAAGATGGGGGCCCACTCTCGCTGAGCCCAGAATGGATGTGCCCTGGAAAAGAGCACTCCTCACTGAAGCTTCAAGGGCCATTTCTCTGGAAACTGCTGGTTCAGTGCAAATTGCATTTATACATTATAGCTTGTGGTGAATTTGTCTGCAGAGCTTAACTCTGGCAGGCTGGTATGAGCTGATACTCTTTGTAAGTGTAATTAAGAGACATTTTTCAAGTTTAGGTCTAAACTCTGCTTACCAACAGAGTAATTTTTTAAAGGTGAAGAACAGAAGGTGTAAATTCTAGAAAATTGCTTTTCATCTGATATAAAAGATATGCATATTAAAGCGAAAAATTTTGGGAACATTAAAAGTAAAGAAGTTACAGTCCTAAATTGTTTGGCTCAGTAGATAAAGCCTTGGCCTGAGGACTCAAGGGTCTCAGGATCGATTCTGGTCAGGGTCATGTGCCTTGGTTGCAGGCACATACCCTGTGGGGAGTGTGCAGGAGGTGGTTGATCGATGTTTCTCTCTAATGATGTTTCTAATTCTATCCCTCTCCCTTCTATTTGTGAAAAATCAATAAAATATATATTTTTTTAAAAAAGGAGTTACAATAACAATGACTCTTAAGCCCAATATCCAGAGATAATCAGTTTAGCCATCTAGCATAGTCCCAACAATTCAGCAAATTATTTCCAGCTCTTTTTTTTATATGGTTGAAATAATCCTTTCTGGCACAGGAGCTCCCAAATTGTTTGATCTCAGAACCACTGTTCATGTTTAAAATTATTGGACATTCCAAAAAGTTACTTAGGAGTTGGTCATTGATATTTACCATTGAATATTAAACTTGAGGAAAAATTAAATATTTATTGGGTTAAATTTTCAATAATAAGCTCAAAACATATTATTTAACAAAATGATGAGGTTGACTATTTTTATGCTTATTATTTGCCAATGAATATTCTGTATATGTAAATATTATAGAGTGGGCTTCCTGACATTAATGCTTATTATCCATTTGGCCATTGTAAAATGTATTTATAAATCTGACCAAATACTGCAACCATTTCCCTTAATAATATAATACATGAGCAGGCTAAGTGTGTGTATTAGTTTGTAAAGGCTGTTGTAACTGTCTCACAATCTGCATGGCTTACACAATGTAGATGTACTGTCTCAGAGTTGTGGACAGAGAAATAATGATAAAGGCAAGATTATTTTCTTCTAAGGGCTTGAGAGAAAATGTGAGCTGTGCCTCTCTCCTGGTTTCCTGCAATCTTTGGCCTTCTTTGGCTAATGGAAGTACTACCCCCATCTTTGCCTTCCTTCATCTTCACATGGCATCTTCCGTGTGTGTGTGTGTGTGTGTGTGTGTGTGTGTGTGTGTGTGTATGTGTGTGTGTGTGTGTGTGTATGTGCACATACAGGTTTTCTTTTTCTGTAAGAATACCAGTCCTACTCCTGCATAACTTTATCCTAACTTAATTAACGACAGTCACAATAACTTTATTTCCAAATAAGTTCACATTCTGAGGTGCTAGGGATTAAGTCTTCAATGTCAGAATTTTAGAGGGACTTAATCCTTCATGAACCAGGAAGGACAATGAAGGTCTTAGATCGTCACGGTGATCCAATGAAACTCTTAAGTTAACTCCGAGTTAACAAGCGCAAAATGATTCAAAATTGGAACTGGAAATGTCAAATCTAATCCTGTTGTTCTTCTCCTGCTGACAAATACATAATAAGTCCTAAACAGTACCTGCCTTCGTCTTTTTCAAGGAGGATTTGGCAAATTGGAGGCAAGGGGAGGGACTGACTCATTCCAATTACTCCTTGGAAAATGAAAGAGTAGAGGAAGCAAGCCCACCTAGGTGCTCAGGGAAATTGTGAAGAGCCTGTCAGATTGCAGTAATTGTGAGGCAGCCTTTTGTGAGCTGGGAGGGAGGGCAGTCCACATAAGAAAAAAACCTCAGCAAACTAAAATGTTTTCCTCCCGCTCAACAGCTTTAGAAATAGACTCTGTGATAATGGTGTTTTTGTGCTCCGGGCGAATTCCCACAGAGGCAGAAGTGTCCAGAGGAGGGGGAGCCTTCCCCAGACAAGCTGGAGAATAGAACCTGCTTCACCCTAATCCTCTACCTTCTTGGCCCTCATCTCTCACAGTTGCTGCTCTGGCACCAGGGAACTTAGTGCAAAACCAAGTCAAAGAATTGGAGCTGGGAGGATGGGTTTCTGCCAGGGAGGGCAATGCTGTTGAGATTTTGATGGACCACAGATGCAGCACACTTCTCTGGCTGAAATGAAGCTGATGCTGGAGAATGTAATCCTGATCTGTCCATCACCAGAGGAGAACTCCAGACCTGCTTGCATTAGATTGAAAATCTCACAGCATGGAGGGCAAGAACCGGATGTGTACTTCCTTAGCATAGTCACTTCTCCAGGAGAAAAGAAGAAGGAAAACCGAAGGGTCTTCACTTCTCATTCCAGTTTCTTCCATGAAATCCACGGTTGAGCCAAATCCTTCTCCCTTCCCGAGGGATGAGTGATTGAAGAAAAGGAGAAAGACTGGGAGAGCTGGTGGAGCTCCTTCCAAAAAGAAGAGATAGAGTAAGGATTGGAAAGGGGCGTGTCCTCTGTGTTGGGGGAAGCTGTCTAACAGCTGGGAGAGAAAGTCCAGAACCCTCCTGAGTCTCCCAGAGTAGGTAGGAAGGCAGGGAGGGGAGAAGGGGTAAGAGTGTTCAGCTGTATTAAGGGAGGTCAGGGACAGTTTTCTAAAGCAGATGACACTTGACCTCCAGCCCTAAAATAGTGAAGAACTGAGTCTTGTCGTGATGTGAGATATCTGGAAAATTGCAAATACCCCGTGTAAACCTGGGGTAGTGAGTGAAAAAAAACGAGGTTGTGTAGGTGTGCAGGGGGCTCAGTCAGGGGAGGCTTTGCTTACAGGAGATGATCTGGTCCTGTTGAAGATGGGGAGCCATTGAGGGTTTTACAACATATTTGCTCCTGGATGTTCTCTGACATTTCCATGACCCTTAAAGCCTGGTGTTTTGTTTTTCCCATCTTCGGCACAGCTCAGCTTCTATTTTGGCAATCACTCTAAAGCAGTTTACTTCAGTTGAATTGTTCAGGTCTAATTTGATGGTGCGCAATACATTATTTTATAATTCAATCGAATTGTCTGACCTTTTGCTAATAACTGAGTGAGGCTGAGGATGATAGAATATGACCCTTGTTTGAAGAAGCATCTTTTACAAAGTAGGAGTACAAGTGTCTACAACACTAGACACAAATCTAGAACAAATCCAAGAGAGAGATCTCAAAGAGGGACAGATTACATACTTTGGGAACGCAGGGAAAACAACACTGTATTCTTGTTATTTGCACAGAAACAAATAACCACAGGAATAAAGGGTCAGTTTGATATGCCATATATGGTTGTCACACTCCTCTACATATTTATTTATGTCTAGCCCAACCACGTTTCTTGCAATAACTGGCATTTGTACAGAGTTAATGGTGTACGTTGGAGATGAGAGGAGCCCAGAGAAGATGAGCTGTGGGAAGATGGGACACAGGGACACAACGCAATGATTTGTCCAGGCGGTCAGACTGAAAGAAGAGCTACTGTTGGAAGGTGTGGGTGTAGTTAGAGCAGAATATGTGCTAGGGTTTTAGGCTCTGGTGATGAGGTGGAAATGACTCAAGACACTAGGATGGTAGCTGTAACTGGCCTAAATGATGGGGGAATAATGCCTGAAAGACTGGAATGGACCAAAAAACATTACTGAGTGAACTCAATGGACAAGTAGGGATCTTCTAGCAAATCCTTTTGGGTTGCCACTTTTATTTAGTCCTTGTGCCTTTCTTTGTCTTTGCACTATGAGTAAGATGTAAATAACTAAAGACAATGCACTGTTTCTTGATGAGAGACATGGAAGCAAACTTTGTCCAGTGGAGAGGACAATTGATCACCTCTATTTCCTGTGGGCCAAAAATATATATAAACACACAGCTTTGGATTATCCTTTGAGATGGTTGTAATAACTTACTTGTTTCATCATTAGTTAATGTGTTAAGTGAAATCTTTGACACACGTTAAGTCTATACTTATATGAGAGCTATAACTTTATGTTAAAATATATATTATACTAATTTCCTCATTAACCTGTTATTTGAATGTGAGCCCCAACATCTGGTCACCTTTCTCCTTAACCTCATATCTCCAATGTCAGGAAAGGGTCTTCCTAATCTTCTATTTCATAACCCAAGTTCATATTGACTAATCCAGAAATCTCACAGGTGAGTGACTGGCCATCTCTTTCTTTCTGGATGACTAAGTGCAGTGACCATTTGTTCTGCTCTTCTCTCCAGGGAAGGACAAGTGCTTGAGGTTGAAGCCTGAAGCAAGGATTTTTTTGCCTTGCCTTTTGCTTTTGAAATGCCAGTTGCTCATTTGACACAAATTGTGTGATTTGGCTGTCTGCTGCTCATAGCTTGTATTCTGCCCATGCATTTATTACTTGTGTCTGGAGAACATTTCAAAACAAATGGAACAAAATGGCCCATTAGGGAAAAAGTCTTAAGTATAAACATTATTTCCATAAAAGATAAAATCCAAAAGCTCACTGGGGAGAGAGAAATCGTACTCGGGGACATTCAATGTTCCCATCTGATGCTTGCATCCTGCTGGTAGATTTGACGGCCCTCCTTTGTGGCCCAGCATGCTCTGCACAGGCTCCTGTCCTAATGGTTGTGCTCCTTGATTGCATTTATGTCTTGATAGGTCTGTCTCCTTGCTAAGCTGTGAGACCCTTCAAAGCAGGAGACTTATTTGACCTCTCCTCAGCATCAAGAATAGTCTGGAATGCAAGAAGCTTGCATCCCTGCATCCCTGGACCACTCTCACAATTACAACTGTGCAGAGCCAGAATCTACCTCTCTGTAATCTCCACTCTTAGGTTTCAGATGTCTCCTCAGAGCTGCACAGATCAGTATATTGTTTTCCCCAAGGTCAACAAGATAAAGCATGATAATAAATTGCCAAGAGAGAAGGCAGTTATAATAGTGGAAGCCATTAAATTAGAATCTTTCCACATATCTTCCAGGAATCATCCTCTCTAATAAAAGGGTGATATGCAAATTAACCATCACTCTGTCACAAGTATGTTGGCGCCCAGTCCTCTCAGCCCCACCAGAGTCCCCCAGTCCTGGGGTGTGACTGCTGAGAGTGAGCAGTGTGAGAGGCCTGGCGGAATGCTTACTTCATCTGTGGCGATGAGGCAAGCATTCCACGCCCGGCTGAGATGGGCCTCTGGCCAGGCTGGGGCACAAAATGCTTGTATAAGAAGAGAAGGAACCAGAGAGCTGAGCAGAGTCTAGTAGCCTCTGACTCCCAGGCAAGGTCAAGTCCAGGTGTCCAGAAGGTGGAGGGGGTGGAGGATAGTGTGACAGGAGGAGTGAAAGTTGGCTGAGAAAGAGGAAGGAAGCCCTTTATTAGAGTTTCTTTTCTCTTGTCTCCGCCCCCCCCCCCCCCCCCCGCCCCGGTATTTTGTTTATTTTCTTCTCAGTCATCAGAAAAGTCCCTGGAGCCGAAACCGGTTTGGCTCAATGGATAGAACATCGGCCTGCAGCCTGAAAGGTCCCGGGTTCGATTCCGGTCAAGGGCATGTACCTTGGTTGCGGACACATCCCCAGTAGGGGGTGTGCTAGAGGCAGCTGGTCGATGATTCTCTCTCATTGATGTTTCTAACTCTCTATCCCTCTCTCTTCCTCTCTGTAAAAAAATCAATGAAATATTTAAAAAAAAAAAAGAAAGAAGAAAGAGGAAAGAAAGAAAGAAAGAAAGAAAGAAAGAAAGAAAGAAAGAAAGAAAGAAAGAAAGAAAGAAAGAAAAGTCCCTGGAATGAGTATTATCTGTATGCTTATATTATATTGGGGGTGGGAGGAGGGTGGCGTAATAACAACTGCCAGGATTGGAGGAGGGAAATCTCACAGGAGAGTGGCGAAGGTGGCAGGTTGGTGAAAGCAGCCAGTGGTGGGAGTGGAGTCCTCTCTGCACCAAAAGCAATGCTTCTGCTGTTCCAGGCCTTGTCTTGCTACTCCTGTTTGGCCAGCACAGAGCAGTGCCTGGCATGAAGTGGCCGTGAAGAAAATGCGGGGCGAGTGAAGGCCAGGACAGTTTTGTGGCAGCAATCTACACAATCCTGACAATACTCCTAATGAGGATGAAGAGATGGAGGCCGGGAGCACATGTCCTTAGGTGTGTAATTTATTCCTAATAACCAGACTGCAGAGCTCTTGGGCAAAAATCAATTTCCTTTCTGTTTACATCGAAACTCATTCTCTGTTCAGTGTCTTAAAATCTCTGGAGCAGAAATTTCATATCAATATCTCATTTTTATTAGCTATAGCAAACTGCATAAAATCATTTCTGCCCCTGCGACACATAATTTTGTGAAGTTTCTGTGAAGTAAAAATTTTTGGGTTAAAAATACCTCAGTCGGTTTAACATAACAAAGAGCAAACTTGAGGCCAAGGTCATTGCTTCTTTCATAATTCTAAAATAGCATGCAGTAAATGGATGCTCGAAAATAAATAGATTTCACATGAAATTTTTAAACCTAAAACCTCGTTATTGTAATCAAAGGGGACATAACTTGGGTTGAAAATGTAATCATCACTACTTTGACAACAATAGAAATAATATTGAAATAGATGTAAATAGAATTAAAACTAATCTAAACCCCATGACATTGGAATAGGGCTGTCTACTCTGAGTTTATTTCTAGGGGCCATGCCCCAGTGACTGCAGCAGGAGAAAGAAGCAAGAAGGATCTGGGACTTACATCTGGGGCATGCCGTTCAGTCCAGTGTGGACTGCTTGTCCTCATCTGGATGCAATATGTTTCCAGATGCTGCTAGTGCAGATTCAGGAAAACAGTCCAATTCAGTAGGCAGGAGGAAGGAGAGAAAAGACCTCCAGATGCATGGAAGAGCAGAGTGCTCAGTCTAGAGACAGCAGGAGGCCAGCCTATGAATTAGCATTCAAGGCTGGGGATCAAACCCCTGGTTTGAGGGGTAGTTGTCAAAGATAATGCAAACTATGGTATAAACTAGAGCAGTGGCTGGCAAACTCAGTCAACGGAGCCAAATATCAGCATACAATGATTGACATTTCTTTTGAGAGCCACATTTTTTAAACTTAAACTATGTAACTAGGTACATTGTTATTAACTTCATTAGGGGACTCCTAAGCTGGCCTTTGCTAAAAACTCAAGGGGCCAAAGAGCTGCATGTATTATAGCTTGGGAGCCACATTCTACCGACCACTGAGCTAGAGTATGAGGCAAGTTAATAAAATAAACAAACAAACAAACAAACAAATAAATAAATAAATAGTTGGACCCAGAAAAGCAAGACCAGGCTATTCATGGTAACCAGTCTGGCACAAGTAAGTGTTGAATGATGTAACAGCCCAGTTCTGAGATTTGTGGTAAAGAATGTGGTGTGGATTGGTGCTATGTATTAGATTGTGAGGCTGAAATTGATACACTATTTTTGTTGAAATCGTGTGGGGATTGGAAAGAATTTGGGGAGGGAGAGGTTGTGGCTAGGGACCTGCTGCAATACCCTAGGTTAGCAATGATCAGGGGGGTGTGACTTTGTGCATAACGTCATGCTAAATTCACCTGCCCGCTATTTCACAATTTCCAAAAAACTATCTGGCAATTTCCTTCTTGACCTCCACCTTTGGAAGCTGGCAAGTAGATTCTATTGAAAAAAAAAAGCATTCTGGAGAGATGAGGGTGTTGGATTACTTGTTCAGTTCTGTGGGGTTTTCCCCCACCTACTGAAGAGCAGCGGTAGATTCTGGCCTGAGAAAAAATGTGCAAGGAAAGTTCTATCTCACTTGCGGTATTTGTGACAGGGTTTAATTACTCTCCAAATCTCAAAATGCCAAGTCTGCCTCCTCCTCAGTGATTTCACGGTAACAAACATTTATCAGCAAAAACCGAAATGAAATGTCAGAAGCAGTAGTCTTCAGCTCTTTCTATTTCATGGATGAGTACCTTTCTATTTTATCATAAAGTAAAGAGGCCAACTTGCTTCCTAGTTTCATCACTTTAAAAAAATATATAATTCATTTTTCTAATGTCATTTAAGTCTCTATCGTACAGCCTGAGCCATACCTTCCTTTCCCCTGCCCTATATGTGGCCCACAAACCAGGTAACCACTCTCAGAGGACACACTTGTGAATTACCTGCCGGCATCAGACCATTGAGCAACTAGAAGCACATTTTGGATATGTGAAACCTTAAAGGGTCCCCCTGGAGCATCTTACAGAGTCTGGGCTCAGGAATGGGATGGGATGAACGAGCCGTGTGAGACCTCTGCGGTGGAAGTGTTTTTAAACAAGGTCACAGGTTGGATGAGTGCACATTCCTGCACAAGGAAGCTCTTTGAGGAGTTTTCTGTTTTCTCCACAAAGTCTCACCCAAGACCAAGTGTCATCCGGTGGGCAATAAGGAATTTCATTGCTTTCCTCAGAATTACCATTCAGAAACTGGGCAGTTGATTGCTTAACCCAGTGTTCCTCCAAAAGAGCATCCATTATCTAATTATTGCTTGTTTTCTGCACAAGTGATATCAGTTTTCAGTATCATTTGAATAATAAAACCCATATATTAAATAACCATCCACGATAGCCTAACTCTCTTTTTAAAAAAATATATATTTTATTGATTTTTTTACAGAGAGGAAGGAAGAGGGACAGAGTGTTGGGAACATCAATGAGATAGAATCATTGATCAGCTGCCTCCTGCACACCCCCACCGCGGATGTGCCCGAAACCAAGGTACATGCCCTTGACCAGAATGGAACCTGGGACCTTTGAGTCTACAGGCCAATGCTCTATCCACTGAGTCAAACTGGTTAGGGCTATCCTCTTTTTTTTTTTTTTTTTAATATATTTTATTGATTTTTTACAGAGAGGAAGCGAGAGAGATAGAGAGCTAGAAACGTCAATGAGAGAGAAACATCGACCAGTTGCCTCTTGCACATCCCCTACCGGGGATATGCCCACAACCAATGTACATGCCCTTGACCGGAATCGAACCTGAGACCTTTCAGTCCGCAGACAGACGCTCTACCACTGAGCCAAACCAGTTTCGGCAGCTATTCTAACTCTTGACTACAAGTGCTTGCCACCCATTTGTTCATTGTGGCTGAGGCAGCATTTCCGTTTTTTTTACTCTTATGACCCATATCTATCACAAACTTTGACGTTAGATTATTCTTAAGGGAAGGAAAGAAGAAAGAGAGGAAGAGGGAAAGGGAAAAAAAAAAAAAAGAAAGGAAGGGGGAGGGAAAGAAGAAAGAAAGGATGGAAGGATATTTCCTCTTTTATAATGTTACTATTTCTAAAATTAATTCATTAATTACCTTACATTTGTACAACTTCCTTCCACATAGAAAAAGTTATCTGAGCAAGGATCACATAGGGGTGAGCAAGGGAACTGTTGAGAGATCATGTCCTCAGTTTATTAAATTCTTGGCAGATTAATTTGCCCCGTTCATATGGAAGTAGGCTGATGGGTCCGTGTGGTGTTGAATACAAAACGAAGACATAGGGGACACTCTACTGACGTGTGCCCAAGAGAATCGGGAGACAAGCCTCTTTTTGCCCTCGCTGGTTTGGCTCAGTGGATAGAGCGTCAGCCTGCAGACTGAAGGGTCCCAGGTTCAATTCTAGTCAAGGGTACATGCTCCGGTTGCGGGCTCAATCCCTGGTGGGGAGCATGCCAGAGGCAGCCATTGATGCTTCTCTCATTATGGATATGTCTATCTCTCTCTTCCTCTCTGAAATATATATATATATATATATATATTTATATTATATATATATATATATATATATATATATATATATATATATTTTTTTTTTTTTTTTTAAGAGATAAGCCCTTCCAATATACACATACATGAGTGGCTCTGTCTGGGGAATGAGGAAAGAGCCAGCTGTCGATTGAGACTGTCTGATACCAGGACTGGGAAGAAGTGTGATGTAGGAAAAAGTCACAGAAAGCACCTTGTGAAAAGGTAGCTCTGTCCCTGGGCAGAGATGGGGGCAGCGGGGCCCACTAGTTCAGGAAGTAACCACAACCCGCCAGTCCCTTATCTGTCTCTTAAACATCTAAACCACAGTCTTTATTTGTATGTACACAAACCCCCCCACAATTATTGTTCCTTCCCCCATTTAATGATGAGGACATTGAGGCCCCCAGGATTAACTAACTTAGTCAAAGTCAAATGGCTTTTATGTAGTGGAACTAGACTTGAACCACTTAAACCTTTCTCTTTCATTATTATAGAAACCAGCAGCCCTCCCAGTTCCCTGGGTGATCCTCAGCAGTGATGTACATACTGTTAGCCTCTAGGGAGGGTTGATGCATTCAGCTTTCTGTGCGGTACCTCTCCATGTAGGAACAAGGACAAATGCTACCAGGAGGCATGGTGAGATTGGAGGGCCTGATAAATAATGGGAAATCTGAGCCGACCCCCAAATATTGTGTAAGTGTGGACCTCTCTGAACATTCATATATCTATATCTGACTACTCAAAGGGATGAAGGGAGGGGCACATACTGGGAGACACAGAGATGGAGGTAGAGATGAAGAAGGTGACAGAGATGGAGATGGATATGGAGATGGAGATGGAGATGGAGGTGGAGATGGAGATGGAGATGGAGAAGATGATGGAGATGGAGATGGAGGTGAAGATGGAGATGGAGGTGGAGATAGAGGTGGAGATGGAGATGGAGGTGAAGATGGAGAGGGTGATGGATATGGAGATGGAGATGGAGGTGGAGACTGAGATGAAGATGGAGGTGGAGATGGAGATGGTGGTGGAGATAGAGGTGGAGATGGAGATGGAGAAGGAGGTGGAGATGGAGATGGAGATGGAGGTGTAGATGGAAATGAAGATGGAGATGGAGATGGACAAGGGGATGGAGAGGGTGATGGAGAGGGATAAAGATAGACAGGGAGACAGAGAGAGCCTGATTCCTCCTTCTTACTCAGGAAATATTTCTTGGTCAAAAGCCTCTTTCCTCCTGCTCATTCTCCAGATCATCTGGAGCTTGCTGGCGCCATCCATGCCAGCGCAAGCCCAGTGTTTCCAGAACCCCTTCTTGCCAAGACTCTGTCCCTACCGAGGTGCCCCACAGTGACTGTGTGTAGAACACATGGGATTTAAATCACTTTCCAAAAGTGAGAATGGAAATACTCCCAGATCACCCAGAAGGCCCCCAGAAATGTTGAGACAGGCTTCACGGAAATGATTACCGGGAGAGCAAACGTGAGAGACGCGGTTCCCTGTAGGGAAGAGCCTGTCTGGGAACGGCACCTGCTAACTCCGCTGACAAACAGGCCTGCGGCCCCGGCGGCAGCGATGACAGGAGAAGCGGCGCAGAACTTCACAGCCAGAGAGAGCCCAGCTGCACGGAGCGGAGCTGTGAAATGATTCCTGTATCGCGAGGAGAAGGATTTTATCCTTTTGCTAAGTCACAGGAAAACACAATTTCACAGTTCCGAACTGTGAAAAATGGGAAGGAACACTGGGCAGAGGGAAGACGCCTAATACACAGGCTCCTACTCCCTGTGGCGTAAGTAAGATAGTACACACAGCGCATTTCTACTACATCGGACGTTCACAAGACAGTGTCACATGTTTGCTCTTCTTTAAATCTTACATCTGCCGAAACCGGTTTGGCTCAGTGGATAGAGCGTCAGCCTGCGGGCTGAAAGGTCCCAGGGTCCATTCCGGTCAAGGGCATGTTCCTTGGTTGCGGGCACATCCTCAGTAGGGGGCGTGCAAGAGTCAGCTGATCCATGTCTCTCTCTCATCGATGTTTCTAACTCTCTATCCCTCTCCTTTCCTCTCTGTAAAAAAATCAATAAAATATATTTTTAAAAAATCTTACAACATCTGAGACCGAGAGAAGTTTATGTTGAGGGTGAGAACCTCATGTTCAAGTAGGTTTAAATGACTTCCCTTTGGCACAGGGAACACTAACAGTGATGTTGGACTGGTGCAGCGGTCGGCAAACTCATGAGTCCACAGAGCCAAATATCAACGGTACAACGATTGACATTTCTTTGGAGAGCCACATTTGTTAAACTTAAACTTCTCCTAATGCCACTTCTTCAACATAGACTCACCCAGGCCGTGGTATTTTGTGGAAGAGCCACACTCAAGGGGCCAAAGAGCCACATGTGGCTCGCAAGCCACAGTTTGCCCACCACTGGACTGGGGTCTCAGACTTTGTCATTTGGGTCCTGCTTTTCAGTGTCTCAGAAGCCACACACAATTGTGTTACCATAACTAAATACCCTTATCTTTTCCCTAGGTCATATATTAGTATTCCTGCAGGGTTTTCCCACAGCTGTAGCCAGTGTTAAAATATCTGCTATGTATTTATGCATCCATTATTCTGCAATATGAGCTTCTCCCATTTTCGCATCTGGGTTTCGCATTCACACAAATGTGTTAGCATCCAGGCTTTGCCATACATTAGCTGTGAGCAACTCACAGAGCCACCCTGAGCCATTTCTCACATGTGCGGTATGAATAGTAACATTTGTCTTAGAATTATGTTGTGTCTCCAGGGCCTGGTGAGTAGTGGCTGCTTAATAATGGCTGTCTTATTTTTGTTTTTTCCCTCAGGCGTGTGAACAGACATTGCCTGCACACAGACAAAGGTAGTTAAAATGGAAAGAGAGAAGGTGGGAGAAGAGGAGGGAGGTGCAGAGAGCAGCAGTGACATGTAGCACAATGGCATAGCATTTCTCCGAACAAACCTGTAAGAAAATACAAGCACAGCAGAGGCAAACACAAATTTCATTAGAGCTGTCTGCCTCTACAAGTATCTTTTTAAAAATAAGCTTCCAGTGCAGTGGTCAGCAAACTCATTAGTCAACAGAGTCAAATATCAACAATACAACAATTGAAATTTCTTTTGAGAACCAAAATTTTTAAACTTAAACTATTGGTAGGTATATTGTTATTAACTTAATTGGGGTACTCCTAAGCTGGCCTTTGCTAAAAACTCAAGGGGCCAAAGAGCCATATGTGGCTCATGAGCCGCAGTTTGCTGACCACTGTCCTAGTGCATACTAGGCTTATGGAACCTGATATCTACCCTACCCATGTCTGATGAATTACATTGACTTGGCTCACTGTTGCTGGGCAATAGTGTAATATAACAGAAATATCCTAAGATTTGAAATTGCAATGTCTGCGTTCAAATACTGTCTCCATCACCTTACCTGTTTGACCTGACCAAAGTAACTTACTCTGGTTTAGCGTCATACTGATAATCTGGATACAAATGTTTGGCTCACAGATAGAGTCAGATTAAACCACATGGTACCTGTAGAAGTGGATTATGTTCTGCAAAGCTCCGCACACATTGCTGCTTAAAGAACTGGATTTTATGTCACGTTTGATCAAGAACGGTTGTTTCTCAGGGAACTATAAACCTTGATGCTGTTATTTCCAATGAAACAAGCTGGCTGCCTTTGCTTCCTGCGACACAGACCCCCCACTCACCATGTCACAGCCGGGGAGAGCCTGCTCTCCCATCCAACGCCTTTTTATAGCCGCTTTCCTCACAAGTCAACAAAGTAGAACACTCTCTTCCTACGGCTAATCCATGCCACGTGTAGTACAATGAGCAATTAAGCCCAGAAAGAGGAAGAGGACATTAATAATAGGACGCTTGATTATTAAGAGATTAGAACCTGAAATTGTGTTTGCAGTCTCTGTTGGAAGGTGTGATTTAATTAGCCAACTTGGAAAGGTTTTGGATGTGACAGAATACTAATATCCCACCTTCTACGGTTTCATAGCCTTTTTTTCTCTTCGGAAAGAAATCGTTTCCTAATCAAGTTTCTAACTATGTTGATACTGGCACCTTCACTGTCTAGATCTAGTTAGCCGTTCCATCTTCATTGTTATAGGTCTCACAGACCTGCCCAACTATGAAAGCACATAAATGAGGAGAACTTGATTTCAGGAAGCAGGGTGGCAGCGATGGGTTGGGAGTAGGGTTGACAGACAAAATACTAAATACTCAGTTAAATTTCCATTTCAGAGGAAGAGCAATATCTTTTAGGATAACTTATGCTCCAAGTATGCACAGAATACACTGATAAGCATCCATAAGTACACTTACCCTGCATTTGTTTACCTGGAATTCAATGTAACAGGGAGTCCTGTGTTTTCATCAGGGCAATCTGGCCACCCTGGTTGAGGAAATGTGCTCGTCCCAGAAGATTGGAGGCTCTAGTAGCTGTGATCTAGTAACACCTAAGGGCGGGGTGCATGTGCTGTTCTGATCCACAAACTTAAGGGTCACTGAGGATCAGTAACTCCTTGCTTTGGAGTCTGATCTTCTCCAGCATGAACAGCCTTCAGCAAGTTAACCCTTCTGTGCTTCAGCGTCTCCATCTATAAGATAGGGATCACGTGACCTGAACCTGTCTCCTACTGATGTGAAGATTAAATGAACAGCTGCATGTTACGTTTTCTGAAAAGTGCATGGAGCATAGCAAGGACTCAATCCATCTTTGTTGAAAAAAGATTAGGTATTTACTGGCATTTTAGTCGTTTAGTACTCTTAGGCTTGTGGTTTGGTCTGATGGATGGTAGCTAAGAGCTATACATAAGATAATTTTAGTAATCGACTCATGTTCTTGCACAAGGCTATTGACCTGCACACCCCAATTACCTGAGCCTATCAGCCCAGAACTTAACAATAACTAAGTCATGGCACCATGAACAGACATCATGCTCACATTTGGAAGGAAGCTGGTACTCCTGTTAAGGCAGCAGGCACCTCACATCTGCCCAGGACAAAAGAAACTGTCCATGGGCTGAGAGGAGATGGCATGAGGCTGAGAACAGTGTAGAGTTAGGCCTTTCTTTAATGAGACCATTCACTCACCAACCTCCCAGAAAATCTTAAACACAGACTCTTTTTTCCTCCTGTCTTTTTTTTTCTCCCTTTTCCTGTCTTTTAATTAAATGTGGGCCAATCAATGACTCATGGACTTGCTCAGCTCATGGCAACCCCAGCTTTCTTCCCCCCAGCTTAGGAGAGGACCTCACCAAGCAGTGTGGCTTACACAGAGGATCCTTCTACGCCATGGAGGGACCCCCTTCTTTTGGCTTCTCCATGCTTCCATCACACAACTCTGGAGTCACGCTGCTTTCTTAGCTCTCCCTTCTCTGTCTTATTTTTCAGTGGTGAGGAAAGAGTAAACAATCTATTGGTGTGTGTTTTAAATTATACTCTTTAGGAGCCCACCTAAGGAGCAGATAAGAGACTCTTGTTGCTTTTCTGGATAGTTCTCATATATTTTTTTCTGGATTCATGCCACATTTCTCAAAATTTTAATGACTCATTTCATTGTGTAATGAGACCCAAACATCCCCAGGAGGCTTGCACCATGGTTGGCAAATGAGGTTAAGTGCAGAGATATGGGCAGTGTCTGGATTCTCATTTAGGAAAGAACACTAAGTGGGAATTAGCCATTCTGAGGCATGACTGCAGCTTCAGGCTTAGCACACTGTGTGACCAGGAGTTAGAGCCCCTACGCCCAACCCCATTTCTCTAAAAGGAGATGGTCAGATAGATTATTTTTAAGGATAAGTCTAACTTTAATATTTATTTCTAATCATAAGCTTCTTGGGACAACTCATAACATTGATTTCTCTCAAATGACAGAAACTGACAAATAGAATGCTCTCAATACATTTTTATCAAAAACAAATGAATAATTGGAATTTCAGTAAGTGCTGATTGTTAGCATGGTCTTCATAATTCTTAGCGACCTATATAGCCCATTGGCTTAAAATACTGTGCCAGTTTAGAAGACTACCTCTCTCTGTTGCTCCTCACAAGTTCTTCCAGGGCTCAAAGAATATAGAGATCTTATTATGGTTAATTTTATGATTCAACTTGGCAGGCTGAGTGTCCAGTTGTTTGGTACAACTCCAGTTACATGTTGCTCTAAAGGTATTTTTCCAATGTGATTAACAATTAAACCAGTTGTCAACATATTACCCTCCATCATGGGAGTGGGCCTCATCCAGTCAGTTAAAGGCCTTGAGAGCAAAGACTGAAGTTCTCCAAAGAAAAAATAATTCTTCCTCCAGACTGCCTTCATAGTTGAGCTGCAAAATCAACACTTCCCTACATCTCTAGACTGCTGGCCTCTCCTGCAGATTTTTGAAATTCTGCCCAAATGGTATCAGCCAACTTCGTAAAATAAACCATTCACATTTCCTGTCTGTCTGTCTATCTATCTATCTATCTATCTATCTATCTATCTATCTATCCATCCATCCATCTATTATACAAATCCTATTGTCCTATTGGTTTCTTTTCATTGGAGGACCATAACTGGAAAACTATGTGTGTTTCTGATAAGGAAGATACAGGTAGAATGTCCTTATTTGGATATCCAAAGTATCATCCTGGGTGCTTTCCAGCTCACCTTCACTTCCTGTAGCATTCTGCTGCTATATTCACTTTTTGGTTTGCGACGAAGTTTTGGAACCATGGAGTCCAACCTTTACCACCTCATATATTCTTCCTAATGAGAGTTGAGATAAAATAAATGTTTTTCCCAGGTCAGAGAAGTCTGGCACAATTTCCCCTTGCATGCTGGCAACAATATGTTCAGGGAATATAGAGTAAGACTCATGTCTCTGTAGTTATGTATCATACAGTCCAGCATCAAGACATATATGAGGCATAGAAAGTCTTCAATGAAATTTCATGGGGTAAGTGGATGTGATGGCTTGAAACTTTTCAATAGCTGATCTCTCTTCTTTCATCATTCTTCCTCCTTATTTTAAACTACTTAGGTCCTTCATCAACTTTTATTTTGGCAAATAAAACATTTAATGATTATGCAATCTGAGTTGAAATGCATTGATACATTTAATGAATGCAATTCACAAAGAGATGTGACAAATCCTATTTAAAATATAAATATGCATAAAGTCCAAACATAATTATAGCCATGAATAAATTTGTAAGTCATGCCAAACCCATTCCCTTTGTACCACACCCATCTATCTAGGCCTTTGGAGGAGGGCCTGCTTTGGATAAATTGTCTAGTTTTAAAGGTTGATTTGAAAGTCTGACAGCCAATAGGTGGCAGAGTTGGGGTCAGTACTGTTTTCTGTTTGACGTCAAAGGCTGAGATGACCTATTCACCTTAGATGAATCACGAAGACAGGGTCAGGGCTGCGGTCATCCTAACCAGGCTCCAGCTCCACTGGGACACAGATGATGCATTCCTTTTGTTTGGCCTCCTTCACAGCAGTAGGCATAGTGCACCTGTATTTGGGAAACCCTCGGAAATCCTATTCTCATTTCCAGGTCTGACAGACCTAGGGCCATCTTAACACAGTCGCTTCCTGCATGCAATGACTTACTAGTACATCATTTCTCTCCTGTGATCATTCAATTTTGATACGGCACAATTCTTTTTTGAGGAAGATCTTCTTGTATGTGTTATCTGTATATTTTTTCTGTTTACACTTTATTTGAACCATGTAAATCTAAAAATGTGAAGGGAAATGATGGGAAGTGCATTGCCAGCTGGCAGACAGGAGACCTTCCGTGTGCCACCGGTTAGAGAACATTAAGTCATTTCTAACTCAGTCCTCGTTGGAGCACAGACTTTCCCGAACCAACTTACTTTGAATCTGACACATTAATAACAACCCACCAGTGTTTCCTCACATCCTTGTACATGTACTAGTGCCTCTGTCTGAAAACACCTTTCCTGAGGCATTCACCTGGCTGATTCAATCAGGGCTCGGTTCAGCTGGCACCTCCTTAAAGAAGTCTTTGTTGGTCAGACTTATTCAATAGACTCTCCAGTCATTTTCCAACCCTGACCCCAGTTCTATTGCTACAAAGTTCTACCTTCCTTTATAGCATTCTCAAGCATATGACATATAAATATTGATTTACTCATTTGTTTATTACCTGGTACTTCCATTGGAATGCAAGCTTCCTAAGAACAGAGAACGTGTTTGTCTCTGTCACTGTGCCCTAAATACTTAGAAGAAAGCCAGTACTTAGTAGTAAGTTAGTATTTTTTGAAAGAGTGAAATAATAAATCATAGTTAATGATAATAATCCTAAAGGCAAGTAGTTGATGTATACACACACACACACACACGCACACACACCATGGAAAGGACCCTAAATAACACGTTTTAGGAAAAGAAAAATAACTCAGTTATATTGTGTTTCATTTTCTTTGACTAATGCGTACACTTGAAATTCTTTAGGTTGTTCTTAGTTTGCGCCAGTTCAGGTCAAAACAAAGTTGTATTGGCAGCAACAGACATCATCATCTCCTGCTGCTGGAAGTACAACTGAATGCACCAACCTTCCTTGCTTGTTCGTGATTGGAAGAGAACATTGTAACTCAGTGGTCAGGGGCTGTTTTGAGTGACAGCTCTCAGTGCTGGAGAATGTGTAAAGCACAGACAAATTCTCCAGGCCAGGAACTACAGGTGTAAACCCCTCTTACCAGCACAGCGCCATCTTGTGGTTCCCTTTTCCACTGCTCTCTGGAAGCTGAGCATGGGCGCCAACACCGTGTGGTGAATCAGAAACAGGGACATTAGGGAGACCTCCTCCTAAATGTGTCTAACCTGCAACTGAATCTACCCACACTGCTATAGCATTCCTGTTGTAACCTTTAGTCCTGTAGGTGGTTGAAACTTGTGATTCAGCCTTTGAAAAACCTGCAAACAGGGCAATAAACTCACATAGTCTAGGAAGGGCATGCTCAGATTTGTTCAAATACGGAGACTCTGCCATCCTCCCTTAGGTCCGGGGTTGACTGGAGAGGAGACCCGGGCTTTAGACGTGGTGTCAGGAAGAGATGGGTTCTGTCCTAAACTAACACAGACACAATGATCTATTCTGGGTTCTAATATATGTTTGTTTCCATAGATACCAGATCAAAAAGACTAATTACACAAATATCTTTTCCAAATGCATTCATATTCTATCTCTGATTTGGTAAATATCCTAACATCTTACCCAATTTCTGTGCCATTTCTCTTTTAACAATATGCAAATGTCTTATTAAGCCTTTAGTAGAGATTACATGAATAGAAATTGCGTTTTACCTTACTGTGGAGATAGGCATCTGCTTTTTTCTGTGCGGTGAGCACTTTGAACATATGGAATCAGTTTCCTTTTCATTCTAACAATGTGTTAACTTGTAAATCTAGTTTGTTCTAATAACAAACACATATATACATATTTAGATACACTTAGATGTGGACTTGAAGAATTTCTTATCCACTGACCATAATGTATAAAGAGAAACTATTTTTATAAAGTGGAATTTATATCCCTACATGCATTCCAGTTCATGCTTTCTGCAGAATGAAATGCTTGTGCTTCCAGCAATCTACTGATGCTTTTATCTTTTATCCTTTAATACTTTGGAGTGTGACACTAAATGTCACAATTAAACTCCACCTTAAACACCCCCCCCCCCCCCCCCCCCCCCCCGGGCTAGACCACCACCAGAGACATTTCTTACAACTTCCTAAGACCAAACTAGGAGGCGGGGTCATGCTGATTCTTTCTAGATTCTCCTTTGAAGAATGAGGCCCAGCAATAGCAACCCTTGCAACTGTTTGGATATTTCAAAGTGAAGCAGGTTCAGCCCAGCAAGAGTGCCTCAGTGACTGAGCATCAACCTATGAATCAGGAGGTAACAGTTTGATTCCCAGTCAGGGCACAGGCCCAGGTTTCTGGGCTTGATCCCCAAGGTGGGGCATGCAGGAGGTAGCCAATCAATTATTCTTTCTCATCATTGATGTTTCTATCTCTCTCTCCCTCTCCCTTCCTCTCTGAAATCAATAAAAATATATTTTTAAAAAGTGGAGCAGGTTCGCCAGGATGGCAATCAAGTGAGGCTGTGTGTTTGAATTGCCTTTGGGGTGACTACTTCATGCCATATATTATTTCGATCCTTTGTTATTACACATAATTATAGTTCCCCCAGATGGGAGGGAGACATTTTCCTTCCCAAAGCACATCTTCACATATTATCTCATTTTGATCTTCAAAGGTATAAACACATAATATTTCTGGTTTCTATAGGATATGAATATAAGGAATAGAACATATTAAAAAAAAAAAAGAAAGAAACTTGCTTGGATCCACAGAGATATTTACATATGGAAAACTTTCAGGTCTGGAACCCAAGTCTCCAGAATCCTAATTCTATGCTGTGTTCATAAATGTGCCTTTATCTATGTTTCATAAAGAATCAAATATTGTGGTTACAACTGTAAGGGTGTTAAAAATGACCTAGATACATGGTCAGCAAACTGCGGCTCGTGAGCCACATGTGGCTCTTTGGCCCCTTGAGTGTGGCTCTTCCACAAAATTCCACGGCTTGGGCCAATCTATTTTGAAGAGGTGGCATTAGAAGAAATTTACGTTAAAAAAATTTGGCTCTCAAAAGAAATTTTAATCGTTGCACTGTTGATATTTGGCTCTGTTGACCAATGAGTTTGCCAACCACTGACCTAACGGAACTGTTCATTACAAAGTGAGGAAATATCTAATGGCCTTTTCAGCAGTGGCCAAATTCTCGTGACTCTTGTTCAGCAACAACATGTGATGTTTGCTACCATCCGTGCAGGTGTGGAGGTAAACGCCAGCTGCTCTAACAGACTGTGTGATGTTTAAGGCCATGGACTGAGCAGCACATGGTAGGTTTGAATCCCAACTTTGCTGCTTGCCAGCTGAGCAACTTTGGTAAATTTATTTGAACTATGTATCTCAGCTTCTTCATCTGTATAATGGGGACAATGCTAATACCTACTGCAGAGTTTCTAGATGAATTAAATGAGTTAAGAAAATGTCTGAGTCATGTGCAACTGGTGAAGGAAGTTAATTTTTATCCATAAGGTAAACCATCAGATAACAACATATGGGTTTTGTCTTCTATTCTTTTTTTTTCCCTATGGGAAAATGTTGAGATAATAAACTGTATTAGAAACATGCCAAAAAGCAGTTTCCATTGGTTGTCCAGACATCTGTCCATATTCAACATTATCTCTTTTCTCTTTTCTCCCTCTCTGAAGCTGTAATAGAGTTCCTAGGTTCTGAACAACGTCAGCTACTTTATGAATCAAAATAAAAAACTCAGATAAATTGGGTTTTGAAGGCACTTTATAGTATTTAATACCACGAGAAGTGGAACTCTGATTTGGGGGGATATAAAAACCATATAATACCCCTACTTATATGAGCATGAGCTAACACACACACACACACACACACACACACACACACACAAAACACATGGCTTGAATTATAACCTGTACTATTTTTTGAAGCTTTCTCAAGTTACTTAATATATAGGTGTTCTCACATAAATACCTTTCTAGGATAGTCCCTCATCAAAAACATCTGATTTCTCTAAGCAACTAAATTCATAAACGATTACCCTATATTATTAATGATCTCTAGTGGTTCTTACTGGTCAATCAATAAATTAAGAAAATACACTTACCATACCCCAAGCATGATCTGTTACTTGCCCAGATGTTGCCTACTTGTCACTCTTACCTTTCTGTTGCTTGTGGATCTCAATCAGGCCAAACTGTCTTGACAAGTCACTGAGCATCGACCTTCCCAGGGAGACTGGACTGTGAAGAACCTTTGAAGAATCAAAATGAATTTATCAATGGAGATTGGAGGCAAGGCTGATAGATGAAGAAAGAAGCAATGAATAGTGATTTTATAAAGCCATGTCTGTATTTTCCCCTGAGTCCTGATACTTTCTTTAAAATCTGGCACAGCGTATAGATATGTCACTGGGTTGTTGAGGTTGTTGAAGGGAGATAGCAAGGATGGAAGGGGCACTGGAATAAGAGAATGAAAATTGGGAGTTTGCTTCTGGGTTACAAAGAATGCATGTGTTGTGAAGCATCAGAAAGGAAGATTTCATTGGAACAAAGTGTTCTGTTTTTCTGCAACTAAAGATGAGATTATTTTGATGCAAAGTGAAAAATGATGTATTATTAAGAAAGCAGTCTCTGCAGTCAATTCAGCCTGAGGAAGTTGGATGATAAGCAGTGGCTTATAAATTGGTTTATCTTCCTTATACTGATCTCTCATTTTAGAAAAGAAATTGTAATTACCCAGTTGTCTGGTGACTTGTTTTCCAGGAGTGGCAGCATTCCAGTATGGCTTCACCACTGCCCTGTGTCTCACTTCCCACTGGCTCTTCAGCACTGCTTGGGTGGCTTCCTGCCACAACTTGTGCTTTCCCGAGTCCCTTCTAGAGGCATGAGGAAATTCCTGGGTTAGAGAGAAGAGAGGGCCAGTCATTATAACAAAGCACCCAAAGCTCAATAGTTTTCACCTTGAAGACTCTGAGTGAAGATCAAGCATACACAATTGGGAGGTGAGGCCTCACTCAGGCCTCTGAGCCTCGGTCCCCTCACCTGTAACATGGGGTAGTCAACTCCATTGTTTGTCCCATGGGGTTGCTGTGTAATCAGTTGAGGTCTTGCACATGCTTACATCTTGTAAGTCCCAAAGAAAACATGATAAAAAAAATAGTTTCCAGAGATGGAGAGGGTGTGTGTGTGTATAAATAACACTGTTCGCACCTAGAGGCTTAAACCTCTGTGCAGCACCATATTACTAAGAACCATTCTTGTTAGGGGATGTTTGGGTAGACTGCTTCACATTTTAGCCTAACAAATGCAGCCCAAACATATTGTGAAGGTAAGAAAATCTCACAAGGACTGTTTCCTGAAAGGTCAAGAAGGCACAAAACCCAGCCAGTGTGGCTAAGTCACCATTCAATTCCAGGTCAGGCACATGCCCAGGTTGTGGGCTCAATCCTCAGAAGTGGGTGTGCAGGAAGCAGCTGATCAATGATTCTAGTCATCGATATTTTTATCTCTCTCCCTTTCTCTCTGAAATCAATAAGAACATATATATATTTGAAAGACGGCATGGTAAAATCTGTTTGGTGCTTTTCCCTAGGTTTCCTGCATGGCTAGACCTGGTAACACCTGCCTGACATTGGGTGGTTCACAAAGTGTATGAGTACACAAACCCCTTCTGCCCAGCATGTTGGGGCTAGTCACTCTCTGAATGGTGAAGTCTGGGTGGTGATGAGTGAATCTCACCCCAACAATTACAGCAACCAAGATACATGCCCTTAACCAAAATCAAGCCTGGGACCCTTCAGTCTGCAGCCCAGTGCTCTATCCACTAAACCAAACCGGTTTCAGCACCCCTCTTCATTCTTACCCCTTTCCATTCTTACCTTTCCATTGAAGGAAGAATCAATTATTTGGCAAATTTGGAAGCAGAAACAACAAAACAAGCTAACCCCCTTCCATTCTTTTTCAGAGATATACCTGTCTCTGACCCCCTCTCTATCACAGGTTTAAGGTCTTACCCCTGAGAAGAAGGCCTGATGTTTTCCAGAATTAAATCCAAGGTCCATTTCATATCTGAGAAATCCATGACTCCATATGTGAAGGCCCATTATTTAGGAAGAACTACTGTGCTATGGATCAACGGGGCCTTAAGGCTGAATGGTCAACACCGGATCATCTTTGAATAAACATTATGCTCCAGCCTGTGCTAGAAAGGGCAACAAGGACTGTACGCAGAAAGGATTCATATGAATTTAGGTAAACCTTCAAGGAAGAACAAGCAGCCTGAATATTGCTGTGTTTCTGGGATCAGACAGTAGCTAGATATCATTTCTAGACTAAAATGTTCTAATGGATCTCAGAAAGAATGGGCAGAGGGCAACTTTCTTAGCTAACCTCTTTCCAGTTGCTTAAAACAAAGGTAAACTCAAGCTATCTTCATAAATGGGGATTAATTGTAAAGACACAAGGACAGAGGGGGGAAAAGAGAAATTCTTTCAGCAGTGATATAGCCATACCTTACAGAGAGCCAGAAAGCCATGACATATTAACAACCCTGGAATTATGGTGTCCAATGAGTTTGCAAGATGAGATAGATTACAGGGACAAAATATATGAGAACATCTATGTACATTTTTAATCTCTCCATTTATTCTTTTTCTTTTGACTGGTTTTATAATAAAGCGTATAAAATTAGGACAGACACCTAAGTTATGGATTCATAAATATATAGTATTAGTTGTATGTGGCAGAAAGAATAATGCTCACCAAATATTGTTTTCTTATATTTCCTAAACCTAAGCAATGAAGGGGATTCAGTTGACTGGTCCTGGAAAATAAAACTTGAGCAGCAGGAGAGACATTAAGCTCATGCATAATTCTCCCGTCTCCCTTGCTTGTGGTCATGACTGAGGAGTCTGTGTGTTCTAGATGGTTCAGTTAAAGGTGGTAGAGACATCCATCAGGCTGAATCTCTGAGTAACAATATGGAGCAGAGCTCCCACTGGCATTGGATAAGAAGTGTATATAAGAAATAAACCTTTGTCAGATGAAGCTACTGAGATATTGGAGCTATTTGTTACTGCAGAATAACTTACACTTTTGCAACTAATAAAGGGTGCCCACTGATTTTTATTTTGGTGGAGTGAACAATTTATATAATTTCTCTAGCCACTGACTTTCTCTTTAGTTTTTCCAGAAGATATAATCTGATGCATTATCCAATCTATAGATAGCCATTTATCTTTAGTCCAATCAATAGTGGCCAAGGTATCAGGCTAATGAAATAAGAAAATATATCCCATAATCATTCCTGTCATCTGAGGAGAGATTTTTGACAGGGAGCCTGTTAATTTGGGAGTTTTCAAGGCCTGTCTAGACTATAAATACAAATCAATAATTTCACACAGAGATGTCAAACTAAGGAATAGGAGCTAAGAAATAGTCTTGAGCTTCAGTACCTTACCTATGCCATGTCTGCATTCCAATCCCACATGGATCTTGACCAATGGAAGGCTTTTCGTAAGAGAGTCATGCATGAATGGAAAGGCTCGGAGAGAAAATATATGCTGGAACCAGTGACTTTTAACAAGAGGAAGGTGGCAATGGATTAAATAGGAGGAAACTCTGTCCTTGAAAGAAGACCAATCCTTCGGGAATGGGGTCTTCTTAATTTAAAATTCTGCAAACATTTTTTTTATTCGCACATTCAACAAAGAGTTACTGAGAATCTATTATGTTCTCCAGTCTCTTTCCCAAAATAACCGCAAAGAAACATTTTCCACCTTTTCTTCTTCATCTAGAAAGATGTAGTTTAAAACTTGGGGTTATGATTGGAGCCCTGCTTTTTGAACACAGTCACGAATCTGAACATTTGGTGCAGGCAGTGATGGGAGGAGAATGGGTAATGATTTTAACAGAGCCTGCCTGCAAACGCCCACTCGTTCTGCCACAAGCAACTAATCTTAGGTCTTAGCAATGCAATATCGCTGTGAGGAGAGGATGAAACTGACTATAAGGTGAAAAGCTTATCAACAAAAGAAGCCAAAAAGACACTCACTCTCTGAGGATGTCTCACTGGTGTCGGAATGGGTCAGAACAGGGTTGCAATAGCCTGGCTATTGATGGCTGTGGCTCTGACCTCTTCAGCCGCAGGGGCAGGATGAGAACTATGCTGTGAGCTTTTAATGGAACACCTGAGCCATTTACTCCGAAACAGAAAAGGAAACTGATGAGAATGCTCTCATACTGGCCTTTAATGATAACACGCAGAGAATGTTTAACGGGAATGTGAGGGTTTAATGTCAGTGACTCATCAATGAAGCATTTCCAAGACACTGACTCTATGGTCAGCACTAGGGAAAGGGCTGAGGAAAATCACAGGTCCTTGCCTTTAGAGGATTTATATTTTTACTTGGTAGGCTGACTAGCCCAAAGGAAATGGTCAATGGATAAAACAAACAAATGAACAGCAGAACAAAAACACAGTATCAGTATTGGCAAGCAGAAGAGTTTAGTGGTCAGACAGGTGGGCCAAGTAGCATGGGTTCAAACCCCAGCTCTACCAGTTAATAACCGAATAGTTCCTGGCATTTTACTTAGCCTTTATGCAATTTTCTCATTTATATATAGAAATAATAAGAGTATTTCAAAGTAGTGCATATAAATGTGTAGAACTATGACTAGAATGTAGTAAGGAATGAGTGTTGAAATTTAGAGGAACCTTTAATTTGGTTGATTACTTATTCTCATCAAATATTTTTGCTGCCTCATTATCTTCCTGTTAGATTCGCTTGACCAGAGAATCTAGATTCTGTGAACACGATCTGTTACGGTACATGAAGACCACTGGTCTGAAATCTAAGCAGCCAGGTTCACCACTACTTCTGAGGTCTTCAGATGGATGAGTGTCCCAATGTTTAGATGTCTCCTAGGATCAAAAATAGTTCCTCTGGTTTGGAAAAAACATGCCAAAGCTTTTATTATATACCTTCATCTATCGTCTTCAATCAACATGGCCTCTCTCCACTCTACTGATCTAATCCTATATTGCTCAGATCCAGGGCCATGCAGGATCTGCAGAGAAGGGTGAAATGGAGAGAAGTAATGGGTTGTAGTGTTGTAGATTATCTACAGTGAATCTCTACATGTCCTGAACTCTCAGAGTTTGAAATATAAATGGAAATCTTCCCAAAGGACATGGGCCCCTTTAGGTCCAGAAGATTTTCTCTGATGCTATCCAGTTATCACTAGTTCAGTCTCCTCATCGGCCAGATCAGTCTCAAGATGAACTAGCCCTGCCTATCACCTGCTCCTCCCTTGTCCCTCCCTTGTCTTAGTTCTTTTTGCCCAACTTTACCCTTTTCAAATTTTCTGAATTACAATTTGCATTCAATGTTATTTTGCATTCGTTTCAGGTGTATAACATAGTGGTTATTCTTTACAAAAATGATCCCCCTTGATATTTCCAGTACCCAGCTGGCACCAAACAGAGTTATTACAATATTGTTGACATATTTCCTGTACTTTACACCCCCATCACTATTTTGTAACCCCAATCTGTATTTCTCAATCCTTTTTACCTCTGTCCACCTGTCCTCTTTCCACTTCCCCTGGCTGTGTTGGCCCTACAGACAGAAGTCACATGTTAAGGGTAGCAAGAGACTGGCCACTCAAGCCCTGGGCTACCCAGCTTCATACTTCCACAAAGTAGAAAAATTCAATTCTGTTTTATTTAAGGCATTTCTGTTTATTGAATCAATTTTTATGGCAGCTTACCCTATACCCTAAATAATGAATTATCCTCTGACCTTGGCCTTAGATTTCTAAACTGTTGAATGAAGTGGTTCGAACAGAGAATCCTTAAGGGTGTCTCTAGATTAAGCCCTGTAGAATTTATGTTCTGGAACTTGACAAGTATGAGGAGATTCAGTGTGACAGGCTGCCCTGGCCTGGAATTTTCCACAGAGCTCAATGGCGAGTACACAAAGAGAATCCTGACAGGAGCAGTAAATATCCAACATGAAGGTACTCTTGCTGCCTGGGCACCCTGTCTGGCCTCTTGCCTCACCACTGCCCAGATTACTAGTCTGATATCTTAAATCTAACTGGCCTGGGGGAAAGGACACCTCTTGTCCTTAGAGACTTTGAACTCCTGGGCACTGCCTGCTGGTCTTAACTACTTACTGAGCTCTGATCTTCACAGTCCATAGGCTCAGAGTGCTGGCAATTTAGACAAAGAAGATTTCTTAGACACATCTGCTTTCTCCATGGCTCTAGACCCAGAGCTTCACCTTACCCTCCAATCTCAACTCTGAAAGACAGTCTGTCCTCTCTCTCTTTTCTACCACCTCCTTCCCCACCACCAACATGGCTCAATAAAGAGAATAGCAGATGATAAGAATGACTTTTACAGAAGCTTTGAGAAGCAAGGTGGCAGTCTTTGTAATTGCAAATAGGAGAGGATGAGAACAAAGGGTTAGGAATAAGGTTGGAAGTTAGAGCTAGAGAGAAGAAAAAAAAATGTTTTCTCCTCACAACAACACTGACATGAGTGCAGAATGGCAGAGACACACAACCTTCAGTGCAAAGTATGCCCAGGACTTTAGTCTTTCTCGGACTCCAGTGACCTGCACATTAAATAGCCCTGACAGTCTCACTGTCCTATTCATAAAAGGACAATGAGGCCTACAGGTGCCTGCAAAGCTGCAGCCTGATATTTTCCAGTTGTTTCTACATGATGCCTCATTAACATTGATCTGTTCACATGTATTTTTTTCCCCCCACAGCACATTAGGATGGCCCCGCCTACCATGTTAGGGCAGAAGATGCCCTGACTCTCATGAAGAGAGATGCTACAAGGTCAAGCTCTTTCTTACCTGAGCCTGAAGTCTGCAGGGATGCATTACAAGGCTTCTCTTAGGCTTTCCCATACAGCAGCAAGAAAGGCCTGAGGAATGAGCATCCTCCACACATTTATGAGATTAGAGCTTGTAATTCACCCCAATTCTCTTTCATAAATTGGTTTCCAGAATCTGATATTTTAAAATCAAATTAGGTCTCTAAAATCCTTTTCATATTGATGGTCTTAACAGCCAACTCAAATTGTTTTCTGATCTGGAGATGGAAATCTTAAAGACTTAGATGGGCTCCGCACATCCCACCTGGAAATTCCATCTGATTTAAAATTTCCATATCTCTCTTCGACAAAGTACTTAAGAAGGTGCTCTGCACAAGTGAGCATCTGCTTTCTCTCATGTGTGCAAGATTTATTTCTGCACACCAGGGAAGTTAACTTCTGTAACAAGGAACTCAGGGATATATTTAAAAATTATTTTTTTATTACGTTGGTCAGTGGAGAAGGTATTTCCAACTTGCCTGAGGAATAAACCAGAGTAAGGGAACAAGAAGAGCTATAAAATAGACAGTGGCTGCAAACATCTTGAACAGCCCTGCCCTGGAAACGTGGCCATGGGAACTTAAATGCAGGTGGCACAGATAAGGGCAATTTCACATGGACACAGAAGGGCTAAGAGTAGTGTCATAGATGCACATGAACTTGGGCTCTGAAACTGACATTGATTAGCTATGGACAAATTCATTCCTCTGGACCTCTATTTCTTTATTTGTAGGTAAAGGTAGCTCTAAGCATTCTTATGGGGATAAAATGCATCCTATATAGTAAAAGTCCAATATGCTAAGTGTCTGGTCAATAGGTCGGCCATTCAACCAATCAAAGTGTAATATGCTAATGATATGATAAGGCTGCTCAACCACTCACTATGATGTGCACTGACCACCAGCCGGCAGACACTCCAACTGTTAAGTTAGCTTGCTGCTGGGGTCTGGCCAATTGGGACTGAGTTGAACTATACAGCCGGAGATGCCCTGGAGCCCTCCTGCTGTCTCCTCAGAGCTGGCCAACCTTCAGTGTCCCTCCCCAGCCCCAATTGTGCACTGGTGGGATCCCTCTCACAATCTGGGACCCTTCTGGGGATGTTGGAGAGCTGGTTACAGCAAGATCCTGTAGGCCACTAGGAGTTCGACTAGAGTTCAACCAGGGGGCATGGCTGGCCCACCAACCACTCGTGTCCCCTTCCCCTGGCCGGCATGATTTGATTGGCCCTGATTGGGGAGGACTGGCTGGACCCCACCCATGTACAAATTTGGGCCCTGGGCCTCTAGTATAAAATAAATAAACAGCACTCAACACTAGCAAACGACAGTAAGTATTTGATTTGTCATCATTCTTCTTGTTGTTTTTGTTATATGGGACTATCTAAAAATATCTGCTTAAAATAGTTTGGAGCCATATGAAGGCCTTACCGCCAGCCAACATCTTTATCCCACTGCTGGAATCCGATGCTGTTTCTACATGTTTTCCCAACTTTCCTGTAGTATTTTTAACAAGAAAAATGCCTCTGTCTGTTAAGACTCAGGATCTAAACTACTGTAAGACACTGCCCAGGTTTAATCATGTCGCATGTTATAGAGAATGTTTTAGAATGGAGTATGCAATAACACTATGCTGACACTCTCGAGGTCACAAAGGCAAACAGGTGTGGGTCCCTCTTCCATGTGTATTCTAAGCACTGTATCTTTAAGTCAGTCTACAGCCCAAGTGTGCCCATAAAGCCATGTACTCTGAGACTGTTCTATTATATATAGTTTCCCAGAACTCCCTTTGTTTAATCACCTCCTGTAGCAGGATTTCACTCTTTATTATACATCCACTTCAACACGGTACCTGAGGTATTTACTATCCTATGCCAGGATCAAATCTCTATATTCAGCGCCCAACCCCATCTCTGCTCTCTCCGCCACCCTCCTCTTGCCCTCTGCAGGAGACTGGAACTTTGGACACTCAGAATCAATTCAATGGCATGCTGGGAGGGAGTGGAGTTCAACAGGGTGTGGGCAAACCAGTGGTACAGAATTGCAGTCCCTGGGGAAGGACATCAAATCTAACCATGGAGTGTGTCAGATCTTTTCCAGATCTGGACCAGGTTTGGAGAATCAAAGGATTCCCAGGTAATAGGCCAGTGACAATTTTAGAAGTGCAGGGTAGTGGGGGTGTCCGAGATGTCCTAGAAACTCTATTTAAAATAGAGCATGGCAAAACAAGGTAATTCAGTCCCTAGATGGAGCATGGCAGCATCAAGTGCATGTTAAGTTTCCATGGGCTCTAACTCTGGCCCCTGCAGAAGGACGCCTGTTTCTCTGAGGCCCAGGGAGCACTCCCTACCAGGCTGCAATGTCCTACAGGATACAAATTCCTGGCTCTGGCTAGTGTGGCTCAGTTTGGGTTCCATTCTTCATCAGGGCATTCTTAGGTTGCAGGTTCAATCCCCTTGTCAGGGCACATAGGGAAGTGCCTGGTCAATGTTTCTCTCTCACATCAATGTTTCTCTGTTTCTCTCTCTCTTCCTCCTCTCTCTAAAAATCCATAAAAGCATATCTTTGGGTGAGAATTAATTAAAAAAAACTCCAGGCAAAAGAGCCTACCCGGTAACGATGAGGAGTTGCTGTGACTTTCTGCCGACAGACATAAAAGAAGCACTACAATTCCACATCCCATTGGGTTTGAATGATAAGGGCTGCTCAGACCCTGGCCATTGGACTTCTCCCTAGTTCCAACATAGCTGCCTTGTATCTGCACAGCATTCATTTATCTGTTCATTTGCCTTTAAATAAAAAGTGCTGCTTGTTAGACACAATGTAGAGGAATAGGACATAGTCTGATGATTTGCTGCAGAGAGAGAGAGGAAAAAAGATTTCCAATATTCTCTGTGTTGTCACTTGGCAGTTTCAAATGCTTCATTGAATTTATTCACAACACAGAGAACTGAATACACCCAGCGAAAAGGTGCCTGTCTTTGATTGCTGGTGTGCGATGGTCTATGAGATTTCCTGCATACATTTAAAATGCAGAAAATAGTGTCCATCTATTTTCTTCTCCATGTTTGCTGCAGTTTGAGCCTTTCTTTTTTTGGTATGATAATTGCTACAGCAGGCTTCTCAGCTCTCTTATGTCTGAAGGCCACGTCTGAGCACTGCGGCAAATGTAATATTTTAAAAAGAAATGGACAGACCGCCTTAGGAAAGCTGACCCCTGTAACTATTCTATCCGAGGAAGAATAAGAAAATACCCTGAGGGGACAGATTATTGTGATCTCTGAACACATAATAATTTGGTCACTAAGTATATATATATATATATATATATATATATATATATATATATATATATATATATATATATTAGAGGTCTGGTGCATGAATTCATGCATGGGTGGGGTCTGGCTAGCCTGGCCAGGGGGAGGGGACATGGCTGGTTGGCTGGCCGCCTGCTGGTCAAACTCCTAGTCAAGGAGTAGCTCTTATCTTAAACTGCCCTTAGGCGAAATGTGTTTTTTCCTGCTTTGAATCAATTCAAACATTTTCGAGGTGGTAGGGGAAAGTATTTTCTCTGAGGAAGCAGGTTTTCAATAACCTGGCATTACTTTCATGAAGCTCAGGGTCAATGACTAGAAAATCAATTGTGTTTTAATCAGTGATCAGATTTGATTATTATAGGCAAAGGCACTAGACTTTTCTGAGATCTTTTACTTTAGTAGAGAATTATGGGAGAATAGATCTCCTGAACTCATAGACAACCATTTCATGCTAAATCTGAATTTCTCTCAGAATACTATCACATGACAGAGCTGGAGGCAACCCTGGTAACAGAAGTTTTCTTTTTGAAAGATTTTTATTTATTTATTTATTTATTTATTTATTTATTTATTTATTTATTTATTTTAACTGATTGATTTTGGAGAGAGAAAAATATTGATTTGCTGTTCCATTTATTGATGCATTCATTGGTTGATTCTTGTATGTGCTCTGACCAAGGATTGAACCCACAACCTTCATGGGTCAGGACAACAATCTAACCAACTGAGCTATCCAGCCAGAGCCTGAAAGAATTCTCAGGGAGAAAACTTTTAATTATATGTTCTGAGTTAAGTATTTTCAGAATTTATGGTACCTCTGTTTTTCATAGTGAATGTTCTTGATAGCCAGTTCCATCACTTGTATTATGAGGACGATTAAGGTCAAATAAGCATGGGCAATGATGGGTTAAATAATGTAAAACTAATGTTTATTTATTATTCTATTTATTATTTGATATGTAATATGCAGAGTGAGTGATAGAAAGGCTAATAGGAACTACAGAAGTTCAAAAGAATATCTGGCCAAACAAACCTCTTCTTTCCAGCAATTCGTTTTTGAGGGACTGGTATGTCTTGCTTATTGAATCTCCTTACTATAACCTTTACTGCCTTTAACATAAACTACACAATATTTCTTTTGATAATCAGTATATTTTTGGTGATTAATATCATTTGGAGTTGCAACACTACAGATGACCTTAGTTGCTACTGAGGAATTGGAGTGATTTCCCCTGACATTGAATGCCAAGTAGTGACGTGTATGTGTATGTGTGTGTGTGTGTGTGTGTGCACACGCGTGCACGTGCGTGAATGTGTAAGAGTGTAGTTCTTATGTATTTGTATAGTTATAAGAAATAAAATTCCACTGGTAACTATGAGCCATCACATGACCCTGGGGTGGCATTTCTGTCTCCTGGACACCTGCCTTGTGCATGCCTGCAGTGATACCCTTACCACCTGTTCTCTCTCATTCCTCAATTGCTGCACATCAGGAAGCCAAATAAAGAGGAACCTGGGGAAGCAGCACCAGGAACAGGAAAAGTGGGGATGTTTGGAGTCAGTTATCATCACGCAGACCTGACTTCAAACCATGGCTCTGCCTCTGAGCAGCTTGAAACTCTGAAAGCTGTGACCATGCTGAGCTTCTGTTTTCTCACCTTCACAAGGAAAGCGACGGCATCCGCAGAAGAGAAAGAGCTATTTTTTCTCTTCCTGCTTGTCTGCCTACCTGTGGCCTAACCCCCACCACTCAGGAGAGGAGTTTCTCATCAAATGGTTCAAAGCCCGGGGGACTCATTATGCCCCTTTGGCTAGTAGACGGATTCAATGTGCACTAAGTGGCCCACAAACAAGCATGAGGTCCCCTTGGAGTAGGGGTGTCGAACTCAATCAGAGAAGGGGCCAAAATCTAAAATCCAGCCTAAATCGCAGGCCGAATGGTTTACTGAACAGTCATAAACTGTCATTGTGATGGAAACGCAGCGGAGTGCAGTGATGACAGCGTGGTGCGGGCCACATTGCAAGGCCTGGCGGGACGGATTTGGCCCGCGGGCCTTGTGTTTGACACATGTGCCTTGGAGCATGGCTAGCTCCGTCTCCCTCCTCTCTCTTTATTCCATCGATGACAGGATTCTTGCCCTGTGAAGACACACACCTTTTTCTCAGAAAGTCCACGAGGGCATGGACACAGCTAATAAAGAGGTAATAGTATTTTTTCCCTTTTTTCCCTGCCATTATTCTCTGTTCCACAGGGTTCAATCTTGAGTGTCTGAGGGAAGGAGAGATGCTCTGTCAGGCAGAGTTTGCTCTAAATTTTTATCATATTTCCATCAACTGCCACAATGAGGTAAACACACCTCAATCTACCTTACAGTATAACAGGGAGGTTTAAGGGAAGAGATGCTAATGGGGCTGTTTTTCCACATAAGAACTACTTGTGAGAATGAATTAATGAGCTCAAATAAGTCTCCAATGATCTCTCCTATGAGTAAAGTGCATGTGGTATTGTGTGGACTTCCCAGATCACAGCTGTGATCCAAATGGAACACCTGCATGAACAAGCACTCTGTCAGATTTTATACTTGGCATTTGATATCCAAAAAATATTTGGCTAAACCTTCAGAAACATAACATAAAAAGGTGATTTTTTCTGTTAAGCATGTCATTGAATATGCAGTATTACAAATGATAGTCTTTTAAAGTGCCGTGGGATCACTGCAGTATAATTTGAATCTGGAATTACAGACTTCATTAGGATAGATGACCTCTTCTTAAGTAGGTTTAACTGATTTACTTCGCAGCTACATATAGGATACTGTTTCCTCCCTCCTTAACCTTCTTGTCAAGGGCTGACATGTCAATCTACTTGATCAGGAGCAATATCATCTCCTGTGCCACAGGGCAAAATATTGATAAGTATGCCGTTGGCACTGCGTGGTCTAGTGCAATCTGTGTATTTGGTGAGTAAATGCAGATGTTAAGAGCAGTACTTCTCTCTCCTGGCCCCAATATCCTGATGATGACTGGATTTTATTTTAATTTTTTTTAAAGAAGAGAAACAGAATAAAGAGCTTGAGGTGAGATATTTTTAAAAAAATAATTTTTCTTTGGTCAGTGGACTAGAAATGAAAGTACCTTTTTATTTATTTCCTTTCTTGATCTATTGCTGTCTCTGGTTAAATCTGAACTTCTTTGTTAGGAATTAAAAATGTCTTAGGGCATACACATGGAGAAAAAGCTTTTCCTAGTGTCCACTAATGTGAGAAAAACATAAATTTAACTCCAGAAGAATAAATCTTATAGCACTCTACCAGTATAACACTTCTGATTCATGTCATTTACCCATTTAAAAAGTTAAATTTGAATGTATTTTTTAAGGATGTTCTTTTCTGACCTTAAACAATAAGAGCACTAAGTAATTTGAGAGGAAAATCATGTGTTATTCATAAAGGACAGTAATGGTCCTTTACATTTGTACTTCGTCATTCCATTTATAGAGCTCTCCCACGTGACCTTTCCTCCGACAGCCGGTATAGCCTGGTGTGGATAACATTTAATCAGCACGCAGTGATTGGATACTGAGAGGCTAAGGAAGTTACCCAGTCACCCAGCTATGGAGTGGGGCCACATACAGAAGTGGGCCTACACTCCTGATTCTCAATTCCTTCTCACCCCCTTTTGGAAATTTGACAGCATCTCCCCTGGATCCCTTCCATCAGTGAGCTGATGTGCCTCTGAAACTCCAAACTGCAGATACACATTCAAAACCCATCAAAGTAATGGTCAACACTCATCCTCTGTGTTGTCTCCTCACATAACTTCCTCATCCCACTTCTAGGCTTTTCCATCCTCCATACCACTGAAACAGCGTTTCATAATTTCACTGAACACTACATCCTGCCAAGGACAATGATCAAGTTCTAGTCATCCTGTTTGACTTTTCATGCTGAACTGATCCCTCTGTTGTAAAACATCTTTTCATGGGTTTCAGTAAAACTGCCCTCAACTGGTGTTCCTTCATTCCCACTGCATCTTTCTTCTCAACCACCTTGCTGCATCTTCTTCTTCTTCCACTTTATTTATTTTTTAAATATATTTTATTGATTTTTTACAGAGAGGAAGAGAGAGGGACAGAGAGTTAGAAACATTGATGAGAGAGTCATCGATCAGTTGCCTCTTGCACACCCCTTACTGGAGATGTGCCCGCAACCAAGATACATGCCCTTGACCGGAATCGAACCCGGGACCCTTCAGTCCACAGACCGACGCTCTACCACTGAGCCAAACCAGTTTCGGCTTCTTCTTCCACTTTAAATATTGTACACGTATGTACAGGAGGATTGTTTCCAAATATAAATGGGAAAATGAAGACAATCCTTTTACTTTCAACATGTAAGGTGGAATTTCATTGCACCACCTACAGATGATTGACAGCTGAGGAGGAATTGGGGGAGAAAGAGGCTGAAGGCAGAAAGAGTGCATGCAGTCCTTTCTTGATCGATGCTTCCATAATGCTTATTGTGATGCCTTCCCTATCCTGCTCTTCCAAAGCTTGGAGAGAAAAAAAAAGAAAAGGTATTCATAAGCCAAAAACACAGTCTGAAACTGCAAAAATGAGGCAGCAGTTCTGAGGATCAGTAATTGATCCCTTTGAAGTTTTATGTTAGGAGAACTCAGGTCCCTAACAGAAGCTTCTGATCTCATTGGGGGAAAGTAAATCACGTAGAAGTATATCTTTCAGCAGCTGCAATGAAGCTTCAGTTCTCCTGGAGACGTAGTGCTGGCTAGATTATACCCCAGAGCCATATTTCTTGCAAACCCTGGCTTCAGAACTTCTGGACTGGGCAATGAAATAATTTTTGGAAGAAAAGGGAAGTTTATATAGTTGGAAAAGAAAATGTCTTTGATGGAAACCAAACCGATAGTGTGTACTATCATGCAGCATAATTCAAATCACGGGAGGTTTTGCTTTGCTCAGTTAAGAAATTATTTACTTTGCAAAATGGGACTTTTTTCCAGTGGAAGAAAATAGCATGGTTCAAAGTGACAGGTGAAACTTTGTGGCATAGAGACCAACATGGACTTAGAATTCTCATAATAAAAACACTTCATCTGTCTTCTAAGAATTTTATCTAGAGAGCACCCAGGTCTACATCAAGCTCTGATATTAAATGACTGGTCACACTGGGCAGGTCATTTTTCCTTCTAGACTAGCTTCCTCATTCTTAAACCACCAAGGAGACAAAAGCGTCATGTGGGACTAAGTGTTTCTACAGCTTCTTTTCAGATTTTCAGCACTTACAAAATTGAATTCAAAATAGAGACAGGAGTTATTACAATACTAGAGGTCTGGTGCACAAAATTCGTGCACAGGGGGAGAGGGTCCCCTCAGCCCGGCCTGCACCCTCTCCCATCTGGGACCCCTTGGGGGATGTTCGACTGCTGCTGGACTGCTGGCTCCTAATAGCTCACTTGCCTGCCTGCCTGGTTACCCCCAACTGCCCTCCCCCACTGGCCTGGTTGCACTCAACTACCCCCCATGTCAGCCTGGTTATCCCACTCAGCCTTCTTGTTGGTCATTTGGTCATCCCTCACTAATCTCTCTGCCAGCCTGGTCATAGGCAGCCATCTTGTGAGGGCATGAGGATTAATTTGCATATTATCACTTTATTGTATAGGATTATTGACTATATTCCCAAAGCTAAACTTTATGTTCCCATGACTATCTGTAATGCCCCATTTAAACTTTGCAATCTTTTAATTTTTTTCCATCCAGTCCCTCAACCCCCATTCCCTCTAGCAACCATCAGTCTGTATCTATGAGTCTGTTTATGTTTTGTTTCTTCATTTACATTATTCTTTACTCTAATAAAAGTGAAATAATTGGTGCTTGTGCCCCTTGATCCTTGGTCAGGTACAACAGGCAAAACACTGGCTAGGAAGCCAGGAAACGAAGTTCCATCTCTTAACCCTCTGCTCACATTCACTTTGTGCAAATGAGAAGATGGAGAAGAAAGAACTCTGAAAGTCGTTTGTTTTATTTTTCAGTTTCATGAATTAATAGTTCTAAATACCATAATCTGAATGCTCTATTACCCCATAGAGGATTTTTAGAGTTTGTTTTGGGGGAACTAGAAAGATGGAAGGTAATTATTTCCAAAGATGGAATTATATTTATGTCAAAAAGCAGACTTTTAAAAAAAATTTTCTTTATTAAAGTATTACATATATGTCCTTAACCCCCATAACTCCCCGCTCACTCATGCCCTCACTCCCCCGGTGTCTGTGTCCATTGTTACATACATGCATACATGCATACAAGTCCTTTGGTTGATCTCTTCCCCTTACCCCCACCCTCCCCTACATTCCTTCTGAGGTTTGACCATCTGATTGATGCTTCTCTGTCTCTGGATCTGTTTTTGTTCACCAGTTTATGTTGTTCATTATATTTCACAAATGAGTGAGATCATGTGATATTTATCTTTCTCTGACTGGCTTATTTTGCTTAGCATGATGCTCTTCTGTTCCATCCATGCTGTTGCAAATGATAAGAATTCCTTCTTTTTTTACCGCAGCATAGTATTCCATTGTGTAGATGTCCCACAGTCTTTTAATCCACTCATCTGCTGATGGGCAATTAGGCTGTTTCTAAATCTTAGCTATGGTAAATTGTGCTGTTATTAACATAGGGGTACATATTTCCTTTCTGATAGGTGACTTTAGTTTCTTGGATATAGTCCTAGAAGTAGGATTACTGGGTGAAGTGGGAGTTCCATTTTTAGTTTTTTGAGGGAACTCCATAATGTTCTCTTCAGTGGCTGCACCAGTCTGCATTCCCACCAGTAGTGCACAAGGGTTCCTTTTTTTCTCAGCATCCTCACCAGCACTTGTCATTTGTTGATTTGTTGATGATAGCCATTCTGACAGATGAGATGGTACCACATTGTCATTTTGATTTGCATCTCTCAGATGATTAGTGATTTTAAGCATGTTTTCACATGTCTCATGGCCTTCTATATGTCTTCTTTTGAAAAGTATCTATTTAGGTCTGTTGCTCATTTTTTTGATTGGGCTGTTTATCTTCCTTTTGTTAAGTTGTATGAGTTCCCTGTAAATGTTGGAGATTAAGCTCTTATCAATGATAAGATGCAGTGGACTTTCTTGTTTTGTTAGTGGTTTATTTTGCTGTACAAAAGCTTTTTATTTTGATGTAGTTCCATTTGTTTATTTTGTATTTAGTTTCCATTGCCCTAGTAGCTATATCAGTGAAGAAATTGCTTCAGCATGTCTGAGATTTTGCTGCTTGTGGATTCCTCTAATATTTTTATGGTTTCTCATCTTATGTTTAAATCCTTTACCCATTTTGAGTTTATTTTTGTGTATGGTGCAAGTTGGTGGTCTAGTTTCATTTTTTGCATGTGTCAAGAGCAGACTGTTTTAATGACTAAATAGTTTTATTATTCAAAACAAGCTTTCCCTTGACACTTGCAGTTAAAAATAAAGAAAAATGCTTAGTAAAACCCTAAATCATTAAATTATTGGAGGAAATCTGAGTAGTTTTTTACCACCATCATAGGGAATAAATAAATTCATTTATTGGTAGAATTTTTACTGTCACTCAATTTAAAGCAGAGAAATACATATTTGCCTCTTTGTTGATTCTAAAATTAATAAACATATCTCCATAAACCCTGGCTGTATGCACAACACTTCTAGAATAACACTTGCACTGATATAGTTGTATATAATTTGGATATAACATATCAAAATCTTTCTCTCCTCATCATCTTCATGATTTAAAAAGTATTTTTATTGATTTCAGAGAGGAAGGAACAGGGAGATAGAAACATCAATGATAAAAGAGAATCATTTATTGGCTGCCTCCTGCATGCCCCACACTGGAAATCCAGCCAGCAACCCTGGCATGTGCCCTCCCTGACTGGGAATCAAAACGTGACCTCCTGGTTCCAACTTTTAATCACAGATCCACGCTGGCTGGGCTTCATGACTTTTTTCTTATATGACAGGATATGGAGTTACCTGATGAAATGACAATCTTGTAGAAATATGTATGATGCATTATCTAGGACAATGTGCAAAGACATGTGAGCTCCTATTCAATTTCCCCCAAAATGCTGATTTCATTTATGACTAAGAAGTCCTGCCATTACCATGACAAGTCATTATATATTATAACAGCTGTAATCACTATGTTGTCCTAAATAGTGAGCCAAACTTTGTTCCCCTGCAATTTGCAATCCATAATCTGAAATCTGCTGGTTGAGTTTGCCACATTATACTTCTTTTAAATTATGACTGCCCAAATATGTGTTACCATTTCTTACTTCTTTTGCAAGATAAACCTTCTTAGATCTTTTAAAAGCTCCTTGAAGCTATTTTTTCAAATAAAGTGTCTTCTATGATCATCTTCTGAATTTGTTCCAGTTCCTAGGGGCCTCCTCTTTAGGTTTGAATAATGAATTTACTTTTAATTTAAATTCTGGATTTCACACTTCCTGATATTGCAAATATTCAGCTATTTATTGTCTGTTTCCTCCATGAGAGTATGTGTCATGAGAACAAATATTTGTTTTTATCCCATATCATTTATTTTTAAAATAATGCCATCAAGAGAAAATGATAAGACAGACAGACTAGAGCCCTAGCCAGTTTAGCTCAGTAGATAGAGTATCAGCCTTTGAACTGAAGGGCCCTGGGTTCGATTCTGGTTAAGGGCTCATGCCCAGGTTGCTGACTCAATCCCCAACAGAAGGCATGCATGAGACAGCCAATCAATTATTCTCTCTCTCATCATTGATGATTCTATCTCCCTCTCTCTTCCTCTCTGAAATCAACTTTAAACATTTTTAAATTATATTAAAAATAAAAAAGACAGACAGACTAGAGGCAGGGTGCTGGGGAAGCCAGGTGCTAGATCAATGGGGAGAGATAGAGATAGGTAGGGCCTGGACCAGGCAGGAAAGTTGGTGGTGTATTTGTTAGAGCTTTGTCACTTTCCTTTGAACCACTGCATGCCATTGAAGTATGCTATTGAAGGTGTGCTGGGACAAATTTACATTTTAAAAAGTCACTCTATCTGTAGAGTACTAACTGGAGACCCCAGTACTGTCTATAGCTCTTCAAGGATCTACCCTAGGAACTCAGTGACCCTCATCATTCGGGCCTCAGATGTCTTTCTTCAAGGTGGGTTGCTTTGAGCTACTTTAAAGCTCATAGCTCTCTGTGTGAAGCAGCCCCCTTCCAAGCAGAGCTGTGCCTCCTGTTCTTTGGAAATCACTCTCAAACTAGGGCTGTGCCATCCAACTTCTTCATCAGCATTTGGTGTTGTCCAGGGTTTTGATTTTAGCCCTATCACTGCACTTTTCACTATTAGAAATTATATTGTTGATTTTTTTGTTGTTGTTATGGGTTTAATACCAGTGCTCCACCCACCAGTAGGTCAAGAGTGAAGATTTTGTCTCTCATATTAACTGACTTTTGTACATAGAATTAGAAAAAGGCCTGGTTCACATTAAGCATGTAATAAACACATCACTAAAAGGATAAATTTGCCTTATGAATTACTAAGGAATTGACTATTATCTTCATTGATACCCACACTTACCATTCTCATTTAGTTCCAACTTACATCATTTCTTTTATCTAAGTTTCTCCTTATATATTTCCCTCCTTTCACTGTTATTGACAGTTTTCTGTTCCATATTTTTTATTTGCTGTTTTAAGTCAGGGGGTGGGGACTGTGTTATTTTTATCAAATATAAATGCAGCTCCAGGACTTTGAAAATGACTTAGTCCTGTTTCTCTAAACTTTGTTTTCCATTTATTTCTGTGTTCTTTTATAGGGAGGACATAACCTGGTTTTCCCTTGTTCCTGCTGATTTGCTGTCTTTGAGGGAGAAATAAAATTGACAACTTGAAAAACTTATTGCCCAGTGAATCTGACCCCCATGAGCTCATAGCTCCTATATGCCGATGAGAGGAGAGCTCTCTTTATTCTTCTTCCATAGGGGATAGCACACATTTTGCACCAGCAGTTTTCAGGGTCCAGGTTGGGTAAGAATCAGGAAATAAATATTTGGAATTATTACTGGATCTGTGGTCAGTCATATCAATGACTCATCATTGGTGTTTCTAGAAACTGAACTTTGATTGCAGATGGCTTTAAGTTGAGACCATGGAATTCAACCAAAGGTACAGAGCAAAACTAAGGGAAGAAAAAAGTTAAGAGCCAGAGAAACTGAAGAAAATTTATTTGTCCATCTATCTGCGTTGTTCAGGTCAGTCCTCATCTATTGTGGATTTCATGAGATCCAGTAAATCACCTTGACATTCCTGGGCAGGCAACCTGGTAGATGAATGAGCAATGAAATAAGATTTCTGCTTTGGCAGCAACCTGCAGTGTGACATTGGAGAGGTCGCTCATGAAAATCTCTAATATCAGAAACATCAACTTCAAGAATATGGCTGAATTACTCATAGTGTTTCCTCATGAACTAACTAAATA
The DNA here is from genome assembly GCF_014108245.1 of Pipistrellus kuhlii. Lineage (NCBI taxonomy): Eukaryota > Metazoa > Chordata > Mammalia > Chiroptera > Vespertilionidae > Pipistrellus > Pipistrellus kuhlii. Next base: position 2,413,719 of record NW_023425438.1, read on the forward strand.
TATTTACTCCTGGAATTTAATAGTAAGAATGAATCCAATGCAATTTTGGTAGTGCCTTTTTCTACCACAGGTTCTTAATTCACTGCAGAGTTTGGAGCCCACTTCTTTCTTCAATTATTTGGGAAAAATAAAGCCAATCGAAGAGGAGGCATTGTGAAGGACATGCCATGAACATGTGGCAGAATCAGGTCGAGAATGCACAACTGTTGGCTATAATGCAATGTTCATCTTTCCCCCAAATAGTCTCTTGATCCATTCTGCTATGAATCATACTCAGAAGCAAAGTAAAACCATTGCCCACGTCCCTTAACAGACAGGATTCATCAGTGGTTCCTGAAGGATGGTCAGTCACATGTGCTGCTAATTCAGACTGTTTAAAATAGCCTGGGTCCTGTTCAATTTAGGGTAGAGAGCATGAGTCCTCATTGATCTTTCATCTTCATATGACATTAAGTCCCGCCAGCTGTTCTGTACCTCATGGAAGAGCCTTTCTAAAAGTGCCTATGGCTATCCAATGACAGGCTGTTCCTTTAAAAACCACAATGCTCAGGAAAAGGTTCCATCTATCTAATCTCTAAAGACAGAATAGCCTGCCTCCCTTGTTCATGGAGGCCTCAAACTCTTCTTCAGGCAAGTTCACAAGTTTTTGTAGTTGTTGTTCCTTTTGTTTTTTCACTCAGTCAGAGGTCAAGTTAGATGAAAGATAGACAAGGCAAGAGGATGCTGCCTGTCATCAAGGGAAAGAGAAGTAGAGATGAGTTTCATTTATTTCATTTTGGATGCTAACAGCACAATAAAGTGTTTCTGACATGCCTGCTGAAGCCTTAAATCCTTTTATTAAGGGATAAAATCTTGGTGAAAAACTAAGCTTAAATCCCAATTTCAAAAAAGATATCTATATGAGAATATAATAGAGCAATAAAAATGACTGATTAGAGGTTATTTTTTAAGGGCTGGTTATATAAGTAGAATAGAAAATATTAATGATATAAAAATTTGGAGTTTAGAAGCAATATATATATAGTATTTCCTTCCAGTAAGAATTATATAGGACAAGCAAATTACAAAGAAACTGAAAAATAAGTAAATAGATATGAAAAGAGAAAGGATATAGAAAACTTTATATAGAAAACAATATACCAGGTGTACCAGTTAATAATGAAGGTTTTATAATAAACACACACACACACACACACACACACACACACACACACAATCAAAAGTGCTTTATTCAAAGTAATGTTCTATAGCTTAGATTTCCCCCATCTTTCAAGTAATTTGTGGATACCATCCCAATAGAACTTTTCTTGTTTTGAAGAAAACCATTCAGAGACCCAATTTTCCACTTCTTGGGAGGGATGCTCAGAAAGTGCATGTGCCATCAATCAGAACAAGTGGTAATCTGAAGGAAGGAGGTCTGGTGAATATGGCAGATGGGTTAATACTTCCCAGGCAAGGTCTTTTAACGTGTCTTTAACTGATTTTGAAGTGTGTTATGGTGTGTTATCATGAATCAAAATTACTTTGCTGGGTCTTCTGGCCCATTTTGGTCCTTTTATGATCAAAGCATGGTTCAAATTGACCTGGACATTCTTTGTCTTTCACATTGAAAACATCATTTTCAAAGCCTGCAAACCAGCATTCACAAGTATCTTGAGAGGGAGCATTTTCACCAGAAGCTTCCTGAAGTATACAACAACTTTCAGCAGCATTTGACTTCAAAATAAAGTAACAAATTAAAACTTCTCGCAAATGCTCTTTCTTTTGGCACAAAATTCAACATTTTTAACATAAAAATATCTATGATGTTAATACCTTAGGAAATTTGACATATGAAGTTTTGAAGTTTGCCAATACAACAAAATAACATATATATCAAATTGCATATATGTCAACATATGTGTTGTAACTCCATCTATTGAAAAAAATCTGCATTATTAACTAATATACCTGGTAGTAAATAAGAACATTAATAAACCTAAATTTAAAAAGAGATTCATAACAGTAAAATTTGAATGTGAAAGGAATTTAAAGGAACTTTCATCAAATTATTTTTATTCAATTTCTTTTTACTTAATTCACAAGACTCATGAAAAAACGTCTTACAAGTTTTAAAAAATGTTATTTGAATAATGGCAAAATAAAAATCATATATCACAGGAAATCATAACATAAATTGAATTTTTGTTCTTTTCTTGGTATTATCTATATATATAAAAGCCTAAGCGACCATTATGACTGGTTGACCGAAGGACCAGTCGATCAATCACTATGACAACACACTGACCACCAGGGGGCAGACACTCAATGCTGGAGCTTCCCCCTGGTGGTCAGTGCACTTCCACAGCCAACCTCCTCCAGCAGGCCAACCTTCCACACTCCCTCCCCACAGCCAGCCTGCCCTAATCAACCCCGATCGGCCTGATTGCCAGCCAGGCTGAGGGACCCCACCCATGCATGAATTCATGCACTGGGACCTCTAGTATGAAATAATGACCTTCTTACAATCAATGATATCTAAGAATTATAAAAACTCCATGGTAGGTACTTGGACAGTAAATACAAATATTATATAAAACTGTACATATTAGAGTTGACTTCTACTTCAACTTAAAAAAACACATCATATAATTTTAATATTATTCTATTCCAAGTCACAGAAAATAAAAAAGAACTCCTCAATTCATTTTGTGATGATAGTATAACTTTACTATCAAAACCTAATATAGTAAAGAAAAAAAACTATAGTTCATTTAATTTACTAATATAGTCACGACCATTATAAATAAGATATTTTAAAATTAAATCCAACAGTATATCAAAGCATAAAATATCAAACTAAGATAATTTTATTTTAGGAATGCAATTGTGATTTACCATCAGAAACATCTATGAACATAATATTTTACATAAAAATGAGAATAAGGATAAAATTATGTCAAGATACTTTAAAAAATCACTTGATAAATCTAGAAGCCTTTTTCTAATAAAAATGCTAAGTAAGTTAGTTCAAAGGCCAACAATTTTCAAACATTATTAGTGATCATTGACATAGTGAAATAATAAAGGTCCTTCCATAAAATCTGAAATAACACTGGGATATCCTGCAAAACCACTTATATACATAGTTTTGATGTTTCCATCTAATAGAGCCAGAGGAAAATTAAACTAAATAGTAAGTATGAAACATTGTGAGAGAAAAAGTGATTTTCTGATGCTATAATTATATACCTAGAACAAAACAATCTCATCAAACATAAGAAAAATAAACCTACTTAATAAAGTTGCATAAAATGATGTCATATATAACAAATATGTAGAAATATCTATTCATTTTTCATTCAACAAATACTTTTTGATAGTTATTTTATGTCAGGCATTATTTTGTATGCTAGAAATACAGCTGCAAATAGAAGATTCCATGGAGCTTATATTTTAATTAAGGGAAGTCAGTTTTAAACTATTTTAAAAATCAATGAAATATTAGATAATGAATGATGTGATCAAAATAAAGCCAGATTGTAAAATAGGGATAAAGATAGAACAAGAGACTGGGTAAGGGGAGGCACTCCTCACTATGAGATAAGCATGGAACGCTAAAAAAGGAAATGCCATTTAGGTTATGATATGAATGTCAAAATTCTATAGTTTTGATTCTTAAGGATAACAAATTTGAAAGAAAATAAATATTTTTACATTGATGACAAATCTCCAAAATGTACATAAGTCAAATTTTAACAAAAATATATAGAACCTATAAGATTAAAGCTATAATTTATAAAGAGGACATAAAACAAGATTGAAGCAAATGGAATGGCATACACTATTATTCCTGGATGGGAAGGTTTAATGCCATAATGATATCAATATTTCTAATATTAATATATATGCACACATTAGTGAGTACTCTGAAAGTAAAAGAAGTTATGAAAAAAAGGAAATATTCTGCTACTGGATGAGGAGCTAAGATTAGGAAGAAAGATGAAGTTGAATTTGATTTTAGGCATGCTGAGTTTGAAGTGCCCGTGGGACATCTAGATACAGAAGCATAGGAGCAAATGAGTTCCCAAATCTGTAGCACAAAGGAAACTTCTGCACTGGAAATCTGTTACTAATTTCCTTCCACCTTGTTATTATCCTGAAAGAGTACTAAATTTTGACAAATACTTCTTCCTACATCTGTTGAATAGAAAAATACAGAAAACATACTAATAAAAGAAAAAAGAAATATTACAATTGATCCTACAAAAAGAAAAAGAATCACAAGAAATCACCATAGACAATTATAATCAACAAACTGGATAATCTATAAGAAATGAATACACTTCTAGAAACACACAATTTATCAAGATTAAATTATTAAGAACCATAAAGTTTGAACAGATGTACATCCAGTATGAAGGTTGAAAGAATAACAAAAAACTCCCCAAAGAAAAGCACATGACCAGAAGTCTTCACTGGTGAATTCTATCAAATATTTAAAAAACTAGATGCCCGGTGCACAAAATTTGTGCATGGTTAGGGTCTCTAGGCCTTGTCAGCAATCAGGGCCAATCAGGATCTTCTGGCTACTGATCGGTGCCTCCCTTACCCGGCTTCCAGCTGTTGGCTGGGGCTTCCCTTCATTCCGTGCTTCCCCCTGGTGGTCCTCACAACCATCATAGTGAGCGGTCACAGTCCTGGTCTCCTAATAGAACTCCTGCAGGGACCCTTTGCATATTTGCCTTTTATATATATAGTAAATAATAAAATGCCAATCCCTTTCAAACTTTTCCAAAAATTGAAGAGGAGGAAATATTTCCAAACACATTTTTGAACAAACATTCCCCTAATATCAAAGCCACCTAATGACATCACAGGAATCTATAGGGTAGAATTCTAGTTTTTGGAAATAATAATCCTCAACAAAATACTAGCAAACCAAATCCAAAAGCACATTAAAAAGGTCATATACCACGACTTACTAAGACTTATCCCAGGGTTGCAAGGATGATTCAACATATGAAAATCAATAAATGTGAAATACCATATTGACAGAATAAAGGATAAAAATCAAAGTTTTTTGTTCTTTTATAAATATGGTACATGCTCTCATCTGCTTTCTGATAGAAAATTAGAACTACAGAAGCCATGAATAAAAGCAAGTATCTAAGACTTTAAAGAAACCAGAGAAGATATTTTAAATATTAAAATCAGAATAGACTTATAAAAAGTCAGTCAATATACCTGCTAGAAAATTGAAGACATCAAAGGGAAATTGAGTTCAGTTCCTAGCAAAAAAAATCTTATGTGTGTTTTATTTTAGACCTGGTCATAGATAATCACAAAAATTTTATCTGTCTGGTTTCCTGGGGAAAATCTTCTCTTCCTCTACCGGACTTGGTGCAATCCCTAAGGGGAGTTACAGTCAAAGACTCGGCCCCTTTGTCTAGTCCTGTTTTTACTCAGAGTTGCATTCTTAGGACAGCTGCCTTCATCCCCAGGTCTCCCTGTGGGATGTTCAGCTGGGGCCTTCCTCAGGCATCTCCTCTGCAGCCTCCTTATGGCAGCCTGCGGAGGGCATTAAAGGCATTTTTCTCTACTCTGATTCAGTACTAAGGATTTTCCCATGCTCCATCCTCCCCATCACTCTACCCCAGCCACCAAGTCCACAAAATTGCAGGAGCCTCGTGTGTGGGGTCCCTTGGCAGTCAGAGATGACTTTCACATCTGTGCTTACCCACCTGGTATGCCAGTCCATGGGTCAAACATGGAACAGAGGGAAGCTGGCACTTGATTCAGTTTAGTCTTTTGCTTATACGATCACACTGAGTGATTAAAGACTTGATTTTTTACTTATGTTTTCAATTTCTTACTTTAATAACTACTCTGACACCTGGCAGCTTAGCTCTTTCCAACTCAGCTGAGCCCCAGACAGAAATGAAACCTAACAAACTTGCTTGGGGAAATGTGCTTAATTCAGCGACTGGAAAGTCCTGAGGATTTAGCTTCTAGGAGAGCCCTGGGGAACAGATTTTCTCTTAATTTGGAAGCTATTATGAGCTTTTCACTTTGGGAACATGAACAAGGAACATTACCAAAGCTAGATGAGATGTGGGAAACATATTCTCCAAATACTCTCATTTAACAAGAGGAAAACTGTTACTCAGAGTGGAGATGACTGGCTTAAATCATCACACAGTTAGTGGCAGAAACAGGACAGATTCTACATGCAATACCACGTTCATGGGTTGTCTTGGAGAAGAAACCTGGCTTTTAGAGAGGAATTGAATGGAGAAGGGAATTCTGTCTTGACAGCTATACATATATATCTTTTTCCACCGTTATGATCTCTCTCTTCCTTGGGTTCCTTTAGTTGCCTTTCTCCTGATGAAAGACTGCCTGAGAACGTTAGATATACTCTGACCAGCAACAAGTTCAGAGAACTTGCATTGACTCTGCTCAAGGACAGGCTTGTCACCTGCCTATTTTAAACCAGTGGCTCTCAATTGGGGTGACTGTGCTCCTACAGGACCTTTGGCACTGTCTGGAGACCTTGTTATTTGATATGACTTTGGAGGGGCTGCTCTAGGCCAGTGGTGGGCAAACTCATGGGTCAACAGAGCCAAAAATCAATAGGACAACGACTGAAATTTCTTCAGAGAGCCACATTTTTTAAACTTAAACTTCTTCAAATGCCATTTCTTCAAAACAGACTCACCCAGGCTGTGGTATTTTATGGAAGAGCCACACTCAAGGGGCCAAAGAGCTGCATGTGGCTCACGAGCCAGTTTGCTGACCACAGCTCTGGCATTCAGAAGGTAGAGGCCAGAAATACTATTAAACATTCTATGATGCACAGGGTAGCCTTCTAGACAACAAGTGATCCAGGGCCAACTGTAAGAGTGCCAAGGTTGAAAAGCCCTGCACGATGCCTTTCCAGATTAAGGATCCCATCCACAAAATGCATGGCTCCTCCTTCTCTCTGTGCCTCAATATATCCAATTGCAAAATGTCTGGGCCATCTGATTCCTTAAACTGCTTTCTATTCTACTGCACCATAATCACAGCTGTATTTTCAGATTGAGGGCAGTTTAGTGTTCCAGAAAATATATTTTTAAAACTATACTTCCAAACCCCACCCCCACCCCCAATAGTCTGATTCTTTGCTGATTAACCATCCCCTGAGCATGCCAAAGGAATTGATCAGTACTTTACCCACCCATTTGTTGATTCAGTCCCAACTCCAAAATCCAGCCATCGACACTGCAGAAGCCCACCTCATTAACAAAGAATCCTACCAGCTGTGCCAGCCTCGCCGCCCAGCTCCTTCATTTCCATGTCTGGACTCAACCGAGAGAGATGCGGGTTTCATGGGGAGGTAGCTGACTGCTGGTGTCAGGAAACTAGTTGGTGAAAAAAAGTGCCCACAGGCCCTGAAGGGCTGGCTTGCTCAGTGGGACTCTGCTGAGCACTGGCAGGAACAAAAGGCATTCTCCAAGCCTCTTTAGAGATAAGCAGGAAAGGCTGTCTCTAAAGAAAAGGAAAAGAACAGGTGAAGATGGGGTCATTAGTAGAGATCCAGCTGAGTGCAGACACCGGGGAAGGACAGGAGGGAGGAAGGCCCAGCAGAGGATGACAATTGAGCTTTATACCATTCTTCTATGCCTCTGCCTCATTCCTTTATGTCTCTGCACACAGGGGAAAGTGAGCATGAATGACACTTAGCAGGTTCCTAATCCCACCCTCCATGCAGCTCTACCCAGGTCACTGAATGCGATGATCAAACATCTGGTATAAGATATAAAAGCTTAGCCAGACACATCAGGTTTTCACTGGTCACAGCTGAGCATCTCTCACAGGTGCTGGCTCCACGCACCACAGCACTGAGGTGACTGAATATTTGTCAACTCTATGTCCTTTCTAGTCCATGATGACTCTCACTGGAGCTGGGATCATTTTAGACTGTGCTGCGTAGTATCATCGTTTATACACTGGTTCCAAATCTTTGAACACCACCGTGTGCGGGAGGAAAAGGAAGAGACAAAGGTAAGCAGGCAGGCAGGGAGGAAGGGAGGAAGAGAGGAAGGGACTTTCTGAGTTGCCATGCTGCTGTGAGTCCACAAACAAGGTGGTAGTATAGAATGCTATTGGAAGACCCAAAAGTATTTCTGATAGTGAATTTTCTTTCTCAGGGCAGCAAGACATCCAGAAACAGCTGTGCCATCGCCTGTCTGAGGGAGGGCTGGCCTGACCTCTGACCTGCCTGTGGAAGATGTCTCTCATTGGCAGAGTCCCAGCCACCGCAGCCAGAAGGCCACGTGAAACCTGAACTGAGAATGAAACAACAACGGGGCAAGTTCTGGCCTGACTAGTGGGAAGCTGGAGGGCAGAAACAACAGCTTTCCACTCAACACCTCAAGCACATCCATGCTAGCCTTCCCGTGTCTCCAGGAGGCAGTGGAGGGAGTTGACATTCATGTCCTCTATAGGTAGTGACCCGGTGATGAGGGAGCAGAGAGGCAAGGTAGGCTGGAGGACAGATGAAACAATAGTGACCATGACTTCTTGATTGTTGTAGATGGATGGTAAGTACATGAAATCTTATTGTATATTTCTCTCTGCTTTTGTTATTTTACATTTAATAAGAGAAAGCTTTAAAAAAAAAAACAGTGCTGTGTCATACAAACAAACAACACATAAATAATCAATCCTTCTTCCTATTTATGAGCCCATACCAGAGTAATGATAGGAGAACTACCTGTCTCTATAGAATATTACTAGATACTAAATTGTTCAACAGGAAGTCAGTGGGTCGAACCATGTAGTTAGAGACAACAAGCTGGAGCAATAATCATGGCAAAATGCAAACCGTTATTTTAAGTTCAGAAAACAGCTACTCTGTACTTGTCAAAATAAACACATATCTTCTAACAAATTATTTTTTAATTCAAATGAGCTACAGAAAGTTCAGAACATTTTTCAAGGCAAAAGTCAAAGACAAATGGTGAACTGAGAGAGAAAATAACCCACATGACAGGTTATTGTGCAAAAGGTTCAGGATGAGCCCTTTCTGTAGCTTTTGATGGTGTGACCCATCAGTAAAGATCAGCACATTGCATTAGTCCTGTTCTCGTGAGAACACTTCTAACCAGCCTCCTTCTCCTCTCAGTCCAGAGTCTTCAATGACTCCTAGTCTCAACTGTAGTCTTCTCTGTTGAACTTAGACACCCTACTACCGTGTTCTTCTTTCTTTCTTTTTCATTATTCTTTGTCACAACCCGTGCTGCAGGCAAATTTGATGGCCTGCTGCTCCCAATATATACCCACCCTTCCCTATTCCCATATTTTTGTTCATCTTGTTTCTTCTAATTGGACCTACTTGATTTCAATTTCTGTGTCCAAAAGTTTTTGGTCTTTTTTGTTTTTTTCATTTTATGGCCTACTTCAAAAACCAGGAATTCTGAAAATTCTTGCTTAATTACTCCAAAAGGAATCTTTTCTTCTCTCTATTACCAGTCTTTTCATTTTACTTGCTGCATTCTTTGTATTGCGTTTTTATGTTTATAAAAATGTTGTTAGTATTTAATTTCCTTAAAGGCAAGGACTATTTCTAAGACATCTCTAGCTCCCCCAATTGCCCTAATACATTGTAATTAGTCATCAAGAAAATGCATAAATTAATAAATAACCAAAATTATAAACAAATAATTGAATGACTAGATGCAACAGTATTATAAAGGGGAGTGGTATTATTGCATATCCATCTAAGAAAAGTTAACGTGCACTAATATGTGACATTATCCCAGGGAAAGCTGGACATCTAACAGAAAAGTGTCTTAAATCTGACTGACCAAGAGAAGTACTCCAGAGAGCATAAGGTGGAAGCAAACCTTTCAATAGGCCACCTTCACCCACCTCCGAACCCTGAACAAAGGCAAGCTCTCATCATCTGTCATTTGCCAAGCCCCAGGACTGGGCCCATCAGCCTGGCCCATGCTTTGATTCGTCTTTGTGGGAATCTCTAAGTCTTTATTTTTAGACATAATGAAGTATAATCTTTTTACCTATTCTAAACCAAATTAAGGTGTTTGTTATTTGTAGGTAACAGCATTAGACTGCCCATTTCCATTTATTTCAGCTGGAAAGCTGACTACAATATGCCCCTTAAATGAAGACCAAAAATATCTCATATTTTAGATTATTTGACTTCACATGTGGCACCTCTCTTTGGGCTATCAATGATCCTGTTAGGTTCTGTCCCCCCTGCTTATAATAAACCATCCACGGCGATATCTGCATTGTCTCCTGGGCTTGTGACACTGTATTTCCTTGGATGAATAAGATTCAAGCTGGGAATTCTAGAGTTGCCAGCCACTTTATGTTCAATATATTTGACAGTTAATTCCTACTTCTTTTTTCTTCTGTATTGCTGCATATGTATATAATTGGAGAATCTAGTATTCTAAATATCTCTTTTTAAAGGGGCCATGACCCTGACCCCTTTCAGTGAATTCAGAGTGCTAACACAAGTTCAGGGAAACTTCAGCATTGGAATTATGACTTTAATTATTATCTTCTAATCTTTTTCCTCTAGGCTGCTGTGACTCAAGAGTTTGATTATTGATTGACTGACACAAAATATACATTAACATCAGAGCACATATCAGTAAATATTCTCTAAAAGAACTCATGTAACCAAATTGAGAAACATGGATACCAGAATTCTAAAAGTTTTTCTTGAACTCCCTTTATGTCATTACTTCCTCCCAAAGGTAAGCACTGATTGGACTTTAAACAGCATAGACTACTATTGCCTATTTTTGTTGACACAAATGGAATAACACAATATGTGCTCATTTGTGGCCGGCTCATTTCATTAAAAACTACTAGTATACTTATTCGTCGCATTCTTATATTGATATATAATCAGATAGAGTTGTAGATGATTCAATCTCCTTGCTGTCTAGTATTCCACTGTGTAAATATACCATCATTTATTTCTTATTCCACTCTTGATGGGCATTGGGCAATTTCCAACGTGGGACTATGTGCTGCTATAAGCATTCTTGTAGATATATTCTGGTAGAACATGCACAAATTTCATCTTCATGGGGTATGTATATGTTTAGTTGTAGTAGATACAGCCAGTTTTGTTAGCATCACATTCCCATTAGCAATATATAAAAGTTCCAGTTACTCTTAATGTTTTCCACTTGCCATTTTATATCTTTAATTTGTATTTTCATGTTAAGCACTCTTTCATTCATTATTTACCATTTATATTTCCTTCATTGTGGAGTATCCATTTTGGTTGCTTACCCTTTTTTCAATGAGATTGTCAGTCATTTTCTTATTTATTTCTAGAACTTTTTTAAAAATATATTTTTATTTATTTCAGAGAGAAAGGAAGAAAGAGAATGACAAAAGAGAATCATTAATCAGCTGCCTTCTCCATACCCCCTACTGGGGATCAAGTCCTTGACCAGAATCAAACCTGGAACTCTTCAGTCCACAAGCTGATGCTCTATTTATTGAGTCAAACTGGCTAGGGCTGGAACTGATATATATTTTTACTGATTTCAGAGAGGAAGGGAGAGGGAGAGAGGGAGAGAAGATTTCTAGAACTTTTTAAAAAACACATTCTGGATATGAGTCCTTTGTTGAACATTTGTACTGCAAATAGTTTCTTCCATTCCGAGAATTGATTTTACACTCTCTTAATGAAGAGTTTTTTGAGGAAAAAAACACCATACCAAAACCCCTAAATTTCAATATAACTTTGTCAAGTTTTTCTTTTTCTTTTGAGGTTAATACTTTTTGTGAGCTATTTAAGAAATATTGGTTTACCTCAAATTTATAAACACATGAGCCTGTGTTTTTATTTGAAAGGCTTATCATTTTAATTTTTACATTTATATCTACAATTAATCTAGAACTGATGTTTTTATATGGTTTGAAGTAAGAATCAAGGTAAATTATTCTCTCCTGAAATTTACTGACTCAACACTATACCTTGAAAATATTATCCTTTCCCAACCCATTCAGCTTTGTCATAATAACATGACAACAAATGTATGTGATCTGTTTATGAACTATTCATTCTATTCCAGTGATAAATTATCTTTGCTTGTTTAATTATCACACCGTATTAATTACTATATCTTTACACTAGGTATCAGTAGGTTGTAGTTTCTTCCAACTTTCTTTTCCTTTTTATTTTATTTCTTTAGTTGCTATTTAACCCATATGCATTAAGATTCAGCTTGTCATTTTCTCTCTCTCCTCACTCTCACAAAAAATCTGACAAGATCTCATCTAGAATGGCATTGACTTTACACATTAGTGTGGGGGGAAATTGACATCTTCAAGATACTGAATCTTCTAACCCATAAACCTAGTTTATCTCTGCTCTTATTTAGTTTCTCTTAATTTATTCAATAATGTTCTATAGATTTTGTATCTATGATGAAGAACCAATTTTGCTTTCTAACCATTACAGGTCAATTTATAACATCTATAAAATCACTATAAAGGTCTCTAAACACTACTCTTAGTTTCTGTATTTATCTCACTGCTAATAAGGAAGAAACAGAATCACAGTCTGGCTCTGCTCCATGAAACATACTTTAAATACCAATGGTATAGAGGTTCTGCACATCCTTTATCAGACCTTTTTTTTATTTGATGTTTATGTTTTTGTAAATGGAATTATTTTAAAATTTCAAAATATGGTTTTGAACTAATTATTTTATTCAGCATTTTACCTCTTTCAAGGAAATATGCCTTCAAATGCCATTGTTTCCAGGAGCATCTGTCTCTAACAGATTCTCTAGTCTTTTCTGTCTATCATGTTTGGAAAAACAAGCTAGAATATCCTGGCATCAAACCACTTTCAGAAGAAATAAAAGAGTTTTTTCTCTCTATTTTATATTCTATTTTGGTGACATTGAGCTAATCATCATTCATATTGAATGATTCATGTAAAATATATGGGTGACATTGTCATTTACTTTTTAAATAAGCTTAATAAATTGACACTTTCTACCTCTGTAAATTACAGATTAAAAATTCATGCACCCTATGGGAACTCAATAAAGATCAATTTAAAAAAAATAACATCATTAGATCTTTCATTACCTGTTTCATCTCGAAGGCTGAGTATAATATTCCTTTTAAACCAAGGTCAATCCTAATATATATTTAGAGAATATTTGCTAAGACAAAACCTATGGTGCAGAGAATTTAAGTGATTTATTTGAAGCTTTTAATATTGCCAAAGGCAGAATAAATCTGGATCTTTCTTCTGACAGCCACTCTTGTACTTTCCCTTCTCAATGACAAGATCACAATCTATGCTAAGATTCTCTCTTCACCTACTCTCACCCTCTCCATAGACTATTCATGGGTGTGGTCTGAGATAACAGAACAGTAGAGGGTATTGCTTTCTGGTTTTAAACCCTCCACTGCTCTCCACTGACACAAATTCCTATATCTCTGTCTCTTCCCAATCTTCCTTTCTCCCTGGAATCCCACATGCAACCCTTCATCGAAAAAGTCAGATATTAATGTGACCTGTCTCCAACAAAGTCTTCTCTCTGTGGCTTTTACATGTGGTAAATAAGATAAATCCATCTAACTTGGCAGATAAAACGTTGACCAGCCATGAAATGAGCTATCATTTTTAAAAATCAATATCCAGAAAGGCCTAAAGGCAAATGTTTCATTAATCATAAACTAGTATATCTAGCAGCATCCTAGAAGTCATTCATCAGAACAAGGACAAATAAATATATGGGAGTAAATTTGAAAATTCACTAGAAATTATACAAATTCAAAAAAGAATTTATTTTTATTAAACTTTTTTAATACAGGTGAATTACAGAATCTCTCAGGATTTTTAGGTCTTCCCATGTTAAACTGAGAAATTATTTAGCAGAGATTTTATAAATAATAAGTGAGAATGCATGTGAGCTGTTATGTAATAGCTGGCATATAATATAGAGACTACTGATACTAGCACTTATTTACAAAGTACTAGTTTTTACATTGCCTCACAGATAAAAATTCTGTTATCATTCTTGACCCCAATGTTCTCCCCTTTCCCTCTACAAGGTTTGTATTAAGACTGTCTCTCTCTACAAGCACAGTGAGCGTGATCTCTGAGAGGGGGGTTATGACCTTAAGGAGCTATGAAGAGAGACTGTGCCTGAATCCCAGGTTACTCAGCAGCTTCATTTGCTAATGTAAAATACGGGAACACTAGCAGGTTTTATGGACACTTACTAAAGACATTTTCAAACTTCAACTCTTTAGCAAAATTTGCATGGTTCCCTCTGTGTGTTTTCATCTGGTCTGCGCATTTTTTGAACAACAGTAATTTAAAAAAAAAAGGTCGCGTACCTTCCCACAAGAAGTATAATCCATAAAAGAATCAGCCAACAGGATGAAAATGTAAGAAGTTTAGTTGTAAGAGATTTTATTTTTTCATGATCATCTCTGACTTTTATTCACAGCACAAAGAAAACAGAGAATACTAAGGGCAAATCATCTCTTCTTAGAACCTTCTATCTTAGTGAATTTAAATCCAATGGAAACATTGCAAAGTCTGCACTTCACCTCAGTGAACTCATACAAAATATCCTTAGAGACTTGCAAACTTATTGGCAGGCTCTGTAGTCTGCTTCTCTAACCAATGGCCTGGAGACACTGGAAATTTTACTGAAGCCCCAAGGTGAAACAAGCCTACAAGAGCACCACTGACGGAGCCAGGAATCTATCTCACCACACGTCATCTGCATCAGACCCGCACTGGTATTTACTGCCCCTAACCAGTCTGCAACAACTCAAGTTCACAACCAGAAATGGTCATCTGAATTGCTTTGTTTTGCTTCTTTGTATTTTTATAGAGGGAAATGTATAGTTTCAGAGTATTTATATACTAGAAAACAATGCACCTATGACAAGTACAACAACAACAACTTTGAAACAATCCATAGGTGACCATAGGGACTTGATTACTGTTTGCTCCTCTTCAAATTTGGCAAAAAAAAGGGAGGGGGGATAAGGAAGAAGGAAGAAGAAAGGAAGGAAGATGGAAGGAAGGAAGGAAGGAAAGAAAGAAGGAAGGAAGGAAGGAAGGAAGGAAGGAAGGAAGGAAGGAAGGAAGGAAGGAAGGAAGGGAGGAAGGAAGGATAAATATGATAGCATACCATGTCCACGAGTGAAATAAATTCTTGCTTTGCTGGTATGCACCAGCTCTATCATCAATGCCACTTTCTCCTACATGCCTCCTCTCACAGAATACTTACATCCTGGGTGAGCAAAATCAGCCTCATTCTCTACAGAGCTACTTTGGAAGGAGATACTATTAATAAGCTTTCTTTTTCTTTTCCTTTTAAAAAAATACTTTTTATTGGGGCTTTCAGAAAGGAAGAGAGAGATAGAGACATCAATGATGAGAGGGAATCATTGACTAGCTACCTCCTGCACTTTGGACCAAGCCTGCAACCCAGGGGTATGTGCCCTTGATTAGAATTGAACCTGGGACCCTTTGGTCCATAGGCCAACACTCTATCCACTGAGCCAAACCGGCTAGGGCTTCTTTTCCTTTTTTAAAGACAGTAAACATGTTACTTTCCCTCTCAGAAACTTTCAGATTCTGTTTATTGTCAGACTTAGCTTGGTACTCAGGATCTTCAGTGTGTGAATTCTCAACTTGCATCCTCTATAATAGTTCTTCAAAGAACTCTCTGTTTTAGGAACACAGATCAATTTTTGTGCCTTTGAACCTGTTAGTCACACTCTCGTTTTTAAATTCCACTCACATCATTACCTGCACCCATAATTCACACCATTTCTTTCTCTTAAACTCTTGAACATCTATGCTGTTAAAACAAACAAACAAAAAAACCCCAGCTTAAATCTCACCTCACTAATGATATTTCTTAGAGTATCTCAGCATTCCTTGAGTTTTCTACCAAATATTCTTCATGTCATCCCATTGGTACTGTTAGTATTTGTTGTGGAGGTGATTGAGTGTATATGTCTAAGTGTGTATTATTTATTCAACTGATACTTATAGGAGGTCTCTTCTGGCACTATCCTGGACCCAGAATTCAGGGAGATGAATGACACTCTTATGGCCTTAAAGATCTTTGAGTATGACAAAGGTCCAAGCAAATACGTTATCAAAAGTACCTAAAGCGATTTTTGTGGAGCTCAAACTAAAGATGGATAAACTAAATAATAGGAGGACAATGGAAAGATCATAGGAAGCTTGACAAGAAAGTTGCCACTGGAGTTGTATCTTGATATAAAGTAAAATAAATAATAATCAACATTTATCTAGCATTTTGCATTGATGTCAGGTTCTAACTGCCTTTACCTCTACCACCTCACTTAATCCTGACAACAACCCCACCATATAAGTATCTTCAGAGCACATGAAACTTAGATGCACAGATAAATCCCCTGAGGGTCTTGTTAAAATCCAGATAGTGGTTCAGTAGGTGTGAGGTAGGGCCTGATAGTCTACATTTCTGACAAATACTCAAGAAATGCTAATGCTGCTGGTCTGATAATGAATAGCATTGGAAAAATACAGATGAATAAATCTCAGATGCTTTCTCCTGATGGCCTCGCCATCCCTATCTCCTGAACCTGTATCATTTCAGCTTTTATGGAGGGCATCAGCATTTGTCCACTGGTGTGTGAATTAGGACTTCCCTAGAATGAGGGGAAAACAGGGAGCTGTTGTATTGGAATTCCTCAGAATGTCCAACACCCTTAGGACCAACTCTTCAATATTAAACCTGATGGAGCACTGAGGATGTGTGGTAAAGTGCGCATGATGTTTGGGGTGACAGAGCCCCTTCTTTTTCTGGTTAAATCAGTGACATCATAATGCTAACAGCTACTGCTCATTAAATTCATACGATGAGCTAGGGTCTTGGCTGCACACAGGCACATTAACAATCTCTTTCCCTCCAATCAATTCTGTAAATCAGGGCTGTTGGCTCTATTTGACTGTGATAAAAGTGATGCATTTGTCTATAATCACAGCGCTAGTTAGGATGAAAACAGGAATACAAAACACATCTTTCTGGCTCCAGGGCCTTTAATCTGACCGCCAGATTTATTTTCCAACCCATCTATGATAACCTTAGATTGCTTAGAAACAGCCCTTCAGTTGGAATGCCCTCAGCATAAGGATCTGTGGGGAAAGAGATGTTTCTTGTTCATTGCCTCCATCCCACTTTGCTGGACTGGGAATGCTGCCATTTGGGGGAAGAGATTATCAATATTTCACCAAATACAGATAACATGATTGAACTTGCTTTAGAGGAGCCAATTTTAGGTTTCATTATCATATACAAATGGAAACTAATCAGGGGCTGGCAATGTCTGCTGGGAAAAAAATCTGTTTTTGACAAGCATTCCTCAGAATCAGAAGCCAAGGCAGGTTTGGCTCAGTGGATAGAACGTCAGCCTGTGGACTTAAGTGTCCCAGGCTCGATTCCAGTCAAGGGCATGTACCTTGTTTGCGGCATGTCCCCAGTTGGGGGGGGGCGGGGAGAGGGGAAGGGGTTGTGTGTGCAGAAGGTAGCTGATTGATGTTTCTCTCTCCATGATGTTTCTAACTCTCTATCCCTCTCTCTTCCTCTCTGTAAAGAATCAATAAAATATATTTAAAAAATAAAAATAAATTAAAAAAAGAATCTGAGATCTGGAAAATACCCTATTCCTTATTGGAGAAAAAACCACATGATCTGAGCTATGGAGGAAAGTTACCACTTTGAGGGTCATCAGGAATATCTTAGAACAACCTGTTAAGGAATATTTATTATATTAAAAAATGTATTTTCTTTTAGAGGAATTCGTTACTTTCTCTGGTCCTTGAAACCTAGAAAGTAAGAAGGGAAATATTTAGGGGAGGAAATGGGAGGTCAGAAACAAACATCTCTGCTTTCTGTTTAAGCTATAATTTAGCAGTTATTAAGTACTTGCTTCCTGTCTTAACAGATGTTTCAAGTATTCCAGTCACCTTATTTCACTTTATCATCTTAAGTGCTTCACTGTGTATATATTAGCCTCCTTTATAAAAGGATGAGCTCAGGGCCTTGTATAAGACCACAGCATGAGTGCAAAATTCAGTTCTAACCAAGGTCAGCTGTCTCAAGGATCAGGAGCCTGCTCCAACTCCCAAATTGCCTTCCCTGTCATGTCTAAGAGAAACCAGGTTAAAAGTTTGCTCAGTGTCAAGGCCAGATATTTAAAAACATGTCCCTTTAAATAGAGACATTCAAAATCAAAGAAATACAGAAATAAATAATTTAAACAGTTGTACCTGCCATAATTTTTACAGACTGAGAAGCCCATGAGGATAAATGAACCATCCTAGGTGGCTGAATACATTGTTTGAGCAATCCTAAGTTAAAAGACTGAATTTTCAAAAATTTATTCAGTAAGGAACTATTTAAAAATATCCTTGATTTCAATGAACATGTAGCATCTCCATCATATTGTGATATCTGCCTGTTTCCCTTCAGTAAAGCGCAGTAGCCCTGCCATAGCAGAGCCTGCTCAAGCACAGGTTTTAAGAAAGAAGACCGAATGCCTCGGAAAGGGTAGCAGGCTCAATCAGAGAAAATCTCTCAGTTGAATAATCACAAGTCATTTGATTAAGTGTTCTCTCCCCATGACACTAACATTTTCAAGTTGAGGTTCAGGGCTGAGTTGCCCCAACACTAATTAGCTGGAAAAGCAGACTGTGATTAGAGAGCTGCAGAGCCAGCGGAGGAGGAGATAGAAGAGGCTAGTGGCTAGCGTGGTTTCCGGCGGAAAGAAATCTTTGAGGGCCAGTTGTGATGCTCAGAGTGTTGTACCTCTGATCTCTTCACACAGGAAACGTGAAAGAGTTTCCAGTAGACTCTGCCATGGAGAAGCCACTATGCTTCTCAGTGACAAAGCTTTCTAACCACAATAGAGGGACATTCCCTCCAGACACACTGTTTTTTTCTCAAATGAAGCTAAGTCCAAGACCTATCAGGTGAGCAGCTTTAAGTTTGTGGCAAAATTGACAGGAATGTATAGAAGTTCCTTATAGTCCCTGCTCCCCCTTATTCAAACTCCCGAAAGACGCACTCACTAAATTTGATAAACCTGCACTGACACATAACAATCACCCAAAGTCCACTCTTTACATTACAGTTTGCTCTCGGCGCTGTGTTTCTATGGGTTTGGACAAATGTATAATGACATGTTATCCATCACTATGGTACCAAACAAAGAACTTTCTCTGCCCTAACAATTCTCTGTGCTATTTATCTCTTCTCTGCCCAAACCCTTACAGCCAGCAAAAATTGTAACCTCCATAGCTTTGGCTTTTCCAGAATATCACATAGTTGGAATCATACAATATGTAGACTTTTCAGATAGGCTTCTATCAATTAGTGATGTGCATTTAACATTTTTCCAGGTCTTTTAATGGCTTGATAGCTCCATTTCCTTTTTGAGCTGAACAATATCTCGTTGTTTGGAGGTAGCACAGGTGCCTATTTAAATTGCTTCCACATTACAGCGATTATGCCCAGTCAGCATGGCTCAGTGGTTGAGTGTTGACCTATAAATCAAGAGGTCACAGTTCAATTCCAGGTCGGGACACATGCTCGGGTTGCAGGCTCATTCCCCAGTGTGGGGCGTGCAGGAGGTAGCTTATCAATAATTCTTTCTCATCACTGATGTTTTTCTCTCTCTTCCTCTCAGAAATACATTTTAAAAATATATTTTTATAAAGTGAGATTCTTCACTTGAAAAAAACAACCACATATTACACTGTAAATATATGTTTATTCTTTTACTTCCCCTAGCATACTGCAAATTATTGCTACCAGGAATCCTGTCTTTCATATTTTGGCACAGATATACTAGTACTAGGCACCTTATTGCCTAGTGTGGAACCTAGAAGAGAGGAGGTATTTCATCCATACATGACTAGTTGAAAGGGGGAAAATGCATATCTTGGGGTCCCATTGCTCAGCTACTTCTCCACTAAATCATGTGGTTTGTTTTACACCTGACCCTTCTCATTTCACTTGGGATCTGTTATGTCTTGAGTAGCAGTAGCAAAAAGAGGATGAGCACTTTTCCAAAGGACCCTTAGTAAGAGCTAAAAGGGTTTGATTTTACCCTACGCTCTTTAGCCACCGAGCACAAACTAAAGAAGCTAGGCCAGTGGTCAGCAAACTCTTTAGTCAACAGAGCCAAATATCAACAGGACAAAGATTGAAATTTCTTTTGAGAGCCACATTTTTAAAATTTAAACTTCTTCTAATGCCACTTCTTCAAAACAGACTCACCCAGGCCATGGTATTATGTGGAAGAGCCACACTCAAGAGGCCAAAGAGCCACATGTGGCTCTCAGGCTAGTTTGCCAATCACTGAGCTAGACTAACAAAGTTCAGAGGTACTAATAAGCTCATATTTAGAGTGACTTGTGTAATTAATGTTATTTCTCCTGCTCATGTTGGAAAACAAAATTTTTCTGAATATTATGGCTATTTCACATTTCCATTTCTTTTCAAACTTATCCTTTTCATTTTCCCTTAGCCCTTCCCCCAATCTAGCCTGCTAGATGGGACAAAGACCGAGCGACAAAGCCATCTCTTCCCCTTGCCCAGCCTCTTTACCCCTCACACACTTCACCTGAGCAGATGCACACTTAGAAAAGGCCTTTACTATCACCAGAGAAAAGAGGGCTGATAAAGGCTAATAAATTGGAATCTGGTATTAGATATAAGTGATCATCATCTTCTATATTAATCACAAATACTATTAGTCTAGAAATCCATAAACTAAGTTCATCTAATCACAAATTGATTTATCACTTAACAGTATAGCAACTACTAAGCGTCACATACAATGTACAGGCTGAATGTAAAAACTGGAAACACAGTCCTGGGTCCGGGAGTCTGTGGATTCCAGTAGCTTCAAAACAGCTTTGTGTGAGCCAGACCAGAATTGAAATAAGATGAATTCACTGAACAAAGGATCTAAGAGAAATCGCAGGAGAGGAAGACTTATAAAGTTATACGCCTAAAACCTGCCAGTAAGATCTTTCAGATTAGATCAATTATTTCCAAAGGCATTTGGTATTTATTGGCATGTCTGTATTTCTTCTTTTCCTCATGCCAGCTGCTTCGCTGGTTACAGATTTTTATCTACATAAAAAAGGTTTTCTCCCCACTGATTAATACTTTGTAAGTAGATGGACATAAAAATAGAACACAGTAAAAGAAAATAAAAGAGGAAAAGGTAAAATGCAGGCCACATGAGTAACTCAATTACCTCAAAGTCCAATAGCTTTGTTTTCCCCCCAAAAAGAAAAAAAAAATCCAAGGGTCCTGGCAGGAACTGTCAATAAACTGACTTAGTTTTTCTTTTCTGTATGTGTATATAAAATTTTTAGGATTAAAATAGCTTTAGTACTGTGGCACTTGTAATTTTCAAAGCACTAAAATATTTGTCTTGTGCTCCATTTTATAAAATCTCTGCATGTTTATTGGCCCCAGCCCTTCCCCTCAGGAAGCTCACTGCTCCATAGCAGAATGACCCCACTGTATACATTCCATCCCGTCCCCCTACTGTTCCCCTATTTATCCTTTGAGATGCCCCCCAAATGTATTTGCTCATCAGAACTTACTTTGGACCCTGTAAACGAAGTAGATTTCCATTGTCCTCAGCCACATCTCTCCCAGTACCCACCTCCATCATGGACTCATCTCGCCCTACTTTAATTACTTGTTTTCTTGTGTCTCTCATCATTCCTGAACTCTTGATCAAGTAAGACTGTTTCACTCATCTCTGTAAAGTTAGAGACTCAGGCCACACTGTACTAGGATTGGTTCTCTAATATCTGTTGTTGTTGTTGGTTTGGTTTTACATAATGAGCTATCGCTTGAGAAAACATTCCACATTTTCTAGGTCAAATGACTGAAGAAAATTGATTGGAATTAACTTAAGGATTTTATCGTCCATCATTTCTCTTTTATGGCATCAATAAAGCCAGCCATGCATTTTTAGATACATACTGTTTACTCTGAATGACAGATTAGCATTCATTTGGCTAAAGTGCGAACTGCCTCAAATATAATAAAAATTATTCCTTAAAACTGGTGTATACATTTCAAATCTTTTCTCAGAAATGGAGTTCCTTATTATATCATTAGGAGAGAAATTCTCATTGAAGAGAAATGAATTTTAGCTTTAAAATCTACTTCCAAATGTTCAAAGATTTAGCAGACCAGTTGCAGTATCTATACCCATCTGAAATATAATCATTTCTTTTAAAAGTGCATTTTTTCTGATTATGAAAGTTTCATTTGAATGACAGTTTGTCATAATAATTTGCTAACTTTTACTGAACAACCTTCAATAAATCGCTTTATTTAATTCTTATAGCACCACTTTGAGGTAGGTTATCCTAAATCTTACTGATAAACCATTTATAGCCCACATAGGTAGGTGACTTGTCCAAGGTCACACAGATGGGAGGGGTGGAGATGGTATTTGAATGCATTGGTCTTGCTCCAGGCAGCTCACTCCTACCCTTCACCTGGTGCAGCCTTTTCACTGTTTAATTTGCAATCCAGGATTTCTGCAATCCCCAGGCACTAATAATACTGTAAGGTGTGTGACCCTGTTCAATATGCACTTTTGTTATACATATTAGATAAGTATGATAATTCATGTACGAGTCTGTCATATTATAAATAAGTAATCTATGCCTCAGCTATGTAAAATCACTGACTATAGTCAAACACTAAAATATAGCAAAACTGGGACATCAAATTGAAGAACTGTTACTCTTGGCTGAGTATAAAAACATCCCAGCATAAGTTGTCCATATATTGGGATATTTAGAAGAATTAGAAAATCAAGCATAAGCATATCCTCACCCACATACCAGTTTACCTAATTTCAAGGCCTGAAAAGTAACACAAAAAATTTGCTATTCCTTTTTAAAACACAGGCTAGATATAAACTTCTGTTAAGAAATTGGCATCAGTCCAGCCAGTGTGGCTCAGTGGTTGAGCGTCCACCTATGAGCCGGAAGGTCACGGGTTGGATTCCCAGTTGGGGCACATGCCCGGTTGTGGGCTCCATCCGTGTAGGGGCGGTGTAGGAGGCAGCTGATTGATGATTCTCTCTCATCATTGATGCTTCTCTCTCTCCCTCTCCCTGTCCCTCTTCCTTTCTCTCTGAAATCAATAAAAATTTATTTAAAAAGGAAGGAAGGAAGGAAGGAAGGAAGGAAGGAAGGAAGGAAGGAAGGAAGGAAGGAAGGAAGGAAGGAAGGAAGGAAGAAAGAAAGGAAAGAAAGAAAGAAAGAAAGAAAGAAAGAAAGAAAGAAAGAAAGAAAGGAAGGAAGAAAGAAAGAAAGAAAGAAATTGGCATCAGCTCTCAGAATTGCTTCATTCTTTCCAGGGAATTTGTAGTTGCTGAATTGATTAATATTGTTAAAAATATTTTTAAAAGGTACTATAAACATGTGATTCCTTATGTATAATTAAAACAAATCAGTTCTTTTTTATTTAAAGTTTTTTAAGTGATGCAGCTTTCCCTCCAATTTACATATGCTCTTCTCAAGGTCAGATTGCTCACAGTCCAAGCAGAATGCTCGCTCAGATTTACTCTCAGACTCTGGGTCTGTGTTTGCTGGTGAAGAACACGGGCTGCATACAAATAACCTCACCTCTGCAGCGCAGAATTTTAATCAGCGGAGCACGAAGCCAAGGCCCCCAAATACGTGTTAATCTGCATCCAGAACAAGTCCACAGACTAAGAAAATATTTTGGTTGCATCAGAATTTCACGCTATCAAACATAAATTCAAACAGAGGGACTGTTAAAAGCAATTCATTTTATAGAATTACTCAGCATTTATTATAAAGAAAGAGCTCGGCTCTGGTCAGCTTGTGTTCACACCTTCATTGAAAAATAATTGACAGAGCAAAATGCATATATTTAAGCATTCAATTGGATACATTTTAACATAAATATACACCCAAAAAACCATCACCCCAATCTAGTTTCCTCAGGATCCTTTGTAATCACTCTCTCCTGCCTTTCACGCATCATCTTCTCATAGTCAACCACTGGTCTGGTTTCTGTTCAGAAGGATTAGTTAGCATTTTCTAAAGTTTTCTATAAATAGGATAAAACAATATGTTCTCCCTTACCTGGCATCTTTCACTTAGCATGATTATGTTGTTGCATGTTTGCAACATTCTTTGGCCTTTTCCAAAGTTATACCTTCCAAATAAATTTTCTTTCAGACTGTGGGTTGTGTTTTCATTCTTTGAATAATTTCTTTTGAGGGTCAGTTGTTTTAATATTGAAGAAATTCCAATTTGTCTCTTTTCTCTTTCATGGGTCATATTTTTGGGAGAAATCTTTGCCTAACCCAAAGTTACAAGAGTTTCTACAATTGCTTTTTTCAGAAGTCTTATAGTTTTAGGTTTTACATTTAGGATTATGATCCATTTTGAGCTAATTTTTGTACCATGACTCTGTCAGCTTCTCCAAAAAAAAAGCACTACTTTGAATCCATATACAAACTTGGCATTAATTAACAATATTAAATCATGTGACCTTTTAACAAGGTAGCTATCCTTTAATTTAGGTCTTTATTTTTTCTTAACATTTTGTATTTTTAGTACACAGATTCCTCACATATTGTGACAGATTTACCTGTAATTGTTTCATATAGTTTGATACCATGGTAAATTGCATTTAATTTTTTTTTAATTTCAGATCATCAATTTCTAATACATAGGAATATAAGTAATTTTTATTAACCATAAATCTTGCAAGTTTGCTAAACTGGTATTACTTTTAGTCTTTTTTATTTTTTGTAGATTCCATCAGATGTTGCACATAAACAATGGTATAAATTGGAAAGAAAGGTAGTTTTACTTCTTTCTTTATATCTAGATGCCTTTGATTCATTTCTTCTGGCATGATTGCAGTGTCTCAAAATCTTTAGTGTAGTGTTGAATAGAATTGATTAAAAGTGAACATCCTCATCTTATCCTGTCCATAGAAGGGAAGCATCTGATCTTTCACCATGAAGTGTGATGTTAATTGTAGGCTTTACACAGATGCCCTTTAGTAGGTTGAGAAAGAATCCTGATATTACTAGTTTGTTGAGAGTTATTATCATGAATAGATGCTAGATTTTGTCCAAAAATTTTTGCTATTTATTAATATGGAAATTGCATAGGAAACCAAAATGGCTTTCAGTAAAATCTTCCAGAGGTTCCTCTCACTGACTCATATACGTCTGTTTAAGGGTTTTCACTTGGAATCCGCTCCCAACAACCTCTGGCGATTTCAAATATTCTGTTCTGTTCAGATGCCTTGTGATTCCATTTGAAATGCCTCTGTAAATACAGTTAGACAACAGGAGAAACATTCCATTGTTTTCTTTCAAATAGGAATACACTGTTCATCTCATGGGCATTTACTGAGCAACCATTTCATGCCAGGCACCGTGTGAGTACTGAAAATAGCAATGACTGAGACTCAGTGGCCACCTGTGAAAACTTCAGTCAAATGTGGGAGATAGAGAAAAAATATGAGGCCATTCTTCAATAAGAGTCATGTTAACGTCTCTGCTAGAGGGGAGTACGTGGTACTTTGTGAGCTTAGAGACAGCAATGATCTGTTCTTGAGAAGGATGAGTGTGAGGGAAGGATGCACAGAGGAGAGGGCATGTGAGCAGGATCTGGAAAGAAGAGTGAGATTTCACCACGTGTTGAATTGGAAAAAACAGTAACATTGACATGAAATTTTAATATTAATATGTGCTAATTAGTGAGGAGTAACCACCATGAGCTTGGATTGACAATGTCCAAGGGCCTAGGAACAAGACTTCCAGTTTCACAGAAGTGATAAAACAGGACTGGACACAAGGAATGTATGAATGGGAGCTGCTAGGCTCCAGGCCTGGAGCCCTCCTAGTTCATCACTGCCAATGCTCCAGGCTCTAAATCCCTTTCAGGCAGAACAGGCAAGGATAGAGAAGTGAAAACCACTAAGGACAGAGACATTTGCATGCTAAAAAGGCAGAGACATTTGCATGCTGAAGCAAATCAGAGACTGATTATATTATAGGGAATCAGTGTTGCCACTTTGCTTTTGGCAAATCTGTAAAAGGAGATACAACTCTTATAGATTGGAAAGTTGGATATAATTTTTTAAAGGCTTTTCTTAAGACACAGAGCATATAGCTGAGAGTGAGGGGCTTTGCAGGAAATGAAGTTATAGATATAAGAAAAGCCAGATTAAAGCTCTGTGTGCCATACTAAGAAGTATAACTTCACTCTGCATGACTGAGAGCTTTTAGAGACTTTTAAACAAGAATTGGCACTCATGTTCCAGAAAGATTACCTTGGCTTTAGTGCGGTTGGATGGATATGAAGGCAAAGACTGAAATAAATGAAATGAGACCACTTGATGCTGTTTCTATAATCCAGGGAAGGTGTAACTGTAGTTAAAATAAGTCACAGAAACTTTGTAAGTAAAATGGTGCCCGATCTGATGTCTAGGGTGAGTGTGAAAAAATCATGGACAGCCCTAAGTTTTCTAGACAAGATAACTCCATATAAGCCAGTGTCATTCACTGAACCTGGGGACATCTGCTCAAGGTGATGTATATTCAGACAAGACCAGGCCAGCTATGCTGACTTGAGAGACCCATAGAGTGTCCATGTTGAGAAGTTCAGAAGCTCAGAGATGGACACATGTGACTGGTGCTTGGAAAAGAAATGTGGACTGAAGTCAGAGATTATGGAGAGATTGAACAATGGGGTAGTGAGAACAACAGGTCAGGACAATCATGCAGGATATCATTGTGAGAAAAAGAGCAGAGAAGAACCCAAAGTGGGTGGTGCCCAGAAGACAAGGAGGAGTTAGTTTGGAATTGTGGGAGTGGTTGAAAGGATCAAGGACAGCAGCAATGACAAGAAGGTTAGATACAGAAAAGTCTCTTTTGGTAACTCTGAGGTTGTTGCTGACCTTGGCTTGGAGTTTTAGTCAAACTCTGAGGATGTAGGAGCTGAATTAAAGTTAACTGAGGGGTGATCAGAAAGAGAAGAGACAATGTGAGGTAAGGACAGAGATGAAGCTGGGACAGGGTGCTGAGCTGCAGGAGAGGTTGGTGAAAACTTTTTCTTTTTAAGATGGAAGAGATGTGCATTTTCAGATGTGTAGTGTATATTGCCATATTCATCAGGAGCTTTATCAGGTAGAGCCAAGTCCTGTGGTGTATACTCCAGAACAGGCAGGGGAATTCTCTTCATGTGGAAAAGAAGGCTGAGAAGGATGGTGTGTGCACTTGCAGATGAGTTTCACAGGGCAGGAGACATAAACTGAGGAATACCCAGTCTAACTGCTGAGTTGGTCATCAGATGAGAGTCTCCCATTTTCTATTCACTTTCATCCTGATCTTGTAAAGTAAGTATCACAGAATATCACAATAGTTGTCGTAATTTATCTTTTATCCAATTATACATGAGAAGCAAGTTGGTGGAAGTAAGCTACTATTTTAGATATTTGAGGAAAGCAATATTCTGTACCCAACATCAACCCAAACCAAGCATGCACATGCACATATGTACACACACAACTTTAAGACATTGGCAGAAACTACAAGAGCCACAAAAGTAATAAGAACTACTGACTTCTATAAAAAGTGAATTTGACCAAACTAATGCAGCTTCCAACCAGGCGGAGCCTTAGCCCAAAGCTTTCTCCAAAACTCTTTCCTCAGCAGGGAATTAATAATAATCCTAATGATAAAAAGTTGTTCAGTTCATTCCAAAAATAAAAAATAAAGAGAGTCTAGTAGAGCCTTTCCTGGGCAGGAAGTGTGTCTTTTCAATTTCCTCATACCCAAGGGCAACCCCAAATTAATTACTTTATGAATGTTTTTTTCATTAAAGAATGAATCATTTGAAAACTAGTTTTTCAGTCACTCTGCCAAGAAATGATACAGTCTATTTAGGTGAAGAAATTACCATATATTTTAGAAATATGAGAATATAAGCAGGGAAAATAAGGGGGGTGGGCGAGAATTAACAGTGACTACAGAGCTTAGGGCATTGGGACAGGTTGAGTGAGATTACTTTCTCTCATCTAATTTCCAAAGACTAGGAGGCAACTTCATTCCTCATTAATTTTGTAGGCACTGATGTGTTTGGATCCTTGTTCTTTGGGAGCCCAGGGGATCTGAGTGGGCCCCAGGTGCCAGCAGTGATCCTTTAGGAAAATGACTTCGCCACCTGCATTGGAAAGTCTCTGTAAGGAACCATTCCTGACTCACAGTCTTATCAACCCAAATTAATTTTGTATTTAATCATGAGAATGCTGGAAGGCATGCAAATGTTGGTACTGGATAAAGACACTCTAAGCTTGTTATTAATTTGATGTCAGGCAAAGTAAAGATAGTTTTCATTATCTTTCCTTTGGTTAATCTGTGCTTCTGCACAAGATGTGATTATAATGAATTTTTTTCCCCTTAGAATATAAAGTTCCCTTCTCAGTTACTCTTATGACTTATAGAGTAGGGAACATCTTTTAAAAAGTTCTCCAAGGCTGTGAGTCAGACATCATATTCCCTGGAGACCGTCTACCCCATTCCTTCAAGACACATGGGAGGTTCCATCTCCAAAGTCAAGGTGAACTAGGCTGAGGGTAAACATCTAATACAACCTGGACAGATCCAAGTCTCTTCCTAAGAATATGAAATTGTGACCAGAGGTTTCAGTCCCAAAATGGCCCAGTACCTGGAAGCTTAAAAGCTCACAGCTATGAGGCAGGTGTGTCCTACCATCTCCTCTCAATCATGGGGAAAGCCAGTCCTCAGGAAGAGAAAATTGAAGTGCAGTGAAAAGCAGACCTGAGAGAAAGGGAGAACACTCCTCAACTTTTATTTATTCTATTTCATAAGATCATGTCTCCTCTGTCACAGCAAGGTCTTACCTACAACCACAGCAACCCCAAAATACAGATGAAATCCCTCCAACTCTACCCAACTAGCTCCACAGCATTTCCCCAACCTCCTGGCACAGATTGTCCACAGAATCAGCAGAAAGCCTTTAAACTCACTCCCTCGCAACAGATAAAACAGTAACCAAAATGAACTTCATTACCTGAATAGTTTCATTCTGAGGAGAAATGGGAGCCTTAAAAGTTTTGACAGAATATATTTGGCAACAAAATGACTTCAAACTTTTTGACAGAGTTTAATTTGGGCTTGAATGTCTTTTGAGCCAGGAAAATCAATGAACTCAGTTGTGAAAACCAAATCGGTTGACCTATAACCACTGTTAATCATATCAACCAAATGCATATATTCCTTCGCATGGAGAACTGATAGTCTAGAGACATTTTCCAGCTTAGGATCATTAAAGTGCCCTAAATGTGTGCCGTGTGGGTCACAAAGTCCAAGAAAGTAGTATATTCCTTTGCAGTGATGGCAAGCTCCTCTCCTCAGAAAGCAGCTCATTTCCTTAGGTAATAAGACAACACGCTGCCTTCCAATAACATCCTTTCATTAACAACTCTAGAAACACTACACAGTAAAGCCCATAGGTTTTTAAGAATTAAAGTAAAATGTTTTTATCACAATCACTTCGGGAGTAGAATCCAAAAAAACAGTAACTCTAATCGCACTGATTTCATGTGCACTTGTGCAAATGTTTACTGACACATTTCCTTCATAAAACAGCAGAAACTCTGTTTATGGATTAATAGATCTTATGTCCCTTCTTCTCTTTTTTTTAAAATATAGCCAATCAAAAGTTAAATTGTAGTCACAGCCAACAACTTCCAAACCCAATTACAAAAATCTTTTAAAATATATTTTACAGCAAGGGTATCTTTTTTAATGTGGGATATAAACTCATTTTAATATGTTGGTTATGATGAGAGAGTGGAGCCTCAAAAAATAAGAATGCCCAGTACTGAAGGGAGCTTTTAAAATACGCTAGGAAGATGAGTCCTTCTGTTCTTTGTGGATCAGTAATGCCCATACAAATCGATGTGACCTTTAGAAGCCAGCGCTGAGCGAGAAGACAGGAGGAACCAGGAAGTGTTAGTCTGAGCCTTTTCCTCGCTGAGGGAAAAGACCCCAAAGACCAGAAATCTGAAGCAAGGGGACCTCAGCTGTGTGGGGACTGGGGAGAGCCCTCCTGGGGTGAGAGGAGGCCCAGGAAGTGTCTGAGATTGTACTCCAATGCCATACAGCTGCAGCACAAGTTAAATCTGACTTTTGTAAAGGGGGTTGCTTTAGTTATTTTTTTTAATTGACACATAAGAAAAATGCACTGATGCAACTACTATTTATTTATAGTACCTGCCATGTGCCAGATACCATGCCAGATACTGCATATTATTTCTTCCCTCTTCGAATTTATAGCCGGAGAAGATACAGAGTACAAGCAAGTAAACAAGTAATCCTGGAATCACACATTGTGATGAGAGTTTGAAAGGTAATAAGCCCCATGCAGTAATAGAAAAATAGTCAGAGTGTCGGGGAAAACATCTCCAAGGAATATATACACAAGCCTGCAATATGAGAAGCAGTTGGCCACCACAGGATGAAGAGGGGCCATCTGGCCTGGTCATTTCTGCCCTCGGACCGAAAGGAGGACTACATTGGCTGGGTAAGCAGGGGCCAGTCACTGAGACCCTGGCAAGAATTTGAATTTTATTCTAAGTGCAATGGGAGCCCACATCTCTCTTTCATAGTGCCTGGCACATAATTGCCCCTCATTAACTATTTGTTGAATGATGAATGCATTCATGAGATCCATTTCTTGTCATTTATGAGCCCCCAAAAGTGTCACGTGGCCCAGTCTCAGAAGCCCACATAGACTGGAGAAGACAAAGCACTGAATGTGGATGATCATGTTGGGCAGTGTCCCAAAGCCCTAGCAGTGAGGAATCGCTATTCCAGAAGCAGGAAGGCAGACTGTAAGGCCCTCACTGTGGGAGAGCTATTCTTATTTACTGAAATCCACGCCCCAGGCCTCTGAAACTCTGCCTCCATATGTCATTCATTTCTGACAGCAATTATGGCAGTAAGTGTCATGTGTCCACATGTTATGGATGTGGAACCAAGGCTTAGGAATTTAAAACATTTTTTACAGCAAGAGTATATTTGTCAGCTTCTGAACAGCTCATCTCCCCATGGCACCAGAGAAAAGTAATGAATACGGGGGAAAGTAATCAAGAGAGGATTACGGCAAAAAAAAAGGATGGCTTAGAGCAGGTTTGACAAGAGTAGGCATTTAATAATGACTAACATTAATTGCATGGTTATTATGTACCAGGGCCTGTTCTAAAGGTTTTGCAGAAGGGCCTGATAAGAAGCAGAGTGAAGTAAGTACTGTTGTTAGGTCCCTCTTACTGGTGAGGACATTGTGGCATAGGCTAGGTAAATAACTTTTGTTAAGGTCACACAGCTGGAGAATTGTGGACCGGAAGTCAAAGTCCATAAATAGTTTGTGCCATGACGGAACATTTCCGTTAGCTAGTATCCATAAAAGCTCATTTACAGATACATCTGTTACTGAGGAGAGCTTGTTCATTTATATCTTAGTCAACTCCAACCATTCATACTCCAGCTAAACCTAAGAGAATACTGATTCAAAAACTATATCAAAACACTTTGATTAAAAGGATGCCACCCAGCTTAGTATTCCCCATGTCTTTGTCCAATCCATCTGCCTTAAGCTCCAACCAAGAAATAGACCTTGGATGTGGCATTAACCTCCTCTAAGAAAAAATGCGTCCCAAATTCTATGCCATTTATTTCATCAGAGATTAGCAAGAAAATGGCCTATTCCTCAGCAATGGGAACATTTGTATCCAAATTAGAAATTGATATTGAGGTTGAGATTTTTATAAAAATAAATCACAATTGTTCCATGAGGATGAACAATTTAAGTATAGTTATTAAGACATATTTATACCTTAACTGTTCTTAGAAACATAAACTCCTAAATAACAAGAGGGTGTGAAGGGCAGAGGATGCAGAGGGCTCCTATCAACCATCTAAACAAGGCAGGTTTGGGAGTCTGTGCCCAGGGAAATGGACAAGCCCCCTGTTCTCTCATAAATGACCACCTTCATAGTATCTTGGATCACAGAATTTATAGAACATGAACCATAATCACTAGGACTCCAGAACAAAGGGGAGAAATAATACCCAAGATTTGGAAAAGTGTGAGGGAGGAAAGAGTACTGTGTTGAAAGTCCAGAGAGTAAAATCCTGGTAACAGCTGTGTAATAAGCAGGCACATGACCTCGATCCTGCCCTGCAACCCCACCTACACCTCATCCCGAGACACTGTGTCTCTCTAAGAAATAAGGAGTTACACTAGAACAGTGGTCAGCAAACTGCTGCTCACAAGCCACATGTGGCTCTTTGCCAACTTGAGTGTGGCTCTTCCACAAAATACCAGGTGCAGGCGTGCATGCAGAAGTGGGCTTTCGACCTGGGCAAGTTTATTTTGAATACCTATACATATGTAACTAGAAGAACTCTGAGAACTATTCCAAATATAATAACCTCTGAACCTGTATGTTAATATTATATAGTGGAAGCAGAATGGAGGGACAGCACTAGGGAGAAGCAATGATGAAAATAAATGTATGCCTTCAAATAAATTATTATTTTTATTGTCCATACAATAGAAGATATAAATGATGGAATTTATGCAAAAACACACACACAAAAAAACAAAACAAAACAACAACAACAACAAAAAACACAACTGATAGAAGTGAGAACTCCTGGATGCACACAGTATGGTGGTGGGGACATAATCTAAGAAGTCCTTTCTTCCTCTATCCTTGACCTACACATTATTGAGCAAGCTCTGGGAACTGCCCCTTGCCAGCCTGAATGGGCTAATTCAGTCCCAGCTAACTTTTTGTTTTGCTTTGCACTCTTCCCTTAGTCATGGTGAACTTGTTAGATGGAAATCCAATGGAATGCTGGGATTGAAACAGCTCCGTTCATGCAATTTTTCATGGTTTCTATTTGCCTTCAATCCCCACCCCTGTTTCTATAATTAGCTTCACAAAATCATTGCTGAGTTGTAGACTAAATTTTGCCCATCTCTTAAAATTCTAGAGCAACCAAGATTTGATACAAACATTCTTAATACAGGATATTTGAAATAAGCAGAATATGCAGGGACTCTGTCTCTCTCACACTGTAGAAAGACTCAGTCTAGTCTCTCTATTTTGTCTATCTAAAACAGAGAAAATGCAAGCTCTCTTTAAAATAAAGAGAACTTCCTATGTTTAATAGAATAGAATATAAAACAATGGGGTTCCTACATGTATTACCTGTGAAAAGCAGTGGTCCCATGTTTTGTTTGGCATTGCTGACCTCCCCAAATGCTTCCTCGGTGCTACAGTGAAGCCATCCACAGTTGGTTGTCATCACCTGGGATAGACCCAAAATTGGTGTCAGAGTGACACCAATTGTTTTACATAAGCTCAGAAAATAGTATCAGGCTGTATCTCTAAAAGAAAAGAAGTGCTTGATCTTGTGATTTAAAGTTCTCTCTGCCATTTAAAAATTCCAGTATTTTCATTTGTAAAAAGAGAAATAACACATGCTTTGAATGATATTATCAGATTAAATTAATAATGTAGGTGCAGTGCCGTACATATTTACCAAAGGTTGCCATTAAATAGCAGTTGCAGATACCGTTGAGTCCCTATTCTGTAAAATGTACAAGTTTCAGAAAGCAAGTAAAATATTCACTTTCTTTAGGTCTTTTATAGTAATCACTCCCTTTACTAAAACAGATTCTAAAATATGCTGTAAAGAGAATACTCACCAGGCTGCTGAACTGAACTGAGCCAGCCATAAGGACAACATCAGAATGTATCACTAAGTTACAGCATTTGACTTGTATAGAATTGCTTCCCTTAGGAGGCTATCAAAATTCTAGAAGATGTTATATGGGAACATGCCCTGTTACATAAGAATAACACATGGTTGAGTTGTGAAGTGAATGTGAATGAACGACCACTGGAGTGCAGACCAAATTAAAATTTAGGGAGCCTTTATTAGTTGGCCAGCAACTGCTCTATCTGTCTCCATGCAGAGATTCCAGAGAGCAGCCCTGACCCTTTTTGCAGGACCACTTTTAAGCACATTTACCACATCTTGGTTTTGAAGAGCAAGCAATTTAAGACAAAATAGTTTTTCTTAAGTAATGTCAAAGTCATGTTATTGATGACCATGTTATTTACAGAGTCATCCTGTTCTTCAGAAAGCTGATAGAGTTCTATCTTTGTGAGGTGCAGCTGGAATTCAAGACTAAGTCAACCAGGAGGAAGCACGCTCAAACAGTTGATACTCAAACAATGCTACTTCTCCCTCTGACAGTGTTTCCTTATTGTATCTTCTCCTCTCACCCTGTCTCCAGCACACAGAAATTTTGTACCCTTTTGCCTGTTCCAAGAGGTCAGAATACTTCATCTGTTCTGCCTCTGAGTACAAGGCCATAAATCTGGTCAATTAAATGACTTATCTCCCTCCACAATTTGCAGCCACCTGGTCTTGGTTTCCTTGGGATCATCTCAGTTATGCCTGTTACTCAGTGCATTTTTTTTTCCATAATATCCCTTTCACTCAAAAAATGCTCTGTGTTGATCATCCTAATGACAAGCTACTGAGGAGCCATGTCCTCTGTCTCATTGGTATCCCTGAGGGCAAAACTTACAGATGTTTGTTGGTTGAAACAAGAAAAGTGCTTTGCTAATCAATCTAATATGAGGCAGGCACCTCTGCCTTTGTTTTCAATTCCCCTCAACTCTTCTCTGAATGGAACAACTTCTCCAAGACTTTATTTCTGGCATATTAATAATGCTACCTTGCTCTTCAATAATTGATGGGTTTTGATAGCAACAGAGTGATACATAAAGTGGAGAAAACCTGGATATTTTGGCATGAAAAGTAAAAGCTGTATTAATGACTATATAAACCTCACTAATGGGGCTTATCAGCCTTTTCACAGCAAAATTATTAATTTCCTCTGTCACTAGAACCAATAAATCCCTGTCATCTGATTGGTCCAACTGCTTATTCAAGACCAACACTAAGCTTTTTTATGGAAATTAGTGCTTTGGTCAACTTGTGCTGGGAGACATGAGGTGGGTGATGCTGACTTTCAGAAGATAATGCAAATCATGGCAAGACTCGGTGGACACTACACAGTTCAGTTCCCTAAATTAATTGGCTTTGATTACCTTCCCACAGAGGAAATTATATTTTTGAAAGCCTGTTGGCCTGTTTAATCGCTTCTAAAGGGCTTAGAAGGGTACTTTTCTGTGGGAGAACTACCCTTCAATGAAGTGTCAAGTAGAGACTCAATCAAATCAAGAATTAATTACAGATAATTTCATCCTCAACATAAGCATCAACCATATTGATTAAATATCTGATATTCAAAATATAAGAATATTGTTATCATTAAATCACAAAATACCCTTCTCATTTGGTTTAACATTAGCGGTTCTCATCTGGAAGTGATTTCTCTCGAGAGACATTCGGCAATGTCTGCAGACACTTTTGAATGCTGCACCTGGAACCACTGACATCTAATAGTCAGAACCAGATATGCTACTACGAAGACCCCTAGAACAAAGAATTATTGAGTTCAGATGTGAACAGCATTACTGTTGAGAAACCCTGGTCTTTACTAGCAAATATAGTATTAGAGAGGGAACAATTCACTTCTTCATTCAATAACCATTTGCTCAGAAACCAAGCAGCACAAAGCTTATCCTAGATTCTGAGATCAGAGATATACACAGCCCTGACCAATCCTATTCTGGCAACTTGATGGCGTAGAGAACCTGAAAACCCCTTGTAGCACAATTATAAAAATCCTAAATGTACTATTAAGAATACCCTTACAAAAGATGGAATGAGGAATCGAGAAAAAAAGAATTCTGTCCATGTCAATAAATCATAACATTAAGCTCACAAAGGTAGGCATACCCGAGTCTCCTCTCATCCTGGGAGTTAATGGACTGGAACCTTTGCATGCTAGGCAATGAGGAACAATTTTGTCTTATGAAGCATACACGTCGATGGTTTATGTGTTCAGAAAATAAAAATTACCCCAAAAGAACAAGTGCAGCCCCCCCAAAATGAAAATGAATAGAAACAAGTGTATAGGAAATACATAATAGAATATCAAACTAGTAATAAAACTCACAAATAAAATATGCATTTTAGGTGATTTTGAAAAACAAATCTCTGAACTCTGCATTCTCAGTGGGATTTGTAGTAAGTGCAAAATAAATTTTAAAAGACTTAAACAATTACCAATAATTTCATTTCTGTTAGTAGAAATGTTATTTTTGTTAAAACAATTTTTATGTTAAAATAATGTTGTTGTTTTTTTGTTTTGCAGATAGTTGTCAAGGAAATAAAAAGTATATGTTGTAAGATACAGACATTTAGACAATATATTGATACTATTGAGAATCAAATTTTCAGTATAAGTAAATACAAACAAAATGTAAAATTAGGAAAAGTTAAGAAAGGGTGTATAAGGTGAACTTGAATTTGGAATATCAATGTAAACACATGATCTTTTGATAACCCAATAGCGATAAGGGCAAAGATGTTGTTTTATCAAGCTCAGCTCTGGAGCCACCAAGTCTGAGCAAAAAGTAAACTGAGGTGCCTGGTCTAAGCTGGGACACTGAGAGTGGGAATGTCTGGTGGAAGCTAGAGTCACAAACAGAGGCTGTTGGAAAAGGCAGAGGCAGAGGCAGAGGGAGGCACCTCTTGGTTTTGCTGCTGGCTCAGCCCTCCAGGTCTCCAACAGTCCCTCCTATGGGTGGAACTTACCTGGCAGCCAGCTGGTAAGGAAGCTGGGGAGATGGGAGTTCCCTGTGACCCTGACTGCATCAGAGCAGAAGAAGGGTCTAAGAAGGGACACGAAGAGCACAATGACACCCATAAAGAAAACAGACAGAGTGACTGAAAGGATAAAAAACAAAATTGCCCCCTTAGATCTAACTCTGACACCGACTCCTTATGCTGCACTTTAGAAGAAAAAGTGAAACAATGTAAGTATATATCCTGTTTTCATAGGAGAATCTATGGTTTATCCCCAGCTGTAAAGCTCTTATCTACAAAAGAATGTCAACCAAATAAAGAAAATCAGTGAGTCAATCAATGACCATTTTGCCACATTCAATGAATATTTGATCCAAAGAAGAATTATGAGTAAATGTTAAAGTCATTAACTACAGTGTTAAAGAACAGAATTTCTGTATGGTGCCAAAACATCATACCACAGAATAATTGCCATGTGCAAAAGGGGAAAACGTTTTATTACCATGGGTGATACCAATGTTATAATAACCACATGATAATCTTAACCAAGGAATCACTCTCAGCATTGCTGATACCAGCACAGTGTGACTCTGTGTGATCCTTGAAATGATGTAATGTGAAGTAGAACACATCAACTTCGAAATATTATTGCCAAAAATATTAAACCTGCATCCTCAAACATTTAGTCATAACATACGATTAACATGAAATACCAGGACAATCAGGAAAATCTGCAAAATGGGACTTTCTATTTGACAACTACAGTCTACAAAAAAGTGGAACCTTAATAAATGAAAAGAGACAAAAGAGATGTAACAATTCAATAAAAAGCATGAACCTAAACTGAATCCTGGTTTTCAAAAAATTATTGGATAATGTATCTTCTAGAGAAATTATACTGAAACATACAGGAATAAATCATTATAATTCTGCAACATGCTTTTATTTTATTTATTTATTTTTTTAAAAAAATATATTTTATTGATT
This sequence comes from Pipistrellus kuhlii, assembly GCF_014108245.1. Classification (NCBI taxonomy): domain Eukaryota; kingdom Metazoa; phylum Chordata; class Mammalia; order Chiroptera; family Vespertilionidae; genus Pipistrellus; species Pipistrellus kuhlii. The sequence goes on from NW_023425438.1 coordinate 2,451,633, forward strand.
TTTTACAGAGAGGAAGGGAGAGAGATAGAGAGCTAGAAATGTCGATGAGAGAGAAACATCGACCCGCTGCCTCTTGCACACCCCCTACTGGGGATGTGCAACATGCTTTTAGACACACAAATATATGTTTACATGCACACATCTATGTGTGAGGCAAATAGTAAATAAGCAGTATGTATATAACTATTCATTGTAAAAATTGTCAGCTTTTTAAATTTAAAGCTGTCATAGTAAAAATTTGCAACAAAATACAGCATATTTATTAACACTTATAAAGAACAGTGTAAACACTAGTATTTATTCAGGCATTTATAACTATCATAATATTTTTTTTAATTACTGATGAGGAAGCTAACATTTAGAATGTGAATTTGCTTGCCTAAATTACACAGTAAATAGCTTTGTTGGCAGGAAAATCACCAATGGGAAAACTGCTTTTTATATTATCTACACATTAACATGTGAAAATGCTTCCCTACAATAGTTTCCCCTTTTAGAGACTTCTTGTCAGTAAACAACAGTGAGATTTTTTTTTCTGACCAAAAAACAAACAAACAAACAAACAAAAAATACACAAAACAAAAAAAATCTTCCGCCTTCCTTTGTGGTTGTAGAAACTCACTAGTAAATTGTTATGACATTAAATATTAATTTTTCTGGGAACTAATTTTATGACTCTAGAAATTGCAATTAATTTAGTATTCACACAATAATAAAAAATTCTGACCATTTTTGTGCATCCAAGGGCATATTCTAGACTTTATATTTTTGTATCTTTAGCTATCTCATACAATTCCACTCCTAATAGATTCTCAATAAATATTTAATAAATGTATGAACAGTATGAATTTTATAATGAGTTTGCTAAGCTAAACTACCTATCTACTTATTTATTTATTTGGCACCTTATAGCAGAGGGAATTATTTGCAATTATCTTTTTTTTAAATAAAAATTTGGGGGAAGCTTACTATTTTAATATGCAAGAGCAGTCAGTGTTTTATTTTCTGCTCTCTGCCTTTAAATTGAAATGATTGATTGCATTTGGTAGGTCTTCTATATTCAAATTCATATCATCTTAAATAAATAATAATTTGGCTTTATTAAGCAAAGTTTGCATTATTTTATACACATAGATGAGATATGAGGAAGCACTTACACGTATTAAAATGTTTAAACAGTAACTGTCAAACTAGAATTTTTATTTATTTTTAAATATATTTTTATTGATTTTAGAGAGAGAAGGAGAGAGAGAGAGAGAGAGAGAGAGAGAGAGAGAGAGAGAGAGAGAGAGAGAGAGAAACATAAATGTTTCATTGTTCGGCTGCCTCCTGCATGCCTGCACTGGGGATCAAGCCCGCAACCCAGGTATGTGCCCTGACCAAGAATCAACCTATGACCTCCTGGGTCATAGGTTGATGCTCCACCACTGAGCAATACCAGCCAGGCTAGAATTTTTATATTAAGTAAAACTATGTTTTAAAAATCAGAACACAATGAAAAAACCTTTCAATTTTAAAAAGTATGTTGTTACCTGTGAACAGTATCAACTAAGAAGATTTCTAAAGGATGAAGAAAAATAATCTCTGAAGGAAGATCCAACATCCAAGAAAAAAACAGCGAGTAAAGAAAACGGTAAATATGCAAGGAGTCTAAACAAACACGTGAAGCCATTAAAATAATCCCCCTTGAGGTATTAAAAATTCAAAATAAAGCTAAAGTACTAAAGAAATAATGGATATAACTTTGGAGAAAATAACTAAAGGTAATATTAAATTTATATTATTAAAAAATATTACAAAATTACTGACAAAATATAGACTTGTTTAAGTTGATATTGCATGTTCAAAATAAAGGATAATCATCTATCTGAAGCTGGTTTGGCTCAGTGGATAGAGCGTCAGTCTGCGGACTGAAAGGTCCCAGGTTCAATTCCAGTCAAGGGCATGTACATTGGTTGTGGGCGCATCCCTGGTGTGGGGTGTGCAGGAGGCAGCTGGTCGATGTTTCTCTCTCATCGATGTTTCTAGCTCTCTATCTCTCTCCCTTCCTCTCTGTAAGAAATCAATAAAATCTATATATTTTTAAAAAGGATAACCATCCAGAGAACAGATCTTTAACAAAAATTTTAATATTTTATATGATTGATGGATAACAGTGGCTTTCTTTCACTTCTTGGGTAAATTTATAGTTTATATTTTCCTAAAAATCTATTGCTTTTGTCCGCATTTTTTATACATTGGTATGATATTAAATAGAGCATTGTTTTTTACTATCTCTAAATATAACCCTTTCTCATCCTTATTATTATTTATATTTTCATAGTTGTAAATTTTTAGTTATGCTTATTATCAACTTTTTTTTCTCCTATACCTTTTCTTTGCATACCTTTTTTTAGTGCTTTTTTATTGAGTATTAAGAATGCTCAACACACAACAAAATATCAAAACATTTTATGTGTGATACAAATGTTAATGTATTCGAGTCTAAATTTTAATGTAGTCAAGTATATCAGATTGTCTTTGTAATTTTTCTTATTGTTTGTATCCATACAAAATTCATATTCTTATCTTATAGTTTATAACTTCACTTTTCAAGAACATTGCCAATCTGAAAATTATTTTTGGTGTATTGTAATATTTGATAATTTGTGGAGGATTTTTTTACTAAATATAACTCTTTTAATATAATTTGTTAAATAATTTTCATAATAACTATAGGTTTGGAATTTCATAAATAATTAAATGGATCTAATAAGTCACCTACTTAATGTCTTTAGAGTATATTTCCAAATATACACCTGAAGGATTAACAATATTTTTATAGATTCCCACTAGGTTTGCTATTATTTTCCAAAGTCCAATATTCCATAAAATGAGGAATATGTTCTTCCCAGCCTCTTTTTTTCATTGCTTTTACCCTAAACTATAAATCCAGATTCTGATCTAGGAACTTGACCTCAGTTCTAGATTATGTTCTTTCTGATAGTGAGTTCAATCTTATCTGAATCTGACCATGGACTCTGTGGTAAACTCATCATTTCCCCTAACACCAACTATTTTCTCTAGAATGATCCAAAAAATCAAAATGTAACTTTGCCTCCAACAGAATCTCTTACAAACAACAAAGCACAAAGATTGATTTGGTCAATATTTTAAATTAGAACGAGCTCTCAGAGAGTTCAACACTGCCTTTGGTTTTCTTGTTTTTATTAATCTTAAGGAAGATAAATCATCTTAATTAAATTAGCTTTTCTAAATTGGGTGGCATTATAAACTAGGGGAAAAGAATCAAAGAGGGAAACGAGAATGGCTGGGTAGTGGTGATAAACACACACAGGCTTCATCCCTGAAGAGAAAACAAATCTAAAAAAACATTTTTCTGTTTATTTTGACTACATTTCAAAACTGATACTAGTGAATCTACAATTTGTGTAGACAGACTACCAAGTGGGAAATCCCAACATAGAAGGGAAAAGCTGAGCTGACTCTATTAAAATCCCCCATATTATGCTTGATCCTCTGCTCCACAAACCTTTAATACTTAGGAGATGGAGAGGTTCACCTGGGGGCAGTTCAGGCAGCTGTTAGATATACCCGCCTTGTTCAAGGTCATTAGTCTGAACCCTATGTGACGTAATTAATATGTCATCCTTCCTCCCTCCTATTTGTGTGACTTCAGGCAAGTTACTCAAATTTTCTGGGCTGAAAATACCTTACCTTTACAATGAGTACACAAATCATTTCCATTTACTAGCGTTTAGGTATCAGATTTTTTAAACTGCATGTAAAAATGCTGAAAAATGCTTGATTTTTTGTAAGTATTTTATACATGTTACTAATTTTTAAAGTAGTATTAAAAATAAGATAACTGCATAAGCAATAAAAAGTTGAGGTCTGTTTAGCCAGGTCTAAAACTGCAAATTTAGCTAGTAAGGAAAAGCAATGGAGCTGGCTGTACCATAGGCAGAGAGGATTAGAAAAATAAGTTAAAATATCTGCCCTTTAGAAGTTTACAGTTTAGGGAAAAATACAGGCAGTGTAAGGGAATGCATTGATTCCAACCACAGAATCACTCATTAGGTGCTACAAAACTCCAAGGAGAAATGTCACCAAGCCTGTATTAAGGAGTTAGAAATAGCTTTGCAGAGAAAATGACCTTTGAGTTGGTGCTGTAAAGGTGAGTGGAAGATGGGACAAGAGATACTAAAGATGGAGAACAATGTTTCTGAGGCTAGAACTTTAAAAAAAATCATGGGTGTGTAGTCTGACATATTTGAAGTAGAGTAAGCTAAAGCAAGGAATTGGTGAGAGAAAAGGAGTAAAGAGATCATCTGAGAAAACAATGATCAATTGAAGAATATTAGTCTGGAGGGAGACAGTGATCAGAGGACAAAAACCCTGCAGGGGCATAGGGTAGGTGAGTGTGTATCCTGGTCAAGACAATCCCCACAGGTGATATCTAAACGCTCAATAAAGGGGCATGCATGCATGGTTCATAGAGCTATGCTCTGAGGAAAGAGTAAGTTATAAAACCTACAGTTTTTGGATGGCGCATGGACACCTGGGAGGCTGCCCAAATAAGAAGTCTCCTGTTGTAGTAAAATGCTGACTCCCTCATCTTTGGTCAGGAAGAGTTTGTATGGAGTTTTCCAAGGGCTCACAAGCCAAGTCCATGACAGGTTAGGAGGAAAAGTAGAAGAGATATCTGAAGCACCCCTGATAAAATAAAGTAAAATAAGCTGTTGAACGTGGTTTGGAAAGGAAAATCAGAGCCAGTGAAAAGTACTGCCTTCCTTACCCACGGGATGAGTTCTCCTTCTTGAAAAAAATCTGAGAAGGTTCAATGGGAATAATGAGAAACATACATTCCGGGCTAAGTTCAGTAAATAATCCTCCCAGGAAAATGAACATGGGCTTTGCAGAGCTGAGACCTGAGCCTAAACTCCCACTCCATCATTTAGTAAATATACGATCTTAAATATCTCACTTGAATTGTTTTAGCTTTGGGTTCTCCATCTGCAATGGGCATTATAATACCTATGTCATAAGGCTGTTGTGAGGATGAAGGAAGATCAGCTATTTCAAGCATGTAGGACAGTGACTGATGCTTCATGGATTCTTCTCCCTCACCTCCACCCTGACCAGCTCTAGCAGCCTGAGGGTACCCAACTCTCAGAGCATTCAAAGGTGTGGAAGAAGGGACTGAGGCATCCTCTGACTGATGCAAAGACGACCACCAAAGCTTTCCTTGGCTCTCTCACTTCCCCTTTGCAGATTTTCATGTTTATAACTTTTCATATCTTTAGGAGAGGAGTTTGTGATGACTTTTGTGCAGGTGTTTTTCTGATAAGTGGTTAAGTCCATGGCACTCATAGATTTGAAAATAACTCTCTGGATGTTTTATTAAAACAATATTGGTAATTGATAGTTTCAGTCATGCCTGATAGCCTTTGGCTGTCAACTTTTCAAAGGGAAATCCAAGCAAGCTTATGAATTAATTTTGCTTAGTCAATGGGTATTGGGAATTTGCAGCAGCATTGAAAAGCCATTAGAAAACAAAATTTACTATTATTATTTCCTAAATTCCAGAATATATTGCTAATATTCCAACTCTATTGCACCCCACAGCACCCAGATTGCCCATCAGCTTATTAGCTCAGAACTCTAAAAGAAATTGCTTATCACTTAAACTTTCAGAGTTTATCTAATAACCTCTAGAACACAGGCTTGCAACTTTATGAAGAATCTAAATTACTAAAATTAAACTGCAATCATGTCTTGATTTACTCCACTGGATACATAATAAGTGCACTCTTGCTATTATCATGGGGACTGGAAAGAGATGATCAGGTAAGCTGGGCTCATTGTTAGTTTCTCATGGCCCTGAGCAAGCCACCATATCCTCCAGGGCCTCATTTTACCCATTCATTAAATTGGGCTGATGGTTGCCCTGGTAACACTAAGAATTCTCAAAAACATATTTTTAAAATGTTCTTGTAAATTATAGCACACAATGTAAAAGTCTGCTGGAATTGTTGGTATTGAAAAGCGGTGCAATTTATGTTGAATTTTAAAATGTCACTTTATCAAAGACTTGTTTTCAATACTGGGTTCACTAATGCCCGACTCTCTCTAAAAATAACCAGCAATTTCAGTAAATTGTGAAAGGGGAACATTTGCATGGCTTCCTGTCAGTAAGACCATTTATGTGCATGAAAGGAATGCTATTTGGATCTGACAAATATAAACCCTAAAAATCACTGTAACTAACCTTGCTCAGCAGAGAGAAAATGGCCTTAGAAATGCACCATGTCAACAGGCTCTCCTGGCAAAAGAAATACCTTTATTCTAACAGGTAAAGTTGAAGAGAGTTCATATACGTCACAGAAATTTTTAAATTGTTTTCAAAGGCAAGTTATTATCACCTTCTAATTTTCAAAAAATGTTATACTAATAGTGATGACTCCTCACATTATATCTCCAACCCAGAGGTCAAGGTTAAACTTAATCTAGTGAGATTAAACTCCATTCATCAAACAGCCAATTGGATATTCTATGCTCAACATATATTACATAACCAATTTATCAGCCTCCAATCAAACCTGGTCTTTCCCTTTCTTCACATGGTCATGTCTGGTTTTCTTTGCACAAACCAGAGCCCATTCAGTGAATTGAGACTAGGCTATATGCCATCCAAGGGTCTGACTGCCATTTAAACTCAAAACATCCATCTTTCATATCTCTTGTGTGTCCAGCTCTGTATCTAATTCTGGCTATAACAAAAGCAACTTTACCCCACCATTTCCACACTCTAGTAAGCAGTAGGCAAAGAAAGAGTATAGAGTAGAAAAATGGAAATAAATCTAGGAACATTTTTTGCTTTGTCATGACTAAGAATTAATGCATGGCATGTCTAAAAGTTGAGTTTTTTTCTGGTGTTGAGAGAACAGCCTTACATTGAATTTGAATCCAGACACATCACTTATTAGCTTAAGACCTTGAGAAGGTCACTTATCATATCTGATTGCTGTTCCTTCATTTGTGACTTATACATCATCATAGCTACTCTTCTTCCTTGCGCAGTTGTAGTGGAACTAGTGGTGAGGTGCTTGCATGTAAAGAAGCAATGTGTGTTGTGCAGTTTTAGGTAATATGAATGCTGGGTAGGGTTCCATTCAGTCGCCAATTGTAGTAGGCAGATCAATGAATCTCTACAAATGTCCATGTCCTGATCTCTGGAAACCATGGATATGTCACCTTGTTCTGGCTGGCCATTAATAAAGAGTGTTGTGTCTTCTGGGCATGGACTTGTACAAGGTATGCTTTCTATGGTCTCCTGCTTGCCTTCAGTATTTTCCATATTTCCCAGTGGAGGTCTATGGAGAAGAACCTAAGAGTAGTTGAAAACTCCTTTTCTGAGGCCCAGAAGTCTTGCGCCATCCCACACTCAGACCTTAATCATTCATTACACATGTTAGCTGAATTTCTCTTTCCCGTTTATATGGAGGGTCTATCTTTGTCCTCTTCTTTGCACAGGTCAGTCATTTCCTGTGTGCCATCTGTCCTTGAATATGCCTGCCTTTTGTCAGAGTTCAGGCTCAATGCTTGCCCTGCAACCTCGCCTCTTTGAATTTGGTAACAATTATTATTTTTTATATGACCTGTCTTTTTTTGTTATTGTTATAATGAGGGCAATACTTTTTTCAACATTCTCTTTTCCAAGAGGAAGCTGTAAGGCCACTATTTTCCTAATACAATAAAAACAATGTGTATTTGTGTATGTACTAATCAAACCAATCTAGAAATCAATGAGAACTTTAGTTGTAACAAATGAAATCTCTTAAATATTTTCGGAAATTATAATGTGTCCAAGACAATTACAGAATTATAAGAGAGAGTAAAAATTCATTTCTGTATTAAACAGTTTAGTCTATTGGGAGGGTTTAGAATGATAGATATTCAAAATCCAGTGTCAGATTTGTTCTGCTATTCCCCTCTATTAACTCTGAACAATAACAATAGTGTGTTTTCTGCTATTAAGGGCTGGCTTGGTGCCTGACTTCATGGAAACTCAGCCAGTCATCTCTCAGAGGCATTAAGGAGCTTATAGAAAGCCTAGAACTATCTTACCACAGGTGTCTTGTCTTAATAATTCACTAAAAAAAAAAAAAAAAAACTGACTACACAAAACATTACAGAGTAGATGAAGAGAAATTATAATGAAACATGGCTCAACAACAAAGCTAAAATGATACTGTTTGACTCCTATTAGTCTTCCTTTATGGCATTTGAGCATATTTTCAGCAATTAATTTCTACTTTTCTTTGACCATGCCAAGGTAGGAAAAAATATTAAAAGTAGGTGCAACAATTTACCATAGCTAAGATTTGGAAATAGTCAAAGTGCCCATCAGCAGTTGAGTGGATTAAAAAACTAGTACATGTACATAATGGAATACTATGCTGCTGTAAAAAGTGGGAACTCTTACCATTTTTAATAGCATGGGTAGAACTGAAGAGCATTATGCTAAGCTAAATAAGCCAGTTGGATAAAGATAAATATAACACTATCTCACTCATATGTGGAATATACTGAACAATGTAAACTGGTGAACTAAAATAGATCCAGACATAGAAGCATCGAACAGACCATTCAACCTCGGGGGGGATGTGGCAGGGGATGGGGGGAGATAAACCAAAGGGCTTGTATGCATGCATATAAGCATAACCCATAGACACAGTCAGTAGGAGGGGTAAGGGCAAGTGCTGGGATAGGGGTTAGAATGATCAGGGAGAGGTCAATGAGGAAAATAATTCACATGTAATACTATAAACAATAGAGAATTTAAAAATAGAAAGCTTGACAACGACTTTAATACAGATATAGCTAAAAATATAAAAAATAAAAAGTAGATTGGAACAAGGAAAGTGTGTGAGATCATAAGTGCCCAAAGGATAGTTTACATTTAAATATATGTAGAAATAAATATTTTCAAAATTCTCTGCAAGACCAATCTTAATCTTGGGTTATATAATACAGTGTAAGGACATGCTTGGCTTTCGAAAAAGAGAACAGAAGATAATAGAATCGACCAGATGTTCAGATAAATTGCTGAGGCCCCACGACAGTTTTACTAAATGCTCCCCTATCATCTGTGTTAGTATGATTTAAGATTGAGAGCACAGTCAGACTGGCAAATACATTTGCTCAAGACCTTCTCCATTGTAATTCCATTAATATCTCTTGGACCATAGCCAGACAAAAACATCTGGTAGGGATTATGTATTTTCAGAGATAAACTTACAGACGTTCAGAGTTGTTTTTAAGAAAATATATCTATTAAATATGATAATAAAAAAATGTAATGCCAAAAATGAGACCAAGAAAGGTATACCATAAAATTATTTTATTTTTTATATTTTAATATAGAAAAATCTATTTATTCATATGGTAAAGTAATAAATAAATCCATATGATGAAGGATGAAAGAACATTGAAAATATTTTAGCCAGTTCCTTGCACTCTCAGGTGAACTTCAAACTCAATGTTTCTTATAACTATTTGTGTATTTCAATAAAGTTGGTAATTCACTTCATGATTTCAAAATATATATTCCTAGTTCTATTTCTGGAGCTATAGACTTTGTTTAAATATGGCTCTCTATGTAAAGATGAAAATATTAGTATTTAATCTTATTTATCATCCAAATTTTATTTTTTTATTAATTTACAATTTCCAGTTATTTCACAGTTAAAAGTAATACTTAACCTTATGTCTCTTCATTCAATAAAACAATAGCTATTGGACAGTATCTCAGACCTCACCATGGCATTGTATCTAATACTTCCAAACAAAGAAAGGAATATCTTCTGCTCCTTCTCAACCTTAGTCTAACTTACTGGCTGTTGTCAACCCAACATTATTTTAATCTTCTTACATTTATAAAATTTGAACTGTAGTTCATGATTATGATTAAGGTATACAAGCATCATCTATAGAATAAAATTGAAAAAATATAATTTTTCAGCATAATATCTTGCACATTTAGTAGTGATTGACTCCTAGAAAAGAAAATGTAAGCCTATCTCTAAACTCATGACAATCAAAGTAATGCATTTCAGATTTCAAGGACAATGCGTTCTCTTTTTCCCTTTACTACATTAATTGATCAAATACATGACACAATTATGTTTCCTTCATTACTGCATAATGATTTTCTTGTATAGTGTCCTGAGATAATATTTAAATTTATTATCATATATTTTTAATTATGGTTATTCAAAATGTTCATTGATTTCTATTTATTGAGCCTGAGATTGCCAGAGGGAGGGAAGAACTCAGCTTAAAATAAGAGTTAGTGTTTTATTTTTTTACTTCAAAGAAAGGCTCATATGTTTATTTTGGGGAAAACGGTTGTGAGAATATTCACACACACACACAAAAAGAATCCTTGGTTTATTGAGAGTGGAAAACTTATTAATAAATAGGACTGAAATGACAGCTCAAAAATAAGGCCCTTACCCAGATATGGACTCAAGAAAATGCATAAGATTTACACAACACAGTGGAAGACCCAGGATGTAGAAAGAGCCACTAGGCTGAAATACGCATGGCAATGGGGCTGGGAAGGGAAGAGAGTGTTGACCACACAACAAGGAAGCACAACAGGAAACAGGTTCCAGTAACATATTGTGGGCAATACCAAGACCAGGTGTGACAAACTGTATCAGCAATGACAAGGGCCAGCATCCAATGGCAAGAGGAAGGTGAAATCCACATCACTGGTGAAAGGATTAGCTTAATCCTGAAAACAAAACATCTTTCTACTTTCTTCAGGAAAAAAAAAATGTTTGTGGGTAAGGAGATCAACAGTTGAAAGTTGAATATTTTGCTAGGTCCCATATGTGTCGTGTGTGTGTGTGTGTGTGTGTGTGTGTGTGTGTGAGAGAGAGAGAGAGAGAGAGAGAGAGAGAGAGAGAGAGAGAGAGAGAGAGAAACAGAGAGAGACAGAGACAGCCTTGGAAAATAAATAGTGCATTAACAGAAGCAAATTTTGAAGTAGGCTATATTTAAAAAATGGAAAAGCTAACTAGGAACATATAAATTTTCTAGGGGTCTTTAAAGTCCTAGTTCATGTTGGTCACCTGCATATAGGTGACAATAAACCACAAGGCTGTATTTGGTTCGGTGATGTCTGAAAACACAAGCTAAGGAGAAAGAAGTTGGACCATTGCTCAATACTAGTGCAATTTCAAGTGAATGTGAAAGAGAGAGGAAAGCTGTAGGTCCTGGAGAGGGCAGTTATGTGAAAGACCATGGTGCATAAGCTGGATACAGTAGGAAGCAAACACTGGAGGAGGCTGAGAGATAAAGGAAAGGCATGAGATTTTGCACCACAGATTTTGAAAAGGTCACAGAATTCAGTTACTCGGTGAGAAACATTATCGAGGCACAAGGAAAGATAGGATATTCCAATTACAGAAGAGCTGGCTTACACATAGAATCATAGAATTTAAATAGCTCCTAGAATAGTTGTCATTCTATAACAACTTCCAAGAGGACATGACTGAAACGGGGTGAACAAAATATGCAATTGGAACCAATAAAGTCAAGCTTTAGAATGGCCTTCAGAGCGGATACGGAAATGACTCATAATGATGGCTTGAGCAGGAAGGGAAAGGAGGAGCTGGGTATAGCAGGATGGTTATAAGTGAAGCAAGGAAGACGAATGATTCCCTGAGGTTATTCCAAGGGGACAGAACATCTATGCAAGGTCACGGACACCTCACAGAACACAGCCTTTGCAGAACTGCAAGTACTGCAGGCTCCAGTGCAGCAAAGGAGCGGAAGGGCAGCTGGGAGGAGGCAGCTGCAGAGTCTTGTGCTCACATTTCCTTACAAAGAACACATGAAGGCATATTTATTTCCCAAAAGATAAACAGTCAAGTATTGAGATGTTTACAAACAGGTTTGTCTAACCTTTGTGGATGCAAATAGCAGGTTCTATGACAGCTGGCACTATCATTACATCTGCATTGAAAAAGTAAGAGAACTTTACATAGCAGTTATTACAGTTTCCAAAATTTGCTCCAAATCCAGAACTAGAGACTTGATGGGGAGGTGAATGTAAAGTGAACAAAGATGTTTGTAGCAGGGAAAAATAATAAAAGAGCTGCTGGTGGAGGGAGGCAGAGTTGGTCCATAATGAATATGAACATCAATCTTTTTTAAGCGTAAGGATGAAAGCCTATTCTTGCAGAAATAATTTGATTCACTGTCTCTTAAAATAGCACAGGAGGAAAGAGAAAGGGGCATTGAAATGGAAGAGGTTTGTGAAAACATCAGTGCCTAGTTCCTTCCCTTATTTCCTCTGGTGAGCAAGGTTGTAGAGGATGGGTGCATTAGATACTGGATCGGACTGCTCCTCGCCTCCACTCACTGGGTGAAGCAGTTACTAGTTTGACAGTAGAGATACCCCAAGAATGGGGGGGTCCTTGCTTTATACTGTAATTTCTCCTGTAAATAAAGTCACATTCCACGAGTATTTTAACCTAATGTGTGTTCTTTCCTCGTCATGGATCCTAGAAACACTCCTGGAAAATGATGACAGTGTTTCTTATTAGAGCAATAGGACCTATTACAGAATAAAGCAGTGTAATTCCTTTCTTTGAGCATCTTCTATGGGACAGGCATGCACTTTCAACTTCCCATTTCTTTCAGACCTTACATCTGCCCTGTGTAGTAGACATATCCATGTTTGGAGAGAGACAAACAATACATGTTAGATGTAAGTTGCTGTCCCTGTGACTGCTTTCCCTATGACCTTTCTACCTTTGCACTGCTTTCTGAGCACAAGTCCCGGGGGACTTTCCATTGGCACTTTCTTAGAAACGGTCTGGAAAGCACCTGAAAAATCGTACCCTGTTGCAGCTCACATTTCCATGAGATCAGGGATCAGACCCCAAACCTCGGTGAGTACATCAGATCCATGCCCTCATCTACATCCATACCAGGAAGCTCATCTCTGCCAGAAAGTACCCCAGAACAAGGCAGGATCTGTGTCCTTTCCTAATGCAGGAAGAGGCTCAGTCCCTCAGAGAGGGCCAGTATGACCTGGTGATCATAATTCATGCATTCATTCAACACCCAGTTACTGAGCACTATTGTTGGACTATATTCTGAATATATAAATCAATAAAACAGCATTCCTGCCCTCGATGAGCTCACAGATTAGCAAGGGCAAAGCTACGAGGACAATTGATTATGAGGCACCAAGGCCGGAGCAAAGCTAGCATTATGCAAACTCCGAGGATGGGCAAAGGAAGAGAATGCAAAGATGAACAGTACATGATGGCACTCTCCAGGGGTTCTATGGGCCACAGTGGGTCTTACATTCAGTGTCTCCAGAGACATTTTGTTTTAACTTATCCCAAGTAGATGGCATAAGGACCCTGAAGCTAATTCAGTTTTTCAGCCATAAATTAATCCAGAACCCCCCCCCCAAAAAAATAAATAAATAAATTTTGATAACTCCCTTCCCAATGTGTCTAGTTGATAATTTTATAATAAAAATGTGTATCTACTAAAAAATGTGACTATAAAATCATAATACACTGGTTTGTTGATTGCTGGTTTCCAGACATCAGTCTTTTCTTTTCATGTTTCTGAAGACAATTTTTACCTAAAGACACATTTTGTCAATTAGTTGTATTCACTATGGACAACAGAAATGCTGGAAATAAGTAAGACAGCCTGACTCTTTTCTTCATGAAAATATGAAATCTAGCGGCAAGCTGCAGTTAATGATGGTTCAGGGGCTCAGCAACATTTCTGCGACCTTTACTCCTCCCTGCAGTCTATGTGAGGAGAGCTGCTGCTGGCCAATGGCTAGTGCTGTGATAGGAAAGCAGCTGATGTGTGTTCTTGGCAGGAGGAAGTGGACTGGCAGAGGGAAAGGAGCATGCACAAGCTGAGCCTGCCTTTCTCCTAAAGAGCTTTCTGGAAGCCCCACCTAATAACGTCTGCTTACATTTCAAAGACCAAACATGTTACTGGAAAATGTAGATGTTAGATAGATGATAAATGATAGATAGATAGATAGATAGATAGATAATAGATAGATGATAGATACAGTAGATAGATGATAGATAGTTAGATAGATAGATAAATAGATTATATATATATATATATATAGATAGGTAGAAGATAGATAAATAGAAGATAGATAGATAGATAGATAGATAGATAGATAGATAGATAGAAGATAGATAGAAGATAGATAGATATAGTAGATAGATAGGTGATAGATATATGATAGATAGATAGATACAGTAGATAGATGATAGATAGATGATAGATAAATATATAATAGATGATAGATAGATAGATAGATAGATAGATAGATAGATAGATAGATAGATGGTAGATGATAAACATGGGTGTGTTTTTTTACTGGTCACATTGTTGCTTCTCCCCTGTTATGGTTCTGTTAGTGAGAAAGATGGGAAGAATGACTATGGAAGACACAAATATTAGTCTCAGCCACAATCATCAACAACATTTATTTTTAGAAAGCAGTGTTGCTTTGGTGTCTTATGAAAACTCTTCTACATCACTCTATATTAATACATTCGAGTGCATCAGGAAGAGAAACAAGTTAGTGTGTCCAGCTCCACCACCAAAAGCAAATACCTGCAAACTGAAAATTAAGGTATTGCTGATTCACTTGTACCAACTGGTTTGATTTATAAATTTGCACTGTTTTAATTCTAGTGATTACATAATAACTTTATGCTATATGTTTAAGCAGTAGTTCATAGACCATGTGTCTTTCATATAAGAGAAATGCAGTGTCAAAGAAATTGTTCTGCTTTGTATCTTAAGTCTTAGAAAGACAGAAAATATAGCATGAAGCAAAACTACAATCTGATTTGAAGTTGGTATTCTTAACATAGCAATTCCAGCTAGCAAAGCAATTTATTGATTCAATATAGCGCCTTCCTATAAGAAGAAGCTGGTGTCTGTGTGAATGTAAATGTTTTCAGTTTCAGGAAGGCAGTTTGTATAGTGGCGATGGATAAGAGCAGGTTTGAGCTGGATGGTAGTCAGGGTGATCATCTGCAAAATGAGGCCCTCACATTCCTTTGATTATGGTTCTGTGAGAGTTAACATACCTAATATATGTCAGGTGCCCATCCCAGAATGCAAGAAATGTCCCATCTAGAGATGTTATCATTATTACCTAGCTATTTAAAGATATATTTGTACTTATTTTTCTGACATTAATTTTAATATCAGCTGAGACATAGGAAAGGCAATTACTTTAAAGTATGAGGCAGAAACTATTAAAATAGGCCCTGTTTCTTCTTGTGGTATTTATTAATACATCTTAAAATGTCAGGTGATTTGTTTTCTTGCCCAGAATATATGTAACTCAGAAAATATAGTAAATTCAATAGGTAGAACTGCCAAAATATTAAATGAATGATATAAGACTAAATTGACGTGCCAAATATTTTCAAGACATTCAATTTGTTCCTTGAAAAAAGAATTGAAACTTTTACAAAACTGTCTCCTGTCAAGATATCTAAAGCATATTTTTACTTTCTATTATATCTTCCCAGTAAAAAAAGAGAGACTATTCGTGAATAAAATTAATGAGAACAAATCATAAAAAAGAAAAATTACAAATTATTATTAATGAGTAATAAAAGAATACTTAAGTAAATGAGCAAATATTACATATTCCTAAAATAAAGTTAAATATCATAAACGTATCAATTTCCCATAGTTAAAATACACTAAATTCAACAGAAATACAAATATAATATTTTTATTACTAGTGATCTAAGAAGTTGTATAATTAATCTAAAATATATATTTTTAAATCAATGAAAAAGAATTCATTTTCTACAAAATATAACTAAAAATGTTGGGATAACAGACCTGGTCATTCAAGAAAGACACTTTCTCTTCACATTTTAAAAACTCATTTAGGCATTTAATAAACTTAAGCCAAGAGAAAAGCTGAGGTAAATACATCCTACCAATAGACCAGAAAGGATTTAGACAGTTTTCTGAAATTTCTACCAGTATTAGTTTTCCATATGAGGTCTGTAGGTGAAACAACTTTACCAGATTCAAGGGTAGTTGTTAGCACAGTAGGACAGGAGCTCAGTTAGTCCTCCTGGGTTTATGTCCAATGCTCTTTCCACCATAACTTTATTGTACCATCAGAACATTTCCTGTGAAAACAGAGAAGTATTGGGGAAAGAAACAAAACCCAATAGCATCACACTTTATGAATCAGTGGAGAAAAGGTTTGTATTTAAATAAACTTACTTAAATGCTTCAATAAGATATGTAAAACATATTTGTTCAGTCTGCATTTGTTTGCTCAGCAAATACTGATTAATTAACTACTATATGAAGACACAACACAAGGTGCAAGAAACATAGATGGGAAGTCATCCCTGCCCTCATTGAGTTTTCAACTTCAGGACTAAGTCTCAACAGTGAGACTGAGAGAGCCTGATCTGCCACTCTGGGCACTGGCCCACTCGAGTCTATTCTGGTTACCTAAAATTAACTGTAGAATGAGATTTTGTAGAAATATAAGTAAAAAATATTCTGAGAGAAACTCTTTTCATGTGACCGGCTTCTGGAGATTATTCCTCAATTTCTACTTAGGAACCTCTGCACCTTAACAAACACAGATCCAAACCAGTCTTCAAACTCTAGCTAATCATCAGCCCTCATTACAATGTACATAAAGCTGTCTCCAGTGACTTTCATTAAATGGAATCAATCTAAAGAAGAGGAAAAGAAAGATCTTCAGGGGAAATAAAGTAGAAAGTGTTAGGAAATTTTGACAAATAGCGAGTCCTTTGAAGACTGCCAAATAGAGATCCAGGTATATATACATATCCACTCTTCCAAAGAGTTTTCAGATCAATGGTCTCATTTGGGCTCCAGGATTTGAAATGTAATACCCTTGATATCTCTCTAGGGTGGCATTGAGGGTGATGGTGTCCTTAAACTGACCTAAAGAATAGGAAACTCTTCTGCACAATTGCCCTCATAGTAAAGTCATTGACCCTGAAATGTAGCTGCCCTAGTTTCCTGGGAAACAGAAATAGCACAGGGAGGAGAGCCAAAAGTGGACATCACTTCCTGGTGTCACTTCATGGAGATGAGTCTTCGGGGTGGCTGGAAATTCCCAGCCTGGTAGCTTTCTTTTCTTTGAACTCCATGTGTTCCTAAACTGGAGCTGGCAGAAAGCAGAGCCATTGGAGTGGAATCTGGATCTCCTTTAAAGGAGGACATGGCCAGAAGACAAGGGCAACAAGGACAAGGCTATTGCCAGAAATCCAGAGCCATAAAGCATTTAGGAAGAATGACCTGAATCCAGAATTCTGTTGTGCTGTCCTGAGGGCTGCTAATGGTTTTGAAGGTTTATTGTTCACCTGACACTATGCTTCCTGCTTTTGTTTCTAACTCTTTAGATCCTCACAGCTCAACGCGTTACCCTCTATTCTGCCCTGACAATATAAACTAGACTGATGTGTCCAAGTAACTGTACCATTTGAGATATGTCTCTACAGCATGGACCTCTTTTTCCCTCTAAATCTGGATGGACGTGTTGTGCTTTTTTTCATATTTAAATAAAATTTCTTCTTCTTTTATAAGTCCACCTTTCCTATGGATGGGTTTTCCAAAAATACAACTGAAATCCAAGTGCTTCTCTTTTAAACAAGAGGAGAAATACAATAGTTACCCAAAGGATACTTTTGACAAAAGAACTACCGTACACATCAGTGAATATAAAACTGAAAAAGGTTAATGGTCTTGTTTAATAACTCTTTTCTCCCTGCTTGGTAATCATCAAAGAGCTAGTACTTGGTCTCTCCACAGCAGCCAGTAAAGAAAACTCAGAGACAGTGATGTCAGACAGTAGATCTATGCTTCCTGCCCCTGTCACTCTGTTTTACACTTTCCGTGGACATGTAAGGCCACTGTCCTCATCAGTCAGTCCAGGCATGTGCTAGCAATTGCTCATCCAGTCACTACCACCAAGGAGGATGTGGGAAAGTCAGCTACAAACCAAGGCTGATATTGACTGTTAATACTGCAACACTGTTCCGCATCACAGCAGACAGAAGAGAGCAAAGGGAATTAAGAACAAAGCATCAGTAAATAACATAAAAGGTCAGTGGGGATAACATACTGCCGGTTCTCTCACGTGGTCCTCTAGGCTGAGTATTTCAACCATTTTCCTGATTGCAAAGGCTAACTCTTATTGGAACAAAGAGAAACATGGATATATGCCTGTTGTTTATGACAGCATCACACGTGTGTGTGTGTGTGTGTGTGTGTGTGTGTGTGTGTGTGTTGGGGGGTGGTGGTGGGTGCACATCTGTGCATGTAACTGTGTCTCTGTGTGTGCATTTAAAAGTACAACTGTGCAGCTGAAACTGGTTTGGCTTAGTGGATAGAGTGTCAGCCTGCGGACTGAAAGGTCCCAGGTTCTATTCCAATCAAGGGCATGTACCTTGGTTGCAGGCACATCCCCAGTAGGGGGTGTGCAGGAGGCAGCTGATTGATATTTCTCTCTAACCGATGTTTCTAACTCTCTATCCCTCTCTCTTCTTCTCTGTAAAAAATAAATAAAATATGTATTTTTTTAAAAGTATAACTGTGCAAAAACAAACACTAAGCACCCGAAAAAAGTTCTATAGTTATCGCTGTAACCACTTTAATAGCAAGAACACCTCAGATACACACCTATTTGCCTCAAATTTAAACTTGAGATTCCTCACTCTATACTCAGTTTTATGACTTCCTCCGCCTCCCCTCTGTTTGGGGGGATCCAGAGCATTCCCCTCCTAGTATAGGGGCTTTGTGCTTCCCTTTTCCTCTCTCCAGTCCTCCCATCTCCTGGGCTTTTCAAAACCTGGAGAGGTTTGAGGAAAGCCGACAAGAATACCTGCATTGACTGGTCATAATGCAGACTCCCTCTTGGTTCTCCCTGCAGGTTTTAAAAGCTATTTTCCCTGCTTCTATGGAACTCAAACCTGGCATGATCCATTCTGAACCATCCATATTCACAAGCCTCTATCTGACACAGATGCTGCCCTGAAGTCCTATGGCTCCTGGACCTTTTAATAAAAAAATCCCAATCTCTAACAAGGTCATCCAGTCTCAGCCGTGCCTGCGAAGAACAAGTGAGAAGAGTGGTAACAAATTACTCCAGGTCTATGGCCGAGAGTAGAATTATTATTGATAGGAAATCATTAAATTATAGCTCCAGTTAAGCCTGAAACATTAAGCTTTTCCCTAACACTTCTCGCTGTGGTAGTAAATCGACTGCAAATCATAATTTTTAATAGATGGCATGATGAGCCAGTCAGCCAAAGCCCAGCTCCCCAGCTCCAATGCCCTCTTCCATCGCTTTTTTTGCTATTTTAATACTCCAGGCCCCAAAACAAGACAACTCCTCGCACACAAACATTCCCCTTTAACGTTTGCCAAGAACACAAGCTGAGTGAATGATCATTCAGCGTTACTTTTCCCAGTTTCAATTTAAATTTAAACAAGTTTTTGAAAAGTGGTATTGATGTCTATTGGAGTGTCTCAGCTCGTTGGGTATGAACATGAAATGGTTTTGTTGGTTTCATAAACTTCCCCAACTGTGCTGTGTCACTCCCCTGTCCTGATGGGCAGTATCTCCTTTCATGACATCTTGGTCTGATCCCTTGATTTTCCTGGCACTTTATTAGAAGAGTTTTATTCTCATGCACAAGATTTCATGTTAAATGACAATTTCAACCTTGATTAAAGCTCTTGTCTCCTTCCTCAGCAGAGGGTAGAACTGTGTTTTGGAGTGAAGTGTGTGGGCACGGGGAGGGGGGGGGGGGGGCGGGGGATAGAGAAGGGTTGACCTAGCTTCCACACTTCCTGTGACCCTCCCACTCTTCTAGATTATAGTTTGTTGACTGTTGCAGATACTGAGGAAGGTAAGGAGGAGGGCGGGTACTTGATTAGACAGATTACAACCCTTGGTCTTTTGCCTGTTGCTGTTTCTCTTGTTATCTCTATGGCCGTCAATGTGCTTTGGGTAACTATCTTTTGGCTCCTATGAGTAAGCTTTTCAGAGGGTTCCTTCCACTGCCTGTCTTCTCCTATCCTTTCTTTGGTCCCCTCAAAGAGAGCCTATCCCTGGGCCTTATGTTGCCAGAGCCCTGTCACCATAGATGTCATGGATGGGTTATGGCTGACAGGTGAAATCCAACTATTTTTCAGTCTCCAATAAGCTCTTAGGATTTATATATTTGTCTCAGGACAAGTGGTGAGTGAGGATGCTTTATGTTTTGCTGCATACTCTCAGTCTCATGGTCTCTGACTAATTTTTTTATTTTTTATTATTTTTTTTTTTATTTTATTTTATTTTGTGGCTGCTTTGGCAGCAAAAGGAGTGCTAGGCAAGGTCACCAGCAAAGCAGACTTAAAGGAAGTGAGTGAAATGACAGTGTCCCCAGCTCACAGGGGTGATTTTCTTGAAATTCATCCCCTCCACTGGTTTGCAGAAGATAAACCATTTTCTCCAGGAAAATAGCATCCCTTAAGCAGAATTTGTTCTTTCTGGTTCAGCCCTATGTTTGCTGGAGTCATGAAGGTTGGGTCAATTCTGATGCCTTCTAATCAATCCAACAGAAGGTGACTGTCCCCGGCTGGTGAAGGCTAAGAAAACTTAAAATGAGAGATAGTTAGCACCTTTTATTCTTATTTAAGACCTTAACTGTGAGTCTAATAAGAAGGGAAAGAATCTCAATTCATTTTATCTGGTATTAAATGTTAACTTTACAGTTGTGCTGCTGAGAAGGATCCTGGTTAGGATTCTAGACCTCAGACCTCACCCAGTGCCTCTGTTATTGCATCTCACTCACACACTTGTAGTCTTTTTGTCATCCATGGTTTCTCTTTCACCTGCCCAGGGATGGAATGCTGAATCACAGATAAATCCCAATCTTTTTTTTTTTTTTTTTTTTAATATTGAAGTCTGTTTTCAAGTGTCCCTAATTGCTGAGAATTTGTTTTTCACCAGGAGGTGAATTGTCAATCTTCCTTTTGTGAGTTGGAGCCCCAGGTACTACTGTCTAATTCTTCTACTTTTTTCCTGGCCTTATCTCACATAGCTGGATGCTTCTAGTGTATGGTGATGAATAATTCAGAGTTGTTGTTTCTACTATACCATAAGTACTGATTTCTCAAACTATTCAGGACAGCATTCAAACAATGTGTCTCTGTCTAACTTAAGAAGCAAGTTTCAAGCTTAGCATATAGACTAAGCTTTCCCTCAAATATCTGCCACTATGAGACATAAATGTGGTTAGGTAGATTATAAATGACATAAGAGAATAAATCAACCTAAAAAACCTATGTCTTTTTAGTATACATACACAGTATATATACATAAATATGCACAAAAGCCTAACTGACCTAATGACCAACCGACCAGTCAACTGGCCACTATGATACACACTGACCACCGGGGGCAGATGCTCAATGCAGGAGCTGCCCCTGGTGGTCAGTGAGCTCCCACAGCCAACCTCCCATGGCCAGCCAACCTCCTGCAGGCCCTCACCTACCGGCCTACCTCACATATCCCTCCTGGCCCTAATTATGCACTGGTGGGGCCCTTCAGCCTGGCCTGTGCCCTCTCACAATCCAGAACCCCTTGGGGGATGTTGGTGAGCCAGTTCCAACCAGATCCTGCAGGCCAGGCTGAGGGACCCTACTGGTACATGAATTCATGCACTGGACTTCTAGTGTATGTGTTTCAGAGAAGAAGGAAGAAGTGGGGAGAGAGAGAGAGCAAGAGAGAGAGAGAGAGAGAGAGAGAGAGAGAGAGAGAGAGAGAGAGAGAGAGAGATCAATGATGAGAGAATCATTGATCTGCTGCCTCTTGTACATCCCCTGCTAAAGGCATATGCCCTAAGGGGGAATACAATGGTGATCTCCTGATCCACAGGTCAACCACTGAGCAACTGCAACCCAGGTAAAACGCTATGTTTTTAACTAGGCCCCATTATCCTAGAATCATATAGATAACAGATTTTATAAATAGAATTGAAGGATTAATCCCAAACCAACTGTTCTTTTTTTTTTTTTTTACTGTTAGACTCTGCATTTTGAGATAATTATAGATTAAATTAATTTTATTCAATAAATATTAGTAAACAAGTCCTCTCACCTAGAGAAAGTCATCATTGAATAGGATATATAACTATCTACCCAAGTAGTTCTAATAAAGGGCAGATGGAATTCTAATGGCAAGCAGAAGAAGAGAGTTGATTCTGACTAAGCATCAGGGGAGGCTACATGAGCAGAAGATGCATTCAAATTGGATTTTGGATGATTAGTCAAGGTGTGCAGTGCAGAGCAAAGGGAAAGGTAGCCTAAGTGAAGAGGAAGACTGAGCAAAGATTCATGGGAAAAGCTCAGGAGGTATCTTAGGGAACAGTAATTAGTCTGGTGGGTGTAAGGCTGAGAACTTAGGAAATGCAAAAAGAATACAGAGAAGACAGTATCTTGGACACCACGCTTAGTTTAGGTTTGATTAGATGAGCAAAAATGATTCAGTGAAGATTCCTGGAGAGGGAAGAATAATGTTAAGTTTTTAAAATTCATATGTATCAACACATTTAGGACACCAATTCTATGAGGTAAGCACTATAATTATTCCTATTGTACAAATGAGAAAATTGAGAATCTAAGGAATTAAGCTATTTGCCAAAGGTTGCATTTGCATGGCTATCAGATAGCCAAGACAGAACTTAAATCCAGGCAGTCTGACTGCAAACCCCACTATGTTTAACTGCTATGCACTCAATCTTTGAGCACAGTATGGGGGAAGGGCTAGGTATCAAGACTGCAAGATTTTGGCAAACAAAATCTGGGCTGCAGTGGAAACTGTGGGCAGGAAAAACTTCCTAGAAGCAAAGAGACCTGGGGGTATGTCGGAGGCTCTATGCTCTTTCTAATATGCCATTGTGAAGAGCACTGGGCACCATAAAAAGTTCCGTGAGAGGGGTGTGGTACTTCAGAGGAGGGAGGAATACTTTTCCTTGTTACGATTAAGATTTCAGAAGCTGAGCACAATTGCATTTGCTTAACTGTCTTATGCATTGCTGGCTTCCTGCCTAGCATAGAGCATGGTGTCCAGCTTATAGCAGATACTCAATAATTGAATGAATGAAAGCATGAATGAATAAATGAATTAATTAACGATGAACTTGAGAAAGACTCAGACTGAGAAATGTAATATAGAAACATGTTTCCTCTGTGCAACCTGAGAATTGATTCTGGTGGTGAACATTTCCAGGAGCTTGGTCCTCAGGACCCCTGAAATCTCCCCACCCTTCCTCCCTCTTGCATCTCACATGCTAATGCCCACTGCTGAGTGACTTGCAGATGTGAGTGGTTCCTTCCAAAGGTTGTGAGACCCGGGACCCAGCTTCCTCAATACAAGAATGTATTTTTGGCCCTGACTAGTTTGGCTCAGTGGATAGAGCATCAGCCTGTGGACTTATGGGTCCCAGGTTCAATTCTGGTCCAGGGCATGTACCCAGTGGGGGGGGGGGGGTGCAAGAGGCAGCTGATTTATGTTTCTCTCTCATCGATGTTTCTAACTCTCTGCCCCTCTCCCTTCCTCTCTGTAAAACATCAATAAAATATATATTTTTAAAGAAAGCATTTTTGTCATTTTATTGTCAAGTGTCGTGGATGTTTTCATCTTAAGCTTTTTCATTGGAGGGGGGCGGTCAAGGAGAGTTGTTTTCTGCTCCAATAAGAGCAGTGCAGATATTCTGTGACTTCTGTGCAGACGCCTCTCATCTGTCTGGAACTGCAGCTGCGTTTCGCCTTCCTGCCAGCAGAGCCAGCTCTCACTCTCAGCCGTTGTTTTCCACGTCCCTTCCCTGGCACTCTGCAATGCAGTACAAGTTGTTTCTGTGGTTGACCGCCTCTGGCCTGTCCCATTCTCATGGGCCTACCGGGCTGCCCTCTGCAGAAAAGCTGCCGGTGATGCTGCTTCATGTCTAAGCTCTCTAGAAATATGTGCAGCCAATTCTTCAGTCTTACAATGGGGGGAAGAAGCCTTTGGAAGGTTGTGTGTTCTCTCTGGAATTCAAACCCTGCATTTGGAGACCAGAGCCAAGGCCATGCCCTCGCATGGCAAATTGACTTACCCCACCTCACAAGGACTCTTTGCACGAAAAGGACAAGAAGAGTCTAACAGAAATGTGAAAAAGCATTCTAAATCCTCACCTTGCAAAAGCAAAACTGGTTCTCCTCTCATTAAGACAGACTGTAAATACTGCCTTTAACACTCACCTGGTATAAGTTATGAAAAGGCAGGATTTGCCTTCAGATCAAGTAGCAGGGGTTTTGAAATCAGATGGATTTAAGTTTGGATCTCAGCTCTATTGCTTAGCAACACCGTAACCTTGAGCGTGACACTTAATCTCTCTGAGCCCAGGATTCTGTGGAGCAATAAGGGACTAATCCACCTTCAAGGGACACTTTGAAGCCTCTAGGAGGCTCATCAGATGTGGTGACAGTAATCAACACTGCTGCTTCTGCCACCTCCAGTGCCTTAGGCTGAGGTGTGGAGGCAGCAGCAGGTAAAAATATCATGTGCAGCCACTCAGATAGGTGGCTGTGGACCTGGGATTTAAACTGATTTAAAAACTAAATACATGGCATTTCTTGGATCACATGATCTCACACATCTAGAGGAAATAATGAACAACATAAACAGACTCAGAGAAAGAGAACCAGTGATCAGACTCTAAAACCTCAGAGGGAAAGTAAGGGAGGAGGGGGTTAAGGGGAAGAGATTAACCAAAGGACTTATGTGCATACATATGGGCCTAGCCAGTGGCCATGGACAACGGGGGTTGCTGGGGGTTTGGGATGGGAATGGGGGAATAAGGACAATTATGCGAGACCATAATCAATAAAAAAGAAACTTAAAATAAAATAAAATAAAATAAAATAAATACATGTCTAAGTATAAACGCAGTAGTTGTAGATAATCAGTCAACAGGGAACAGTAATTAGCAAATTCCTGAAGCGTGGTTCTGCTAGCAGGGCCTATAAAGGACAATTATCTGTTGGCTCAGAAAGCATATAATTAAGTGACAGTAGTGGCTGAAGTGGCCCTCGGTTGAAATGTTTCAGCCTGAGTCAGGACAGGGCCCACACTGGGGTGATGGCCTGGCTTTGGCCTCAGTTTATCAGCAGATGCAAACCAGGATTGCAGCCTGAATCAGGATCTGCGGGGTGAGAACCTTGCAATCTGTTAAGCTTCCCCATGTGAGGCCTGGGCTCAGGAACTTTTGAGCATCTCTGGTAAAAGAGCCTTCCAGTATGCTTTCTGTTCCGACAGCATTTAGCAACTAAACAACATGGCTCAAAGGTTTTTCCCATATCACATCTATGTGTGTGTGTGTGTGTGTGTGTGTGTGTGTGTGTGTGTTTGTATGTGTATAATATACTCTCCCTTCCCTGGGGACATAAAGGATTAAGGATTCTTTCAGAAATGTTCAGAGATTTTTCTAACCCTCTTATGATTGGACTTAACCTATTTTCCCATTTGTGAAGTTCTAGTAAATTCTATACAAGCACATAAAATATTAGATAAAATGAATGCCAGGGAAGTGAATAAGAATCTGTTCTCTCATTTCCTCATTTTCAATTATCACAGAATTTTCTATTAGTCAAATACCAAGTGTTTACTAAGCCCAAGGGCCTCGGAAGGATAAGATTCAACCAACACCTTTCTCCTCTGATTTTACAATCTAGTGAAAGAAAAAATAAATGCAAGAACAAGGTAACACTAAAGAAGTTATTAGCAGGAGAAAAAATGACTGAAATAATAACAACAACAACATCCATTCACTGAGTGATTCCTATAAATCAGGGACCATATTGGATATTTTTATAAATGACACCTAATCCTTTCAACATCAATGCAAGAGAGAAATCAAATCTTTGCATTACAAAAGAAACTGAAGCTCAGAGAGATTAAGAAATTTGTTCACATTCATATGGCAAATAATAAGAAGGGCTGGGGTTCAAACCTTGGGTTATCAAATTCTAAAGTCATTGCTTTTTAGAATTAGGACAATGACCCACATTTTCATTATCCCAAATGTATTGCCAGGTCATCTTGTCCACACTGACCAGGGAGATGAGGGTGATAACTTGGAAAAGTGCATGCGGCTAACAAGAACAAGGACATCTTCACTTCACCCTGGGAATCCTTGAGTCAACATCGACTTAATACAACAGAAGCTGATTATTACTCAGCAACTTTCTGTCCTCTTCCTCACCTTCTGCCTCCCCTTCTTCCAAGCCTCCTCCTCCCTTTCTTCTTCTCCTTCAACCTTCTCCTTTTTCTTCTTCTTCCTCCTCCTTCTCTTCCTTGTCTCCTCCTTCTCCCTCTCCCCAACCCCCAACTCTCCCATCATTCAAAAAGTCTCAACTCTGAATATATTTATTTAAGTGAATGATTCTTAGAAATGCTTAGTCCATGGTCTATGTCAAATATGTCCTACTTTCTCATTCTGCTCTGCATTTTCACAGCTAATTCCCTGCCTTAAATGCCACTCATCCTCACCTCTGATAAGTAAGGCTCGTTTATGACCTATTAAATAACTTTGTGTCTGAAACCCTTCCCCAACACACCTACGCCGAGTTCATCCTACCTTCACCTGTGCTCTCACACTCCTGCAACTTTGTTCCATCAAAACACTAGATTGAGGGTAGAAACGATTTTTAATGTATTTTTTTAAGCTTCTAAACCAGGACCAAGAAATCAGTAGCTGCTCAGAAAGCCTAGTTGGAGGAAAGATGGGCAGATGGATCTAGTTGTACCTCAGTCTTTAGGACCCCAGAAGTCCCCGCAGTACAGACACATTCTCTTCTCACTGGCAGTCAGCTTAGTCAGTCACCTGCAGGCCTGGGGAGATGACCAAAGGGCATTGTCAATCAGAAACCCCAAAGGAACACGAAGGACCATAGGCATTATTATAATTAGGTAAAGTATTTTATGGATGTGAATGAGAGGGAAGGCTTTTACCATCAGCAAATAGATATCCTACAGGTTTTCTGAATGGAATTCCTTAGGAAGCCAGCATGTTTTCAAACATCTCAACTTCTCTCTGGGAATTTCAGTGTAAAAGCTCCCAGGCTCTAGTTGATATTCTCTCCATAAATAAATAAATAAGTAAATAGGCCTTCTTCCACTTTTTCAGAGATCACAATTAGATGGGTTGAAGAGGAAGCATCGCCCACAGAGCTGTGCCTGCAGGAAGAAGTCTGGGAGTTCAGAGAAACTGCTGACCACCACAAAGGCTGGGGAGCAAGAGATCGGGACTGAGTGAGTTCTGGATCTCTGTCACAGCGATCAAGTCCATTGAGCAAAGCTGTTCTGAGAACTAAATGATATGCTATGTTCGAACAGGGCTTATAAAAGCCTTCATAAATATAAAACAGTTGAAGGCTGGCAAAATAAAGAGAGGGGAGTGACCATCATATTTCCTTAGACTGGCCAACCTCACAAGAAGTCCATGACATGTGTGAACAGAGAGAACCAGGCGTATAAAGAATCCTGACATCGGGCTGCCCAGGACCAGCGAAGCCACACAATATTTTAATCTAAGCATCATTTCCAGATTGGTTACTGCAGACTTTGCCTTCTCTTGAAAATAAATCTCAAAGAATTTATCAACCTCATTTTTAATTCCAATACAAGCTTCAAAGCCATTGGTATTATTTGCAGCACAAACGTAGATTAAGCAATTTATAGGCAGAAAAGAATGTCTAATTTGCACATTACTGATGGCAGCAAAATGAAAGATGAGCTTATAAGACTTCAGCTGACTCTGTAATAGAGCTTGCCTACTTTATTTCCTTTAAAACTTAAATAAAAATAAATAAAAGCACAGTGATTTCATTGTCTGCAGACAACTCTTTGCCCTTCATTCAAAGCCCTGCATAGTCTGGTTCAAACCTAACATTTCACCCTTGCCTGCAAGGTGTTCACTGACAGAATGGTATACCTTTCATTTATCTTCTTGCAAATTCATTCATTCTTTCATTCACAAATTAGCCCCAGAGGATTACATCAGAGACAATAAAACTCACAAGGCAACCACTATAAACATATGTTACATGCATCTCTCCCCAATTTCTATCAGTTGATATTCTACCCTCTTTTCCAAATGTTATTTATTCCTGGAAGGCTTGTCTAACTCTTCAATGGGGTACAATTGCCCCCCTTTCTCTCCCCCGCTCTGTTCCTCCTCTCTGACATTTCACAGCTGCCATTTATTAAGCACTGTGTGAGGGTGCCAGACTAAGTGCTGTAGGCAGGTTATTAGATTTAATTTTTAAAAGAACATTATGAGGCAGACACTGTCATAAACTCAGGTTTACAGATGAGGAGATGAAGGCTGGAGACTCACTCTGCCCAAGGTCGCTCAACTCGAAGTGATAAAGCCAGTTCTCAATCCCATGCATCCTGGGTACTTCTTCATTGTAGCTTTCTGCCACACACTTCAACACAGCAATTTTCCCTGTCTTATCTCTCTCCCCCCTCTAGACCCTCGCTTAAGGCTTTCCTAAAGGTAAGGTTTATGTCTCATTCATCTCTCATTCTATCCTGCCTATCAAATCCTACCTCCTTTCTAACATGTCCCAGTGGAACTAGACATCGAGTCAATATTTGTTGGATTTAATTGAATTCCATGGATACCCAATTTAAATTCTGTGCTCTCTCCTTGAACCATCCTCATGACCTTTTGAGTTCTTACAGCACATCAGCTCCCTCTGTACTTCAATATTTTAGCAATTTCATATGCATAAACTCCTCGGATTTTATGTCTCCAGATATTTTATCATGATGGAAAGCTAGCTGGGTTTGCTTTTATGCATGCATCTGCTGTTATTGAAAGTGGGGAGGGAATTTGATTTGTCCAGGATGTTGACAAACATTTCAGAGAATGGATGGGTCTACTAAAAAGGTTGCTGGCTTTTGCGAGGAGGGCGCAGCTCGGAAGAGCTTTGCGCAGAGGTCTCTGCAGACTCATCCTTCTCAGTGGCAGGTGCTGGGAGGACTGCTTCTGTGGCCGCCATCAGAAAGCCTAAGCTGCAAGACCCGCGCTGAAAACATAGCCACATTTTCCCTTTTAGCAGCTCACAGCACAAATGATTTGCAGAAGGATTTTGGTAAAAGTTGTAAGTCTAAATTCAGGAGAATTATTTGAACATTCATGCTGTATCATAACTCCCGATCCCCAGTTAAGGCTTTTCCTGACACAGAACAAGTGTAGCTCCCAAAACTCTATAGTCCACACAGGCTTCAGGAACTATTCCCATGGAAGAAGAGAGGTGTGACTGCTAAGTGCTGAGGTCCTAAGATATAAGCAGAATCATGTAAAATATAGCATTTATCCAAACATAGAAGCTTCCTGGATCACTGGAATGAAATTCTTAAAGATACCGAAGTTATTTGGTTATTGGCTATCAGACAAGCAATATGAATAGATGAGCAGTTCAAATGCTGAGTTTAAACCATGTCACCTTGCTGCCAGCCATCAGGGCCAAAGGAATGAGTCAGGAAGTCAGGACACTGCCTTTCAGTTTCCCAGCATCAAACCTTTATCTAGTCACTTCTACCGAGAAGTGGGCTCTTAGGCACCATGTTAAGATCTGTGAGGGAAACAAATCTAAACTCATTAAGACAGGACAGTGTGGCCCTGGCCAGTTTGGCTCAATGGGTCAGCCTGGTAACATGAAGGCTCGCAGGTTCAATTCCGGTCATGGCACATGCCTGAATTATGGGCTTGGTCCCCAGAGCGGGCAGGCAGGAGACAACCAATCGATGTGTCTCTCTCACCTTGATGCTTTTCTCTGTCTTTCCCTCTCCCTTCCACTCTCTCTAAAAATCAATGGAAAGATATCCTCGGGTCAAGACCGGTTTGGCTCAGTGGTAGTGCGTCAGCCTCTGGACTGAAGGGTCCCAGGTTTGATTCTGGTCAAGGGCATGTACCTTGGTTGCGGGCACATCCCCAGTGGGGGGTGTGCAGGAGGCAGCTGGTTGATATTTCTCTCTCATCAATGTTTCTAGCTCTCTATCCCTCTCCCTTCCTCTCTGTAAAATATCAATAAAATATATTTTTAAAAAATATATATCCTTGGGTGAGGATTAACCAAAAAACAAACAAACAAGACAGAGAAGTGTGATGAAAACTCTAACACAGAAGAAAATGTCTAATATTAGGAAAATGGATGAGTACATTTTGTTGCACTCATACACTAGAATGTTACATAACATCGAAATAAATGAACTGCTGCTTCATGACACCATAAAGAAATCTGAGGCAAAATGCTGAGTGAACCAAGTGATAAATAAGAGAGTACATATTGAATGATTCTATTTATATGAAATTCAAAAATAGGTAAAACAAATCTAAGTTTGCAATTGAAAAACTATACTATTTCATATTTCAATATTTTGTACTATTATTTCATGCCTGGATTATTGCCTCCTCTCTTGTTTGCCTGCTCATTGCTCAAGCCTTAGCTCCATGAGGACATTCATAAAATCCTTCCTTACCCTCTGCAGAGTATCTCTGGAAACTGCTTACCAAAAACTATTAAGAGGTTTTCTTATACAAGAAGGATTAGCTATCTGAGAAAATGGATTTTTTAAAAAGAGATTTACTGTTCATTATATACTTTCTTGTTGTATGGCTTACCTATTTAAAGTAGAATTTAGGGAAAGAATAAGGATAAGTAAAAGTTAGGTGTCTAACCTACCAATTTACCATATTTAGGAATAAAGGTGGGGGGGCATTCTCTAAGCACCCCAGAAGCTTTCCTCCTCCCACTTACCCCAACCCAGAAACCAGTTTGCTTTTGCATTTTCCTTTCTTTTTTTTTCTTTTTTTCTTTTCTGTTAATCCTCAGCCGTGGATGTTTTTTCCACTGATTTCCAGAGAGAGTAAAAGAGAGGGAGGAGGGAGAAAGGAAAGAAAGAAAGAAAGGACAGAAAGAAAGAAAGAAAGAAAGAAAGAAAGAAAGAAAGAAAGAAAGAAAGAAAGATCAGTGTGAGAGAGACACATTGATTTGGTTGCCTCCCACATGCTCCCTAACCAGGGCCAGAGATAGAACCTGCGACCCAGGTATGTGCCCTTGACCCAGAATCAAATCCAAGACCTTCAGTCCATGGGGCGATGCATTAACAACTGAGAACACCAACCAAGGCCAATTCTTCTTCCTCTTTTTTTTTTTTCTTAAGGCATTGCAAAAAGCTCAATGAAGCTAGGAATAATAAGTCAGAAGGAGTTCTTTTAAAAATGTTGTGGGCTCGCCACAGTAAGGTGCTTATATAAATTTATGTAAAGCTCTTACATGAGAGCACAGCTTATAAAAATAGAAGTTACAAAGCACAGACTTCAGTGATTACCCAAGTAAACATAGCAGTGGCTCAAAGTTTCCCAGACGGACTCTTTGGTTCCTCATGTCTATACTGTGTGATAAGGCATCCTTCTATGATGAAATATCCATCACTTCATCTGGGCTTCAAATCAACTCCCAAGTTCATGTTGGATCCAGTTACTCATTCTTAGGTGTCTACTGTAGAAAAATTATTAAGCATGTGCACCAGGAAATATGTTTTTTAAAAAGTTAATATTAGCCCACCAGGAGTGGCTCAGTGGTTGGATGTCGACCTATGAACCAAGATGTCATGGATCAATTCCTGGCAGGACATATGTCCAGGTTAGGGGTTCAATCCCTTTGGGGCATGCAGGAGGTAGCCGATCGATGATTCTCTTTCATCATTGATGTTTTTTTCTCTCCCTCTCTCTCCCTCTCCCTTCCTCTCTCTGAAATCAATTTTTAAAAAGAAAAGAAAAGTTAATACTAGGGTTATATTGTGGACCCTCAAAATGCATATATTGAAGTTCTAACCTTCAGGACCTCAGAATGTGACCTTATTTTGAAATAGAGTTGTTGCAGATGTAATTCCCTAAGTTAAAAAGAGGCCATACTGGAGCAAGTAGACTCCTAAACCAATATGACTGGTACTCTGATAAAAATAATGCTATGTGAGGAGATAGACATGCACATAGGAAAACTCTCTGTGAAGACTGGAGTTATGCTTCCACAAGCCAAGGAAATATAAGATTTTGGAGAGAGGCCTGGAACATATTCTTCCCTAGCATCTTCAGAGGGATGGTGGTCCTGACAGCACCTTGGTTTTGAAGTTCTAACTTCTAGAACTGTGAGGCGATTAATATCTATTGTTCTGAGTTGCCCAGTTGTGCTGCCTTATTATGGCCAACCTATAAACCAATACAGGTGAGAGTGACCAGTATTAAAATATTGAACTAATTGTCTATCACTTGATGTATAGGCATTGTTACTGCTCTGAGTCTTCTAGGCACCCCTGGCCTACCTTCCCACCTAACCTGTTTCTTGGGACTGATGGGCTTCTTCCATAATACAAAAACTAAAGGTCAAAGGTCTTGTGGACTCAGCAAACTACATCTTTCAAACTGCAATCACCTATTCAGGCCAGTTACGCTCTCTTTGCAAGAAAGGCTAAAGAACATACCCATTCTCCTCAGCTCACTGTTTCTCCATTGCACCTTAAGATACAGCCACATCCTCTTTACATTGTAAGGATTTTACCACTAAGGCCTCTGGAGAAAATATAAACGATTACATATTAATCAGCATAGGGATGTAATGAATATTCCAAAATCTACACAATTCTCTATAGTTCCTGGTTCCCATCTAAAAGAGCTCTTTTAGTAGTGTGTGGGTTAAAGTCACCTGCCCAATGATATAGACCTGAAGATCTAACACATGTTCCTAGCTTATATCTTTGCCTATTCAATATTCTCTCATCTCAAGTGGCATTTTCCAACTCTGGTTTCTGCAGCACCACGTAAAGCCTTCGCCAAGGGACATGGGACATACAAAGCCGCCCCTACCTTAGACAGTCATAGAAAGCTCAGGTGGAGTTGCTGCCTCTGTTACCATGAGGCAAAGGAATGGAGATGCCTCCTGACTCATAAATGAAATGCCAAAGGCTATGCTTTCATTGTAGAGCCCCCTCAAAAATGGATGTGATCCATGACCTCACCACACTAGATCTATCAACAGCTCACTGTGATCTTAGGGAAAACTGCTTTGGGAAAATAATATTGTATAAAGCATTCCTGCTTAGTTGAAATAGTCACCCATGCAGGCCTGTGATAATGCCTGTCTGAGAGGCACATTGATGTGAACTACTGTTTTAATAGGGGCCTTGACTTTCCAGGAAGATCCTTTTTCAGAACCTGTATTCATGCTTTTCAGTTGCCATGGACACAGGCAGCTGTATGAGTATGAAGCTAGCTTTTAAGGTAAGCAGCCAAAAGAGACCTGTACTGAAGCAGATTTCAGCTTGCCTAACAAGTGATAATATTTCCTAAATCTGATACTCCCAACTATTTGAGGAAACTGACACTGTAGTTTATTTGCTTCCAATAACACACCAAAAGTAGTATTAGTTACATGAATAAATTAATGAGTGAATTGTCTACTTAATAGGTATAAATTGAGGGCCTATGTGTGACAGGCATTATGCCAACGGGTAGAGATGCAAAAATGAATAAAATATGGTTTTGCCTTCAAAGATATAACTTCTTTGTGAAGAAGGAAAGCATACATTATGGTAAGTTTTAAAATAGAAAAGTTTTATATTCCATGAGAGGAACCATTCCTGGGAAAGAGGGCAGTGCCAAGGAAGGCCGCATAGGAGTGGGGGAGTGGCAATGGACCTAAGTCCTAATGTATGAGTGGGCTTAACTCCAATATATTTGAAGATCAAGAGTATTCCCAGGAGAAGGAAGAGTACGTGATCAATAAAGTCATAAAAAGTGAGAATGTTAGAGACCTACAAGAACTATTTCTCATTTGGACAGACAGTTCTACCAATCCTCAAGTACCAACCAGTGATGACTCTGATGTCTAGCAATTCTAATAATCCAGAAGTGGCTATGAATTTGCAGAGGGCTACCCATCACTGGGCCAAACTCTGACCAAGTCCATGCAAGTGATCTCTTTATGGAATACACCATCTTCAGGGGGGAAAACCTAGTAAGGTAAATGCTTCATATGACATCAAGATTAGCAAACACAGTTTTCAGTAGTTTTTGGGGACTCACTTCAGAGAAATAATATCTAGACTAAGAAAAATAACCAGAAAATTCATAAATATAATAATCACCTTATTAGCCCTCTGCTCCCCCCAATAAAAGCTCATCCAACTATTATAGCACTCCTATGAAACAGGAAAGTATAATAATTTACAGTAATGCCTCTAGTCAAGGAACCTAGTTAAGTGTTCAAGTCTACTGTTTGTTAAGGTAACCTGTAATTATGCTACAAATTTTATCATAAAAAAGTTAAATATTAAAAATCCTTGTTTATTCAAGATGTTAATTTCTACTTATTTTTAAATTGTGTTTCTGGGAGGCCTGACTGGAAAAACTGATATATCAGTTTATTTTTACTTACCTGCTGATTAGTGAAGCAGATGTTGTTGGCTCCCTGCTCTATGACTCTTTGGTGTGATGAATAAGGTCATGAGGTTAATCAGAAGACAACCTTCCAGGGCTCTCGCTTGTACTGCAAAAGGTGCTGAAGAGGCAAACTAGGTTAAAAAGAGTCTGAATAGTTGAAATATATATTTTATATTTCAGAAACATTATTACAACAGGATTCAAATTGAAAAGCAATTGGACGTACTAAGTAGAATTACAAAGCAAGATGAACTACACTCTGAATCATTGGAAGAAGGCTGTTCTCATAGGGACATGGGCTTAGAGTGAGTTTAATGGAAAGTTTTGATTGACCTTACACATTTCTGCAAAGGTGCAGAAAAGTACAAACATATGCAATATTAATCATACACAACAAATTCATCACAGCTCGTCTCTGGCTTACCCCCCGAAGAAAAACAGAACTGCATCTCAACTCTGCTACCTGTTAAATTTTAAAACATCTGAGAGCTTGCCTATTGTGAATCACTATTTAATCTCTAAAGTATGATTGATTTATCTAGCTTTCAGAACTCAAATTAGCTTTGAAATTCAAATAAAGCAAGTCAGTATAATTTCTCTCTAACAGGAGTTTTTAGAGAGCAAGGATAACACTGGGAAGGCCAACTGCTGTAAATTTTCTCTCCCTCAGTTTTATAAAGTTTTTGTAAAATTAGAAATTGCATATGGTAAGTGTTTGTTTATGTAAATAATAAATAGTGATTGTTGTTATGCTAAGCATTTAAAGCTCCAGGAAAGAATTCTCATATTAAATCGTCTTTCTGCACTAAAAGATCATTAGAGAGCATTTCTGATTTAAAAATAGAGACATAGCTCTTCACTTAAAAACCTGACTCATTTCTCAAGTAACAAATAATGCCCTTAAACTTTTTGGTTATGCAATGACTAGCCTTCCTGTTCAGAAGCAGATTTACCATGAAGCTTAATCTTCCAGGGCTCTCACTTGCACTGCATAAGGCTCTGGAAGAAGCAAACAATGGATTCAATTATGTGATGTTATAAAATTTGCATAATAAATGTGTTTAGCAGAAGACAGTTGAGACTACTGAATTTCTACTTTATTTCTGTCTTACTTTTCCTTCTGTAGGGTACCAAGTACCTGCAGGTTTCTTTTTTATCCAGCTACAGAAAAGTGAACTTGGGACATATGTACTGATGTGGTTCTCCATCATTTCTACCTGTAGTTACTAAGTTATTAATAGCCAGCTATCCTGTATAGACAGAAATGTCTTCCAGAGATACCACTATTACTAACTATGCCAAATGTCCCTGTGTGTTGACATGAAGGAATAGAACAGAGGTTGTATGTTGATAGGAATAAGTTCTATAGCATCTGGTACTAGAAGTATGTGAATAATGAAGAGAGGAGAGAGAGAGTTTGAAATGTACTGAGCTGAAAGCTACCTGCAGAAAATTCTTTCAAAACCTATAACTTAGATATGAAACATATATAATAAAGGGTTTTTTCCTGAATTTAGCAACAAGCCACCAAATTTAGATATCATCACTAAAATTACTGATCAATACTTTTTAAAACTTCAATTAGCCATGATAGAAGAAAACTTAATAAGTACTATATTCTTTCTATAGATAATGTCTATATAAAAGCCCAGCAACCAGAATAGCAGAATGACCAGAATGACTGGTGGCTAAGATGTGCACTGCTGCAGCCAACCAGCCTGATCCAGACCCCAATCGATACCCCCACCCCCTGGCCGGCCTGGCCCCCAATACCTTGATTAGGGGCAGTGCTGGCCAGCAACTGCCTGTGGCCCCTTCCCTCTGCCAAACTGGCCTGATGAGCCTCCATCGGCGCAGGCCAGCCGGATCCTACCCATGCATGAATTTGTGCATCAGACCTCTAGTTATAAAATATTATCATAGGGGAAAATAGTCAAGCAATGCTTAGCCAAATAAAGATATAAAAATTATGAGGTCAGCTGTTAAAATCTATGATGAAATACGGAATTGAATTATTGATGCAGAGTTTCCCAAAGAGCATTTTTCTCAATCCCAGTTCTAGAGAAGTTCTGAAAAATAACTTTCCATTATCAAATAATTTTGGGAAATGTTGCATAGTATTACCCATATTGGTATATTTAGTGTGCATTAGCATAATGTTGGCTCTAAGATGTAATACAGTAAAATAATATTTTTATCTCTGTTTAGGATAGTGCTTCCAAAATTTATTTGACTGTGAAAACCTTTCTGCATAATATTTATGATATGTAATTTGGATAAGCTACTCTAAGGTAACATTTGAGAGGTTTAAACAAATTCTTTCCAGAAACCTGAAATACAGCATCTGCAATTAAGTAGCCCAGTTAGAACACTGCTTTGAGCTGTCCTCTTGTGGTGGTGCTGAATTTATTATTTGGAATTCCCCAGTAAACAGACACACCAGAATCCTTTTATTTAGAAGATAAAATGAAGGGATAGGAAAGTGTGAGGTTAGTTAGAAATATGTTGATATTTAATAAAATTCTTCTCAATGCAATCATGTGAAGTTGGAGATTCAGTGACTGCAAATATAAACTCATAACCAAACAAGGATCTCATTTGAGGAAAGAGTATACAAAATAGGAAAGGACCGTCACAGATTCTAAAAATAAACTATGTTCTCTGAGAGATAGAAAATAGAGTACAAATTTAGGATCTTTATTGTAAAAGGACTTAAGTTCTAGTTAAAGAAAATAATACAATCATCTATGACTTTCAAAAATATAAGGCATTATCAATAGATTTAAAAGATAAAGTAGAGACTGCAAAGCTATCGATATTTGCCAAAAAGATAGATCTCTATGGGGTCAAGGAAGACTACTTAAAGAAAATGGATGGTATAGGTCTTCTAATAATAAGTAACTGGGGATTGATAGCTAGATGCATAGATGGATGGATAAAAGAATCAAACCAATAAAAATAAAAAAATAAAAACTCAGCTTAAATAAGGAAGAAATCTGTATCAGGATATCTGGGGTAAAAATACCACCAAATGATACCTGATATTGAGGAATTTGAAATAAGAGCTGTCAGGATCTAGGCTTAAAAAAGTCAAAAAAAAAAAAAAGCAAGGAAAAAAATATCAATCAATCTCAAAAGCCCCAATGCTTATGCAAAATGGATCAATTTATTTCAATTTCATAAATAACTACAGCCCAAACCCTTTGTTACTAATTAGGTGATGAGGGTACAACAATTAAAAAGACACATTTCCTGAACTATAGGAACTCAGAATATAAAGATGCAGAAGAGGAGAAAAAATATATATGTATGATAAGATAGTCATTCAATCTTTAATATAAGTTAAACCCCAAATCTATAGAGTATAAAGAAGAGAATAAAATAATTTTGAATGTGGTAGTTTAAAAAGGTTTTATAAAGAAGGTGATGTGTAAGTCAAATCTTTAAGAATGAATTAGACTAAATGAGAAAGAGAATAAAAGGACTATTTCAGAAAGTCAAAACCAATAAGCAAAGAAATGGAGATGTGAGAGTGAACCCAACAATCAAAGAATGTTGAGGAGCAAATGTAGCTATGAGGTGCAAGTGGCAGGGAATGAAACTAAAAACGTACTTTGATTAAAAAAGAAAAAAAAAACTCTAAAGGATCTTGAATGTCTTATTAATGAGAGATATATGTGGAGAAACATTATGATTAAGGCTGTTTTAAAAGTTCTCAAACCATTTCCCTCTATAGAACACTCAGGAGCTAATTCAGAGAACACAAAGACAAGAAAATAAGTCATTGCTTCCAAATTCCATATCCCAAATCCATTTTTGAGAAGCTTCTTTGTATATTATTTTATAGTAAGCTTCCACTTGGGGTTTGTTTTGAACAAAGAGATCCACAATTTTTAAAAGTGCTTACTACCTAAAGATTTGGAAAGATAACTGGCTTCAAATACACAGTACTTTGGAAAGGCACAGATACTTTAGGGAGATGTTGTAATAATTTAGCTAAGATATTATAAACCCTTCACTAGAGAAATCAACACTAGTATCAAACAGAAAAAAATAGTTTTGAATTATAAATTATAATAAGTAGGAACTGTCTGCATAATGAATGTGGACAGTGAGGTGCAAGATGAACCAGCAGTGATGACTGCAAGGTTTAAGCTCTAGGGCATAAGGCTCAGAGGTTAAAGAAAAGATAAACAATGGGTCCTGTTCAATTTTTATATGCTGATTTTAGATAAAGACATATAGTTGGGTATTTCAGGAAACAAATATGGGTTAGAGAGATATTTGAGTGTTCAACTGAAAAAGAGTATATATGCACCTTCAACCCCGAAGGAAAAATGAACAATGTGAGAAATATTAAGAGTAAACATTAGCTAGGCATTTAATTTATGCCAATAACTGTGCTAAGAGTTTCAAGTGCATTGTTTTGTTCAATTTCATATGAATTCCATGAGTAAAGACTATCACAGTTGAGGAGCAGAATAATGTCTTGATTAACATCTCGAGTAGAACTACCCAATATTCAAATCCTGGCTCGGCTCTTGCTATTTGTTTCATTTGAGGCAAATTATTTCAAATGTCTCTGTTATCTGTAAAATGGGGTAAATAATCCCAGATCTGTGATACAAAATGATTTAATGCATATAAAGTGTATATAGCAGTTCCTGGCATATGGTAAATGTTCAATAAATATGGGGAATAGTTTTCACCTTTTTTTTTTTTTTTTTACAGATAATAGGAGCTAAGTCATGAAGAAGTTAATTAACTACCAAGGACACGACATTAAATAAATGGACAAAATAATTTACTCCCAAGCCTACTCTTTAACCTTTATAAGAGCCTGATTCACATGGAGGAGAGAAAAAGGCCAAGACTGTAACCTTGGGGAATGCCTCATTAAGACAATAAGCAGGAACCAGAACGCTAGTTAAATAGACTTAGAAGCTG
Source organism: Pipistrellus kuhlii (assembly GCF_014108245.1). Classification (NCBI taxonomy): domain Eukaryota; kingdom Metazoa; phylum Chordata; class Mammalia; order Chiroptera; family Vespertilionidae; genus Pipistrellus; species Pipistrellus kuhlii. Next base: position 2,491,226 of record NW_023425438.1, read on the forward strand.
TGATCAGGCTACCAGGAAAGTCCAGGGAGGATATTGTCACAAAGCTATTGGGGAAGGGGGGTGATCAATAACTCCAAAAGCTTCAGAGAATTTAAAATAGAAATGGTAATTTGAGAGGCTGCTAGATTCAGCAATCAAAAAATTCCTGAAAACCTTTAAGAGAAGATTGAGCAGATCAGACAGGACAAATGCCAAACAGAACTATTTTTAAAAAATGGAAGGAAAAGAAGGAAATAAGAGCAGTAAATGCATAAGTATTTTAAAAATGGAGGAGAAAATGTCAATTTAATGGTACAACCTAAGGGAAATCTTAGGCAGGTTTTCATAGAATGAGGAAGTCTTAGCCAATTTCCTATGTCGAAACAGGAGTGTGATGGTGGAGAGAGTGAAGATGCCAGGAAGATCAGTGAATTATGACCAAGGAAGATGTAGGAGCACAAAGACGAGAGACCACAGCAACACCCTTTGGCTTTGGAAAAGAAAGACTCTTGTCACTTTGAGTCAAGACAGAATGGAAGAAATATTTAATCCTTAATGCATGAGGGAAAGGGTGAATTTTATCCCTTAGCGGCTTCAGATTTTTTGTGCGAAGGAAAAGATTAATTTGTAGCATCAAAAGGGATTATACCGGGACCTTGAGGAAACATGAAAACTTCTCCGCAAGAATAAGAGGAAGATTGCTGAGCAACTGTGAAGGACCTGCTGAGCGCAAACAACTGATTAAGTAGCTTGTAAAAAAGTGGGAAAGATCATGAATCTCTCATCTACAGCGTAAGTTAAAGGAAGACAAAGTGATATAAACAACTCACATCAATGGAAATGGTACTTTTAGTCCATACATTTTTTTCATAGAAAGAAGAGCTACAGAATGCTAAAATGCATTTGACTAAGGCATAATACATGAATATGTATAATGGATTGCAATACTTGTCTGGAACTGTTTGTAGAGGTACAGGCATCACAGTATCATTTTCAGACATTTCATTCCCATGACATATATGTGGAAACTTCTAGAACAAAGATTTAAATTCTGACTCTGCTAATCACTACTTGTTCATGGCCTAACCTGGTCAAAATGTTTCCTTCCTCTGAGCTTTAGTGTTCTTAACCTATAAAATGGGGCTACATTAGAAACTTTCTAAAGATTACTCCAGTTTTAAGATTGTGTGAATGTATATTACAAAGTAGTAATAACATACACTGCCTTCCCTTCCCACCTCCCATGCCTACAGAGATCTGCCTTTTGAAGTTGGCCTTGCTTTTAAGCTGACATTGAAGTAATATGTTAGTTAGAGCTCCCAGGACACAGACATGCCTCACTGACCCCTTGCAGCTGGGAAGCTAGGGCTCAAAAAGAAGCTGTTTCATCTTATCTCTCTCTGCAGCTCTCTCTGCTACTTAATCTGCATGGAGGGAGATAAGGTTTCACAGCTCCAAAGGTTCAAGGGGTCATTCCAGATGATAAACTAGTTTCTTTGAGTCCCTATTCCACTTGGCCTAGTGGATTTAAATAGTCTCTTCTACAATTATATTCTGGACAAATGATAATTTATATATAAATGTATTATATATAAATAAACTTGTGGAGGCTCATATTACAGATCAGGAAGAGTTGATCTAAGCTATGTAACACCTCACTATAAGGATTTAGAGCTAATGGTGGCAATGTAAGGGGGTGACCAAAGGGAAGGTAGGTCCTCAGATGTAAGAAGCTATTATAGGGTTAAGCCTTGGACTGGCCTACTGGCAAAGCTGCACAAACAAGTCCCAGCTTAATGGGCACAGCCCTCTCAGCATAATTAAGCTTGATCTTGTGATGCTCCCTAGATCTTTCCTGGGTAGCTAATGGGTTGTGGGAGGTGCTGTCAAAACAAGTAAAATTTACAAGAACATTGTAAATTACCTTGTTTGCCCCTGACTATAAATAAAGCATCAGCTTTGCCGTCTGGATCTGTTCTGTGGCCTCAGCCAGGCACAGAAGAACCACCTGGACCCAGATTATTCTCTGTCTGTCTTTTCTTCATCCTTCACCGCCCTCTAGCAGGCTTTTGGAACCCTTGACTGTGCTGGCGGCACACTCAGATAATTATGTCTCAAGATCAGCACATTGCTTTGTAACAATAGAAGATATGACCCACCGGAGTCATGTGAATTGCCTTCTTTACTCCTCCCCTCCAAGAGACCATATCTCTACCTATTTTACCTGGCAGGTCCAGGAACAACTTTTCTCAGTCAACTGTGATTTATTTTCCTTCATTTTCATCCACAAGGCAGGTGAGCGGAGAGCTTAGCACATTGTAGGCACTCCATAAATATTTTTTGGAAAATAAGTGACTGGCTAAATCTCAACCTCTCAATGCACAAGGAGTCACACTTTGAGATTTTACTCAACAGAAAGCATTTTTCCACATTTGGAGTAAATTGTCAACATATGGTGATACAGCACTTAGGGGTGTTGTGGGGGCTAGTGCTTTATTTGGGTTTCTGACTGGGGTTCTTAGTGCAAACTCACCATACTGATAACCATGGATACTTGGTAAACACACTCACAGCTGAATTTATAATATGCTTTCCTGCATATGTTTTCCATTAGCCTTCCTATCCTGGCCAGAGGAAAAAAGGTTGATTTACAGATCTACTACCAATGATTCAAATGCATTAGAAAATATTGTTCACAGTGGTGTCAGTGAGTAATTCCACTATTAACACTGTCTCCTGACCTAAAGCACATGCATTTGTAAAAATGTTTTCTCAAAGCTCAATAATTTATATATCCATTGAATAAATGTGCACTTACTTCCATTTGAAAGTGCAATTGCAAATTTTATTTACTCTGAAAGGTGTCTAAATTGGTATCAGGAAAAGATTCAACGCAAATCAGAAATGTCCACTCATAGACCCACTGGTTTTAAAAATGGAACTCCCATTTGACCCAGTAATCCCACTTCTAGGACTATATTCCAAGAAACCAGAAACACCAATCAGAAAGGACATATGCACCCCTGTGTTCATAGCAGCACAATTTACCATAGCTAAAATTTACCATAGCTAAGTTTTGGAAACAACCTAAGTGCCCATCAGCAGATGAGTGGATTAAAGAACTGTGGTGCATCTATACAATGGAATACTATGCTGCTATAGAAAAAAGGAACTTTTACTACCGTGTTTCCCCGAAAATAAGACATCCTCCAAAAATAAGACCTAGTGCATGGAAAGATAAGACATCCCCTGAAAATAAGACCTAGCGCAACTTTGGGAGAAAAAATTAATATAAGACTCTGTCTTATTTTCGGGGAAACAGGGTATTTGCAATAGCATGGATGGAACTGCATTATGCTAAGCAAAATAAGCCAGTCAGAGAAAGATAAATATCACATAATCTCACTCATTTGTGGGATATAATGATCAATAAATTTAATGAACAAGAATAGATCCAGAGACAAATGTCAGGGGTCTGGGGCAACCAAAGGACTTACATGCATGCATATTAGCTCAACCAATGGCCACAGACTCTGGGGCAGTGGGGGCCTGCCTAGGGTGGGAATAGCTGGGGCAAGGGCGTCAATTGGGGAAAAAGGAGACATATGTAAAACTTCAGACAATAAATAAATTAATTAATTAATTAAAAACAAAAAATTAACTGACATAAAAATGAAAAATTGAGACATTGATAGAGTACTACCATTTTACAGAAAAGCCATGATAAAAGAATAAGAAAACACTTTTTTACAGAATAAATAATGGCTCAAAACATAATCACAATTCCCTGTTGATGACCACTGGGGAACTTACATAGAGATATGATTGATTCCATGCTGCTTAAATAATCATGCTCTTTTTACTGATATAAAATTATGTAAAAAGCCATAGTCTCTCCCTCTCTCTCTCTCTCTCTCTCTCTCTCTCTCTCTCTCTCTCTCTCTCTCTACATATATATATGTGTGTGTGTATATATATATACCCACACACATTATTAAAGTTTCCATTAAAATCCCAATAAATAAAAATTCACTCACTAAGACACCTTCATCTAAATCTATTCCAACCCAGATACCATCATACTTCATACTTGGATGATACTGACATGTGCTATAAACTATGAAATTATAAATTATTTAATAGCATTTAAACACACAATAATGCTGTTTTTGTTTGCAGTTTGCTTTTTTTTCTGCACACTGTTGCTAAGAGACTACTGTAGAAAAAGTCAAATGCCTTGGATTGTCAGAATATTAATCCATATTTAAGAATGAATAAAGATTAATCTTCCCAGCATGCCTATAACATATAATCACCTTGCTCAAAACACTTTGATGGCTCCTTCTATGTTTAAAAACAACTTAACCTCCTATCATGCTGTGATCTGATCCTCATGTATCTTTCCTGCTTATTACCCTTTGGATACTCCTCTTATCTGCTGTATTCTGCATGCTGGTATCAGACTCTGCACTCTGGAGATGGGAGAAAGCTTTAATTTCTTTTTGTTGGGAGAGCCATTCCATCTCAAGGTCCAGAATGAAAGTAAATCTTGATTTGGACAGTGATGTGACAATTACTGGGAATATGACTCTCCGAGGCATTACTATTTAATCATGCCTGCCTAAGAACATGTGAGATACATCTTAACCAGGGGGATACATCAGCACTTTCAGCTTTGCTTCAGGTAACTAGCTATGGATATTTCTTCTGCAGAAGCTCATCTGAGTGGCCAGTATGCAAATGCAGGCATTAGCAGCAATGAATGTAACCGTGAGTATTCTCCAGTTTTATACTACTCAGCTGGTTTGGGGCAACAGAAGATGAGAGAAAGAGCATCCAGTTAGGTAGAAATACTTTTATTCAATGAGAATGATTGTGAAGGGACAGGGTTAGGTGGGATGAAGAGCTGAGTTTGCTCTCATGTACACATGTCCATCATTTGTGATCTATTTTCTCACATTCTGATAATTCTAAGATATAGGCACTAATTATGAAAGTCTGATTTTTGCTCTTACATAAATCTTGGTAGTAAACATTTTCTTACAGCAAAAAAAAAAAATATCTTCTCTATTAAGCATTGCAGATTATACAAGATGAGTGTCAGCTGTGCCACCACCCACCACAGGCTGATTTCCCTCTCATTTTTTAACTGATTAGGCTGGTTGTGAATTATACAGCTTCATTGCAATATCATGTGAATGCACTTGTCTCTAGCTCTCCATAGCACACATCTGGCTTGTGAGCAATAGAAAGTACCACACTTATTACCTTCATAAAGTATTATGGAAATTGTGAAATAATATGCAAAATCTTTTGATATAACATTATAAAATCCTAATAATTATAGATTCTCATACTTAAAATGTTTTCAGTAAATATTTCTTAGACAAATAGATGAATGAATTTCAACTATGTCAACATAGGTATGAAAATGGCTAAAAGCTAACCCTAGCTGGTTTGGCTCAGTGGATAGAGCATTGGCTTGCAGACTGAAGGGTCTTGGGTTCAATTCCAGTCAAGGGCACATGCTTGAGTTGTGGGCTCAATTCCCAGTAGGAGGCATGCAAGATGTAGCTGATCAATAACTCTCTCTTATCATTGATGTTTCTATCTCTCTCTTGCTCTCACTTTCTCTCTGAAATCAATAAAAATATATATTTTTTTAAAGACCAAAAGCTAGAAGGGAACTTGAAAAAGTAAAACATTGTGTTACAAATGGGGGATTATGGGTAATATTTTTTGGCTGAAACTATCTTTCTACATGATAGCAATAATGCTTTAATAATAATAACTTAAGTTGCCAAAACCGTTTTTGGCTCAGTGGGTAGAGTGTCAGCCTGCGGACTGAAAGGTCCCAGGTTTGATTCCGGTAAAGGGCATGTACCTTGGTTGAGGGCACATCCCCAGTAGGGGGTACACAGAAGGCAGCTGATAAATGTTTCTCTCTCATCGATGTTTCTAACTCTATCCCTCTCTCTTCCTCTCTGTAAAAAAAAAAATCAATAAAATATATATTTTTTAAAATAACAAGTTTATATTTGATACAGCTTATCAAGGATTGTTGAACTAAGCATATGCCTAACCCTATGGAACACACAAGGTACAGCCTCTTGTCCTGGAAAACCACATTGACTCCTGGAAGATTAGGATAGAATCATGAAATAGAGAAGTCCCATGCAGATCATGACTTAAGGGGATGCCCAAATGAGCAAGCAATACACAGAATCAATGGAAGCAAAAGGAGCTCTAGGTCACGCACCGGGAAAATCTATAGAGTCCTAAACACTCCGGCGAAGCATTCGTGCTGCCTGCTGAATCAATTAGCAGCTGGAGCTGAAATCAGTGCAGCAGCCACTAGAACAGTCTTCAGCTCTGGGCTGCCGTTACACGCATCGATTTCTCATAAGCTGGGAGGTTTGCATCACCTTACACTTATCATCTCAGCCCCTCTGTGGCGCCAAGGTGTCAGGCACAGAGTCGTTGTTTGTTTGAACTCAAGGATTGTTACTGCTTTCTAAATCTGCAAGTGCCACGGGAAGGAAAATGTCACATACAGTCTTTTAGGCAACTGCCAATCATTATTTAAGTGCCACTACTGGGTTGGCACATGAGTCAATCTTATTTAGAGTAATCAAACTGGTTCTTACTGGTAATCCTGAAACTCAAAACTCTCCCTATTTAAGGTGGCCCCAAATGACCTTCTATCTTCTTCTCTTAGCACATATTCCTTTCTCCCACTTCGCTCCTATAAATCTAGTCCCATCAGTCTACTTGACATTCGCCAAATAGACTTTCAGCTCTTCAGCCCATGGAAATTTTCTCATCTAGCCTTTTGCCAACAAATCTTTTAAGAGCTTGCTCAAGTATTACCTACCTCACATTACCTATTCAAACTAATTTCTCTTCCTCCCTCTTCTAACCTATTATACCTATTAAATATTTTCTTAAGTATGTTTCACGTACTTGATTATTAGTTTCCAGAGAGTCAATCCAATTTATCCAACACTGTGTCTTGGATACTGCATAAACAAAAAGAATATTCAGGCTAATGCAGCACTGTAAAAAAAAAAAAGTGTTCATGTGAGCACCAGAATTATTGGACCCGTAGGCAGGTGTGGTCCACAGGTCAAGATGCTGATTTATAGCCATACCTGGAAGGAGGTCATTAACTTGAAATTGAAAAGATGATGAAAGGATTGAGAATGACAGCAGCTACAATCCAAAGCCTCACTGTAAAGAGGGTGTTACATGAATACTAACAATGACGACAAAGAACAAAAATGTGGTCAGAGCTCAAATCTTGAATGTTTCGTCCAGAGGAAACATGGCTGCATTTCTGCTTCAGAGTGCTTGTATCACTGACCACGTTAGTAATAGCTTTTCATATCAGCTCTGTGACAAGCTAACGAAGGTTGCAGGGCTGCAAATGACTCCCTGCATTGTGTTGCTCTTCCATTATTTGACAGTTCTTCATAAAATCTCATCAAAGGATGAAAACCAACAGCGAGTTAAAGGGACAGAATACTAAAAGGGAGAGCAGGGTTTCCTCTCTTAGAATGGCAGGAACAGTGGCAGCCAGCAAAGGCAACTGGCCAGCAGTTTCAGGAGAAAGCTGAAGGGAGAGAAAAGGATTTCCAGGTATATGGAACACACACCTGGAGATCTCAGAAACCACTGGGAGACACTTTCAGGAGCTAACTATTTGACAAATTTATTTTGAACTTGTTATACAACTGGATTTACTTGACAATGTCCAGAAAGCTCGGAGTGGGCAAGCAATTTACCAAATGTGATATTTTTATTTCCCCAACAGAACAAGTATTTTTAAAAAGTATGTCATATGGGCCAGACACTATCCTTCATAAATCCTGATGACTTTAGATCTTGAACCCAGTAACTCTCTCACAAATTCAGAATCCTACACACTGTGTCAAGATGACTTCAAAATCCAAATAAAGAAAGGCATTTAAAGTTGGTCCCTGAGGTCCCTTTATTCTCTAGTGTTCAAAGGATATAATGCATTTATCCCTGGGCAAAGTGGAACTGATGCTTGAGAAGAGACTAGTAATGTCAGGGAGGAACTCCAGGTATTTAAAAAAAAAAAAAAAAAAGTGAAAGATTGAGCAAGAAAAGTAACAGCCCATGTTTGTGTTTCAGTTCAGGTCAAAATTTTAAGATGTTTCTGATTCTGAATATGTTAGGTCTTCCAGGTTCAGAATAAGTGATGTTCAAAGAAGTTTTGCCTTATGGGGAAATCACAAGCAATACATGCCATGAAAATGTTATGATAGTGTTAAGTACAGACTGCCCTCAGAGAGCAGAAAAAGCATACTACCACAACCTGGGTAATTAGACCCCTCCCCCCAGCTAGGCCAACCCAATCAACCCCCATTGGGACAAGCCTGTCGGACCCCACAGCTGCACAAATTCATGCATCAGGCCTCTAGTAAAGAAATAAATCCTATGTAATAAAAGTGTAGTATGCAAATTGTCTCCTTGACCGCGAGTTCTTCTGGGAGTTCAACCAGGGGACAGAGCCAGCTGGGGGAAACATAGTGAGGTCCTGGCTGGTGGCAGGCAGCTGGAGGAATGGAGAGAGGCCCTGGCCAGTGGCAGGTAGCTGGGGGAAGGGAGGGTATACCCTGCCAGCCACCACCAGCCATGAGGAACCCTACCAGTGCACTGGGCCTCTAGTAAATGAATAACTAAATAGTGACATCACTAGAACATGATAATTCCTTTGGGGGGGGGGGGGGAGAATCCAGCAATAGGCAAAGATTTGAATAAAAAAGAAAAGGCATAGAAGAAAATAAGTGATGATAGCATGTATCATGGTGTCTTTAGGTTAATAGCTAAACTTTGAGATATGTCAAATATTTATTTCTAGGGAGATCTACATATTTCCAAGTAAGGGATCACACTGAGCAAGATGGATATCCTAAAGCTGAGTCATTTAAGAGTTATTTTGTGATATGACAGTTTGATATATTTTATATCATTATAATGAATTCTCCCTTTCCCAATTAAATTTTATAACTACTGGCATTCCCAATTAGAGATGTTTTCCCCATTTTAACAAGCAGTCTGTTCTCCATTGACTGGGAAACCATAGGGAAATTAATGTTTCTATTGTTCTGCAACCTCTGCAGAATTTTCCATATTTCATGGAACCAGAAGCTTGCACAGTTTTAAGTACACTTTGAGGGGAGGACAGATGGGGAGGCAGGCAGCCACATGTTGTTTTGGACTAAAGGATAAAATAATAATGGGAAAAGTGCTTAGAAAAGTGGTGAAAGGTCAGGTCAGCCATGCATTTGAATGCCAAGTCAAGGATCTTGGGCATTTCAAGGAAACTCATGAGGTAATCATTATATAATAGTAGATTTATGGTAATTTTTAGAAACTTATTTTAATGTTTAGCTTAAATGTGATCCCTTTTCTAGATGGTGAAGCAATACACCATGGGCTCACACTATGAAAGTTTAATGCAAACTCAGTTTTTCTTAATAATACAGAATCCTTCAGGGTTTGGAAGCCATTTTGTTTCCTGTAATTTTATTCCTTGCCACTTAAAACAAATCTGGATGCATAATGGGAAGTGATTAGCTAATATTAATATTGTATTTCAGTGTGAGTCTTCTGCCCTTTTCTCAAATGCAAAACAAAGAGATTTCACATCTAAAAATAATGATGTTATGTTAGTAAAGCAATTAAACAGACTGGAGAATTATACTACCAGGTACTCAGTGATTGTACATATATGTAATCAGTCAAAGCTTAGTTAGGAGTCAGAAACTACATCTCATAATTATTTGTAAAATAAATAATTAACTAGATAAAAAATAGACTAGATAACTGTCCTACTAGAATACTCCAGGACTCTGGGCTATCTTTTTCTTCCATAATTCTTTTTTTCTATAACATTTGGCTTAACAATTAGCACATCAGAATTCTGATTCCTATTTCAGGGAGTTGGTATTCATTTACTGTCTCATACTCATTCTTCGCACATATAAGACTGGCAGATTGAAGCCTTAACTAAATTCATCATACTAAAAATTAATTGGATGTCTTCCTTTGGAATTCTTTATGGCTCAATTTAATTTAATTGAGTGTCTTATCACAGGCAAGGCCAGTAAATCATTTTCAAGGAAGGGTAAGATCAAATTCCATGAAACTAATTATCTGAAAGAATGAAGTTAGTGCAAATTTTGATATTAGGGTGAAGTTTGTGTCTAGATAAATCATGTGAAGAATGCATAGAAAAAGTATTTTCATATAACATATACACAAAAAATAACACTAAAGTCACACAAATCAGAGACAGAGGATTAATCCATTTTATCCTTGTTTTCTCAATCCAACACCAGATCAAAAAATAAGGGAAGCCTGATAAATTCTATTTCCCAACCTTAAAAAAGAAACCCAGGAGCTAGAATTGATGCTTGAGGGTTCCACTCTTATTCTCCTAGACATTGCTATTCCTTAAGGCACCCGTGAGAGACAGCAGTACAATCCGTTTTCATCAAAGGAAGAAAGAAAAGATTGCCTGAGATTTGTACATAATTAAGGATATGGCAAGACATTTGTTGGGCCTTTGAAGCAATACCATTTTACTTATAAACAGTTTAGAGGATTAATATTTATGGCCCTTCAACCTCTTCGACTGGCCCTGAAAGAAATTGGATTTCCAACCAAATCCATTTTCAAGAAGAGAGCTATTCATTCTAATAAAACCACCTGGTAAGTATATTGAGTAGAGGGGGGAGGGGGGAAGCCTTTTGATGAACAGAGACATTTTGTCCACAAGAATAACAGCAGCCCCAGTGAGAGTTAAGCTTGGCTGTTTCTGATCTCACTTGAATTTTTTCTAGCTCTTAAAGCATGCACATAGTGTTACACAAGTTTAATTAACCAATGGGCCAATTTCAGCCTGGATACTTGGAGGTATGCGGTGATGGGTAAAGAAGAAATATTCCATAGACCCCTTCAAAGTAATTTCAACTTGTAATATATAGCCCTAGCACCAGAATTAACATGGAGCAGATGTGAAAAGGTAAGAAATGTGATATTTACATTTGAAAAAAAATGTTGTATATATTTGTAGAGAAAAGAATAGCACATGCCATGTAGAACATTATAAAACTGAACGCAATTAGAAATTAAAAACAGCCTGCTAACTAAGACAGTAAGTTGGGCAAGTTTAAATGAATTTCCTGTAGCAGGATAGTGTGTATGATGAAAAGAATGTGAATTCAAAAGTTTGAAGGGAAATATGAGATGAGCTTTAAAACTGGGAAGTGAGGAAGAAAGTATTAATGATTTGCCCTTGATCCTGACTTATCTAGAGTTAGTGAATGGTGGCAATAGTCACTGAGATGTAGAACAAAAGAACAAGAACTGGGAGACAATATGATGGGTTGATTTATATGCAGTATGTTTATATGTTCTATGGGGCATTTAAAGAAAAAGTCCAGCAGCAGTCCAATAATGCATCGGGAGTCCAATAGGCATACATAAGCTAGAGACAAAGAATTTACAGTTGCTAGGGAATTAAGATTAGTTCAGAAGACTTAAATCTTTGCTTTTCTTCAGATTATTTGAGTTAACTATCTCGTATGACTACAGCAAACTCAAATCTTGTTTTGAAAGAAAGATGTGTTGTATTTAACAATGCATAGACAAAATGCAGCAATAATTCAAATATGTGATTGCTTTAGGAAAGGCATTTCCAATGTACACCTGTCAGATCAGCTGTAACAGGGGCCTCAAACTAATTTTTAGTTATATCTGGCCGCACTTCCGGAATAAAGTCCCTGAAAAGAATCAAAGCTGGCTTTCTGTAGGCCAGGTAGCATATAAACCTGAGTTTTCTAATTTGGTAAATTCAGAGAAATATTCTATAAAATTCAGTACAATTGGGGCCTGTCCTGCTCTGGATCTTGGGTCCCTCCATCAAAAACTAATCAGTGGAGTGTAGATGTGAGATTTCTCCTAGGTGATCCACAACTAGCACCCAAAGCATAATACAAGTAATAATACAAATAGAGCATGGAGGGGGGAAAACACAGTCTCTCTCTCTGTCTCTTTCTCTCTCTCTCTCTCTCTCTCTCTCTCTCTCTCTCTCTCTCTCTCTCTCTCTCACACACACACACACACACACACACACACACGCATTTCAGCCTTCAAGGACTATATCATACATAAGCATGGCTAATTCCAACTAAACTTGGAGAAGATCAGGTTAGCAAATTATACACTAGACATTTGTACTTCATTAATTCAGTGTGTAATAGACAGTGTGTGGAAAAATAACTCAATAAGGACAAGATGAAACTCCCTAATCTCAAAAGGAAAGAAGAAAAACAGGCATTTCTCTAGCTCTTAAAAGACCTCTCATGAGGTCTTTATAAGTGGACAAAGCACATAACCCTGGGAATGAAATCATTGCATTTGGATGCCCATTTCCATCTCCACTCAGTAATATCATACAGAAGAACACAGGGATAAAGAAAGTGTCCTTGTGGGCCAAGGGCATTCACATTTTTCTTAGATGCATCCATATCAGTGGGGATCCAGTCCTCATCGCCTTACACTCTGTGCCTGTTAGACTTACAGCCCTTTTACTATGAAGCTGTGCAAACAGAGGTAGGGTGAATATGGTCCGATGATTTCAAAGATAAGGCTAAAGTGTCAGACAGACATTAAACTGAAAGACGCATTAAGGTTTCTTTTGAATTGAAATTTTAATGAGAAATCTAAGAATACTCTGAGCTTTGTTATAGGTATCTGTAAAATGGAATTTTTCCTCTAAAACATATTTTGCTTAAATCAAACATATGAAACTGTGTGGGTACAGATCATATAAATTCAGCATGAAAATTCAGGATGTCTCAAAGACACATTCCAGATTCAGACATCAAAGTCATAAATCCTACTGGCAAACACCGTCTTCCTCACTACGAGATGATAGACTACAAGTTGTTTGTGTCTGTTAAATAATTCATTCTCATCAGTGTTTACAAGTTTTCCAACACAAGAGGACTTACACTTTCATAATCACACTAAACTCTCTATTTTGAAAGCAGTCGGTTTTTATAAATGCATGGGTTTATTATTCCCCAGCTGCTGTTATCAGAGTGAACAGAATCATCACTCTCTCCTAGAAACACAAAATATGAAGTCAGACACCTGTGTGGCATTAGCTCAACTAGTTATTGATCGAGGGACCTGGGGCAAGGCACACAAGTTTCCTGTTTGTGATCTCTAAAGCAGGATTAATAATACACATAAGGGAGTAAGGAAGATCAAATAAGATAAAACAGTGGCTTTCACACTCTCTTTTATGGAGACTCAAGGCATGGGGAGAGGCCAAGCACCAGAAGCCACAGCCACTTACCGTCCTTCACTGCTTGGGGTAGAGAAAGTCAGCTTTTAACTTTGGGTATCTTAGCCTCAGGCCTCCAAATTCCCAGCTCAATCATTGTAGGACTATTATCAGTGACTGTTGTTTCCAATATGAATGCTCCCTTGAAATTGCCCAATACTGTAGAGTTCATGATGCACATCCGTCTACATTATCCCATATCTAATCCTTACCATGATAAGGAAAATTATCTTTCTCCCTTGGATGCTGAAAGATTGAGGCCCTAAAAGAATAAATGGCTTACTGTAGTTCCCAAGATGAGGTGACAATTAGCTCCCAGAGAGATGTGCTCTTCCTGCCCCTCCGGGCAGCCTGCACACTCCTGTCTTCTCCAATACCAAGATACCATCTTTAATTTGGAAACTCTTTGCCTTTTCAGATGACCTATGTTTTTTACCATAAACAAGCCAACTTCTCATTTTTCTTGAAAGAATGAAACTTCCGGCTTATCTTAGGGAGAAACTGAAAGCAGCAGCTTAAAATCTGATAAGATTTATAGCATCGCCTTATGCTTCTGTTTCTGAAGCCATAAAGAACACATTGTCCGCAGACCACAAGGGTAGTCTTGCCAGCCCCAGAAGAGCACACTGGGAGGGACGACTGTCCCTAGATGGAAACAACAAATGTATCTGCATCAAGCAAAACCTGATTTTCTTGCTAATGATACTAATTTTCTTCTCCTTGGGAGGAGCAACTATCTGGATTATATTTTTGTTAGCGCTGCTCTATGCATCACCTCCTTAATCTCAAATGCCTGCCCATGGATATACTAAAACATTTTCTCTACTAACTAAATTTATTAATTCATTTACGTGTTAAACAAGTAGTAAGAACTTATTCTAACTAGAGACAGGGGTAGGCAATGTGGATACCAAGTTTATAGGAATCAGTTCAAGATGCTGGCAGTCTTATTGAGTAAAGGTTGTTTTTGCAAATATAAAGCAGAGAGGTAACTATATGAGGCACAAAGAGTTCTGAAAATTCAGTAAGGAGGGATCACTTTTGACCTAGGTTACCAGCAGCAGTGTCTGGGGTAAGACAGTCCTGATGATGCAAGTTCATGGGCAAATGGAATCTCACTCTGATAATAGGGGTGAGCCTATTCTTTGTGGAAAAAATGACAAGGCCAAAGACACAATATAAAAACCTTGGAAGACACATAATGTGATGATAAAAATATTAGATTATAGAGTTAGGGAGAATATATTTCCATCTAAGCTCCAACTTATTCATCAGCTGAATGATCTTGAACAAGTTATTTGATCTCTTTCTCTTAATTCAATTATTAAAAATAAAAATAGGTATCTTTGTAGAACCTGAAAGGCCAATTTTGACATATATGTATGAAAATTTAAAAAGTCAAAAATAGCCAAGATAGGCCCAGATGGTGTGGCTCAGTGGTTGAACTAGGAGGTCATGGCTCAATTCTTGGTCAGGATACATGCCCAGGTTGCAGGCTCAATCTCTAGTGTGGGGCATGCAAGAGGCAGCCAACCAATGATTCTTTCTCATCATTGATGTTTCTATCACTTTCTCCCTCTTCCTTTCTCTCTGAAATCAATTAAAAATATATTTTTAAAAACAGCCAAGATAGTTTGAAAAACAACGTCAGACAACTTTTTATTAGAGTGATTTTATTCAATAATAGCATCTGGTTTCTTTTGAGTGCATAAATAAACTACAGAGAAGAGTAGATGGAGGATGTAAAGTTGAAGAAAGGAGCAAATTAGTGCTGCGGCAACACTTGTGAAAACCTGCCACCACTATGGTACTGGTCCACATGACAAAACTTTATCAGCAATGAGCAAAGGTAGTTCTCACAGAATAATATCAAGCATAATTCGATCCATATTATGTTCCCGTTATTCTACTTCATACACTCTGCATCTTAGCCAGCCACAAATATTCACTGTTTTTCAGGTAGTATGTTCCAGACCATTTGCCAATATGTGCTTTCTCTGTTTGAAATCCTTAATATTCCTCTTCTTAGTTTCACAAATACCAGGCTCAGACCCTGGTAACTTCTCCATGTGTTTAATTTTAAAATAGGTAGACACAGACAACAGCGTGGTTACCAGAGGAAAAGGGGTGGGAGTTAGTAAAGGGTAAAAGAGGCCAAATATATGATGACAGAAGATTATTTGACTTTGGGTGGTGAGCACAAATGCAATATACAGATTATATAGCATAGATATGTACACTTGAAACCTACATAATTTTTTAACAATGTTGCTCCAATAAATTTAACAAAAATAGAGAAAAAATGTAACTCGTTGAGGAAAAAAAAGTTACACTATTCACATGGATCAAAGGTTAAAAGTCTCCCTCCCACCTCTGTTCCAAAGTCACCACTTATCTCCACAGAAGTGATGTAGAGTATATTTTTCCCATGTATTCTTCAATCAAGAGGGATATCTTCTAAATATGTGTGTCTGTTTTCACATTTTACATAAACATGGCATATCAACTATTTGTTACCTTGGGCAAATTATTTCCCTTCCTGTAGCAATCTCCTCATCTGTAAAATGGGAGAAAACTAACACTACTGCTGGCATAGGATTGTTTTGAGGATTCATTGAGTTAACACATATACACAAAACATTTAAAATAGTATCTTCACAATAAGCTCTATTAAGAATTAGGTATTATCTTTTTTAATATAGTTTATTGATTTTTTTATAGAGAGGGAGGGAGAGGGATAGAGAGCTAGAAACATCGATGAGAGAGAAACATCGACCAGCTGCCTACTGGGGATGTACCCGCAACCAATGTACATGCTCTTGACCGGAATCGAACCTGGGACCTTTCAGTCCACAGACCAATGCTCTATCCACTGAGCCAAACTGGTTTCAGCCATCTTCATCATCTTAATCATAATTGTATGTCTCAAAAAATATTATTTCATAATACATCCACTAGTCTATAATGTCCCACTATATTTTTGTACATCATTTATTTAGAGACGTGCTTATTTTTATGTTTAAAGTATTACATATATTAGTATACATATCTCCTTTTTTTCCCCATTGACCTTCCCCCAGTCCCCCTTACCCCCTGTCGCATGCCCTCATCCCACCTCCCCAGTGTCTTGTGTTCATTGGTGTGCTTATATGCATGCATACAAGTCCTTTGGCTGATCTCTTTCCCTCCCTCACCAACACTCCCCAGCCTGTTAAGTGAAATAGCCAGGCAATAAAATAAAAATACCACATGACCTCACTCATTTATGGAAAATAAAGAACATTATAACCTGATGAATAAAAAGATAGATACAGAGGCAGTAAAGCACCGAACAGACTCAAATTACAGCGAGAACGCTGGGGAGAAGTGCTTTTTATAGGGAACTTAGGACTTTATAGTTTTTCTCTATTGCAATAAACATCCTCAATAATTTTTACCCTATTGAAATACCTCCTTAGCAGTTGAGTAAATACCAATGCTTTAATAGCCTTTAATACAAATTCATGGGCAAAACTGCAACATGAATAGAAGCAAGAGCTTCCCCTCTAACTTCAAACCACCAGAACTTCAATTCTCTTGTTTAAATAAAAGTGAGGGGAATATTCTAAATCCCAAGAATGAACAAGAAATACTTAGATGAGCATTGAAAAAATACCTAGGTGTAATTTAACAAAGGAGGTAAAAGACCTGTAACCAGAAAATTATAAGACACTGAAGGAAGAAACTGAAGAAGATACAAATAAATGGAATCATATACCATGCTCATGCATAGGAAGAATTTACATTATTAGAATGTTCACACTACCCAAAGCATCTATAGATTCAACACCATTTTTATCAAAATACCAATGGTTTTTTTTTTTTAACAGAACTAAGACAAATAATCCAAAAGTTTATTTGGAACCACAAACAACAACAACAACAAATAGCCACAATCTTGAGAAAAAAGAATGAAGTCGGACATATCATACTACCTGATATCAAACTGTACTGCAAGGTTTAGTAATCAAAACAGCATGGTACTAGCGTAAAAACAGGCACCTAGATCAATAGAACAGAATAGAGTGCCCAGAAATAAACCCACACCTATATAGCCAATTAATAAATGACAAAGGAGGCAAGAACATATAATGTGTGAAGATAGTCTATTCAATAAATGGTGTTGGGAAAATTGTACAGATACATGCAAAAAAAATAAAACTAGACCACTATTTTACACCATATACAAGAATAAACTCAAAATGGATTAAATACTTAAATTTAAGTAAGTCTCAAAACTATAAACATCCAAGAAAAGATAGGCAGTAAAATCTCTGACATTTCCCTACGCATCACCCATTTCTATGCATCTGTGGTAGTGACTGGCATAGCTATTGTTTTCTGAGCATAGATAGCATTACACAGATAATCATATTTAATTCTGCAAACAGTCCAACAAGATATGTATTGCAACTATTTTACAGATGCATTAGCTGACTTTTAGAATGGTTCAGTAATTTGTACAGGGCCCACCAGCCAGCAAAGGCCAAGGGAGAGAGGGAAACCGTGGTCTGCCTAATTGCAAAGTTCAAGTTCTTAATAATTTCTCCTATAATTTGCTTTAAGAAGCTTTATGAGTCACCAAACATGAAACGGAGGTTTTAAAAAGGATTCATTCTTATAACCTATAGTTTTTTTCTGAAAACAGCCTTTTCTGTTCTGAGCTGAACAGTTCTAAATCATATGATTTAAATTAGAGGTACTATACATCCATTTTATCTAGTCAGAGAAATGTCTCTCTGCCATACATTGCTCTATAAATAAAATTCACTTTAGATAAAAAAAAAATTAATAGCTGAAATAATTATATAGTTTCTAGGTGAATCATTCTGCAATTTTTAGTCTTTGGGAGGATTCTATATTTTGGTTATCTGTTATGAAATGGTTTCCAGCTGCCCACTTATGTTCCTAAGTAAAATTACAGCCCATTATTAATAATTTTTTATGCAATACAGTTGATTTATTTATGCATCAGGTCTACAGTTAAAGTTCACACTAAAACCAAAGATATATTTTAAAGTTTTCATTGGGGCCTTTATTGGGCCATTTAACTAGAGTATCCTAGGAAAAGACTAAATTTAGAAGAAAAAAAGATCTGCTCATTAAATTCAATAGAATTTTATAAATATTTACTGCCTTACTGTTTCCTATGCAGTAGGTACTCACTTTACTTCCAGAAATAGTAATGAGCTATTCCTTCTATCTCAAAGAACTCTCCATTGCTGATATGTACTGGGAGACATATCAGCAAACAAATTATCACATGGAATGTCAAATGTTCCAGTAAACATGTGTATAGAAGTGATGCAGACTAGGAAATGATTCTGAAGATAGAAAAAGAATATCAGGGATGGTACCCCAGAAGTGATGATGCCTAGAGCTGTATTTTGAAGACTTAATATTAAACATTGCCATGTGGAAACCCCTAGTACCTGTTTTAATTGATTTGGTCCCTCTCCTTCACCTTTGATCATCAGAGTAATCACTGATGTCCCACATGTAGTCTATTTTTGCTTACTCCTGGGATTTTTTCTATTATATTTAATTCAGAATCAAATGATGCCACCTTGCTTCGCCTATACTGCATGCATCCTGCTAGACCTCTGTCAGATGCTACCACTGATACTATTATAATTAACCTAGTAATCAATAACAGGAAAGGAGCAATGAGAAGATAGACACATGCCCAGCAAAGTTGGAGGAGACTAGTGAAGGTGCTTTCTGTCAATCACACCTGGGAACAAAGGTCATTGGCCAGAATGGGTGGGGCCACTGCAAGGAGATAGATTTGGGATATTTAATCCCCTAAACAAAGGAATTTGCTCTCTTGGTTCCTCTTATGTTCTTGGGACTCTTATTGCTTAGGTTTGCTCTCATATATTCATCCTCATAGCCCAGAGCCATGTGGACCCCACACACAATGGACTAACAGACTGCTGCTAGCCTGATGCTGAACTGGACCCAGTTCCAATATAGAAAGAAAACTCTGGGCACTAGCTTAACTTCTAGCTTTACTGAAACCCCAGCTATACTTCTTCCATAACTGAACTAAAGAAAATTGGACTTTGGAAACCCAAGGATGTAATTCCACACAAATAAAATCGCTCATTCTCCTGTCTGAGTCTCAGAAAACTATTTTGCTCAAGATATTGTAAGGACTCTACTACCCCCAGCACCCACTGGGGAAGAGGACACCCTACTTTGTCCTATGACGCTACTTCCTGAAAAGTTCCCCTAGCAAAACTGTGCGTGAACTTTCCCTCCCTTTTGAAATAACACTTAGCTGTTTTGTTATGCACTTACCAAAATTCTACTTTGTATTTAATATATTGGCATAATCATTTGGTCCTTCTTAAAAGATGGAATGCTTCCTGAAAACACAGAGCTAACTTTATTAATACCAGTACCTCCTTCTTCTCACATTCCTCTACCCATCAGTGACCACAACATTGAACCCAGTATCTGCAACAGAGTAGGGTTTCATAAGCAGTGCCTCTTTGGTAAAGGAATTTTCACCTGAGAGATGAGCTATCGAATTCATTAGCAGGAAAACATCAGGAGAGGGTCCCACTCTCTGTAGCAGACACACTCCTCTTGAGGAATATCAGTGAAGTTTTAATAAAACCCAAGACTAAAATATACTAAGATGCCCTCATTTAAATGGATTATTTATAATAAATTAACCATTCAATTATGCTTAGGTTCTGAATTTCAGTCAGAGATGGAGAGACTAGAATAAATTTCATTTCTTGATTTGCCCCAGGGCTCACATTTATTCATAGCACTAACATTCTTTTAAGCTCTAGAATTAGAGGAATTCCTTACTCTGTCTAGAATCTGGATAAAAGAACAAGATTTGAAAAATGTCAGATAATCCAAGGAAAGTCAAAGGACAAAGTATTGAATGCTTATGAGCGTTCAAGAAGAGAAAGAACTGCCCAGCCAGCATGGCTCAATGGTTAAGTGTTGACCTAGGAAGCAGGAGGTCACAGTTGGATTACTGATCAAGGCATATGCCCAGGTTGCAGGCTCCATCCCCAGTGTGGGGTGTGCAGGAAGCAGCCGATCAATGATTCTCTCATCAATGATGTTTCTGTCTCTCACTCCCTCTCCCTCCCTCTATAATATCAATAAAAAATATTTTTTTTAAGAAGAAGAAGAGGAACTGAGGAAAATCATCAGATTTTATGAGAAAGACCCATTTGGCAAAATCAACCAAACATGACAACAAATTGGTTTCAGGAGGGAAGGAGGGAAGTACACTTTTTTTTTGAAAATATAAATAGGTTCAGAAGATATCAAATAATTAAAAGGTTATAGTATTTAAAGTTAGAATGGGGTATTAAGCCCAGGAAATTGTTTGGCAAATAACCCAGTATCTCCAAGACCCCATAATTGATTCATGCATCATCTCCCAGGGCTCACAGTGCCCATTTCTTTTTAGAACTCCCACTGTGAAAAAGTGAGGTGTTCTCATTTTCCTACTACCATTAAAAATCAAAATTTGAAATTTAAGAATATAGCACAGCCCTAAATATTCCTTTAATATTATATAGAATCTATAATTCTTATTTCAAGTCTCGGCAGCCTGCCAAGAACTAAAACAAAAAAAAATGCTGAAAGAATTTCTTAGGGAATTTCAATTATGCATTTCACTTGAGGGCACAGAACAGTTCATTGTACAATTAAATATCTCACTAAAGCTAACAGAGAAGGTTGATGAAAGACTAAACTTTATATTCAAGGTCATTTCTTGCTCTATCCTTTTGATTATGTTCTATTCTTTTCCACATTCTAATATACTGTTGTCATGGGAAAGATGAAAAATTACTTAGAAAAGATTTATGTTTGTATCTACCACTAAGCTACTTTAAGTATGTATTTAAGAACTTTGATCAGAAGATCTTATAAGATGAAAATAAGTCCAGAGAATTGCTTAAGTAACCTCTGTATAAGCAGACAGTAAAAGTCATAGATAATCAAGTCGAGTTAGAAAGTTGTCTCAGTAATTAACTCAGTGTGAGATTGGAATATTATTTTTTTCTTTCATCACACGAAATAAAATACATTATGCTCAGAGCTTGGAAAATATCTAAAAGGTAAATAATTAAATCCCAGAGTATTAGTTATGGTAGGCAGGCTGCTATAACAAAAAGCCCTAAAATAAATACCAGCTTAAGCACAATAGATGCTGGGACCAGACCTGGGCTCCTGTAAAGGACAGTGGAATGGCCCCTCTCCCTGCTATCATTAGAGCAGCATTTTTCAACCGCTGTTCCGCGGCACACTAGTGTGCCGCGAGATGTTGCCTGGTGTGCAGTAGGTGCAGACAAGACAAGAATTTTATAATTTTTCACTATTTTGTTTACTTAATATTTCATAATAAAGTAATTATAAAATACTTTCTTTGTGTTTATTTGATTCCTATTCAAGAGAATTACTTTATATATAGTCAATATAGGCACAGAGTTAAATTTTTTAACATTTTCTAATAGTGGTGTGCCTCGTGATTTTTTTCATGAAACAAGTGTGCCTTTGCCCAAAAAAAGTTGAAAAACACTGCATTAGAGGACCCAGGCAGTGAGAAGCTCTACCATCTTGAACATCCCATGTCAATTGTGGGCAGTCAGAAGAGGAAGAGTCATGAAAGCACAAGTGTTTATGGGTCAGGTCTGGAAGTGACACAGATCACTTATGTTCTTACTTTCCTTTCACTTGGCTACACGTGGGGTGGAGTGGATTTACAGAGTTGCTGTCCCAGATTTCATACAGCCCCAGGGATCCCATAATGTGGAGGAGGGGGGACAAGAATTTGGTAGACAACTTGCCATCGCAAACCTAGTTGTGTAAGTTGCAGGAAATAATGCTAAATACAATCACTTGTCTGTGGACCGAGTGCTGTGGGTAGTGATCTGCAGTCAGATAAGTTCAAAATATTTCCTCAAGTTCTTGGTGCAAAGTTTATGCATCTTGAAAAAAAAAATTTACCCATATGTTTGGATCTGTGGGCAGGATTCGGAAAGATTTTCAATACAGAGTTCACTCATGCCCAAATCACAGAAGCACAAACAACCAAATTTGGGTTAAAGAAGGTGCACTAAGCTCAAGGCTTAGCCTCTCTCTCTCTCTTAATCTGAAAGCTTAGAAATGGAAGAAAATATATAAATGTTAAGTAGGCTAAACAATAGTCAAACATGGAAAATACCAGAATTGTGGATAATAGATATATCAGAAGGCATGAAGAGGGATCAGCCACCCAAACAATATGGAACATGAATGAGTCCCTTGTGATAATGACTTTCAGGAGCATGTGGCTTTGCCTTGACCTTGTAGGTCATTAATAACCTGTATAAATTTTTTAATACTTGGTAAAACAAATTATTTTCTTAGCCCATTTATGTATTTTCCCCAAAATGGGGCATATGATATTGTAAACTGCTTTTAGTCTTAGACATATTTGATGTCCCTAAATATTTTTCTACAGCAGTATTTATAGGCTGCATGGTCTACTACAATGTAGATTTTTCACAATTTATTTAATATCACAGTTAAAACAATCTATAAATATATTCACTGATCCAGGCTCCATCCTAATAGTTATATAATATCTTATTAAGTTCTCACAACTATGCTATACAGTGGGTATTATTATTATCCCCAACTTAAAAATATAAAGGTGGTTGAAACCGGTTTGGCTCAGTGGATAGAGCATCGGCCTGCAGACTGAAAGGTCCCAGTTTTGATTCCAGTCAAGGGCATGTACATTGGTTGCGGGCACATCCCCAGGGGGCGGGGGGTGGGGTACAGGAGGCAGCTGATCGATGATTCTCTCTCATCAATGTTTCTAACTCTCTATCCCTCTCTCTTCCTCTCTGTAAAAAAATCAATAAAATATATTTAAAAATATATATATATATAAAGGTGGAGAGTCCATAAGATAATATACCTTTTATAAGGTCATACATTGATTCTATTTTTATTCTAGAATATCTACTTCTAAAATCTTTGTCAAGCTCAACTCTATTTCTTACATAATAACTGCATTTCAAGCATTCTTTTGTGTTCTTAATTTTTAACTCTCCACAAAATTGAGAAGACAAAAGCAATTTAGATCTGCACAGAGGGAAAAAATCACATTCATCAGCTTGCACCATGAGACACAGTTTATTGCTGCCCCCAAGCTAGCTTTTAGAAAATACTTCACATGATCTACGGTTTATTCCAGAAATGAACTAAGAAACTGGATTGCTGCCATGCAATGAATTCAAGAAGAGGGTTATATTAAAGTTCTCTTCTTGAGCAACAACAGTAAAATAATACAAGCTTTATATGGTTGATTAAAAAAAAATACTAAACTAAAAAAGTTATTAATTTTGTTCCATAAAGAAAGTACTGCCCTAGCCAGTTTAGTTCAGTGGATAGAGCATCAGTCTGTAGACTGAAGGGTCCCAGGTTCAGTTCTGGTCAAGGAAACGGACCTTGGTTGCAGGATCCCTGGCCCTGGTCAGAGTGTGTGCAGGTGTCTCTCTCACATTGATATATCTCTCTGTCTCTCCCTCTTCTTTCCACTCTGTCTAAAAATCAATGGAAAAATATCCTCAGGTAAGGATTAACAAAAAAAAAAGAAAGAAAGAAAGAAAAGAAAAAGAAAACACTGAGTTTACTTAATAGACGTTAGGTATAAATCGCTACGTTAATAATGCACATTCCTATTGTGTTAATAAGGAGGAGCAGAATTTGCCATCCCAAAATATGCTCCCTTGGATAGAAATTATTTTAAGGAGGGGGGAAAAAAACACTCAGGAAAAACTATTGACCTTCCCCCTAACTGTCTAAAGGAATTCCTACTCCAAGAAGGGAAATATGGAGTTGAAGCTCCTCAGTGATAAAGGATAGAGAACACTGGATGAAAGAAATGAGTTACTAAGAAATGAGAAGAGCACTCTGCCCACACTCATCATGGGAGGAATCACCCAAACCTACAATGAGATGAACACTACATAAGAAATGTATGCTGTCTTGCCATAGCTGCAGGACAGATAATTGAGAACAAAACTTTACTGAATTAGGTAGATTTAATTAGACTGCACTAATCACTACTAAGATGTGGTAGATAGATAGATACCCCAGGCAAATGTTTGACAACAAAATCTCTAACCTTCAGTCTCCTTGTGTGTAAAATGAGAAAAACAAGGACAACCTTACTTCTCCCTTAGAGTAAGGAGAGGAGAGTGTGGCTGCTCTTGTCTAGGATGTCCAGTCATCACCAAGGGGCGGTGATTGTCAGCCCCTCCACCCACTTGCCAGCACCTTCCTGAGACTGCTCATCAGTCTACAACTCTCTGACACCCCCCTCTGCCTGGCACATGTTCCTTCTCATTCACTCAAGGCCAGATTTCTAACACTCTCCTAGTTCCCTCTCCTTTTTCTCCTGTAGGTGTTTTCTGTAATAAAACACATCAGCATCCAGTCCTGTCTTGACACCCGCTCTTCCAAGGACTTCAGCTAATATCTTCTCTATACAACTACACATATGTTCATTTATTTATATATTGAAATATTTATTAGCCATGCACTTTGTCTCGGGCACTGTGCTCAGTACTCTATGGGTACAAAATAAAGACTTAGCCCCTAACTTCAAAAGCCACAGACTAGTAGGGGAAAGGGTAAATAAGTAGACATTTACAGAACATGGTGAGTGCTTAACATAGAGAACTACATGTTCCCTATGTTAAGATGTGGAGGCCCATGATCCAGTCTGTGGAAGAGACAGGAAGAGGGTTTGAATGGGCTTCTGAGCTAAATTCTAAAAGAAGGATCTAGGCCTCTCATTTATGGTTTGGACCCTTGAAATAGTTTTAATGCTACATCATTTGGTGGGTAGCAGGAAGAGAAAGATCTATAAATACAGGGCTTGAGGATGATGTCACATCTTTGAGATCCACACTCCTACTGTTTCTAAGTAGATTTAATTTACCTTTAAAAAACAACCTGACATTCAAAATTTCCAGAAGCTTTCTGGTCCTGTAAGATAATAAATGAGCCCAAAGAAACCTCTGCTTCAACACAAAATGTTTTCTCCTTAAAGTCATAATGCTCCAGGGCTATTCAAGTATTTGCTACTCCTCAAGGTTTATAAATACAAATTTAAGAAAAAAGCAAACATGGATATTTAAATGGAATCATTCATTTCATAAAATAGTAATAAGAAGAAGACAAAGTCTTGTTCACTGGGAGTCAATGTAGGTGTGGCTACACCCCAGGCTGCCTCTCCTCCTCATGCCTAAAGCTCTAATGAGAATCCTGTGGCCAGTCTCATTGTGAACTTGAACTTGTTTTCCCACTAAACTAGACTTGCTTTCTTATAAGTCTAATTATCATTAAGTTCACTCCCAGTTACTCTTTAAAATCAAATGGAAAGTGACATCCTTATGAGAAGAGTGTCCGCAACTGAAGATGTCAGGTGATGAAAAGGAAATTCAGTATTTAGAATAAGAAGGCAAGCTACAATTTTCACACCAGTTAGATGACGTTCTCTGCTATTGAGTGGACATAATCCTATGTTTCCTTTGCTGCTGATTCAGAACAATAGATGATAGATAATATGCCTATATCACGGGTGAACAACCGAAACCCAGGAGAACATTAGATTTTAAGCAGTCATTAAAAGGGAAGCTGTAGCTGATGGCAAGGATTCTGGGCCTCAAAGTCATAAGGTGGTAAGTGCACTTTAAGGGCAGCCTTTTGCTCACATATGACACCTCAGGGTATTGATCTAAGTACAGAAAGTGAGGAGGAGTCCCCCAAACAAGAGAACAATAGCTCAAATGATAGTCAGAAGATAAGAAAAAATATGACATTTTTAAATATATTTCTCAAGAAGGCTGAACACTTTGAAGCCTGACATTCACAGAGATCACTCTAAATCCATTTTAATGGCTCGTGAGTCACAGCTACAAGGTGGGTGTAGGAGAACAAAAGCACAGAGTTATACCGGAGGCAAGGTGCGGGTTGTTGGGATTTGTTCTTAAACCTTTCTTGTGATTTTGTGAACAGGAACACGCAGTCTCCCCACCTAGCATGTCATTCCTACATCAATAGCAAGTCACAGAATTAGGCCATGTTGTGTCTGTCTGCAAACAGTGATAGCTTCTCAAAATTGTAGATAATTTTTAAAGCATAAGATTGTAGAGCATTGGGTTTAGTAGAAATATCAGAAGTCATCAAGTCCACACCTCTCATTGGTTGAGCTAAGTCTAGTCGTAAAGGCATGCTCTAGATTGGAGTCAGAGCTGGGGAGAAAATTCATGATCAAGTTCCTCATTCTTCCTACCACAATATGTTGTTTGCATGACGAATTAACCCAGAAAGCAAAACCATCACATACTATACCTTATGTCAGACTTGTGATCATCCTATTCAGTATCATGATTTGCAAAGGGCATTCTGCAAAAGTCTGCTGACCGGATGAGCAGAAGCTACCTTTCCAGGAATCCAGCTAAACTATGATTTGCAGTCATTCTAAAAGCTCAAAACAAGCGAAAATGGTTTGCCCTGTGTCAATGAGTAACAAAAGATGAAAATAAAATGGCTTTAGTTTTTTTTTATTTCACTTACACAATATCCTGGGAGTTATACATCTGAAATGAGTCTCATATTTTCTATCAAGACTATTATTCAGCCATGGCAAAGTTCTTTAATGCATATGAATTTCTGCTTTAAGTTTTTCCAGGTAATGCTAAAAGATAATATTAAATACCCAGAAGTAAGCTTTTTGAAGAACACAACAGCCCCAGGCCTCAGAACCTTCCCCCTCTCTAGGGAAGTTTCTGCTTTAATCTTAACCACCTCCCAAGGTGCTCTTCTCCTCAGAAAGCAAGGCTCTTCAGCTCAGAAAGTCACAGGCTCTTAATCCAAGTGGAATTATAATTCATGAAAATGTATGTCTGAAGATTCAGAGTAAGTATGAGTAAAAATTACCCACCTCTAAATGCTAGAGCATCTGAAGGCATCTTCTCTCTCTCCACTCATGCCAGATAGTCATTTCATGCAGCATCATGGCTTTAAATATCATTTTTGTACAGATAACAGCAAATGTCATCTCATTGCCAACCTCTTCTCTTGGCTTGACATCTCTTATAGGCTAACTCCCAAATTAAGTGCATTCCTTTCAAATTCCTTCTTTATTATTCCAAAATAATATGACACCCAAAATTTGATATTTTGAAATCCTAACACTATTATCTCACAATGTGAACTTATTTGTACATGGCATCTTTACAGAGATAATCACATGAAAATGAGGTTTGGGAAGGTTCTAAACTAGCATGATTGATGTCACTATAAGAAGAGGGATTATGGACACAGACAAGCATAGAAGAAAAATGATGTAAAGAAACAGAAGAAGCCTTAGCTGGTTTGGCTCAGTGGATAGAATGTTAGTCCATGACTGAAGAGTCCCAGGTTCCATTCTGGTCAAGGGCATGTACTTTATTTGCAAGTTCATTCCCTGGCCCTGGTTGGGGCATATGCAGGAGGCAATCAAGAGTGTATCTTTCTCCCATTGAGGTTTCTCTCCCTCTGTCTCTCCCCCTTTCCTTCCACTTTTTCTAAAAATCAATGGAAAAATATCCTAGCAGCCCTCGCAAACTAAAACATCTCTGCTTGAATATCATTCCTCATGGTTCAAAGTTAAATGAAGCCTGGCCCAGCCCTTTATCAGCTCCTGCTAATAAGGGGAAGATGGAGTGAACAGGAGACTGTAGACATGAAGGAACAGAAATATGAGCCAAAGCAAGAAAGAAGGGCAATTAAAATGATATGGAGTGACAGTTCTCATTCTAGCATAAAATCATCTTAGCACGCTTATGAATATTTAAGATAAAAAACTAGAGAGAAGTGTAAAGGTTCCCGACATCAGGAACTTTGCATTTAGTGATTAAGTACACTGTTATTCTTATACTAAAGGTCATGGAAGTTTCCCACTGCCAATATATAAATGTTCAGTTTCTAGCAACAAAAACCACAAAATCTTGGTTTTATCATATTATTCATCTCATATTTCCTTTTGGCATTCCATAAGTGCCCCCAACCACACTCACTTTGTTTTTTAAAGAACAAGGTACAAAAATATAACAAAATGCCTAAGAATGTTCTAAGAATAATGCCTAGCACATAGTTAGCAATCAATACTATCTATTTATAAAATATGGTATGAGGAGCTGGAAACACCTGGAGGGATGTGACAAAGAGAAGCCTAGTCCACAGTCTGATGCTACAGGGAGGTCAGATAATATCAACACTAGGAAGAATATACTGGATCCCCCAACACCGG
The DNA here is from genome assembly GCF_014108245.1 of Pipistrellus kuhlii. Taxonomy (NCBI): domain Eukaryota; kingdom Metazoa; phylum Chordata; class Mammalia; order Chiroptera; family Vespertilionidae; genus Pipistrellus; species Pipistrellus kuhlii. The sequence continues at coordinate 2,519,965 of NW_023425438.1, forward strand.
TATCAGTGTTGATGCCAGAAAAATTGCTTGAGTTGGAATAATGGGACCAAATCCAGACTACAGAGAGCCAAGGGATGAGCCATTGAGGAAGTAGGAATAGTTCCTATCAGAAGCTTCACTGAAATGGGGAAGAAAGAGATATAGTGATATCTGGAGGGGCAGGTAGGGTCTAGGTGGAGAAATGTTTAAGTTGGGGTGATTTGTGTAAGTTACAGTGCAGAAGATAACAGGCCCACAAAGGAGATATTGTTTTTGGAGTAGGGAGAGAAAAGATCTATATTTGTTAGCTCCTCTCACCCTCCTAGATGTAGAAAAGTCAGTATCAGAAGATAATGAGGAGATGAGAAAGAATATGCTGGGAAACACAAGAGGATGATGCCCTTAGGCTAGGCAAGAGAAGCAACAGAGGCCCCACTATCTGTGCTGTAATAATAAAGAAGGAATTTGAAAGGAATGCACTTAATTTGGGAGTTAGCAGGAATATTTTCTAAGATTGACTAGGTCTAGGAAGGGTGTGCATCCATCTCTCTTCCTTTTAACAAAATTCTGACAGGCATTTGGAGTAGCAGTAAGAACACTAGCGTAGAAAGCATGAAATATTTTTCAAATCATGATTATACTACTTATTGGGCCTTCATTGCACAATAGAATGTTATCTAAAATAGTACAGAATGTTTCTACACAGAGCAGTGCTGAAACACAGCAGCACTCCATAGGAAGAGATGCAAATTCCCTACGTGCATTATAGAGCTCTCCTGTGGACAAATAAAACAGGGATGTGAGAGTGCTTCCTTCATCATGAAGTCAGCAAAAGCTTCTTACAGGTTTGGAATTACAAGTTTGGGTGCTTTGTTTTCTTTTTCCTTAGATAATCTACATTTCAAAACAGTTTTGTTTGTTTGTTTTTAATAGGGAGGACATAAAGAACATTAACTTAGATGCCAAAGTGTAGGAGTGTGGGGTGGAAGGAAACGTGTGCACTCAATCCTGTTATTGTACATTCAAAGAGAGAACAGGGTTGAAACTGAGAGCAGTAACCTTGAGGCTGCCCAGCAGGCAGAAAGCTCAGCCAATGATAGTGGCACCCAAAGGAAGTTCACTAAGAGTGGCCTTCAGCCAAGTATAGATCTCACTTTCCATTCTGAGCTATACTTAAACCTTGCTTCCCTTGGAATATGGAATATGGCTAAGTGACTGACCGTACATACATTCAATCAGCCAGTACATATGACACGCACTGAAATTTAAAAATAAATGTTGACTCGCACATATAGCTCTCACTGGCACCAATCACATGCGATGCCAGAATATAAATGGATCTTTGTAATGGTACTAGATTTATTATCAAAAGATTCTGACCTAATATAATCGAAGCTGAAGTATTAACAGGATCTTCAGAAGGAGAGGTTGTTCTGATTCCAAGAATTGATTTGTCCCCATCTGACACTGGCCGCCCATTTAAATTAATTCGAAGACAGTTTCCTGTGATTCCAACATTTGCAATGACTATTAATAAATCACAAGGACAAACTCTAGACAGAATAAGAATATTCCTACCTGAACCCATTTTCAGACATGGCCAGTTACATACTACTTTCTCTCAAGTTCAAAGAGCGTGTGACGTTTAAGTTGTAAATACTTCATCACAAGGACAATTAGTCAAGCAATCTGAAAGAGGAGGGAAGAAGAGATCCCTAATCCATTTTTGTTTGGCCCAAGCAAAAAGCAACTTGAATTTTCACATAGAAGTGTTGATAACAAATGATAAATGAAATTTTCAATAGAGACACTGCATATTAAAAACTTGATTCAAAATCTGAAGGAACCAGAAGATGCTATTGTAATGATGGTGGGAACAAAGAAGTCCCCATATCCCTGTGCTGTTCATACTGTGGGGAGTTTTTTTATCCCTCCTTGTTCCTCAACCTCTGACTCTCTCCCATTGCCATACCCACCTGCCATCTATATATACAGACACACAGATTGAGAACAGTTATATTGCTTGAGTTGGACAAAAAATAAACATAACCCCTGTAAGCACACTGCCAGGAGAGGTCATTGGTCATCCATACCCAACAAGAGGCTTTTGTGCTATATTGGGTAACCAACTCTGCAGGTTTCCTTGGGACTGAGGTGTTTTCCAAGACACTACACACTAGGTAAGTCCCAGGCAAATCAGGGTTAACTTGGTCACCCTTTCATTCTAAGAAAGCTTTTATCTTTGTTATCTCAGAGTTATCCATAGGGGCTCAGGTAGTTTTTTGTTTTGTTTGTTTATTGTTTGTTTTAAATATATCTTTATTGATTTCAGAGAGGAACGGAGAGGGAATGAGAGATAGAAACATCAATTATAAGAGATAATCATTTATCGCCTGCCTCCTGCACAGCCTACATTGGGGATCAAGCCCACAACCCAGGCATGTGCCCTAGATGGGAATCAAACTATGACTTCCTGATTCATAGGTTGACACTCAACCACCAAGACACACCAGTGGCCTTAGGTTTAAGGCATATGCTCAGAAGGGCCACATTCCTACTTGACCTGCATGATTGGAATTCTTTGTTCTCCCTACTCTTGGCCAAGGAGAGCAGTGCACCAGGCCCCTTTGTGTGTCTGCTGAGAAATCTTCTGAAAAGATTTGTATTGACTTCCTGCCTCTAAATTACGTTGTACAATCTTTCCCCACTCCAACATTCACAAAAATCAAAATTTAGTGGAGTGGTATGTGGAAATCACATATCCTACACTCACAGAGTTGAGAGAGATTCAGGAAAGCAAATCCTGGGAAGGCAAAAGAAAATACTTCTTGGTGCGGGAGGGATAGCAGCAAAACAGAGATGGCTCCTTCATCAAACAAATAGGTACTGTGAAGGTAGAATAAATTACATCAGCACACTTCAAAGAAAACCTGGTGTCCTGGGAAAACTGAATAAGAATGGAAGAAAAATGTTAAGATGGAAGATGACAATTCTATAATTTTATAAGGAAAGGCAATACTGCATTAGCTAAATTACATTTAAAAGAGAGAAGTTCAGAGGCAAAAAGGATCAAGTCTAGGCAAAGACAAATCATGCCAGAAAAAAAAAAAGAATTACTTAGAATATGAGAATTATGAAGCAGAAGGAGAAAAACAATAACTACAATAGATCTTGATTTTTATTAAGTGCGTGACATTGTCTAATGAAATCACACTTGAAACATTAATTGAAACTGTCTCAAATTAAGGCAGAAATTGCAAGGAAAGCTTTGTGGAAAATAGCAATTAGCTGGGTTGCTGGGGATGTGAGTGGTTAAATGACATTCAGTCTGGTGCTTGGTCCAGCTCCTTTGGTGCCTACATTAATGATGTGTGAAGGCAGCCTACACACTTCAGCCTTGCTTCCCTGCTAAGGGGAAAGGGGAGAGAACTGGGTGGGCAACTTGGTGAAAGACACATTCATGGGAAGAGATCAACATACTCTTTAATACCTCTCTGCCCACAGCAGGTGAACACTAGCACCACAGGTCAGATTTCCTTCTGAACTAGCCTTACAGACAGGTTGAGGAATCTGTAGTTACCATGACAACCCAGGGTTGTTGTTTGAATAACTATGAGCTCCTTTGAAGAGTTTTGCTGTAAGAGAAATATGAGGTCCAGGAAAGCTTTTTTTTTTTTTTTTTTTTTTTAATAGAGAAAAGTACCACAGTTTTCTTGTTGGTGTTGTTATTGTTTTGATATAGTAGAGAAAACAAATGGACTTTGAGAGGGGGGAGGAAATTTTTATTGAGTACACAAAAGGGTTTGACCCTTTATGAGAGCAATGACAGTTTATATATAGTAATGGCAGACATTTGGGGAAAGTGGATTGGTAGATTTATGGCAATAGGACATGGAGAGGTCCCTCCTGACTGCTCTGTCTTCAGCGACATAGAGCAGTGCCACTAGCTAGAGTGTGGCCTACAGGCGGGCACCATCCACAACCCATTGGTTTCTGGCTCCTGATGAAACGAGAACATAATTCAGAGCATGTGTTTGGAAAGTATTGTGGCAATTTGACAGAGTGCTTTTATGTTTGCTGACTCTAATACTACAAATTTTAGGCTCATTTTTTTATGTCTTTGTTTTCTTCTTTTCTCCTTTTTTTTTTTTTTTGTATACTAGAATACATACTTGTTATATTTTACAAAAGTACCATAACAGATTGGACATTTTAAAAATTTAGAAATGAAAAACAGAGCAAATGTCTATGAATTTTTTTTTAAAAAGGAAAAATTATCTTTTCCCACTCACAGTTTGAGAAGCTCTGATACAGGACTCAAGCTTACTACCAACTTTACATAAGAATGATAGAAAAAAAGTATTCAAAATTTGATAGAAAAAGGCGTTAGAAATTGGATGTTAGAAATATGGGAACATTTCACAGCATACACGATAACAGTAGTGGCTCTTAAAGTGTGGTCATTAGGCCAGCAGCATCAAATAAAAATTTATTAGATGTGCAAATTCTCCAGCTCCACCCAGACTCCCTGAATGTAAAATGTAGCAATATGTGTTTCATTAACCCCACCAAGCGACTCTGATGCATACTAAAAGTTGACAAATAACAAACTAGGAAAATGCGTAGAATTATTGAGCATAGCACTAAGAATCCACTTAAGGTTAGCATTTTAAAACTTCAAATGATTTCAGACAGCATGGCTTGAAGTTTTGCCCCTTCTAATACCCCCATATTTTAGGAATACTGACCTCTAGAACTGTAAGGTAATGAATTGGTCTTGTGTTAAGTCACTAAGTCTGTGGCTATTGGTTGCAGCAATAAGAGGAAACTAATAGACACTCTTTTCAGGAACCCATGTGAAAGTTCCACATCTTCCACACTCTTTCTGCCCCCACCCACAGCATGGGCACCAAGGACCCAGCAGAGAACCCAAGTCCACACTTGGGGATGAAACATAAGATGACAGCACCCTGCATCCCAAATCACTTTGTAGGAAATCACCTGTACTGAACTGCTTTGCAAGAGAGAAATAGACACTCACTCTGTTAAGACATGGAGATGTAAGGCTTTGGTTAAAGCGGCTAGCCTACATTGGTGAATATTGAGAGTATCGGTGAGGTCATAAGAGCTGGCGTGGGAGTGAGAAACAATTAGTCAGACCAGAAGTGCCCAGAATGCTGCAGCAATCCTTCAATTCTGCCCACGATGCTGTGGAGACCACAGGAGAACTTGGTTACATTTGCATGTAAGAGCTATAGCCTGGACACATGTATTAATGGGGTTATTGTGTAGTCATACTGTGAATGGTAATTGTATCTTAAGACTTTATGCCTTGATCAGGTGCCAGATATGTGAAAACAGTAATCATTCCCAACTCCCTGAAAAGGAACGTGTAAGTTCACCTCTATGCCATTGATTGAGACACTATTGACTATCAGGAAGAGAAAAGATTGAAGTTCAAACAAATCAAGCAAGCACAACTGGCTTAAATGGGTTAAGTGTTAATCAATAAACACACTGATTCTTTTTCCTTTCAGATCTGTCTTTTGATTCATTCCTTTTAGACCATCCAGAAAAACACATATCCTTCTGCCCCAAGCTGCATGCTGTGAGCCTTCAAAACTTTTGTTTAACCAAAACACTATTTGCCTCTCTGTAGCCACACACATATTGGCCTCAGCAATGAATACATAAAACATCTAGAAAATAGAAATGGAAAACAAATTTCATAAATTGGAACACTTGAAGTGTCTGCAAAGAACAGCTCAGTCACTTAAAACTATATATATAAACAATAGAAAGTTTGCATGAAATAAACTATAGTGATGATGAGTGCATGGGTAATCCTCAAATTTAATTTTGAAATGTTAAAAGATTAATGATTGGCATTTAAATGGAGAGAGTGTCATTGTATCTTTTGATCTACAAAACAGATTTTAAAATACAAAGAAGAAAAGAAATTTGTAAATTCCAAACACTTTTAGGTCATCATCAAAGATCTTCGGGAAGACTAGAATACAGCTGGGCACTGAGGGCATAATAATTCCTGAATATGAATGGTGAACCATACTAGGAATTTCTTTAAAGGGGCCACATTTCTTAATCATCTCTATGTCTTCAGTATCAGTCACAGTGCCTAAAATAAGCTTTTAACAAATACATTTATTTTAGTGAATAGAATGTATGACCATTTTATTTGTGCCAAATGGCAACATGGTTTTTCTTTAAACTAGAATTAAAAGTCTCCATGCCAAAAATAATAATAATAATAATAATAATAATAATGCAATAAATCAAATAAAAGTTGGTCATTTGCAAAACTTCCCAATTAATTCCATTTTTGACAGTGACAGCTAAATAGTCATCATCAGACAAATAACTGAATGAAGTAGTACATGCATGCCATGTCTCCATCAAGATACCAGTTTTGGACATGTAGTTTCCCAAATTTGTATTTTCCTTTTGTTCCTATCGAAAATCCTTAACTAAAATTTGAAGCAAAAACTTTATATTAGCTGAGTTTTTGGGAAGGATATTCATTTATCATCCATAGCCAGCTAAAGGACAAAATCATTGATTTTCAAAAGCATTTTGAACTATGACTAAATTATGTGGTCTGAGCTTGCAATGTTTACCAATAAGTCAAAGAGGGCAAATCTTCTTTTTTAATAGCTGTGCCACTAGTGATAGCCCAAATCGACATTCCAAAGCTGAATCTCTTCCCACTCATACCACATTAGAGATGCAATCACTTTATTCCGCTTTTATGAAATCACCTCCCTGCTCAAGAACCTCTGATGGATTTCTCTGATCTACCTTGTTAAAGCCCTAACCCCCAGTACCTCCAAATGTGACTGTATTTAGAGCTAGGGCCTTTAAAGAGGTATTCAATTTATGTAGTCAGGTTGGCCCTTAATCCAATTTGACTGGAGTCCTGATAAGAAGAGGAAGTTTGGACATAGAGGAAAATAGTAGGAGTGTAAGTGCACAAGGAAAGACCATGTAAGGGGACAGCAAGAAGGCAGCCATTTGCAAGCAAAGGAGAGAGACCTCAGAAGGAATAAAACCTGATGATACCTTGATCTTGAACTTTCAGCCTTCAAAACTGTGGGAAAATAAATTTCAGGGGGAGGATTGCTTTCAAATGTATTTTTATTTATATCGAAGAGGAAGGGAGAGGGAAAGAGAGATAGAAGCATCAAAGATGAGAGAGAATCATTGAGCAGCTGCCTCCTGCATGCCCCACACTAGGGATGGAGCCCGCAACCCTGCATGTACCCTAACCAGGAATTAAACTGTGACCTCCTGGTTCATAGGTCGATGCTCAACCACTAAGCGACACCAGCCAGGTGTAGCTGGTTTCTTTAAGACTAGATTTAGACCACCAAAGTGAAAGCAGAGAGGATAGTGTTCACGTAGGTTTAGTAGATAAAATATGAGAATCTAGTTAAATTTGCGTTTCAGATAAACAATGAATATTCTAAGTACATCATACATGTGTGTATATAAATATGTCTTATAGTTTTTATTTGTTTGTTTGCTTTAGTTAAATCTGGCTGTCCTAATTTCAGGTCTTTGTCTGGATGTTTATTCAGCTACATTCCTCATATCAGCAAATAGAATGAATCCAGGGAATATCTCCATCTAGAACATTGTATGCATTTGGTGAGAATGTTTCCTCAGTGTCATCTCTAAAGAATCACGGGGTTTGGGACAGGAGAGGAAGCTGACAGGCTATGGAAGGATCAGAAGACATTAATTCAGTTGACCTGCAGCTTAAAATGTGCTTCATCCTCCCACATAATCTTATATTTAAAAATTGAATTTTCAATGTAAACCCAAATACAAAATGTCTGCTTGTTAATTAGCTTCTGCTTAGATGGATTTAAGGCACAAATCCCCAAATGGGCCAAAACCAGATAATACCACAAAGTACATTAAGTATGACCTTGTTTCCGTGCAGTAACTCTTTACAAAATAAAACTCACGCTCCACAGCACAATACCCAAGGCTGACCTCAAGCTACCTGGTAGACTCATGTGTCTCCACCACATCCCTGGAGTTGAGGAAATCACAGTGCATCCGGGAATACAGTCAGACTGGTGACTTCCTTGAGTTTGGCAGTGAGGAGACCCCACACTTCAGTTTTGCTTGTCAATGTCCAAAGTCACAGGAGCGATGATAATAGCAATGCTTCTCTACCCTGACCTTTTAGCCCATCATGCCAACTACCATGTTTCCCCGAAAATAAGACCTGGCGCATGGAAAGATAAGACATCCCCTGAAAATAAGACCTAGTGAAACTTTGGGAGAAAAAATTAATATAAGACACTGTCTTATTTTGGGGGAAACAGGGTAGATACCTATTGCATACACTAGGACTAACTCTAGGTAGCCAGTGTCACTGGTTGAGTTCTTAAGGAAGCAGACAATGATATGGAGATGTGAGAGCCAAGGTTTATTAATATCTGTGAAAGAAAAAGGGAGGAAGAAGGACTTGGCAGGAAGAGGTATCAGGAAGATGCCAATCTAATGATACTTTGGCAGCCCAACAGGGAGTTCTAGAACAGAAGTGCCCACCAGAGAAATCCCAGAATGAGACCAAAGGGCTAGGCTCTCCTACTATTGCTTTGCTCAGTCTTTGGCCAGAATCCAGCCTGGGAATAGCCTGACCATATCAAGAGCCCAGGCATAGCCTAATAAAGTTAATAGCTCAAAGTTGTCACTTAATCACCTCACCGCTGAGTAGAGTCCTTTTATAAGGGGACCCTTAAGGAAACGCATTTTGTTCACTGATCTGAATGCAGCTCTGGGAAACTCAGTCCACTGGGAACATAACCCTGCTCTGAGCTGTCCTGAGTCAGTGTGGCATGAGGCTTGTCAGGAAATGCCGTCAGTCACCAGGAAACCAGAAATGCTCCTTGAGACATTTGGTGACATTTCTCAGACACAGAGCCACTTTCAAATATTTCACTGTTTGACTGTATCACCATTTTCAGGGTCCTTATTCTGTGCCAGAAACCTTGGTATATACCTTATTTAATACCTTACAACAACCTGTATTTTTTTTTTTAATTCCAAAGTTGCAGAGATTCCCAGTCATGCTAAGAAGATATTTTTAGCCCCATTTGTCATGCAGGGAAATTGATTCATAGAATCTGGGAGCATGTTCTTTCTGAATTTGAAGTTTTTGGCTCATCTGCATCTGCTTGCTGTTATCCCTGTTTGCTTACTTATCTGTGTTCCCATTAGACTGCAAGATCAATGAGTGCCAAAACTATGCCTTATTACTTTTTATATCTCTAGGAAATAGCATAGTGCTTAGCTCTTAATTATTATTCACAACGTGTCACTTAAATTTTTGGATTAGAAGTTGCATCATACATATCATAGTCTAAGCATTATCTCCTTTAACCAGACTTTAAGTAAGGTCCTGGAAGGCAGGGGTCACATTTTGCTCATCTTTGCATTCTCTGCGTCTTAAGCAAGGCTGGCACACAGAAATGTTTCAGAGTACCGTAGAATAAATGACAGATGCAAGCTCACCAATTGCCCTGGCCTTCATTAACTGGCAGTGTAATTCCCAAAAGAGCTATATAAACAGGATTATTAATGAAATATGATTGCGTGAATAATTTATTAATGAACAGTCTACATTTGCATGTATTTGCATAATGCTTTTTAGCTTGTGAAATGCTCCCATATGCATTTTCTCCCATGATCTTGACATTTCTGTGAGGTGCACAAAGCAAATGTTATTGGCATTGTAGGGAAGAGAATCTGTGTCTCACCCAAAGATACAGGGCTACAAAGTGATGAGGGTGGAAATAACATTTAGATGTCCTGTCTTCCCGTGTAGTTTATTCCATTGACCCTTTGACCAAGGTGACTAGCAATATTCACTTTTGACTCTCATCATTTCTAACGTGAGCCTGCATTCAGGTCTTTTATATTTTTGAACTTCAATGTCCTCATTTATAAAATTGTAATAATTATTCTTAACCAGCCTCCCTAAGTTAACATATTTATTAAAATATGTATCATCATTATTAATATAATTTAATATATTAAGAAATTAAATAATAGAATTAAATGGTAAAGATAAAACAATGTGAATATCTATTAAGAGTCATATTTATAATTTTTATTAAAAATAAAAGTACAAGAAAGATAAAATATTGACTGAATATAATATGAAAACATTAAAATTCTGAGGAACATAAAATATTGACTGAATATAATGTGAAAGTATAATATTAAAATTCTGAGGAAGAAATGAGAAATTTTCCCAAAAGAAGCAGAGCGATTTGACGAGTGATATCTTTCCTAAATTCTGCTCCTCTTTCCTTCCTATACCTGGGAGTCTGGTGCGGTCTAGCCATTCAAAAGAGGCCTTCCCAACAATTTAAGGTGCCTCAGCATTGGGCTTGCCTGGCTCCCTCACTTGTATGAGAGGTGCTTAGAGTAATCAAGTTTATAAAGGAAAAATGCAGGATAGTAGTTGCCAGGGGCTGGGTTTGGGGTTGATGGGTATGGAGTTTCAGTTTTATAAGATGAAAAGAGTTCTGGAGATGGATGGTAGTGATGGATACCCAACATGTGAATGTACTTCATGCTACTGAACTTGACACTTTCAAATGGTTCAGATGGTAAAGGTCATGTGTCTACTTTACCACTATACCACAACAAAAAAGGCTCAGGCAGAAGAAAGAACAAATGTCTCCTTTACTAAGAGATTTCCATAGACTATCTTTTTTAATCTTTGTAAAAAAAAAATATATATATATATATATTGTTTTAAACCCCATTTTTCAGATGAGTACATGAAGCTGAGGCTAAGTCAGTAATTTTTCCTAGGTTTTCCAACTAGTCGGAAATACAGACTTGAAGACAGGCCTATCTGACCTATGACCAGTGCTCATATGTTACTCGTTAGCGTATCTTCTTCACACATGGCTTAATGCCCTGGAGATAGGAGAATGTGCCTTAAATGGTGATGCCTCTTCTTAAATAGCCAAACTTAAAATAAGTGCTTCTTAAATTGTTCATTGAATTAATTCTCCTCCTTAATTACTTAGGTAGTAAAAACAAGCAAACAGAAAAACAGAACTGGAGGGTGTCTTGGTGTCATTTTTACCTGAGATTACTGGACTTGATTCAAGACAAACCTGTGATCAGCTAGACTGCCAGGCTGTGCCCTTCTCCATTGCAATCTATGATCTGACAAAGACAAAGAATCTATTTTAGGCTTTTCCACATCCGCTGTGGTTCTGAGTAATACTGAAACTTGTTATCTAGCAATTAAGCAAGTATATATGGGAAACTGTATTTACATTTTCCACACTGTTGAGCTTTCTATACCTAACCTTGAATACTTAATATATGCTAAATTATGATTCACCAGGGAGCCATGGTTTTACCACCATTTGTCCACCAACCAGATCTGAAATATCATGGCTGGCATGTACACATAAGGAACTATCTGTCATTGAAATTGGAACGCAAAAGAACTGTTAGCCCAGAAAGGAACTCACTACAGACTGATTCATTTGCCTCTCAGCATAACCATTATGGCTTGTTGCAGTTTAGGTTCTTACAAGGATATTTCTTGGATGACATGATCTCACACATCTGGAGGAAATAATGAACAACCTAAACAGACCCAGAGAAAGAGAACCAGTGATCAGACTCTCAAACCAGAGGGAAAGTAAGGGAGGATGGGGGTAAGGGGAAGAGAGCAACCAAAGGACTTGTGTGCATACATATGGGCCTAGCCAGTGGCCATGGACAATGGGGGTTGGGAGAGCATATCTAGGGAGGGGTTTGGGATGGGAATGGGGGAATAAGGACAATTATGTGAGACCATAATCAATTAAAAAATAAATAAATAAATAAATAAATAAATAAATAAAATAATAAAGAAAGCTTAATTCTCTGTAGGATGGCTGTCTTTAAAGAGAAAAGAGAGTAGGACATACATTTTAAAATTGTCAATGATGAAAATGAAAAATAAATCATTTCTCTCTTACTGAAAGCAAGATCTTTCTTCTCTTGCTTCCTAACCTTCACTAAAATAATAACAATGGTATTAATTTCTCATTTTCATTTGTCTTCTTACTCAAGTGAAATGAAAAGCCCTTGCCTTAATAGTGACATACCCAAAGTCTAAACTTCCTTCAAGGTTTAGCTCCATACTACTCTTCCATGAGGACTTCTCCAACCAACTCCTCTCCCGGCTTTCCTGTCTCACTTCCTGCTGTTTAACTTATTCAGTAGTCTGCACATAACTCTTATAATTTTCCTTTTCTAATGCTATACATTTACAATTTACATTTTCTCTCTAGACTGGGTATAACTTCAGAATAAGCGATTTTATTTTTCAGAACCATAGCCTATGACATTATGGTCATTCAGAAGGCATGCATTATTAATATATATTCCACATATTATGTTTATTATATATATATATAATGAAGAGTTTAAATATACTCAATTTCCTTTAGTACACAGGGGGAAGAATGTCTACAATTATCACCAGTAATGTGTTTTTAAATAGATGCCACTTTTACTTGAGAAAACTATTTATGGTGAAATGTTTTCTTAGGCATTTTCATCAATGGACTCAGAACAAGACAGACAAGGGTAAACAGGATGTGGTGGTTCTTGGGATGCTAAGGACATATACTTTGAGAACACATGACTACCTGGTTAAATATTTTAACTGTCCACATGCTAGCAAATCCAAACTGCATATCTGTTACCAGGCAGACTTCTGATGATGGTAGGATCTGGGAAATCATCTTGCTTGTGGAAGCAGGTAAGTACCAGAACTCGATTTCTCTTATAAAAAGGAAACTGATGACAGTGAAAAATAATTGGAGAGAAAATAAAGGCAAATAATTCAATACAGAAGTAATTATAATAGCCCAGTAAAAAAATGGAAAAGCCTTGCCGGGACCGGTTTGGCTCAGTGGATAGAGTGTCGGCCTGTGGAATGAAGGGTCCCAGGTTCGATTCTGGTTGGGGGCACGTATCGTGGTTGTGGGCACATCCCCAGTGGGGGGTGTGCAAGAGGCAGCTGATCGATGATTCTCTCTCATCAATGTTTCTAACTCTCTATCCTTCTCTCTTCCTCTCTGTGAAAAATCAATAAAAAATATATTTTTTTAAAAATGGAAAAGCCTGAACTTGGTGGGTGGCAAATTGAGATCAAAGATGAAATTAGCAATTAACTGGATTTGGAAACTCTAAATAAAGGAGTGGATACTGAATCTAAGGCTTCTAGTTTGTATATTTAACTAGCTAAGAGCGGTACTTGCAGCCAAGATCAAGATTGAAGGATAAGAACTTTTCTACTCCACAGTCTAAAGGGAGAGAATCTGAAGAGGTTAAGTGGGGGTAGATAGTAGGTAGCATTTCTATGTTCTAAATCAAAGAAAGAAAGACAAGCCTAAAATGTCAGCCCATACCTAAGAAGGAGGGCAACAAGTAGCTCTCATTCTATCTTAAAATTTTAAAGGACATATTATGAAAGGTACCAAAAGGAGAATGCAATGTAAAGGCAAATATAGCATGTGACTCTTTACCAAGAAACCTCTAAAAACCTCTACAATTTCTAGAGACAATCAAAGAGAGTATTGAGATATTCACATGAAATGACAGTCAAGGATACAATACAATACTTAGCTTGAATGATGCTGATGGCACAGAACTAGGGGATAATCCTAAACCATAATCTGGCTTCCCACACCTCCATTAAGAATAACCTCACTTCTTTCATTCAATAAATATCAGCTAATCATGTATTTGTACATGCTAACCTATCACATATTCAAGAACACAAACATACACTCTACACTTCAAAGGGCTCACAGGCCAAGGAAGAAGACTAAAGCCATGTGAGAACAAGCCTCAAACAAAAACAAAGTCATGTGAGAGTATATAGGCACTGTCAGATCCAGCCAAATGCCTCAACCCTGGAGAGTAGTACAGGCTCACTGCTCATTTCTCTAAGAAACAGAAGAGAACAAGAAAAATGCCCGAAGACTGGGAATGGGCAAATACACTCATGAAAAGAAAAAGAAAAAGTAGGCCTCCATCATCAGAAGCCCCAGAGCTTAATATTTTTAGACTCTGGCTGGCGGGCAGGGCCAGCAGGGCTAACGAGGCCAGAGGCTGCATCTTTGCTGCATTCTGACTCTTTTGCTCTTTCCTCCTTCATGTTGATTTCTGGAAAAAGAACTTTCACTCCTTTTTGTGAGGTGATGAGAGGCTGGAAATGGTACAGGCTTAGCAGCCACACCAATCCCCATCTTTCCTTTGTACCTAGATGGTCTTTGGCTAAATTCTTTAAACTCTCTAGGACTCAGTTTCCTCTTCTATAAAATAGGAATAAGAGTTCTGCTCTCACAAGTTTGTTGTGAGGATTCATTGAGAGGATAGATTTAATATTTAATCCAGTTGGCAAATAATAGCTGATCAACAAATATTAATTATTATTAATGTTAACTCTTGGCTCTCATACCCCCTTACCAACTTCTCTCTACTGTACTTCTTCCTGCTGGACTAAGAGTTCACATCGCTGTTTTTGTGGCAGCTATAGCATCTTTCAGCCGCCGTTCTGACTCAAGAAATGAGTGTCAGATAGATATTGTGTGGACACAGCTTCCCCAGCTTGAAGACCTTTGTCCTTCACTCCTCTTGCACACTGCTCTCTGCTGACCACAGATAGTCATTGCAATTGTCCCATTAGATCCTAGGAGTGTCAAAATATAGGAGACCCTTAAACCCTGACCAACTTTTAGAATTAGTTGTTGATAAACAAATAACTTATAGTCATGTAGAAAAGGATATAATCACCAAGAGCCAAAATGGACTTATAAATAAAATATGCCCTGCTAAGCTAACATCATTTTTTAAAAATTGTGTTATTAGTCTGATTATTAGAAAACACCATTAAATAGAATTACCATAAAAGACTTGCCAGTCCTAACAGGTTCGGCTCAATGGATAGAGCGTCGGCCTGTGCAGACTCAAGGATCCCAGATTCGATTCTGGTCAAGGGCATGTACCTTGGTTGCAGGCACATCCCCAGTAGGGGGTGTGCAGGAGGCAGCTGATTGATGTTTCTCTTTCATCAATGTTTCTAACTCTCTCTCCCTCTCTCTTCTTCTCCGTAAAAGAAAAAAAAAAAGACTTGCCAAATGTTTCCTAATAACCTATGGAAAGAATGTAGAACTATAGAACTATTAGCTGAAAGAAAAAGCAGACAAAAAGCATGCCTGCAGAATCAAACTATGGAATTTATGCTAATGAATCTTGGTTGCTCCAAAGAGCCATCAATAATCCTATCCTATGCAACAATTTTGCAAATGACATGAATGAAGATAGAAGATATATCATATTTTCCAATGACACAGTATGAGGCTGAACAGCTCATGTGGTACACAGAATCAACTTTCCAAATCATCTCCCCAAACCCATTTTAATAGTTATTAAATTGCTTCTGTATTCCAAGCACTACAGACAGACTGACAAACAAGGGCTTTGCTCTCATAAAATAAATGTCACGGAAATTCAGATTTTTGTTTGGAATCATCGGAATCAAAATATTTGAACTCCTGTCATTTTAAAAAATATTAGACCTAAACAAAACACAGCTATTGAAATATATAATCCACAACATCCTAGTTTGCAATTCCAAGTGTAAATCAACATTTACTCAGTGACTAAAAGTACTCTCTAATCAGAGGTGAAAGTCACAGAACAACTGAGGTAAAGGTGAAAGCTTTGGACATCTGTCCTAGTTGGACTACATATGGGCAATTGTGCAATGTTCAGAGACCCATGTTGATGAACAAGAAAGAGGCCAAAGGTTGGTGACAAGGAGGAGTCTACATACATGGCCACAGAAGGAACACTTGAAAAAATCCATGTTTGTTGTGTTAGAGACAAGAAAAGTAAGAAAAGAGGCGATGTGTGTGTTTGTATATATGTATGCATGTGTGAGCATGCTTATGATGGGAATGAAGAAGCAGGAGCTTCCTTCACTAAAAGTATGCTCTCCTTTCACTGTCTCTTCTAATAATGAGAACCTCTTTCCTGTGGAAAGTCTATTCCACATTGTCCATGTAGGGCTAAATGCTATCCCTCCAAGGAACACCCAATCCCACTTTGGGGGTGTCCTATGACCCAAACCTAATCACAGCTTTCCCTGGATTTTTGCTAGTACAGGGTAAGGTAAAAGTAGGTTTACAGTTAACTTTTCATATGGAAAATGACACAATAATTAATAAATAATAATACAAGGATTAAATGGTAATATAAAAATAAACTGTGTTTCACATATTCACAACTGCAAACTCACTTTTGCCCCACTCTGTATTATCAGTCAAAAATCCCTTTCATTTCTCTGAGATTCCCACTTTAAGACTCATGTAAACTACCAACTACATCACTAATATAATAATGCGTGCTATTTGCTGCAGCTAAATCCTGACATCTTTTCTGCAGAGAAAATTTGACTCATATCTAATCAAGTAAGATAATGGCCCTATGTTCTCACTGAAATGAGTGAATTCCTGTTATATTTTGATAAACACTGAGAAGCATCTATTCTTTTTTGTACCTGATCAGCATTGGGGATTCTGCATGACATACGCAGACCAGGAATGGCAGAGTGGAAGGAAATGAGATACAAGTTTGGACAAAGGAGAAAATGAAGGAGGAGAGGAGACACATCGCAGTCACATGAGCATCTAATTTCTATAGGAAAACAATCAGCAACTTTGATAATAAAACCAATATTGTTATCATCTACTCTTCTACTCTGAAGAGGGAAACAAAGGTTCTTATAGAAAAGAAGAAAAATTGCTGCCACCAGGTTAATTCTACTTTCTGACCAGTCTCTCTCTGTCATATCCCTTACACAATTATGTGAGAACAGCACTTAAAATTATCTTAAATGAAAGGAAAAGTACAAAATAATAACACATGGAGGACTGAGAGTGTTATTTCATTATCTTTCAAAGTTGACTTATTGTTATGCATAGTGTCCCCTCCTCCGTGGTTTCACTTTCCATGGTTTAGTTATCTGCAGTCAACTGAGGTCTGAAAATATTAAATGGAAACTTCCAGAAATAAACAATTCATAGGTTTTCAATTGAACACCATTCTGAGTATCTCACTTTATCTAATCACATAAGAATTGTATCATCTCACTTCATGGCAAGAAGAAGGGTGAGTACAATACAATGAGAGGCCACATTCATATAATTTTATTATAGAATATTGTTATAATATCTCATTATTAGTTATTTTTAATTTCCTATTATGCCTAATTTATGAAATAAGCTTTATCGTAAGTATGTATAAGGAAATAAACATAGTATATATAGGGGTTGGCACAACCCAAGGTTTCAGGAATCCACTGGGGGTCATGAACCATAACTCCTGCGAATAAGGGTGACTACTATATTATTCTTATAATAAAAAAACAAATAGGCCTTCAGATACCAGCAAAGAAATGTTGCTTTTTGACTATTATTTTCTTAGCAAAATGGCAAATATTTGAAGGAATAACATATACATACAAAAATAACTCATGAATCACAAATCACTCCTGTGGGAAGTACTTCTGAAAGTATATAATTAACCTCAAACAAAGGCAAGTGAAGGACACCTTTTGAAGGGAGCCATTTCCGCACTGTGGAATTAGTTCACTTTTCTTTCTTTTCCAAATACAAAATGACTTTATTTGATCTTGCTCCCACACACAAATTCAAATAAAACATGCAGTTGAAACTTTTTAAATACTGAAATGAGATGTTTCGAAGGTCACATTAACATCTGAAAATGGTTCTTTAACAGTTTACAAATACTTAAAGATTTTAATATAAATTCACTAGTTTTACTATTTTTTATTGTAAACATTCTCTAGTAATTAAAATTTAGAAGACTACAAAATACTGAATGCATTGCTATCTTGTCTTCAGCATCATCAACCATGCATGAAGACATAGATAAGGGGAGAAGACACTGTTCCAATCAAGAAAGCTAAGGGAATGGTCATTTCACCTATTCTTAAAATAGGATCTAAGTTCAGCGAAAAGAATTTTGGCAAAGTGAAATGATAAATATTTCACCATATAAAGAATAAAATCAATTTATATAGTAAATGAGTCTGCCTTATAAGATACAGGAGCACAATGTCCAGAGGAGGATTCTGGAATTATTCCATGCCTGACTCGCTGCTTCTTGGCAGTCTGCACAGCAGATGTGCACAGTGAACACACTATTTCTACAAGGCCATTACCAACATTGCCAAAAGTGTTCACTTTTGGCAATTGACAAAGCATTATCTTGAGAACTCCAGGGTATGTGTTAAACACTGATGATCAACAGATAAGCAGAAGATTAACACACATAAATATGTATTGTCATGGATGCTTCAGTACTATCATTTCTAAATCTGAACACATTAGGATCACCCAGGGATCTTTAAAAATTCAGATTCCACGGCCCAGCTCCAGATTCAGGTTTTCTCAAGACTCTAGCATTGAGGGGTGTGGGAGTCAGGCTTTCTTGTGCTCAAAACTACATGGCAAGCAAGAGTCAGAAACAGAAGAACTCAAGTCTCCTAATAGCAAATATATTTGGTCACCACATTCTCTCTGCTATATAACACAACTTTCTCTGAAATTAAGAAATGGGTTATATATAATTTCTAGGTCTTCTTCCACCTCCTGCTTCCTTTCCAACTGTTGCCAATAGCAGTTGGCACAAAACCAGCCTACTCTCACCGTAGCCTAGAGGTCCTGCTATCTGGGCACATGGCATATGGAGTCATACAGGCCCCACAATTAGAGGGACCTTTGCTTGGTTTAATGCTCTGTTGTCCTCATCTTGATGTCCTTAATAATTTCTTATGAATATGCCCTACATTTTTATTTTGCACCAGGCTCTACAAATCATACATCCAGTTGTCTCAAAGGGGCCCCATGATGTGGTTCCAGTTTACTCCCATCTCATGCCCCATAGCTGTCCTCTTTCACTGTGCTCCAGCCACCCTGGCTTGTTTTGTGTCCCTTCCACATGCTTAATTCCCTTCTATTTCTTAGTCTTTGCATCTGCTGCTTCCTCTATTCAGAGCATGTGGCCCTCACCATCATAGCTCACTCTTACCACTGCTTATTGCATTACATATCGATATTTTATTTTCTTCATAGCACCGAGGAGCACCTGAGATTACCTTACTTATGTATAGCTTGATATATATGCTTAGAGTCTATTTCTCCCCACCGGAATGTAAGCATCTCATAGGCAGGGATTTCATCTGCCTCACACATTTCTGTATCTCCCGGTACCTGTTACAAACCTGACACAGAATGCGTGTACAATAATATGCATTGATTACTTACCACACGACTAACTGCTTTTTAAAAAAATACATTTTATTGATTTTTCACAGAGAGGAAGGGAGAGGGAGAGAGAGTTAGAAACATCGATGAGAGAGAAACATCATCCCCCACTGGGTATGTGCCTGCAACCAAGGTACATTCCCTTGACTGGATTTGAACATTGGGACCCTTGAGTCCTCAGGCCAACACTCTATCCACTGAGCCAAAGCAGGTAGGGCACAACTATCTACTTTTGATGCCTTGAGTGCCTAAGTAGACTTCCATAGTCTCTGCTGCATTAACAATTTACTCTTAGCATTCTCCATGCTCTTGTGGTGGATCTGGAGAGCCTATAGTTTAGTCGCATGCAGAAACCAAGAATCAGTTTCAATTTCTGTCATTTCTTAAGTTTTATTAAATGGATGGAAATTAAGGAGAGGACAATATCAGCATGTAGAAAGAGAAGATTTCCATCACTCAATCATTCAGCAGCCTATATGGTGCCTTATGGATGATAACTTTCATGTCACTGGGAGTCCAAGCAGAGGCCCAAGGAGGACTTGTTCAGGATTCTGCAAAGAGGACTGTTTCTAGGGGTGAGTAAAGTTTGAGATTACTAAGTCTCCTCCAGTTCTGAAGATTTATATTTTTGAAGGTGGAGAATACCTACAATGTCAGATATGTCTATATCGTGTTAACAATAAGGGTGGGGGCCTTGTGGCACTGGATGGTATGTGCCAGTAACAACCCTCTACTCCATTACCCCTATTCCACATAAGATATACACACAAATATAATAAGTGGGAAAACTATTCCTGTTTCCTAAACCAATGTCTAATATGCCCCCAACAGAATCTAGAAAAGTTAGATCAGAGCATGAGACCTAGTTTCAAAGATTATACATGGTTTCATACATCCCTTACTTATAAATTTAGATCTCAGGATCCCACCTCCTCAGGCCAACACCAAAACAATAGCAATGTGCTTAACGTAGTTTGCAAAGAGAGAATGGCAGAGCTCAAAAAGGGGCCTTGACTTAGCCTGGCCCCTGCCATGTGGCACAGAAGGGAGATAAAGTACTACTTGCACTCCTGCCTTTTAATCACATTGATCCTTTCTAGTAACAAAAAGGAAATGTGTCTCAATCAATGTCCTGAGAATTGAGCCATGAAGTTATCAATCTCTTCCAGGAGAGTCGGGGGGGAGGGGGGGAGGGCGAGACTGGGGAAGCTGAACCACAACAAAGAATTTCCAAATTTGAAATGCTAGATTCTTTAAGTAAATAAAGAGACCCTGTCAATTTTGTAAGCTATTAATTGGGTAAGCAAATCTGTTCTTGATAAATTGAACAAAAGGGACTGCAGATTTCAAATCAGTGAGGACCAAATCCCTGAACAGGATATTTCCCTTCCCCTTAGCACACAACAATTCTGCAGTCAATGCTATATTCAGAGGCTCACTGCTACCCAGAAGTTTGAACTATGAAATTCCAGTAACACTTGGAGAAATTATATATATATATATATATATATATATATATATATATACACACACACACACACACACACACACACACACACATATGTAATTTCAGAGAGGAAGGGAGAGGGAGAAAGAGACAGAAACATCAATGGTGAGAGAGAATCACTGATCAGCTGCCTCCTGCATGCCCTCTACTGGGGATCGAGCCCACAACCTGGGTATGTGCCCTGACCTGGAATCAAACTGTGAACTCCCAGTTCATAGGTCAATGCTCAACCACTGAACCACACTGGTCTGGCAAAACTAGTGTTTCAATTAGGCAACATACCTCTCCAGGATAGCCTTCTCTAAGAAATCTCCCCATGTTAGGGTCATGACAGGGTATATGTTTTAAATATCATTAGAATACTCATATGTGATTGAGCAATCCTGAAAGGTTTGTATTCCAAATGTGGACAAGGGACAAAACTCTAAGAAAGGTGGCAAAGTGGTGCAGAAAGAGAGCTGACTTGAAATTTGACATGCTTGAATGCCAACTCTACAATCACTTCCTGGGGGAACCCAGGCTAGATGTTTTGACTGAGAAGTTTCACCTGGTGAATGAGGGAAGACTGCTGTGTTGGAGTGGTTGGGAGAACCAAATAGAATAAAAGGTAAGAGGGGGTGGGGGATCCCCTTAAATTAACATTACATAGTTTGCAGCTCATACTACAGCTTTTCTTTAAGCATATTCATAAAAGAATGTAAGAGCTGGAAGGAATCATGAGAATCAGTTCATATGACGCTTTCACGTAACAAATGAAAACCTGCGTCTTGCTCAGTGTCATGTTGGTAGCTTTAGAATAGCATGAGGACATGAACCCAGGATCATCTTCTGGAGGCCCTATCTACTACTCCCTTCTCCTCTGGGAGCCTGATCATTAGGTCAAAGGCTGTACTGAGCAGCAAAGCTTAACCATCTCAGTCCAAATTCTTACATACTCCAGCCTATCTGCTTGGCAATAATAAACATAACAGCTCCATTTGTTGAGCCTCTGCACCGGACACCTGACCTTACCTGCCCCCCTCGCACCTTCACAACAGCCCTGCCTTTACAGACTAGGAAGCTGCCACTAGCCAGTGTCAGCAACATCCTCAAGGACACACAGCTGGTACAAGCCAGAACCTGGGCTCTGCTTTTTTCAAGTAAGGTAGCGGGGAAAATGGGAAACCTTAGTCTAAATTCTGCAGGAAGTGACAGCAACCCTGCCAGGCTTATGCCAGGAGAGAGCTCTGGCGTGCTGGCACTCACAGCAGAGGTTATGTAACTTTGGCCTGTGAGAGTGCTGCAGGCATGGACCTGCAGGAGGACACTGCTGCTGCCGCCAAGGAGTCATTATCTGTAAGGGGGGAAAAACCACCGTACTGCTCACTGCAGAGAACAAAAGGCAGTATCTAGCTTTCAGAAAATCCGCATTGGAGATCAGCCAGTCCAGCTTGAGGGGCAAAGGGAAATAGCCTGCCGCAGAGGATCCGATAAGGAAATGCTATGTGCATTTGGGCCAGATGTATGGGAAAGAGCAAATGGACCGATGACAGAGTCTTTAGTAATTGGACAGGAGGGCTTACAGTGAAAGCAGGTCCTGCAAAACAGCCCCTTGTCAGGGAACACAAGAAAAATTGTCCTGCAGGAAAAAAAGGAGGGGAAAGAAAAAAACATTAAAGAAGCCACAGCTCTGTTCACCTCGGAGCCAGCTCTCTGTTTGGATTTGTTCTCCCAGCAGCAAACCTAACGTGGTACAAGCACTGTTCTACAGAAAACATTTGTCTCATCAGGATTTTGTTATGGGTCCCATCTGTTTAACAGAATTGCTCATCACCTCAAAGTTAACTGAAATCTGTTTGCTATCAACAAATTACATAAGAGCTTAGTAAATATTTTAGGAATAGAATTATAAATATTTCCTCCTCTGTTCACAGGAGTAAGTGATGTTTACCCATTCCTGCCACCTCGATAGTCTGCTTGGCTGCCCCTTGCAGGTCATGGAGAGGACAGTTTCAGAGTTGCTGTGGCTCAACATAAAGGGCAGAGAAATCTCCTGGCCCCGGGGCACCAAAGGGTCCAAAGGGTCTAATAACGCAGGGGAAGACAACATTTTCTCCATGATATCAGGTTAGCAGGGCAAGAGAAAGTCCTAGAGGGAAACCATCGTTGTCATCAGAGATTATACAGTGTGGCTGAACGAATACAGACACGAGAGCTAGACAGACCTGGGTCTGAATCCTGGTCCCGTCGCCTACTCACTTTGTTGCCTTGGAAAGGTCACCTAATCTCTTGCCATCTTAATTTACTACTCAGAGTTGTTATCATCTGGTAAGCAAGGTGCCCAGAACAGTGCTGGACAGGTAGTAATAATAGTAGCAATGATGATATTAATAGCAGCTTTTGTGGAGTCATCACAATTTACTTGCCTTCTTCCCACCTCTTCTTTTCAACCTCTTTTCCATGTGTCTCCAGAGTTAGGTAGAAAGACTAGCTCACCTCTGAGGTTTCAGACAAGCCCACAGGTCCATGTCAGTTACTGGCCCCCACAGAACCACGGTGTGTGGTGGAAGAGTGCTTCATAGGAATGACATCTCAGAAGATGTGGCCATCACAGTGCCTTTCCACAGGGTGGTGTGGTCATTCTGCCTCTAATGCATAAATGGATGAATACATGGATGTGAAAACATTCGATCTGGGACACTGAATTTCAATGAACAGTGGTGAGGCTTGCATTCAGCATGCGGAAGTACAGGCTTGTGCATCAGCCCTGGGAAGGCAGCCGTGGGAGAGTGGGCCGCTCCTTCAATGGCAAGGGCAGAGCTCCATATCCAGCCACCAGGAAGTTTTCCACCCAGAGCTAAACCCACAGTACTGGAGAATTACCCATTTCCCAGGCCCTCACCACTCAGCCCCATTCGGCACGCAGGTCTCAGGTGCCTTGGCACTTGTAACGCTATTCAGCACATACCAGTTTCAAACTCTTCTGCTGGTTCTTTAGAATCTCTGCAGTTTAGAGTAAGTTGAGAGGGGGCTGGCATGCCTGTCTGTGAGTTGTTCCCTGGCACAGAACAATGCTGAGAGGTCAGTCAAATCTTCGCACATTCACGAAACCTACTCTCCATTCAGACCACATGAATGCCCCAAACCCACACGACCTAGCACCTGATGGCAGATGTGGCAGAATGCCCAGTGTCCCATGGTCCTCTCTGTCTGTGTGAGAATGAAGACTCCGTGAGGGCAGGCACCACAGAACATATCTGCCTCCTTCTCTCGATTCTGTTTCCCAGACAGAGAGGGTCTGGCCGATTAATGTTCTATTCCAGCACCTCTGTCCCCTTCCATAAAGCTTAAATTCTTTCTCTCTGAGTCTGGGGCCCACATCCCTGAGAATCTAAGGTTCGGGGAGATTTACCACCATTTAAAAGTTGAGAGCTGACAAATATATCTTAGCACCAACAGTGAATAATTAGAGGTGCTGCCATAGAGTGTAGAATTACTTTCCTCTGCCTCAAGGCAATTGCAATGTATGGCCATTTCTCATTGCCATTTTAATGTATAATTCTTCCTACTCTATGCTATCAATCCAAGGGAAGGGGCCATGGACTGCTTCTCCCTAGCACAGGTGAAGAAGCATGAGTGTGCAGGTGAAAGTCTACTGTACAGGTCAGTGGAAGATGAAGGTCAGAACATTGTATTGTGTATTCTCATAGTCTAGGAACCTATATAGTAAGCAAAGAACAATCCTCCAGAGAATTCCATGTACTGCAAGGTACAAAGCTCCTAAAGACTTAGGCCTATTTGAGGAAGAAGAGATTAAGTATAAGTGAGTGTGTGCATGTATGTATGAATACATACATGTATGTGTTGAGCAGGGGTATAGAGTAGGGAAAGTATAGTGAAGGAGAAATACTTCTAAGTATTAAAAGATAACCTAGTGAGTTAATCAAAGTTAATATGTAGGGTACTGAATTGTATGGTCAAAACCAGAATCTGGGTCAACAAGAGATAAAGTGGTCAGGAAAAACTTTGTTGAGAGTCAGAGCTCACGCTGGTCTATTAGAAATTCAATTAGTGTAGACCTGATGATAACCTGACATAAGTAAACATGTAAGGTTTATCCCCATTTACAAGTTGAGAGCTGACAAATATTTCTTAGCACCAAAAGTGAATAATTGGAGGTGCTGCTATAAAGTGTAGAATTACTTTCCTCTGCCTCAAGGCAATTGCAATGTATGGCCATTTGTCCCATTTTAATGTATAATTCTTCCTGTTTTCCTTCTACTCTATGCTATCAATCCCACTGCCTATCTTCTGGTTTTCCTTGATTCATGTAATTTAATTACCATTTCAAGCTCCAATTTGTTGCCAGTTTTTTAAGAGGTCTAAGAAAAATACCATGTACCTCATCTAGTCTATCATTCTTTCTCATAATGGACCACCTCATTTCATGTGGGCTCACTATGCAAACTGTGATCACAGAGAATGTACTAATGAACATTCACCCCACTGAAAGCTAATCTGAAACCTCCAACACTTATTGGGAAATAGTTGACCATTCACATTCTTCACATCCATTAGGCCAAAGAGCCCCATGTGCTCTCTTTGTATTTACCAGAGACTCTGGGCATTGAGAATTTAACCTGGTAAATTTCAATAGGTCAGGAGATAGAAAGAAAGAAAAGAAGGAATGGAAAAAAGAAAGAAGATAAGGGAAAAGACAGGAGAGGAGAGGAGAGGAGAGGAGAGGAGAGGAGAGGAGAGGAGAGGAGAGGAGAGGAGAGGAGAGGAGAGGAGAGGAGAGGAGAGGAGAGGAGAGGGAAGGGAACATGGGAGATAAGGAGAGAGAAGGAGGGGAAGGGGAGGGGAGGAGAAACTAATGCTCAATTAATTGCTATAATACCTGGTCTTCAAGATGACTTCCCAATAAACCACACCTCACTATTTTCACTTCCTTTTGTAGTCCCTTCTCACAGTGACTTTGAACTGGCCCTGTGTAACCCATAGAATGTACCAGAAATGATATCATATGACTTCTGAAGCCAGTTCATATAAAGCTGCATTGGTCTCTAGGGACAATCACTGTAGAAATGTTCATGTTAGACAGAGTCAGCCTTGATGTAAGCAGTTTGGCTGCCCTGAAACTACCACACTGTGAAAAATTTAAGCTATCTGGGGCAACCTGAAGATATAAAGTGGAGAGAGAGGTTCCACTGAGGAGCCGGAGGTGTGAGTGAAGAAGACATCCTGGATCTTCCAGCCCCAGCCATCCCAACCAATGCCTTAGGTCAGAGATAAACTACAGGTAATGTTTTCCTGAATCCCTGACCCAGACAGAGTCATGAGCCAAAGAAGATCTCTGCACAAAGCCAATAGACGAGGAAGTTTGTTAACACGTGATAGAACACTTGCTCTCATTCAGTCCAGCAGCTAACCTCAGATGGAAGAAATACACAGAACAGATTTTGACTTTTGACATAAGATGAAACTGACACGCAAGTTCTACTGCCTGACAAGGGCAATGGTGTGCATATTTTTCCTAGCTGGGAAACTATCAATTCCAATAAGGAAATTAGGAAATCTAGACTCTCAGCAGCAGAGATAATTTGAAGGAAATGTGTATGGAGCACTTTCTAATTCTAGGTCACATACATTGGTCACATACATTCTCCTACTCTATCTTCATAGGATACCATTTTTAGAATGGAATTATGCTGCTCCCTTTATTGAGCCAGAGAGAGACGAATGGGCTGCCAGATCACAGAGCTGCAATCAGTGTGCTTATCCTCACCTGGGGTGGGAGGTCGCCTTCATAACCTAGCAACTAGGCATTATTCCAAGCTCTCCTTCAAGGTTGATTCTGAAATTAGAGCTAGTAACTGAGCCAGCAGCTTGTATACAGAAACAGGATTAGCTCCAGGGGACCACTTAGGGAAGGGATAGAAAATCCAAGCCCCAAGTAATAATCCAGTTTTAACTCCCTGAGCTCCCTCTGAGGAAATGTCTTTCCACACATTTTTATCGATTTTCCCCTGTCCTGAGGCTCCCAGGATGAGTAAGAACTACCCCCGACTCAAAGAACTTGCAGCGGAGGAAAAATTCACACAAACAGAGGAGTCCATGTTAGGAGAGCCGTGCAGAATGTCACAGGTGGCACTGACTATTGCTTCACCTGAGGGGGTGTGGGAATGCGTTCTAGAATAGATGCTGGCTGAGCTCAGCTTTGCAGGACTGGCAGAAGTGGCCAGCCTGAAGGGACTGATGTTGTCCTCCTTGTGGGGAGACACTCCACCTTTGGCCTCAGGGCCAATCATTTCTACAGCCCCTGTGCTAAACCTACAAAAAAAGGGATGACTCCCTGGTTCTTTCCATTACACTTGTCACTGGAGTTTCTAATGCTTTGTCAAAATATAAGGCACACAGGAGAAGCCTGAGTAGGATGATAAATTGAGGGAGCTGACTTCTGCACTTTGGAAATACAGCCCAAGTGAAGATACCTCAAACACTGATGGAAAGTTTAAGACTTCATTTTTATCTTTCCCTCAAAGCACACTTTATACTCCACTGAACCAGTTCACAGGTCTGGCTGAAAATCTTCCATTTTATGTGGCTTTGCTAGATAATCTTATTTACCCCAAATGCTCCCACCTCTCAGTATAAAAATGCATTTATCAGCCCTTTCCAGAGGACAGCTCTCACTGCTGCTGATTCCAACAGGGTTAAACCCAGACATAAAGAATCAAACGGGGAAAGTGCTGAATCTTCCAGTCATAATTCTCCCCCTTTCCTCCCTGTCTCTCTCTGTCTCTGCCTTCCTATCCTTCTTTCTTTCCTCTTAGAAACTTAATATCTCCATCTCCCTTCCCTTTCTCTTGATCCACCCTTTAAACACATTTGAATGTAATGAGAAGAAGGCTCTTTCTGAGACAGCTTATGAAGTCGATTTGATTCCAATCTGTTGACTGAAGATCCTCCAGCATACATGGCATGCACATCCACACATACACACACAAATACACAATTGCATGAACATGGCAGCATGTTCTTTGCATATTCTTCACTTGTTCTCTTCTCCCTCCTCTTTGCTCTCCTAAATCCTTGTCTTTTCAAATCCAGCTCACGTCTTAGCTCCTGCAAGCAAGTCTCTCCAGTCTTTCCAGGCCCCAGAGACCTCTCCCTCCTTGGAGCTCTGACAGCACTTATTTCTGTACTACCTTGGCATAAAATGAGCCATTGTCTATGCTTGTTCTCTGAGTACCTTTCTCCTGAGAGGAGGGATGCTTCTTCCGAGCTAAAATGCCTCCTCTACTGCATATCATGCCACTTGCCTGTTCAAGAATCCCGGGTAGCTCCCTGTGTCCTATAGCTGTGCAACTTTAACTCTGTCAATGAAGCGTCCAACAGAAAAATAGAATGAATTCATACTCTTCACAATCCTGGGCTATACCCCACTGCCCCTTTCACAAAATGTCCTTAATAGTTCATGGCTTCACTTTTAAATATACAAGCAAATTTTATAACTTCCAATAAAGTTTTCAGTACATCTGTACTGAAGGGAATTCAAATGCACAAGACATGGAAGGGATTATAGGTAGGAAACAAACCAAAACAGCACTGGAGGAAAATAAGTACCAACCAGAGAACACAAATAGAACGGGTGATGCAAGATGGAGTTACAGAGGAAGGCGAGCCCAGTAATCAGAGTGGAGGTACAAGTTAGAATACCCCAGGCACTGAGAATAACTTGATGTCAAGCTACTGGCTCAACAAAGCATGTTTATAAATATAGGGTGGGGCAAAAGTAGGTTTATAGTTATTTGCATGAAAAATAATACAATAATTATATAATAAATAGTAATGCAAGACTATCTGTTTCACGTACTCACAAAAGACATGTATATTCATATATATGTATGCCTTTTTATTTGTTTCACTTAAAACATTCATTGCATTCATGCTTGAGTCATTATTTAAAATGTTCACAATCACTTACTTAAAACCTATAACAAACTTTTAAGAAAAATAACAGTATTATTCCTATTTTACCTTATATAATAAAACCCTAATATGCAACAACCAGTCACTATGATGCTCACTGACCACCAGGGGGCAGATGATCAATGCAGAAGCTGCCCCCTGGTGGTTAGTGTGCTCCCAAATGGGAAGCACCACTCAGGTAGAAGCCAGGCTCACACTGGTGAGCCAAGCTGAGGACCTCGCCCCCAGTGCACAAATGTCATGCACCAGGCCTCTAGTTAATAAAAAGTCACAGAGAAGTTAAGAAACTTTCCCAAGCATATAGAGTTAGAACTTAATTTTTTTAAATATCTTTTTATTACTTTCAGAGAGGAAGGAAGAGGGAGAGAGAGAGAGAAACATCAATAAGAGAGAGAACCATTGATTGGCTACCTCCTGCATGCCCCCTACTGGGGATCGAGCCTGCAACCCAGGCATGTGCCCTGACCAGGAATCAAACAGTAGCCTACTGGTTCATATGTCGACACTCAAGCACTGAGCCACACCAGTCAGGCTAATCATTATTTTAAATTTTACCTAAAGTATAATGAGCCCTTCCAATTTGCCCTTCCAATATATATATACGTACATGTCAGATATATATATATATATATATATATATATATATATATATTCTGACATGTACCGTATTTTTCGGACCATAAGACGCACTTTTTTCCCCCCAGAAGTGGGGGGAAAAAGTCCCTGCGTCTTATGGTCCAAATATAGCCTACACATATACTTTAAAAAAAAAGTTTTTTTACTTGCCCGGCTCTGTGTGGTCTCTGTGTGCTTGCCCGGCTCTAAAATGGTTCTAAATGCTGCTGTTTACTTTACAGGGTTGATTACATGTGTTTATGACTGTGATGTTGGGTTTTAATGCACATAAAATATTTTAGGACACTATTTGTTTCAGAATCTTTTTTTCTTCATTTCCCTTCTCTAAAAACTGGTGCGTCTTATGGTCCGGAGCGTCTTATGGTCTGAAAAATACGGTATATCTGTCATTTTTTATTTATTTTTTTTTTCTCTGCATTTGAAGAAGTATTTAAAATTTATTTTTGGTTATTTTATTTTAACATTGATCTTCTCATTTTCCTTCCATTGAAGATTTTTATTCCAATATTACATTTTTATTTTCTTAATTTTTTTATTTTATTTTAGCAGCTCCCTTTTTAACTCTACCTCCACTTTAGGGCCATCTTACACTTTATTTAATGCATCTAGGAAGGGGTTTCTAAAATTGTCTTTAACTTAGTGTAATAAAATTTGTAAATTAAGTTATCTCTACTTCTGGGTATTTTAAATAATTCCACTTTATTGTAGGTTTGGAGGAACAGTAAACCATAAACACATATGCACACACACACACACACACACACACACACACAAAACACATGCACACACAAATATACACAGTCCACTTGGATTCTGGAAAATTTTAGCACTCAGTTATAGATCTGGAGTGAACATTGATGTACATGACTTAAGTCTAGATTTCAAGGCTTATCACAATTCAGGGTAGCTCTGGTTGGTCTAATTTGAGATGGTCTGTTCTTTGTGTCAAGTTCTCTGACACACTACAGAATTAGAAAAGGCGATAACTCTTCTTTGAATAAATACAGTACAGTTGATCCTTAAATAATGTGGGGGTTAGGAGAGCCAACCTCCAGTGTAGGAAACCAGCCTGTAACTTTTGACTCCCCCAAAACTTAATTACTAATAGCCTGCAGTTTGCTAGAAAGTACCGATAACATAAACAGACAATTGACACATATTTTGTATGCTATATAACTATTAAATGCTGCATTCTTACAATAAAGTAAGCTACAGAAAATATAAAGAAAATCATAGAAAGAGAAAATATGTTTATTATAGTTATTGAAAAACACACACACATGTAAATGAACCCAGTTCAAAACCATGTTGTTCAAGGATCAACTGTACATAAATGGCTACTCATTGGCTGCTCATTGTGCAATATAGGCAATTGTACAAAAGAAATACCAAGGGAAAGAGAAATATATTTCTTAAAAGAAAAAAGAAAAAATCTTGTGCGAGAAAAGGAAGCATTTGATGGACGGAAGATTTACAAAATTCTATCTAATTTACTTCATACTTAAGAAAAACAAACAAAGCCAAGGCCAATCAGACCAATGACTAGGCACTAGATGCATTCTCCCTCCCATAGTTCATAAGAATTTAAGGCCACGGGATTATATGCTACAGTTCCCCCTTCAAAAAGGAGGTTGATCCTATTATTGTAGCAGATGGTACTATGGTCAACATCAGAGCAGTCCTCAAAGTGAGAAAATTCATGCTGGGTAGTTCATTACATAAATATCTGTCCCATTTCTGCTTCCAGCAATCAGGCATATAAGAAAGTTTAGATTTTAACAATGAATCTTTTTGAATGATACATATAAAAAAGACACCCTTTTTATCCTATCCAGCAGATAGGAGATGTCTAAGAAGAGGACTTCACTGATCATACTGTGAACACTCTTCTCCTTTCAGTCCTTGTCATGTTGGAACAGTAGCCTTTATGGTATAGAAATTCTTGGAATGACACATCTCAAAAACAAACAACAATTAGGATGAAAGAATACAAAAAGGGTCCAGATGGCTTTTCTGTGCTCACTATAGTACATGAGGATGGCTGTCCACAGCAGCCAGAGTACATCTGTTCACCATTTTATTCAATTACTTAATTGGAGTAATGTTCCCTCTCTAATTGTCACTATTTTAATAAAACAGAAAATCAAAGTAATGTTGCTATTTGCTATTTTCTGATAAGTAGAGTCTAAGTGAGCAGGAGAAAAGCATCATCCAATATTTCACAGTTCCAAATACATGTCCATGTCTCTCTTCCCGGAGATTTAATTCTCCCATCAGATGCATAAAGCTTCTCTTTGAGCAGGGGAAAAAAAAAAAACCTGAGGGCTAACCTTCTAATGTTATTCCCTCTAGCAGATCTATCACTGTGTTGTTGAAGAGAAAAAGTTGGCAGCAAGGAACAGATGATTAATCACATTGTTGTTTCTTTAACTCAGATAAATCTTTCTCACATGCTTTGGAAGAGTTGTACACTTGGTAAAATAGGATACAAATGACCAAACCTCAAAATGGAAATCCCCTGGTAAATGACAGATATCTAGAAAAATACTTTATACTTCTTTGGAGTTATGACACTTTTCAGAAACCATTTTGCATCTCCATACTTAACTGAATTTATAAGGTTCTGATTAGAAAGGTTCCATCTCCTCTAAAAATTAAAAGTGACTCTTGGCAGAGACTTAATCTTGATAAAATGGCAGGAGCCATCTGAAGGGTAAAAAAGGATTACTACAACTTCCATCTACCATAGATGGTCTATGAACTCAGGATCCTGTAGGCCTATAGACTCATATGGCTGAAAGAGATTCTAAAGTCCATTTAGCATACACTGAAGACCCCTGGGGTTCATTTTAAGAATATCGATCCCTTAACCCCATGCCATACAAGTAAATTCAATACTGACTGGATATCAGTATTTTTAAGTACCTCCAGGATATTCTAATGTGCCACCAGGATTGAAAACCATTTGCCTCTTGCCATATAAGGCAAGGGAGGAGTCAGGGAGAATTCAAATCACCCAAGTGTTGAAAGACCATCACAGGAAATCCAGATGGCATCTATGGGTATATATGAGCATCTGAAATCTCTCCATACCCAAGCTGAATATGAGCTGCACACATTAAAAAGGAACAAAGACTGACTCATTTGAAAAACCAAACAAACAATGAGTGTTATTTAGAAATGCAAGGAAGGCAGTTGAAAACCTTCTGTCTTTGAGTTAGGAGCTGTCACTGAGAAAGTTGCTCTCAAGCCCCAGAGCCTAAGTGCCGAAAGGTGTGTGTGCCCTTGAAAGAATTAACAGTTGTAATTTAGTAAAAGTCATAATAAGACAAAAACACTGACTTTCACTTGGATTACTTTCATTCTTAACCTTTTCTCTGACATGTATAATTTTTATACTATAATCACCTGGAATTCATAAGTAGTTAATTCTGTGATTTCAAGAGAAGATTGCTTTTGTGCCAGAGAAGCTGAAGAATGGTGAGGATGGGGGATATGCAGAGCCATTTGTGGTAGGGAGAGGAAGCTACATGAAGATTTTTTAATTAATTAATTTATTTATTTATTACTGAATGCAAGAGGAAGGAGGCATGGTTTGAGATTAAATTTTTGTTCTGTGCCCCTCAGCACACATTTCAGAAATAGTATCTTTTTCTTAGATCTACTGGAAATCCACTAATCGCCCTGGTAAAAGTTGCTAACTCAGTGCTACTCTCTGAAGTCTTTAGGAAACTGCCTGGAAAGAGGTCAAGGAGGCTCACAACTAAATGCATAGAATTCAGCCCCAGTCTCAGGATCCCTCCCAGGATCCTGACATAGGCTGTTGCTACCACCTGCAAACCTCCATCTATCTACTGGGCTCCAAGCAGGCCCTACCACATGGAGCTCTGCCATTTGTCCAATAAAACAACCTGAAACCCATGTTTCAATATGACCACTTAGTCTTCTGCTTTGGTTTACCTTCTGTTTGCACAAAATATTATTTGAATTTGATATTTTATGAATAATTGACTTGAGACTTAGTTTTTAGATCTAATAATGGCTTCGAGAGCTCTGATAGAATCTCTCTTCTATAATTCATAGCAGACTTTTATGGGAATTTAGCCAAGGTATAGAGGTTATAAATCCAACATTGATCTTGGGAGAACTATATCATTCATGTTTCTATTTGATACTTGACATAAACGTGTTTTCTATTGGGAATAGCCATGCATCCAGTAAAGATAAACTTAAGAAGATATTCTTCCTTGGTGATTTATATAATATAGCACAGCTCTGACCAGACCAGAGTCTATTATGGCCAATATTGCCTCTGGCTAAAGCAGCCCAACCCACAACCCTTGGCTCAGAAAAGCAGTGCTAGACCAGGTTTTATGCAGAGTTGCTGATTCACTGAAGCAGTATTGGCTTTCTTGACAAGCCAGGAAATCAGGAGAGAGCCTATCACTAAAGCCACTGCCAAGAAGAAGTGAGAGGTATTGACCAATCAGAGCAGCAACCAACTACCTTTGAGCTAGCAACTCCAGAAAGAATTGGCCAGACAGAAACAACCTGAGAGTGAAACAATGCATTGCAAAGAAGCTGAGAGACCACGTGGTCCCAGAGCTGCCCGGATGCTGAATAGCCTCCCAGTCCCAGAACCCTTCCACCAGCATTCCACTAGAACCCTGTCTTTTCTCTGTATGGCCCAAGAAAATCTGTTTCCTGAAATTGTAGGTCTCCTGCAATAAAATGAATATAGGGGATGGAATTGTAAAGAAGAGGATTCAAGTTCTGGTTCTGCCACTTATTGGATAAATGTCCTCAGTCAACTTGTTTAACTTTCTTGAATTTAATTTTTAAAAGAGGGAAAATACCAGTTACCTGGTCCCAATATTAAAATGTTAATGCAAAAGTATTTTATATGAAATTCAGGACAATATCTTGCACATGGGTAATCAATTATTTTTTGTTACTATGATTAAATAAGATAATTAAGGAATTCTTTTCCATCATTCAGTAGACACTAATAAATGGTGATTAATCTCTGCAAATAGAGGATAGGCTCTAAAGCAACATCTCTATTATCATCAAAGAGATATTTGTTGCCCATGTTTTCTCCTTAAGTGGAAACAAAGGAGGGTCACTGAGAAGCCCACAGCCCATGTTCTGCTGGCAGGCATGTTGAGAAGCCCCTCATAGGGAGGAGGGTAATGTATTCTGTCTTACACACTTAAAGAGAATTCTCTATTGTTCCCACTACTACTCCTTCTGTTAGAAGAGTGTTATGGAAATGAACAATTTAATTTAAATCTCATCTAATTGAAAGAGGAATACCCATTTTTAACAAGACTCCCAGACAACTGGAAAGAATGTTCTCAGCCAGCCGGTGTGGCTCAGTGGTTGAACATCAACCAATGAACCAAGAGATTATAGGTTTGATTTCCCCCCCCTCCTCTGCCCCCCGTCAGGGCACATGTGATTGTTGCAGGCTCAATAACCAGTAGGGAGTGTGCAGGAGGCCAACAGATGACTCTCTCATCAATGTTTCTATCTCTATCCTCTCCCTTCGTCTTCTAAAATTCATTAAAAACATTTTTTTAAAAATGAATGTTCCCAAATTTGGGAAGAGATCCATGAAGGAATGTCATGAAAATCTGGCCTCCTACTCTGAGTTTGATACACAAGGAGGGTGGGAAGGAGGACTGGTGGATGAATCTGACAGGCAATTTAGGGAAATTCTGATAGAACCTTTTGCATACAAACAAAATTGAAAATGGTCCCACTTTTACATCGTATTCTCTCAGTTAAATCACAGTTACATTGACTTGTGAAAATCTCCTTTTCTGGACTATGCTCAGTTCTTTAACATTAGCTTGCAAAATGAAGAAATTTAATATTGACTTCCTTAAAAATCATGGGATTTTCCTCTACAGGCACAATTGCTTACAGTTCTTCCTATGATTTTTATTAAGAACTAAATCCAATATTTCAGGTATGATTTCACCCCAGCAGAAAAGAGTAATGCACCAATTAGTAAGGCTGAGATTGGGTTTCTGTATTAGTAATCATGAGTTCCTTAAGGCTGGATTGATCTTGTGATCAATTAAAAGTCTGTGTGTGTTTTTTCTAGAAGTGCTACCAAGCTGAGCCTCTCTGACTTGTGCCGTAGACTGGTTAAACCTAAAAGCAGTACTTTACATGATGCCTTTTAAAGGTCAAACTTGCTGCTTTCAACCCTGTGTTCTGGCCTTTTGTGTTCCTCTGTTTCAGGTTTGAAAGACTTTGTCATCTGCAAAGTTGATAAGCCTCTCTCTCTCATACACACAGCTTCATCTAAGTCTTAGCTAAAATTGTTGCCCCAAGGCTCATCAGCAAAGTCAATTCTCTAGCAACAGCAGTGTCCTCAACTTTCTAACCAGATTATAGTGAGAAGACTATGTTATTATGACACACAGCCAGTAGTACACTCTTCCTAAAAATAAATAGAAATGGGTGTCAAAAGAATGCTTGTGATATTGCTTAATTTGCAGTTCTATGAACTCTTGCTGTTAAGTCTCACTTGGTGAGTAGATAGAAAAAACAAGCTCCTGGCATTTCTTCTTATAAGGACACTAATCCCTGTATGAGGGTCCCATCCTCATGATTTCATTTAACTGCTTACCTCCGAAGTTCCCATCTCCAAATGCCATCACATTGGGTATTAAGACATCAACATAAAGTCCATCACACTGTTTCTCCCTGCCTTTTTACTTCAAATTCTTGCAGGACAAGAAATCCTAATTACTATCCTGTTTAGCTGAGATTTTTATTTGTTTGTTTTCCCCTGTAACTTTAGATAGATGAAAACATTCATCAAAACATTCACTGATATATTTAGCAGACATTTAGTAAGGACCTACTATTTTCCAAATAGCATACTAGGTACTGGAATTATACTGATTAATTTCAGACATGATTCCATCCTTCAAAGGATTCACAATCTAACAACCACCAACTGATAATGTCCCATTTCTTCCTTGAAAACCACTATTTCTCTCCCTCTGTCTGACAGTCTTAAGGTTAAGAGTTTTCATGCTTTTTGGTCATTTTCTTCTTGGACAACACTACTGGCAGGCAGGCAGCCACTAACTATAATCTCCATTGAGTACATAAGGAAAATGTGTGCTTAGAATTTAATGAAATAATGCTTGTATATGCTTAGCAGTAGGGAAAGAAATAAGATGAAGAAGTTTCTTTCTAAAGTCTGTGTGAATGTCTGCTCCCTCACCAGATTGCATTCTTTCAGGGAGCAGGCTTCTTTAGACTCTTCACACAATTAAAGCAATTTTTTTTTCCTTAAAATCATTTCTCCATTTGACCCTCACAACAGCTTCATGAGCAAAAATCAACTCTCTTTTTTAGTAGCTTATAAAATTGAAGTGAAAAAAAGGTCATAACATTAATTTCCAGACAACCTAAGTTGAAAAAACAATATTTTATCAGCATCTGCCCATGCCCCTGGCCATTCCTTTTCAAAGGAAAGGTTTTCCTTCATGTTGTTTATAAGGCAGCACACAAGAAAGAGGAAAAGTCCAGGTAATAATGATTGAACTATTTATGACTGTTTCTGATAAACTGAAGTTCAAATCCACCTGTAGATTTGCACATTTACTTAATGTTCTTTTGATTTTACATGAAAGTGATACTATCTCGTGGAAAAATGTTCGATTCCAGTCAAGGGCATATACCTTGGTTGGGGCATATCCCAGGTGGGGTGGGGGGTGCAGGAGGCAGCTGGTCCATGTTTCTAGCTCTCTATCCCTCTCCCTTCCTCTCTGCAAAAAATCAATAAAAAAAATATTTTGAGAGAGAGAGAGAGAGAGAGAGAGAGAGAGAGAGAGAGAGAGAGAGAGAGAGAGAGAGAGAGAGAGAGAGAGAGAGAGAGAGACCACCCTTGTCTGATCCTTGTGAAAAATTAGGCATCTAACATCAAAATTACGCAGCACATATCAATAACTACCCTTTTTAAAATATATAGATGGGATTTTCTTATAGATGCTATTTTATATCTTGCTTGTATCAGTAACAATACATTTTGGAGACCTCTTTAAAACAGGCACATAGCTCTATCTCATCCTATTTAATGATGGCGTATTTCCGTAAGCGTTAAAGATGGATCTCAATTTCTCTGGTTCTTGGTAACCACTGTCTTTTGCACCATGCCAGATCAGTTTCTTCCTTTGAAAATTAAAATAAATAAAGTTGGAAAAGGTCATTATATCAATCTTAACAACTAAAAGAACAGCATTTTATAAGTATCCAGCCATGTCAGGGATGACTCCTTTTTAATGGGAAGGTTTGCATTCAGCTTGTTTATGATGCTGCATACAGAAACAGGATCATTCCAAGCAGCATCTCTCTTACACACACACACACACACACACACACACACACACACCACAAATCAAAAGACACATCCCCTTTCCTGGCTGTATCAATGCAACACAAACTTCAATAACTTTTCCTTAGAACTTTTAGCTTGAGATAACTACCCTTGAGTTCACAATAATAAAAATAAAAAGAACAAGAGAAAAAAAAATGTGAGGATGCTTCACACCAGAGATCTGCTAGTTATAATTCTGAGTTGTTGTTTTGACAAACCTAGACTTTCAAAGACAATTTCTCAACATCCAAGTGTAGTCAGAGATAACAGAATAACATCCTTTCCTAAACTTAATGAGGGTCTTAAAATGCTGCCTTGTTTAGGGCAAAGAATCGGGTTCCATTTACTCTGAGAACAACAAAGACAGAATTCCAGAATTCTCAGAAACAGGCAACTCAGTAGGTTTGCTAGAAAAGAAACCTCATTTAGGTAAAAAGATTACAACTCCTGTTCAGCAAACATTGGCTTTTTCAGAAGTACAAAATCCTAAGTAATCATTCCCCCTAATTATATAGGCATCCTGTTGCTGTGTGATCAATGATAACAGATGGGTTCCTTCAGGTGGAGTATCTGCTAAGCCTTTTCAAAGCAGGAAAGCAACACTGTCCTCTGCAGCCTCTCAGCGGAGGGCAGAGAGGAGAGAAGAGGCCCATCTTTCTGCTTTAGGCTCTAAAGGCCAACAAAGCACATTAGTATTTACTAGTATCTCCCTGCACAGAGCCACCCACATTTATCATGAAATGCCATCCTACAAACCTTATCCAAAGGTGAAAGGAACATCAGCCAAAAAATCAGACATTCAAACTTGAAAAAGCAACAGAGATAAAGTGAAAAAAATTGCTGGTTTAATTCATTTAGATGTCATCTTTTAACGAATTGCTTTGGCCGTACCAGGCATTGCCTGTACTAAGAATCTGGGTATAATAAAACTCAATTTCCACACCCAAAGAATTCCCAGTTTACTGTGAGAGGAAAATTGTAAACAACCATTCAATGTCTTAAATGCCATGATAAAAATAAGCCCTGGAGCTATGGGAGGGCAAAAGAGGGACCCCTAATGCTAAATGCCACCTCTTATAAACACACTGAGAAACTATTTTGGAAATACTGGGAAACTGATCACAGTGGTTGGCTTATGAGGGGGAATATGAAAGATAGAACCAAGGAGACACATTCATTGTGTCTATGCATTTTTTAAACTTTGAAATGTGCACACTTTGCATGCATCATCTAGTCACAAATTAATTTAGCTAATTTAAAATAAAGTGGTG
This sequence comes from Pipistrellus kuhlii, assembly GCF_014108245.1. Classification (NCBI taxonomy): domain Eukaryota; kingdom Metazoa; phylum Chordata; class Mammalia; order Chiroptera; family Vespertilionidae; genus Pipistrellus; species Pipistrellus kuhlii. Next base: position 2,559,154 of record NW_023425438.1, read on the forward strand.
GGTGAAAGTGATTAAAGAAAGTAACCCTTGTCCAGAGTAAAAAGCAATATCTATTTAATATCTGCTCTTAACAGTAAAGAAAAGTAAGAATGCATTAGTACCTATACGTATTTTTAAATATATTTTATTGATTTTTCAGAGAGAGGGATGAGAGAAACATCGATGAGAAAGAATCATCGATCAGCTGCCTCTTGCACACCCTCTACTGGGGATGGGCCTGCAACCAAGGTATATGCCCTTGACCGGAATCAAACCCAAAACCCTTCAGTCCACAGGCTGATACTCTATCCACTGAGTCAAACCGGTTTCGGCTGAAATTTCTTTTGAGACCCTAATTTTTTAAACTTAAACTTCTTCTAACGCCACTTCTTCAAAATAGACTCACCCAGGCTGTGGTATTTTGTGAAAGAGCCACATTCAAGGGGCCAAAGAGCCGCATGTGGTTCTCGAGCCGCAGTTTGCCAACCACTGGTATAGATTATTGTATTATTTTCCACATAAACAACTGTAAACCTACTTTTGCTTCACTCTGTATTTCATTTTGCTGAATCATTCCTATTTGTTCCTTAGGGGCACCATCCTCAAGTAAGATTAGTTTTCCTTTTGCTTTGTGTATCTGTAGAAAGATGCCTTCGTTATTTCTAAAGTTAATAATCACCTCATTATTCTAAAGGCTGAGAGGATGAACTACATAGTCCTGCCTGCCCTTTCTCCAGATTCAAGAAAATCATAGGTGTCTCCTTTCTCGGTGTTTTCACAGCACCTCGTAATTAGTTTCTATTATAATACCTCCACGGTGTACTATAATTACTTACTTATGTATCTGTGGCTCCCAGTGCTCATTGAGGGAGTGGCCATATTACATTCATCTCTGACCCTGTATCTAACAGAAAAACTGATACCCAATGAATAGTATTGAACTGAACTCTTTCCTCAAATTTTCCACCAACTTAAGATAATCTTCTTCTCTTGACAAAAGTAAATGCTGTTAGCAGACCTACTATGTATAAAATACTTTGATAGAAATCTGGGAGATGCCTTCATGGGGACTTACAACCAAACTGACACTAAATAAAATAGAATGCAAATAATAAAGCATCTTATAAATGCTGAAATAGAGTAAGGAACAAAGTATCTGAGAATTCAGAAAAGAAAAAAATCTTCCCAATTAATGAACAGAAGAAGATGGGAAAGGAAGACTCCAGGCAGAAAGCAGAACAATGTAAAAGATACTACAACCTTCAGCCCCAAACTATTCAGGTTTTACTTGCTTGGAATTATTTTCTGTTCCCCATCTCATACAGTTGGAAACTCCCAAACATTCCATTTTTGTTAATGGCCTCAAATCCATTGTCTCCTTTGCAATTGTACTCCTATTGCCTCATCCATTACTTCTGACATGAAATGAACAACTGTAATAACCTTTTAGCTAATCTCATTCTTCCTTCTTTCTGGGCTCTATAAATATATCTTATATTGTCTTTCAGAATTAATGTCAATGTGGACCTCTAATCCTATCACTTCTCTGCATAAAAACCTTTAATGACTCTCATTAACAAATTAATTTCCAGCTCCTTAGATCCAAGGTGCAGAGTGTTGTGGCTAAAACCAACAATTTTAGCCTTATCTCCAACCACCTCCTTACTCTGACCCCGTATTTCAGCTGCACTTGGCTGTTCAACATTCCCCTACAAGCTATGCATCTTTCTGCCTCAGACTCCATTCCTCTTCCTCTGCCTGCTATGGCTTCCCTGCTCATCTCCATCAGTCAAAATCCTGACCAACATACCTCATGTGGCTCCAGTGTCATTAGCTTGATGAAGCCTCCCTGTTGGTTATTTTTCCTGCAAAGAAACATGATCTCTTCCACCGTGAATGTCTATGATATCATTCTCTGGATTCTGTGTTGTTTTTAATGCTTCTTTGAAAGCAGATTCTTAGAGGTAGGCAGGGACTCCCAGACTTTAAACAAAATATACACCCTTCCCCAATCTACCTCGCCATTATGCCCTTGCATTATATAGATTTTTTTTTAAATCAAGTTCTAGAAGGAAGAAGGCACAATTATTAGAACACACATGGATTAGAGGTAGATTTGGTCTCAGGGCCTCAGAGGTCCATATTTCCCCAAGCAGTGCTGACCTCATCAAAAAGAAATCTACCTCTGCCCTAACAGGTTTGGCTCAATGGATAGAGCTTTGGCCTGCGGACTGAAGGGTCCCAGGTTTGATTCCAGTCAAGGACATGTACTTTGGTTGCAGGCACATCCTTAGTAGGGGGTGTGCAGGAGGCAGCTGATTGATGTTTCTATCTCATCGATGTTTCTAATTCTCTATATCTCTCCCTTCCTCTCTAAAAAAATCAATAAAATATATTTTTAAAAATCTACCACTAATCCATCAAAGATATAAGAAGGTCAGGAAAAATAAAGGTTGGCAAACTCTGGAAATGGACTTCATTTATCCCAAAATTGAGGATGGAGAAGGTAACTTTGTAAGTACATGTAATCCCAACTGAACAAATGCAGCCCAAGAAGCCTGTAGCAGCCCTGGCTGGTGTGGCTCAGTGGATAAAGCGTCAGCCTGTGGACTGAAAGGTTCAGGGTTTGATTCAGGTAAAGGGCACGTGCCTGGGTTGCGGATTCGATCCCCAGTAGGGGGCATTCAGAAAGCAGCCAATCAATGATTCTCTCTCACCATTGATATTTCTATCTCTTTCTCCCTCTGTGAAATCAATAAAATATATTTTTTTAAAAAGAAAGCTGTAACAGGTTTAGAAAAAGATGTTACTATTAAGAATTATATGAGTTTATAAAATTTTGTGAATTGTGTACTTTAAGAAAATTCTGAGCAGGAGCTTATGTGGCAGTTTCAGTGAACACTATCCAGCTGCTAGCCTAAAGTGACAGGTAAGAACAGAACAAAAAAAGGGAAGAGGGGATATGTATGACCAGCAGAAACAAACATTAATATCCATGGCTGACAGAGAGGTGTTGACAGTGGCTCTCTTGGCCTCTCCTGGCCACTCCACTCTATTTGATCTAGTACTCACCCTGAACTGATTCAATTCCTGCCCCCTAACAGTACTCAGACCTACAGCAACATCTGCTGCAGATTAACCCCAATGTCAGAAGGCTGTCAAGGGCCTTTGTTCTCTAGTAACTTGTTCATTGCTGGTCCCTCCTGTTGAATTCACCTCAGCTAACTCCTACTTATCTTTCAAAGACCAGATCAGTAGCTATCTCATCCAGGAAGCTTTCTCTGATTCCCTAGTCTGTCTTAGAAGCCCTCTGCTGTGCTCACCTAGTGCCTAGACTTACTTACATCTCCAACCATAACCAACACACCACAGGGCAAACCCTGACTCACTTCCCCATTAGATGGCAAACTACTCGAGGGCAGGAACTTGGTCGTCTTTTCCTTGGTATCCCCCACATAGCACAAGGTATGATACATAGTAGGGACTCACTAAATGTTTGCCAAATAAAACAATATTCCTAAATGTCAGGCTTGATGATGTAACTTAGCCCTTTGTAAATTATCCAATATAATAAATGTCCAAATTCCTTTGCTGACTGTGGTATTCAAGGTTCTCCATAGTAAGAGTTCAGGCTGTCTTTCCTGAACAAGGTAACTTGGATAAACAGATGTTTCCATAATAAGTGAACTTCACAGAAATTGTCTGAATAGTCAGCCCAATTGATGGGAAACCCCCATCCCAAGGCATTTCCACCATCAGATGAGCCAGAATGTCCACCAACAAAGCCCAAAATAAACCAACGCACAAGGTGTAGCCTTCAAACACATTGATAAATCAGGGTGATAACACCTCGGGGAAAACTCTGATGGCAATAGAAATAAATTCTCTCCCAGCACCACCCCACACACATCTTATTATGTATTAACATGTAACATATGGTTCTATGCTAGCACTGGGGAATTAAATTTCACTGTTGTAACCTAGAGAAAGTTCATCTGCCTGGCCCCAGGAAAAAGTTATAAATGAAGATTAGGCATGTATATAATTTTTCAGCAGTAACCTAAAGCCTTCCAAATGAAAAGCAGGGGCCAAAAAGGTCCCAAATGACAAGCCAGGATGCTGTTGACCTAGATGTGTAGGGTGACTATAGCAAGCAGAGAAGCCACGGCCCTGGTGCCCCATTCAGGAGAGGCTGAAAGCCAGAACTAAAGAGTGAATCCTGAACCTGTACCCCACTTCCTTCTGGCCTTTAACAGACTGGAACATAAATGTGCTCGCCTCTCCTCATAGTATGGCCTCGATGTTCACACCCACAGGCTTACACAGACTACTCACTTTTCTCACCTAGCCGCCAAACACACTCTTTCAAATCTGTAAAAACCTCCTTAAGATGCCAACTCCCTTTTGAGCCCCTCCTTGTTTCCCAGTAAGGCATGATGGCTTTTACTTCTTAAAACCCCCAAGGTGGCCACTCTCTCCCAAGAATCCTAGAGGTGTTCATGATGCAGACATGCTAGTTAATGATCATTCCAACACTAGGACAATCACAGCTTCTCCTTTCCAGATGTGCCTCTTCTCAATGGCATCAGAGAGTCAGCTGGGACATTTCATCTTTTTCAAAGATGAAAAACAAAGTTATTTTGCTGTACTTAGTTCAGTTGGATCAAAGTGCTTAAATTGTCCAGCCATTCCTAAAGAGAACTAGAAGGGTGTGTTGGGAGAAACATGGTATCTGGGGACAAAGACCTACAATTTGGCTTTACCATTTAACAATTTCTTAATTTTTCCCTCCAATTATGCTTATAATTTTCTTATGAAAATTCTATAATCTTTGGTCAGTAGAAAGTTAATTACTACTCTGTAAGTATCCTTTTATTTTTACTAACAAATACAAAAAATATAATTGATTTTCTCTGTGTATAAACCTAGCCTTCTTATGTTTCTTATTATTGATTTCTGAGCAGTCTGTAATTTAAGTTTAGATTTGTTCTCTAGCCAAGTGTTATTTGGGAGAGTTAGTTTTGTTTTGGCATAGTTTATTATACTTGGGGGCTGGAAGTTTTGGTTAACTTTTGCTATTATTTCTATTTTTGTTTCATGGTCAGAGGGTTAGACTTATAAAGAAATGCACTTTGCCACTGATAAGCTTTAGACTCCTAACTGTTCCTTATACAACATTTGGAATAGGAAGTATTCATAATCTCCCTTCTATATCTTTCAAATTTGTTTCTGAATTAGTGAGTGATAAAACAGTGACAGATAGCAAGACGCTCCAAACATCTCTTAATCCCAATGCTTGAGTCTTTTTTGCTTTGGTTTGCAGGCTATGAATTTGTTAAAATTGAAGCATCGTTTCTACAGAATAAAATTACCAGACTTAAAAAATAGATGTCTGGCAGCAAAAATTATTCAGCAGTGAGCATGCTAGATGTTCTATATATTCTATCATTTAAAATTTCTAAACATCCTTACCAAAAAGTGCCAATGATATCACATGTTGATTTGGCTGCAATATAGTCACATTCTTTTGTTTACAAAATACCAAGATAATTCATGATTTTTTTTTTTTTCAGTAGTGCTGCTTTCTTCCTCTTTCCCAGTAGATTTCTTTTTCTCTTTAATAGCTTACTTGATGCTGGCATCCTGTCGCCTCTCCTAGCTTTTTCAAATGACATTTCTAAAGCAACATCTCTCCCAACCCAGCAGCTTCCCACCGGCTTATCTGCCCACATATTTATGTGGGCCACCTTTCATCTGAGCAGCTCAGGCTGTCGCAGAGACATTAACTCATGGCTCTTCTGGGACACAGTCAGTAAGTCATAATTGCATCCACTCTGAATGGAGGACTGCTCAGAATGCAGATGAGTAATAGAAACTTACAGTACCCATGGAAATGGATGAACTTGGATTAAAATTCAGTCTCTGACTCCAACAGTCTAGGCCCTTCACAGTAGATATTACAATCTTTTTCTATTACAACTTGAAGTTATTGTTCCCTTGAAGTTTACAATCATGAATTTTCGAATTGGCAGAAATCTTAATCCCTACCATTTGCTATCTAAGACAACTAACAAACACAAAAGCCATAGATTCCCAGAAGAGGTTAAAAAAATTAAATTAAATTAAGTTAAATTAAAAAAAAAAAAAGATGTGGCTTAAAAAAAAGTAACAGGGACTTAAAGCAGAATAAGACCAGAATCCTGGCTTCCTGGCCCTGGTCTAAAACATCTTAGAGATTTATGATTTGCTTCATGTACCCATTTCTTCCTTTTTGTCTTTTCTTTAACCATCCCCCTCATTTCCTCTCTTCCTTCCCTCCATTTTACACAAAAGTGAAACTTTTACATAAAATTTTCTTTTATCTTGCATCTACAACATAAAAAAAAAAACTTAAACTATGTGCAAAGTCCATCTCAATTTACTGAAAAGATGTAGTAGACATCTTTTTTGAAGAAATTCTGTTTTGTTCTACTTAGCCCCAAAGGTAATTCAAAGTAATTTATTAAGATGCTCCTTAGCAAATACATGCTTTGCCTGGTGGATGTGGCTCATCGGTTGAGTGTTGTCCCATGAACTAGGAGGTCTGGGTTCATTCACAGTCAGAACACATGCCTGGGTTACAGACTCAATCCTCAGTGGGGAAATGCAGGAGGCAGCCGATCGATGATTCTCTCTCATCATTGATCTTCCATCTCCCCTCCTCTCTGAAATCAATTAAAAAAAAAAAAAAGAGGTACTTGCTTTGAGTACCTCTTGAATTGTGGCTGACTACAGTTCAATCATAAGCCATGGGTACAGCTAAAATAATTGATCTGTATTGATAATGATACCACTAGCCACATGCATAGTAATTATGTATATCCATGCATCAGTTTATGGTTGAAAACTGCTTTCAGACTCATGACCCCCTTTGATTCTCAAACCCCCATACCAAGAGAGAAAAGGACATCATCAATCCCATTTTATCATAAAAGGAAACTAAAAGTCCATAAGGTTAAATCACACAACCAAGCAGGAAGGCAGGATCAGATGCTGAGATGTGACACCTCCACACCCTCATCTTTTCAGCAAATAGCCCCGTGCTTTGGTTCCAGCCCCTCTCACAGTCCTGGGCATTAGTTTCTCTGCCAAGCCTGTGCTCTTCGAGGTTGGGGGCTGGCTCATATTCTCCCCTGTATTCTCCAAAACTCTGTGCAGACATTGTACTCAATAAATGTTCTATGTACTGAATGTAACTGCATGGCATAATTGCATTAAATTGTACTGAAATTGCTGTCACCATCTTTTGAATTAATACTGCATCATTTTCACAAAATTCTTGAATTAATGGGGCAGAGAAATAAAGCTCTTCCTGGCTCAGAATAAGCCCTTCCTACTCTGAGTTTGCAGGGTGCCTGGCAAGGGAACAGCTTCCTAGTAATCTGAGTCCTTGCCTTCCCTAATGTTTGACTCAAGGCCCACCTCCTCCAGGAAGCCTTCTCCACCTCTATCCTGCCCTAAACTCCTTTCTGATCCATACACCCCATGCTGGGTACTGAACAGCCACAGCTCTCATTAAAATTTGCTCTACTTTTCTCCTCAAATGACAGCTGCAGGAACCAATGTTGATTTCTCTGCCTCTTCCCAGGACTGTCCAAAGCAACATCTTGTGCCGAATAGGTTTGCAATAAACACCAACTCATAACTAATAACAACACAAGCATCAGGTTCTAGTGCAAGCTTCGTCCAGATGCTGAGTGTTTCTAATTTTAGCCTGCCCCCAGCATTGCACAGCTGCTTCAATAATTGAGAGCATCCCCTATCCTTGACTGAATACACACCCAAACAAGAGGACCAAGCTCCACCCCTGAGCTGGTGCTGCTTTCTACAGATGGGCTGTGAACAATAAGTGATCCTATCTCCTGTCAGCCTGTGGAGTGTCCAAACCCAAGCAGTTACAGTTTGACTCTGCACCCAGCATCGGGAGAGCCCCAAGATCTGCTGCAGAAATGCACACACAGAGATCTCTGAGATGCAAACAGCCCCTGCAGGGCACAGGAATGGTGGAGGGAATGGCAGACTCACAGTCCCCTCAGGCTCTTTAAATGTTTCTACTGCAATGCAGCACGCAGCCTGCTGACTCTCTAGGAAGTGATGGCTCAGCACTCAGTGGTGAGGAAGGAATGGCTGAGAGGCTGTGGGAAGATCTAAGGCTGAGGATGCTGCAGCTGAGTCCAGATGCTCACTGCCTGGGCTCAGAACTATGCAGCCCTGACAGTGTTAATCAGAGAGACAAGTGGAGAGGGAGAGAGCAAAAATAATATAGGGAAGGGAGGAGAGGAGAGAAAATGAAAGGCTGGTGGAGAGAGAAAGAAACAAAGGGGGAGGTGTGGAGAGTGGAGAGAGAGGAAGAAAGGAGGAAAGACGAGACAGGGAGGGAGGAAATAAAAGAGAGAGAGATGGGGAGGAGAGAGAAGGCTTGCTGAGAACTTCCCAAGACAATTCTATAGCAGCTGTTGGTGGTGACTTTATTTGGTTACTCACAGGGAAAACTAAAATTGCACATCCCATGCAACTGAACTGTGTCTGAAACCTCAAGAAAAATAAACCCCAGGAAAAGAGACCTGGAGCTTAGCTGCAGGAGGCCAATTTATAAACTACTTCTAAAACCCTTTCCATTTTTCACTCCACCTCCCAAGCCATTTTCTGCTTCAGTTTAACTTAGTCTCCTTCTACTGCCCAGAATAAAACTTACTTCCATAGGAGGGTGTCCGTGTTTGTCTGTTAAGGTCTCAAGTGATTCACACTTCCCTTCCCTATCCCACACCCTGAGAAGGATAATCACGTCAAGCCTAAGCCCTTAGCACAGGACATAAGTCTCTAGCCCATAATAAAGGGATTTCAGACCTAAGTCAGCAAGCTAGAGTCTGTCCCTGTCTGGATTCTTCCTCTAAACCCTTGGGATACTGGGACTATGGTCCTGCTTCCCAGTGATGGGGCCCTGAAGACCCTTCCTCTCAGGATAACTTAGTTCCTGGCTATTTACCTGTTTTCTAGAATTTGTTTCCTCGTATAGTCATTTTTTTCTCTCTTTTTTTTTTTTCAATTCTAGTTCTGCAGATATTTATTGGGCACCCATTATAATTACAACCCAGTTTCAGTTCAGAAAGGGAGTTCATTGTCATCCGGAACCGAAATGACAATTGGGGGGGCGGGTGTCAAGCTCTCAAGCATGGAGTCCTCAGTGACATCTCACGAAAGAACCTGAGCACCAAGGAGCAGGACCCCAAGATATCCAATTTTGATATCTTGTTTTAAGTGGCCCAATGCAACCACATCTCTCATGTTTTATTTATTTAAATAACCTGATACAGCTTTTAGATGAACTAGATATGGCCCACCAAGATGCTTGCCTGGAGGGGAGCCGAGTAAGAAGTTAGCACAGAGTAAATTCAGGTCACGTGGCTATTAGAAGAGCAGTTAGAAATAAACTTGGATGGGGTGTCTTCACTCGAGGTTCAATGTGGCCATGTCATACTATGTAAGACACTGACATTTGAACTGGACCTGAAAGGATGTCAGTTCACCAGGTGGAAGAGAAAAAGATACGGCAGAATGTTCTAGAAAGGGAGCAAGGACTGAGTTGTGCTGACACAGTGAGGTGGAACACAGAGTACACAGGTCTACTCTCTCAGACCTAGTGAACCCATTGTGGCTTGATTAGGAATCACTCAGGCAGCTGTACTTCTTCTTTATAGCAAGTTTCATGATTTGTAATTACCGTATTTTCCGGCGTATAAGACGACTTTTGAAATGAACAAAGCCTGCTCAAATTGGCCAGAATCAGAGAGGCGGTCTATTAAAAAAAGAACTGGTGTTGCCTCGGAAGTGGGGGGTAGTCTTATACAGCGAATATAGGCCAAAACCTATGTTTTAACTGTAAAATTAGGGGGGTCGTCTTATACGCCGGAAAATATGGTACATATAGGGTGAGGCAAAAGTAGGTTTACAGTTGTTTATATAGAAAATAATGCAATAATTAATAATACAGGAACAAACTGTTTCAGTACTCACAAGTCTAAACCTACCTTTGCTCATGCCTATATTTGTAAGATTTACTCCTTCCCACCTCTACTCCATCCTAAACTAACCCCAGAAGGGCAGAAATTCCAACTGTTTTGCTCACCACTCTATCCTCAACAACTAACACAGTTTTTAGTGCTTAATGGGGCTCACTAATATTTGACAATGAACGAATCAATGAGCTATAAACTCAGAGAGACTAGCTCTATCAGAGCACTCAGTGTTGCATATGAGTAAGGCATTGTTATTTGTTTGCCATTGAGCTAAATTAGGCATCAATTCACATTAAACTACCATGAGCTGTGCATGTATACAGTATTAATTCTGTCAGATTTGAAAATAACTATTTTGTGGAATGATTTCCCCTCACCTAGCCCCATTTTTTTCTTCATGAAGACAAGACCCTTTTGGAACATACATTTTTTTAAGTCTTAGATACAAGAGAGCTTCTTTAAAATGTATAATAAATCTCACTAACATATACTGAAGAAAAGGCAGGAGAATACAATAAGGATATTGAAGTTAGCCCCACCTTAAATATGCAAAATTTTAGTATGCTTATGAGTCTGCAAAAATCAAAGATCCAAAGGATGATCTCAGTACATAACCTGAGGATACATGAGAAAATTCGTCCCTTCACTTGGGACGAATCTGTATTAGGGTGGGCTGGTTGGGAGCAGGAGAGATAATCAAATAAGGCTGGCTTTTCCTGGCATCCCCCTAGGGATGTACCTGTGCCCCTTAGTTATGGGCCAGGTTATACCCCAAATGCTCCTTACCTGGATCTTGGAATTGAAAACCAAAAGGGTTTGAGCTGAGTTTCCTCATCCTCTCTACACAATCGGCATAATGTGTTATAGAAGCAGTTCCCCACTGCAGACATTACCAGCTCCCAGTGAAGTAACATGGCCCCATTCTGAGACCTCCACTAACTACTTAAGTCTTCTCTATCTCTGTATCTCTTAGGGCAATGGTCGGCAAACTCATTAGTCAACAGATCCAAATATCAACAGTACAACAATTGAAATTTCTTTTGAGAGCTGAAAACCAACTTCTGCGCATGGGCCACGAAGTTTCAGTTTCAGTCGCACTGTACTTGCACACCCGCATGTGGTAGTTTGTGGAAGAGCCACACTCAAGGGGCCAAAGAACCACATGTGGCTCTCAAACTGCAGTTTGCCGGCCACTGTCTTAGGGATATAAAAATAATACCATATATTGTTCTGGTCTTTACTATTTTGGTTCTACTTTACTATCTTTTTTTAAATATATTTTCATTGATTTCAGAGAGGAACGAAGAGGAAGAGGAAGATAGAAACATCAATGATGAGAGAGAATCATTGATTGGCTGCTTCCTGCACATCCACCCTGGGGATTGAGCCTGCAACCTAGGCATGTGCCTTGTCCAGGAACCAAACACTCAACCATAGCCACGCCAGCTGAGCTCTACCTGACTATCTTAACAGCTCCTCCCAGCAAGACCAGCCATGTTAACTGCCAAATCCTAGAGAAGCCTAGCTATCCAATCTCTTCCAATTTTCTGATGAGGAAACTGAGACAAGCCTACAGAGGTTATTGGCACACTAAGGTCACAATGAAGCATCCATCTTATACAAAAATTGCTGTTTGAAATTTTAACCCTACTATTTGGCTTCTGTAAATTCTTCCTTGCTAAGACTACTCCCACTTCAGAGAGGCCATTAAACCTTCCCCAGACAAGGTTATCAGTGCTAGCACTAGGCGAGGCCTCTGGTTGAAGTCTCAAGGCCCTAGTACATACAGGCTCTTTAAAAACTTGCAAAAGGAGCCAGAAACACTCCATATTTGGGAGACAAAGAAGGTAAAAACATATAGAGAAAATTTCTGCATGTTGAGGCCCAGAATTTGAGAGACATTTTCCTCTGGACCTACACGTAATAAATGTAAGCTCATCTCTCTAAGGAGAATGAGAATACAGACCCCTTCTTTCCTCAAGTCCTAAGGCTCCTTCTTTTCTCCTCTCCAACATTTTTTCTGTTCACTAGCATCACCTTCATAACTTTCCTACCTCTACCCTCTTTTTCAGCATCCACTATCATCATTCTGCTTTGGAGTTCACATCATTTCTTATGCTCCCAATCCTTTGCTCACATTTTCTCACCAGCAAGCTCTTCCATGCTATATAAAAGTTATTATCACTGAGAAGCCAGCTCAAATCTTTTCCCTCCCAAAAAACCCTCCTGGCACACTGAGGCCCAGAGAGCCCTATCTCTAGCACCTGAAGTCAGCCCTGCTTTGACACTTTACAGGCACTTTCTCCATCTCTTTGTCACAGGAAACATCTCTTCCCCACTCACTGAGAATCTTTCCCTAAAAAGGGCCTTAATTATTGACCTCTCTCTTCCCTTAGTCACTTCATCTCAGAATAAATGAAAAATAAAGATAATTTTTCTGCTTAGCTCCTCTCTTTTTCTCCCATAAAGATAGGTTATTCTCTGTTCCAATGGGAAGGGGCACTGCCTGGCTGAGTGAGTTTGGCTCATTCTGGACTTCAGTGTCAGGCCTCCCTCTGGGATCCATGCAAAATGATGTGCACTTCAATCTAGCCTTTATCTACTAGAAATAAAGGTAATCTACTGCCCTGTATGCTTAATTTTTTTTTTAATTGAGGAAGGGAGAGGGGCAAGGGATAGGAACATCAATATGAGAACCATTGATTGGCTGCCTTCTGCATGCCCCCTACTGGTGATTTGCTCACAACCCAAGCACGTGCCCTTGACTGGAATCAAACCTGGGACCCTTCAATCTGCAAGCTGATGGTCTACCCTCTAAGCCAAACCAGCTAGGGCTCCTTTATATTTCTTATTTCTCAAATGGTTCAGAACTCGGAGTGGAGGGGAGAGAACCCCCCTGGATACCATCACATTCTATATGGATATTTAAGCCTTACTTTACTATTTAATCACTGCTTTAAGTGTTTTGTCTTTCTATCTCTAGTATGAATTCCTCAGGGCCAGGAATAATGCAGTATAATTTTTAATATGCCCCAGAGCATGCAGTTCAAAGCTTTGCACATAGCAGGTGTTCAATCCATTGCTATTCAAGGAAATATTTGTTGAAAAAGTCTCATACCTCCCAGCAATCAAGTAATTTTCCCTAAAGTGTTTTTATCATAATTCTACTACTTATAAAGATCTGTAACCAAGGAAACATCCTTCCCATGCTAGCTAAAACAGATACTGTCAGTTTTAAAAATCTCTTTCGCTAAGTACCTACCCTTTTCCTCCATCAATTCTCTGAACCTCTGTGCCTGGTAGAAATAAGGAAGAAAAAAGCACTAATAAGGTCTTACAAAAAGAGACAGGGCAGCTAAAGCATCGTGGTTCTGCTCACACTTTTCTCCTTTTATTACTCATAATTCCTAATAAGATATTCTTGCTTTTAGACATAGTAATACCTATAGTTGGTAGAGTTTAGAATTAATATTTTTCTGCTGGCAGACCCAATGTCTACAACAGATTTGAGCTTTTGACAACCCTACAGGCTCCCAGTTGCAGCATTTCCTATTCTTTATCTCATGCTGCCCGTTCCCCTGTGACTGGTCCCTGTTGCTCTTGTATCTTTCTCTTCTTCCTCATCCAGAGCCGTGCTTCTGTATCACATGGTCCTGAGTATAACCTGCTGACTTATTTTCCTCTGCAACTCTTCTTCTAAGAATTTGCCTGTACCTTTCCACAGCCACCATCCTGTTAGTGATGTGTGAGACCATGCTTCATCTAATTTTGTAAAGCCATTTTGGCCTATATGTGGGACTTCTGAATAGTCTCTGCTAGAACCTTCCTCTATAAATAGTTTAATTTCCCACGGTTCCATCCAACCTGAAGCACTTCCTCCAAGTCACTTTCTTTTTTATTTCAACCATTCTATCCTCATTATAACAGTCCAAGTCTTTCAAATGTTGTCTACAATATGCAATGGTAAGATCAGCATGCAAAAGAGAAAATAAATTTTGAGGGATGTTCTAGTCTGACCTGACTCCTTCCTTCTCTTCATTTTATAGACCAAGACATTTAGAGGTTAAGTTACCAAAGTAAACTAAAGGAAAATTCAGGACTAAACCTCATGTCTTGTCCACCAATGTCAGCTCAGTTGGTTGAGTGTCCTCCCATGCACCAGGAGGTCATAGGTTAGATTCTTGGTCAGAGCACATGCCTGGGATGCTAGCTTGAACCCCAGTAGGGTGCATGCAGGAGGCAGCTGATTGATGTTTCTCTCTCTTCCATGTTTCTATCTCTCTCTCCCTCTCCTTTTCTCTCTCTTAAATTAATAAAAATATATTATAAATAAATAAATAAACCTTAAGACTCCTGGCAATCAATTCTATATACCAATATTTTTAAAGAAATAGAAAAATAACAAAACAGCAACTGATAATAATTTATCATTCTATATAATAAAGATCTAATACTCTAATTAGACCAAATGGTGGAACAACCTTCCAGAATGACCAATGGTCAGGGGGTGGAGCCAACAAGCCTGCGCTGCCAGGCCAGCCATAGTAGTCCTGGAGCCCTCCCCGCTTCTGCAGAGACAGTGGTACAGGCCTGGTCTAGGCACCTCCTGTTCTGCAGGAGTGGTTGCAGGGAGCAGACATAAGCTGCAGTAGGACATCCCCTAAGGGCTTCAGGCTGCCAGAGGAATGTCTGACTGCCAGCTTAGGCCCAATCCCCAGGGGAGTAGGCCTAAGCTATCAGTCAGACATCCCCTGAAGGGTCCCAGACTGAGACAGGGAGCAGGCAAGGCTGAGGGAACCCCAAGTGCTGATTTTCATGCACTGGGCCTCTAGTTATTGTATATAAGAGCACTCCCAAAAATGGTACAGATTTCTCACAAACCAATGCCTCAAATCCTAGGTATTTGCAAAAGGAAGATTAGTTTTTTGTGGTTTTTTTTTTTTAACAGTTTTTATAAGCTGGATATTAAACTATTACACACAACAAGGCTGGGCATTGTTTTATCCTCTGAGACCAACAATTCAGTCTTTTAATAGTAGATGGTTGCAATAAGGGAAACTCTAGAAGCCTCCAAGATCTAATATTCCATTAGGAATATAAATAGCAGTTACAGAGCTTAAAGCAAAAGGACCATAATATTAAAGAAAGAAATACTCCACAAAATAGCATTAAGTTGTTTAATAAAAGGTATGCCTCTAAAGAAAAAAAATTCAAATTCTCAAATTTCAATTAAAAACTGTAATGGATTCATAAAAATTAGACCAATCTTCTCTCTGTCATAATAAAACCATTGATACAAAGAAACGTCTATCACCCTCCAAATGCAAATTTCTAGAAATATTCCATATTTTGTGATGACAGATATAAGATCATTACCAAAATGATGTAAACAATCAAAAAATACCCCTAAGACCAAATATATATTTACATTGAGAATGTTCTATAGCTTCACTATTCATTTCTTGACTTCAAACCACAGCCTGTACAAAACAGTTTCAATCAATTTAACTCTGTGTTTTCATCAATAAATGATGTTGAAATATCCCTCCCTGTATATATTAAAATTCTCCCCATAAATTTCACATTGGTAGGTAATGTTTCAGTTCATAACCATAACCCTTTGCTCTCTCTGCAGGAGAAAGAGAGAAAGGGAGAGAAACACATATTATCAATCAAGTTGGGCTCTCACATTTAAATAATTGGATACTACTCCCCCTAAGCTCTCTATCTTTCTAAAATGGTAGATAATTGCAGCACTTTTGGGAAGTGAGTGGGAATTGACACTTTGTCAGCACTGGGGGAATGGTTTGGTTAAATCACTTGAAAGGAGTACAGCAATTTGTCAGGCCACTGCTTACAATGCAAAGGGCCCTCTACATACTAAGAAAGAAGCTTGGCATTCAAGCCACCCCAACTTTAAACCAATAAAAAGTAGTCTCTACCTGATCCACTCATTGAAGAGGATAAAGGTGGGCCAGGACTCCATAAAAAGTGCATTTTTAAAGTGGACTACCTAAAATGTCCTGCATTTGCATTTGGGTTGTAAAATTTTAATTTGCCAGTCACTGCTTCCTCAATAACTATAAATGGAATGCTTTGAATTATATGAATATATTTAATCCTCTTCTAATCCTCAGGTGAGAGAACTAAGTTACAGAGAGGCTAAGATAGTTGCCTAAGGCCTAGCCATTATGGCTCAGTGAATAGATTTTGGCCTGCAGACCAAAAGGACCCAAGTTCAATTCCAGACTAGGGCACATACCTTGGTTGCAGCATCTTTCCCAACCCAGGTCCTGGTCAGGGCAGGTGCAGGAGACAACCAAGCAATTTGTTTCTCTAACATCGATGTTTCTCTCTATCTTCTCTGTTTTCCACTCTCTCTGAAAATCAGTGGATTAAAAATCAAGTGATTTTTTAAAAAGGGAAGATACTGAACTCAGAGATCTTTAGTCTCTTACACCTCTGACAGCCTTACACACTCTGGGAAATCTTAGCTAAAATTCATACCTACCTACATTAGGTGTGCAGAATATGCACCTCTCCTGATGTCCATTAAAATAACTACAGCCCTACCCTGTTTTGGATCAGTGGATCGACTGTGGGCCTGCAGACTGAAAGGTCCTGAGTTCAATTCCGGTCAAGGGCACATACCCAAGTTGCAGGCTCAATCCCCAGTTGGGGGTGTGCAGGAGGCAGCCAATCGATGATTCTCATCATTGATGTTTCTATCTCTCTCTCCCTCTTGCTTCCTCTCTATAAATAAAAATATGTTTTTAAAAATTGTTAAAAATAATAACAACTACAGTCTCCCTGATTCCCATGTTTATAGTTTTTCTACTAACTTGTCCTTTTTACTATTTGTTAGAGAACATGTCAAGTTCAGACAGAAATATTCCTCAGGTTATCTAGTTATCTTTGTTCTAAAACCATTCATATTATGTTCAGCACTCTCTGATGCTAGCAGGAATCTGGATATGCAATGTAAAGTTTACTGACTTCCTGTTCTATGAATCAAGCAATATGCCAGACACATTTGGCAGACAGGGATAAATAAAGCCTGATTCCTGTCTTCAAGAGATTTATAAAACTGTAGTGGGAGAGAAAACTGATAAAAATTCTTCTTTGTCTATTATCTTTAATCCTCACAATGATCCTATGAGACAACATAGAAAATATCTATAGTTGTTATATAATAATAACAACTATAGATACAGGTATATAGATGTAGATGTAGATATCTGACATTTTTCATAATTTTAAAAAACAAAGGGGAAATATTTAGATACTAATCAATGGAGAGTCATTGAAAGTCTCTTATTAGGGAAGAACAAATTCATCAAATTATAAAAAATAACACTGATCTTTTGCATTTTTCTGGTACAGAAGGAGCCCAAAATTCCTTTCAACCTGACTGAAGCCCAAAGCAAAGGTATCTCCAGAATGAGTGGGTGGCAGACACACTTGCCTTGCAGCTATTTTTTAAGAGAGGAATGAAAGAAAAAAGTCAACATGTAGGTCAGATTTTTATTATTTCTAATGCTCCAATGGGTCAGCTAGAAAACATTTCCTCAAATAAACTGATGTTGTATAACTCAAAGACAAGAAAGGTTGTGCAAAGTTTGTGCATCTTTTTCTTTTTACCAAAACTTTAGAAATGAACCAATATAAAGTACCTGATCTAAAAGTTAAAATTACTTATTATTTGTTTCTTCTTTTTGATGGGAATCCTATATAATAAAAGCCTAATATGCTAAGTGTCCAGTTGGTGGAGTTGTCTGTTCAACCAATCAAAGCACAATTTGCTAATGATATACTAAGGCTGCTCAACCCCTCGCTATGATGTGCACTGACCACCATGGGGCAGATGCTCCAATAGGTAGGTTAGCTTATGGCTGGGCTCCACTGATCAGGACTAAGCTAGAGGAGCTGAACAAGCTCTGGAGCCCTCCCATCCTCCCTGACTTGCCAACCTCCTGCATCCCTCCCCAGCCCCAATAGTGCACTGGTGGGGTCTCTCAGCCTAGCCTGAGCCCTCTCACAATCCTGGACCCCTCAGGTGACATTGGAGAAACGGTTTTGCCCGATCCCGCAGGCCAGCCCAAGGGATGCTACTAGTGCACGAATTCATGTACTGAGCCTCTAGTAGTTCTATATTTTCCAAAAATCTTAGTAATCCAAGACTCATTAACATGGTCTCTGTAAAAAGTTGTTTATGCTATTAATCTTCTTAAAAAGCTCTTTTCAAAAAATATAAACCTCAATGTAAACTTCAGTATATTCTATTTACTTTCAATTTCACACATGGCATCCAAGTATTTTTAAAGTCCAATTCCTGCCACCCTTCATCTTTGTTTTCCTACTGTGCTCCCTCACTGTGGTGGATATAGCCCAAGGATTTCTGCCCCCTGACGTTCAAGCTATTGAGTAACCTGCTTCCCTTGAGTGTAGGCAAAACATGTGACTTGCTTCTAACCAATATAATATAGCTAAGGAGATTGGATATCATTCTGTTGACAAGGTTACATTATATGACAAAAGTCTTCTGATTTTACTATAGCTAACCCAGTATACTATCTTTAGGTTTTAGGTGAGACACTTGAAAAAGCATATAGCTTCATTCCATATTTGTTTTTCAATCTGATATATTTTATCTTTCAAATGAAAGATAAAGAAATTGGTTTATTTTTATAAATTTTAATTATTGATGATTTGGATATATTTCTGCTATCCTATTTTATGCTATTTGTCCCAGTTTTCTGTCTCTTTTGTTTATTTCCCCCTTTCTTAAAACCAACATTAAACCTTACAGCATCAGACACTCTGCTAGGTTTCTATATATATAATATGACTTAATTTTTACAACTATTTAACTATTTTTCAGATAAATAAATGATCTCAGGAAAATAAAATGATTTATCCAGTAGTACACAGCTAGTTAATGACAGAGATGGGAATCAAATTTAGATAGAACTTCAAATCAATGTTGTTTTCTTCTCTTGACGTATGCATCAGGATTTTCATATAAATAATTGCATACACACACACACAAAGGTAGTTAAATGGAACTATGATCTCTAAATCCCTCACCACTCTGAGATTCCATGATTTAAAGCAACTATTAAAAAACCAGCAAGCATGAGACACTCTAGGGAAGGACTTCTGACTCTAATCCCACTGGTTCCGAAAAGGAAAGCAATTAAAAGCAAACAATAATGGACTGATATTTTAATTTAAAACATCATTTAACACTGACTTTACACAAGATTACTTCACAGAGACTAGAATAAATTCTTATGACAAACTTTGCAATTACACTGAAAAAGCACTTTAGGCCCTGGCCAGTTTGACTCTGTGGATAGAATGTCAACCTGCAGACTGAAGGGTCCATTCAGGGATCCATTCCAGTTAAGGGCATGTACCTACGCCCCTGGTCCTGGTCGGGGTGTGTGTGTGAAGGCAACCAACTGTTTGTCTCTCACATCGATGTTCTCTTTGTGTGTGTCTCCTTTTCTTCCACTCTCTCTAAAAATAAATGGAAAAATATCCTCAAGTGAGGATTGGAAAAAACAAAAGCACTTTATGTATAGAATATATATTTTATTGAAAATCTACTGTGCACTAAGAATTTTACCTATATTATCTTCTCTAAACCACAAAAGAACATCATTCTATAGATGAGTAAACTGAGACATAAAAAAGTTACATATGTTCCACAACTAGTAACACACATGCCTGTTTGCAATGCACCCCCCCAAGATGTGCAGTCATGAACTCCCCCCATTAGAAATCCACATTCAGTGTAAAAACATTGCCAAGTGAGGTGTTCCCCTTCCAGAAACTTAGTCTTTTATGATATTGTCATAAAAGAACCTCATTAGATTTCAAGATTTAAGAGTTTTTCTGAATTAGCAAAGGGAAAAAATACATATCAGAGAAAGTTACAGGTCTTTTCCAGAATGGAAAGTCTATCAACAGACTGGCTAAACACTTAAGGAAAACTCTATAGTTATTGCTGGATTTTCAAAATAGAACCTATGTTGAAAATGTAAGACTGACACATACTTATTGAGCAACTAAAAATATTTTTCCTTTAAAAGATAGGCTGGAATATCCATGTTTCCTACTCTCTATTCAAGTTCCTGAATCTCAGTTAGTATGAATTCTGAGATTCCATGGTTCAAAGCATCTATTGAAAGCCAGCAACCATGAAAAATAGAAGATTGCATATTCAGAACATGGTGTCATTCAAAACTCCCTCATAAAGGACTTATCGCTCCTACGGATTTGTGAGCTATTAAAATAGAGAGTAGTATATGTTTCAGGAAATTAAAGGTGAAGGGGGGAGCAATACATCAAGTTTGTGCACAGCGTCAATTCCCGAAGAGATGCCAATTAAGACTTTTAAAATTATTCTTTCAGTGTGCTTTCAGAAAACCAAGGGAGTGATGTGATTGCTAGCTTATATTGTTTACACTGCCTTAATTTATCATCATATTATAAGATTTTCCTACAACAGGTGATAGGTGATATTCTAGGTAAGCACCATTGGCTTTGAACATTCCTCCGAATGAGGTTAGAACAACTACTGTCCTGGGTTTTGCTGCTTATTGCTCAAGTGAGTTCAGAATGGCATTTCTCTTCTACGAGGCTATTTTGGAAACTGTCAGAAAAGCATCCTGATTTCACCCTAGGACTCACAGTCATAAAGCTTGAGAAGGTTTTGATCCCTTATGACATTTGGTTTTGTGTGACTTTTTTCAATTCTACTTTTTTTCTTTTAAAAAAAAAAACACAAAAAAACTGTTGTGATTCTCCCAAATGCCAAAAGGGAAAAAACACTTAAAATGATGTTGCATAACATTTACCTTCCAAATATCAAGCTTAGAATATACATAAGGTTGATAGGGCATAACGCATCTTCCTATTATGTGTGTGTAGGTGTTTCATAGTCTCTTAGAAAAATGCCACAAAGTTTATTTTAATTGCATAGTCAAATACTATTTCCTAAGAAAACATAAAATTCTAAATATAGAAAAGTTGAGCAGCAAAACAAAAATTTCATCTCCTGGAAACCAAATACCTTTCCAAAGACAAAGGGCTAACCCTCAGTTATCACTGAGTCCTCCCTCTTCCTTATAACCAATGTTCACTCCATCACTAACCCCTTGAATTTACCTCAAAAATATCCGGGGGCCACACTGTCTCTGAACTTTCATTGAAACTATCTATAGCTTCCTTCCTCGTCTCCTAATGGCCTGTTTCTCCCACATGAGTCTATTCTCTCTTTCTCTCTCTAGCGCTACCAGAGCTCAATAGTCCTCGAGCCCATCTTATCTGTAGTTTCGCTTTCCAAGGTTTTCCGTTCCTTTGGTCAACCAAGGCCCAGAAATTAGATTAAATGGGAAATTCCAGAAATAAACAATTACGTGTTTTAAATTGCATGTCCACTGTTTCACGGTTCTGAGTAGATGATAAAATCTCCTGCCATCGCCCTCTGCACCATTCAGGATTGGATATAAACCATCGCTCTGTCTTGTGTCTCCACAATGTTTATGCGTCTGCCCCTTCGTTAGTAGCAGTCTGGGTTATCAAATGGACTGTCACTGCATTGCAGGGTTATGTTCAAATAACCCTTATTTTACTTAGTGATGGCCCCAAAGTGCAAGAGTAGTGATGCTGGCAAATTCAGATATGACAAAGACAAGTCACAAAGTGTTTCTTGTAAGTGAAAAGGTTATTAAAGTGCAATAATGATGAATTTACACCTCTGATTGATAACCCTTGCTAATTCCATTTTGTCTATGGGATAAAAAATACAAAATTTTTACTAGAGTGTCTCACAAAAATGTGATTCTCAGAACACCTGCATCAGAACCTTCTGAGCTCCTTAGTGGAATAAAATAAAAGTATACTCCTGGCCTTAGCCCAGGCCTACCATATCAGAACCCTTGGATCTGAGTCAATAATCTACAATTTAATCCTTTACTCAGAAAAAAATTAATCTCTTAGAAAGAAGAAAAAGTATTTTTAAAAATATATAAATTTTGAAGAATTTCAGTATACAGAAAAATTATGAGTGAGAAATCCTGAAAACCATGTCTATAAATTCCTAGATGAATGGATGGACTAATATATTAAAAAAATTACAAGAAATCCATCAAATCTAGGGAGGAGGGAAGAAGAGCATGAGTATAAAGAGGTGATGCAGAGTAGGAAATTCAATCACAGAGACTTCATAAAGTCAAACCCAAGTCTCAGCAAACAGAAAAAGGATGAAAAACAACCAAAAAAGTAAACTCAGAAATAGATAGCAAAACTAGATACTTTGCTATTTTAACCTTGGCTCTGAGAAGGAAGAAAATCCCTTATGTGACCCGATAGTGGCTAATACTCCACTGTCATTGATAGCTTAAATATACACTATATTTGTGCAAAATTTAAGGGCAAACTCTTTTATTGTATTGTGGACCCAAATCTGTAGCAGCTGCAAAAGCAAATCTCTTTCACAGAAACATACTGTCAATCCAAGCAACAGAGGAGACACCTATGTAAATTTTCAAATATGAGCTACCAAGGAAAAGCTACAGAACACTCAAGGAGACGAAGCATCATGGTGAGAGTTATCATTTTTTTTAAAGTTCAGAAAAACTTCAAATGTAGATATTAAGAGGTATAAAATATAAAATAATTTTTTATAATTAGCAAAAAAAGATTGTGGTCTGCAAATATTATTTCTCACTAAAAGGTACAAGGATTTCTTGGTACTGGCAGCCAGGGGAAGGAAGGCCTATTGCACGAGTCTTCGTGCAATGGGCCTCTAGTATTCAATAAATTATAATCAAACTTCCAATAGGATATTTTATAAAGTTTCAAACTCTAATATCTATTTATGTTGATAACTAAATAGATAAGAATCATTGAGGAAATCCAAAAAAGGAATAGGAAGAAAAAAATAGGAGAAACTAAAACTTGACTTATCAGATACAAAAACTTGATACAAAGAAAAAATAGTTAAGACTGTGTTACAGTGATTTCAAAGAAAGACAGTAAATCAATGCATTGATCCAGTAAGCACAAAAGGACACCATGAACACATCAAAAGTTATTTTTAAAAAGCTATATGTGTACAGATAACATTGAAATTTGTTAGGTTTAGATAACTCATTCATTAAATGATATTGAGTCAACTAATTATCAACAGGGAGAAGATGAAAATAGATACCTACTTTAAACCATACAAAAAAGAACATTGCTTTAATGTTTAGAAAAGCATATTTTAGAGTAATATATTTTATTTTTTATTTTAAGCCCTTCATAAGACACAAAATACTCATCACAAAACAAGACTGATAAATCTGACCATATTTTTTTTAAAAATTTCATTATATCCTTTATATATATTTAATAGAAGCTCAGTGAACAAAATTCATGCATGGGGGGCAAAGGGGTAGCCTGGTCTGCACCCTCTCACGGTCCTGGAGCTCTTGGGGGATGTCCGACTGATGGCGTAGGCCCACTCCCTATGGCAGTTGGACATCCTTAGCGCTGCAGCAGATGTGAGAGAGGCTGCCACCACCAGAGATGTGCTCACCAGCAGTGAAGGAGCTCCCTCTGTGGGAACACACTGACCTCCAGGGGGCAGCTCCTGCATTGGGTGTCTGCCCCTTGAAGGTCAGTGCTCATCATAGCAAACAGTCATTCCACCATTCAGTCAATTTGTAAATCAGCCTTTTATTATATAAGATTTTGTTCATTGCAAAAAGAACCAGTTGTTATTCAGGTAAAGAACAAGGTAATGTGATTGGAATTAAATAGCCTCAAATGATACTGGTGATCCTCTCCTCTGCAAATTGGGAGGTCTTGAAGGTTCTGGTACCTAATGTGTGTTGGAGATAGCAAGGGTTGGGGGTGAGGGGGAGTTTTACCAAACTGTAGGAAAATGAATAAAGAAAACTTCCTTTAAAATGAACTCCAGGAGCCCTGAAGAAAGAGCTCTCTCTCACACACTACCACTCATCACACTTTAATTTCCCAGACTCCAACAGAAAGAACCATACTGTTACATTTCTGTACAGGAGGAAGTTTATCTTATTACTACAGTAGGAGAAAGATGATTTTCTTCTTGCCTAGCAACAGACCCAACCAATAGCAAACAGCCATGACTCAGCCAATGGAAAGCCACTACACTTCAACTCCCTTCTCATAAGAGCCCCTTCCAACTCCTCCCTTTTCTCTATACAAGAACGTGCCTCCGCTTGGTTCTCTGGACTGTCTAAGGTTTATGCCATGGCTTGCTTGTCTCAAATTGCAATTCTCTGCTATTGCCAAAATTCATTTTGCTGATAAACAAGTGACTATTCCATTTTGTTAAGGATGACACCAAGAAAAGGCAATTATCTGAACACTATCTGGGTTTGCTACAATTTAACTCAATTTTATCACTATCTCCCTGGAGATAGCATCAGATTTCACAGATTAAAGATTTATTTCTACAAAGCTGCTTGAAAGTGCCAACTCTCCAGTCACATGGTTGGATCTCCTGGCAACCAACCCACATTCTCAATTGAGGTCCCAAATTTACCTCATTTACACAATAAGACACCTTTATTGCTCTCATTGCTTGGGAAATTCCAAGGGTTTTTAATGGCTCTGTGCCAAAAACAGGAATGAAAACCAAATAGAGAGTCATTGTGTTAAAGATTAAACAACATCACTTAAATATAGTATTTCATGTGTCTGTATTATATATATGTGTGCGTGTATAAGTCAAATTATATTAAAGTTAATTTAAAATATTTGTGTCATAAGGAAAGAAGCTGTAACTCTGAGAAAATAAAATTAGTCTCTGCTTATCAGTCAGTAAATGATAGCAAATGAGTCAGTAAATGTTTCTTTTTGCCTTCTGTTCATGTTGCCCAGGTGACAGTACCTGGTACCCTCCCCACAGTGTGTCTCTACCCTCTCAAAGCTCTGTTATCATTCACACTGGCCCATGTGCCACAATTGGTGGTATCTTATGACCATGAGCAATTATAAAAACAATGAGGACTACTCACCTCCAGAGGAACTGAAATATTTTCAGATTTTTATGTTCCACATGGGTCAAGTTGAGAGATTTAAAGCTTAAGTTTAATTACTTTCAGAAAGGAATCTTTACATCGCCTGGGATGTTAGAAAATGTGTCTCCTCTGTCTCATTATGCAACTAAAGCTGTGGACATTTCTTAATCTCAGTAACGTTTATTTTTTATAATACTTCTGCTTCTCTGCACTTTGTCTCCACTGAAAGTGACTTGGCCTCTCACCTTATCCATTAAAAGAGGGATATGTTCACACCTTATAAGGAACCCTGCAACTCCATTCCTGTCCATTTCATGGTCTGTCAAGCCCCATAAAGAAGGCAGTTGGCCAGTCATACTACATTGAGGATAAGAAGCTATCTGTTTGTATTAGAACCTATTTGCAGGGAAATAAATAAATAAAGTAAAATAAACATGGTAGTGTCAATATACATATAAAAGTAACGCTTCAAGCAATGTGGCGCTGAAAACATGCACAACAAATGTTCTCAAAGGGATGCTAAATAAGAACTGTACCACAGTAAGATATTTAGGGGAAACTACATAGATCCTAACTTAGGATGGAGTATTCATAGATGAATGGATTAAAAACTGTGTTTATTTGCCAATGAAAGAATAAGCAGCTGTGCAAAAGAAGAATCTCTTACCCTTTGAGACAGCATGGAGGGACGTGGAAAGTATTATGCTAAGTGAAATAAGCCAGTCAGAAAAAGACAAGTATCATATGATCTCACTTATATGATACATGGAACCTAATGAACAAAATAAACTGCGGAACAAAATAGAACCAGAGACATTGAAGCATGCAACAGACTGACATATTTCATAGGGAAAGTGGGTAGGGTGGGGTGGGAAATATTAATCAAGGAACTTATATGCATATATGCATAACTCATAAACACAGACAATAGTGGGGAGATGGAGGGGGTCAATGAGGGTAAAAGGGACACCTATGTATCGATAATACTTTCAACAATAAAGATAATTAAAAAAAAAAAAAAGAAAAGAGCCGGGACCGGTTTGGCTCAATGGATAGAGCGTCGGCTTGGGGACTGAAGGGTCCCGGGTTCGATTCCGGTCAAGGGCATGTACCTTGGTTGCGGGCATATCCCCAGTGGGGGGTGTGCAAGAGGCAGCTGATCGATGACTCTCTCTCATCGATGTTTCTGACTCTCTATCTCTCTCCCTTCCTCTCTGTATAAAATCAATAAAATATATTTAAAAAAAAAAAGAAAAGAAAAGAATTATGAATGGAAAATATTAGATGTCTCAAGGTTTCCTTTGTAAAAATTCTCTGTGCCTTTTCCTTTTCCATATTGTAAGTTTCTTACTTAGGTCAGCCCTTTCCCCTCTTGGTACTAAGCAATGACATTATAGTGATATTACAATGCTAAGATTTGAAATTGCATGTGCTCCTAAATGATGGTGAAAGAATCTCAGAACTATTGGAAAAATAAAATGTTTCTCTCTCCCTACAGCTGCAATACATATAAATCTGCCTTATACAGTGAATTAGAACATCTACAAAAGTATTGATCTTATACTCCTATGAAATATATGTGAAAAAAAATAACCTGCTCTGTGTTAGATTATTGAAACTGTCCTTGAAAGTGTTATTTATACAAAGTAGTCTTTTGGGGCACCTGGAATTTTGAGATTATTACTCTGCTGTTAGAAATATAACCTGGTAACCCCCTAAATTTGTGATTCTGATTGTCAATATTTCATAATTATTATTTGCCCTGGTAATAATACTATAATTGTCATCCTTGTTTCCTGAAATACAGTGTGAGTTTTCTTTTTTAAGCCAGAGAAGCACTTTTACAATTCCCTATTCTCTCCCTTTATACTTAAATGCCACAAAAATACCATGAAGATGAATTCTTCATTTGAGCAAGAGTTCAAGACTCTTTACATTATTTCAACTGAATCTAGTATATACTAGAGCATACTGAAAGTCAAAAATCCTGAGACTATATGCTTTTGAAAATGCAGAAGAAAGATAATCATTTTTAACTAATAATATATTTAGGAAAGACATACCTAGCATCATTCTTAATGCCTGGAGGTTGACTGAAACACTGACTATATCTTGAATTTCTGTCTCACTTTTACCTTGAATTCTCAACAACCATTTGCAAAAAAACATGTTCAACTATAGCATGCCAGCCCTTCATGGGAATCTTTTGATTTACAGATGGAGCAAATTAGAGACACTGGAATTAAGAATGTCAGAATCACACATAAAAAGAGGAAAGGACTAAGATTTTAAGCTGCTAAGTACTAATTTCTGGGTTTGTAACCCAGCAACTGCTTCTGAAGAAATATGATTTATTCCATATGAGAATTGATCTAGTTATTAGTGCCTCAATTCTAATAGTAGGGGACATTTTTTTAATGTGTGAAATAAATAGAGTTAAATGGAAGAGGAATCTTTTCCTATATTGCTCATAATGAGTCTTTTAAAGATCACTAATAATAGCTATCATTTTACTTTGCTTTTCTTATTTCAAATTGTATAAAGGAAAGCTGTTTGAAAATTGTTTATGGGTTCATGTTTAAGAGAAGAAAAATTAATAGTTTCTTTTATATGCATCTTTCCTTTCATCTAATTTTACATTTTACTATACTCATAGCCATTATGAGCTCTGCTCCCCTTACTGAATATCTCAATTTAACTAAGCATACCATTTAAAGCGTATTGACTTAGATTCTGGCGTCTCTGCAGCATTCTTGATTTTCTCATAAAATGACACTTGTAAGGATAAGATAAAGGAGTATACTGCAGCTAGTCAGGGAGAGAGTAAGAAAAGCACTTCAACTCTTAATGAGAAGAAAACTTGTTTTAAAAAAAAATAAAGAAGTGATTGTTACTTTTATTTCTTCTTTCTCCTTAACTACATTGAGAAAGGATAAAAGACAGTTAGCTAAGCCAATTCCGTGTTTCAAGTAATCCAGAAGAGGAATGAGAAGAATCAATTATCCAGCCAACTAATAAAAGAAATTATGTTTTCAGATGTTAATTTGACCTTATTGAGCCAAATCATCCACTCAATAGGAAGGAACACAAAATAAGAAAAGGCCCTTGTGTCCAGGAACTGAAGCTAGAGACACATTCAGAAATAACCATGTTACAACTGCTTATAGTGTCTGATTGAAATCAGTTCTATGGAAGCATACAGGAGGGAGCTATTATTTTTTGTTAGAGATAAGAAAGCAAGGCTGAGCCGAAACGGGTTTGGCTCAGTGGATAGAGCGTCAACCTGCAGACTGAAAGGTCCCAGGTTCGATTCTAGTCAAGGGCATGTTCCTTGGTTGCTGGCACATCCCCAGTGGGGGGTGTGCAAGAGGCAGCTGATCGATGATTCTTTCTCATTGATGTTTCCGGCTCTCTAACCCTCTCTCTTCCTCTCTGTAAAAAATCAATAAAATATATTAAAAAAAGAAAAAAAGAAAGAAAGAAAGAAAGAAAGAAAGAAAGAAAGAAGGAAGGAAGGAAGGAAGGAAGGAAGGAAGGAAGGAAGGAAGGAAGGAAGAAAGAAAGAAAGAAAGAAAGAAAGAAAGAAAGAAAGAAAGAAAGAAAGAAAGAAAGAAAGAAAGGCTAAAAAAAAGACTTCAAGGTGATAATGTCTTCTACCACCCTGTCCAAATGAACCTTTGCTATGGTGAACAGACTAATAAAAAATTATTTATAAAACTGCACAAGTAGTAATCTCTTCTCTCAGCAATATTTAATACAGTTGGATTGCTGAACTGTACTTTCTTTTACAGTTACTGTCTGCTGATTCAAGTGGAAAGTCCTTAGTATAATATTCAAACTACCACTATCTGGCTTTAACCTTTATTCTAGTTTTATGCTTCACCAAGTCACATTTTACTTACTACACTCCAGGAAACTATAATATTCTGGAATTTTCTTTCCCTGTATATAATTTATTTTCTCTGCCTGGAATATTCACTCTTAATCCTATTTTTGTCTGTCATAATTATCAATCTCTCATTCCAAACTTAATTCAAATGCAAATGGGGATAGCTGGGAAGGCTTTATATATGTACCAAGCCTTAGATAATATATGAGAATTGTTGTGAATTTTCTAGATGCAATAATCGTATTTTGCCTAGGTGAGAGAATGCCCTTATTTTTAGAAGACATGCGGAACTGTGTATGTGTGCAATTTTCTCTGAAATGATTCTGCAAAGAGGCTAAAATGTTAACAACTGTTGAATCTACAAAGAGGACAGATAGGAGTTCACTGTATTCTTTCACCTTTTCTGTATGTCGGAGAATTTTTACAGTAGAAGTCCAAGTCTTGTTAATGTAGCTCACAAAAACTTTCTATTTACTGCTAAAACCTTAATGTAAACAAAACCTGACAAGGAAGCACAGAAAATAAATAGCCTGATTGGAACAGGCTAATGAACTTGGAGTCTATCCCTCTGAGCAACCCCCCTTGCCCTTGGAAGGCTCCCCTGAAGCATTCAAAGAAACACAGTTAAAACCCTTTTGGTGCCGAAACTGGTTTAGCTCAGTGGATAGAGCATGGGCCTGTGGACTGAGGGGGTCCCAGGTTCGATTCCGGTCAAGGGCATGTACCTTGGTGGTGGGCACATCCCCAATAGGGGGTGTGCAGGAGGCAGCTGATTGATGATTCTCTCTCATCGATGTTTCTAACTCTCTCTCCCTCTCTCTTCCTCTCTGTAAAAAAATCAATAAAATATATTTTTAAAAAACTCCTGGCCAGCAAACATTTCTCCTGGTGACAAGAAGAGCTGGGGTAGCAGCAGGAAAGGAAAAGACTGTGCTCAAAGAAAGAGCATAGAAAAGGAAGATGGCAAAACAAAAAGGTAACATTTATTTACATTCTTAGTAAGCCAGTCCTCTTCTAAGGCGTTTTGGAGCACTTAGGTAAATTTTCACCGTCACCATGTAGTCTGAAGCCCAAACTTTAGAAAGAAAGACCTCCAGTCACTAGGCAATGGCATTAATTCAGTGGAGGATTCACCATAAAGCATCAGCCCATGTGTCCATCCATTCAAAAGGCTCCATAAATGGATCCAGAGGGAGGTGTTAGCTTCACAGGGTCTTGTATAAAAGAAAAGATAGGTAGTTTAAAAATCCAAGTGAATGGCACTTTAATTACTAAAAAGTTTTAGATTTGGTGCAGTCTCATTTGTAAAACAGTCAACAAATTTTTATTGACTTCCTACTTGAAACACATTTCACTTTTAGAAAATAACCCACTAAATGTATGCATGTTTTAATTGTGTAAAGCATAATTGGATAGTATAAGTTTTAATTAGGTGCTGAGCTTTTATTTTCATTCCTTCGCATTCTGTTGGGTATGTGCGGGTGTTTATGATTTTAAAGGCCTGACTCTTTCTTAATTTGTTGCCACCCATTCTGAGCTTTCTCTGAAATAATAAGCCACATCATCTGTTGTGTACATCTAAATATGTGCAGTTTTCTAAGAGACAAAACATTTTTAGGCATTGAATTTAGAAACTTAGTAAAATAGCACATTTTCTTATTTTTTAACCTATAAATAAGTGCTTACAGTAAAGTTTCATCGATATTCTAAATTATTATGAATGCCTAAGAATTATATATTTTAAATAATAACTAGTGGAGTTTCTGGAGAACATATTATAGAAATAATATTTTCAGTCTTCTTGATATTTAATAATAAACATTTTTGTTTGTTTGTTAATCCTCTCCCAAAAATATTTTTCCCATTGATTTTTAGAATGGGGGTGAGGAGAAAGAGACCCAACCAGGCCCAGGTATGTGAATCAACCACACCCTTCCTTGTGTGGACTGATGCTCTATCCACTGAACCACACTGATCAGGACAATAATACACATTTCTTGAAGAAAAATTATATCTTCTCAACACTTTCTAAATTGAATCATAAATTTTAATGCAAATAATCAAGGTTTCCTTTTCTAGAGAACAAAAAATATTGTTTCTATTGGAAATTAAATTTTAGCCAATGTTATCCATTAGGCTTTGAGAGAGGTAAATAAAGGGAACTAACATGTACTGAATACAAACTGTGAACCAGGTCCTTATACCTATCGTCTCATTTAATTCTCAAGCCAGTTCTACATGGTAGATATGATTTTCTCCTCTAGAATTAAAGTATACATAAAACCTATTTGATTCTAAAACATATGCTCTTTCTGAAATATCAACTATCATCATTAGAAATTAAAATTTAAAATATAAAATGATAATATATCCCATTTGCAAATATCTGCATGTTTGAGTGCATATCATGTGAAGATATTGCTGGTAATAAATCAAAATGAAACAAATGAAAGCATCATATTTTTCAGCCTGCCTTAAATTTTGAGGGGCCAGATACTATGAAAATACAGAACCATTCTTTTATTCTCTCAAGCCATGAGAAACATTAAGCAGAAATAAAAAGCAGTTATGAGTAGAAAAGAAACATTATTTTTATTTTTATTTTTAATCCATTAAGACTTCCTACTTTGTGTGGTAGTATAGCACTATTCCAGAATAATCATTTTTTGGGGGGGAGGAACTTATTTTTGTTTATCATACTATATTATGCTTTCATGAATAACACTATTGATTTTTTTAATAGTAGATATAATTAGCTGTTTTCTATTAAAAGGACAAAGTAATCTGTATTTTAACACCTGTAAATTTGGGGTATTATTACCTCATGGATCTAGTATTGGAATTAAATAAGTATAAACACATTATGTTTTTCAAAATAAATTATACATTTTTTAAAAATATATTTTATTGATTTTTTATAGAGAGGAAGGGAGAGGGATAGAGACTTAGAAACTTCGATGAGAGAAAAAGAAACATCGATCAGCTGCCTCCTGCACACTTCCTACTGGAGATATGCCCACAACAAGGTACATGCCCTTGACCGGAATCGAACCCGGGACCCTTGAGGCCGCAGGCCGACACTCTATCCCACATGTGTCAAACACAAGGCCCGCGGGCCAAATCCGTCCCGCCAGGCCTTGCAATGTGGCCCGCACCGCGCTGTCATCACTGCACTCCGCTGGTTTCCATCACAATGACAGTTTATGACTGTTCAGTAAACCATTCTGCCCGCGATTTAGGCTGGATTTTAGATTTTGGCCCCTTCTCTGATTGAGTTCGACACCCCTACAAGCCAAACCAGTTAGGGCTACATTTTTATTTTTTTAATAAAACTTTTTATAATGAAAATTTAAATATAGGGTGGCCCAAAAATGGATATACACACTTTGAAAAATTATAGAGAGGCATAGTTTATTAAAATACATTTCATTTTCAAAATTGAGCTATCAGCTGTTAAAGCGTATATACATTTTGGGGGGACACTCTGTATATATAAAAGTAGAGGGAATAGAATTCTTTTAACGATCATCCAGCATTAACAGTTTTCAGCACATGGAAGCTATTTTGGTAGCTGATACAAAGTAGGTTCTTGAAATGGGTTGAAAGGTGGCCACCAAAAAGACATGGCCATGCCCTAATTCCTAGATTCTGTAAATGTTACCTTATTTGGAAAAAGGTCTTCGCAGATTTATGCTGAAATGAAGAGGTCATTTTGGATCATTTCAGTGGGCCCTTCATCCAATGATAGTGTCCTTCTCAGAGGAAAAGGAAATTGACAGAAACATGTAAAAATGAAGGCAGAGACTGGAGATTAGTGATGAAGCTACAAGCCCAAGGAACTCCTCAAGCCACCAGAAGATGGAAGAAACAAGAAAGGCTTCCACTCTAGAGCCTTCAGAGAGAAAGTGACCCTGTCTTCAAAACTATGAGGGGGCAATTTTAAACACCCAGTTTGTGGTAATTTGGTATGGAAGTGATAGGAAACTGACTTGGTTCTCATATGGTAGTTATTCATGATTAAGTCAAAGGCATTGCTATGCCTTCCTTTTGGTTTAATTCAATGGATCTCAATTTCAATGCACATTAAAATTATCTGGAAAGCTCCTAAAACAGAAATGCCCATGCCCCATTCCCTGAGATTCTGCTATAATAGGTAGAGGGGCTGGAGGAGTGGCTATGGTTCTCAGTAGTTCTTAAAATCTCAGTAGTTCTTAAAATATATTTCACTCTTAATGTTACTTACTCAGAGTCTGTCTTCCCTACTAGATTTTGAGCTCTACCGGTATAAACACTATGTTTGAATTATTTCTACCTAACGTAGTACCTGACATATACTAGTATATTTGTTGAATAAATGAATAAATATCTAGCCCTCTAACATGTTTATGCAAATGTGAAAAATGAATAAAACATGCTCCTTACTTCAAGCTGTTATTCATCATGCTAGGACGGAGAGGAAGACAGGTTTGAATAGAGAACAGAGGCTGTCTAGGAATAAAAATTATATCAAGTAGAATCCCCTTCAGCTTCAAATACAGAAACCCTAAAATAACAGTGGATTAAATAAACAGAAGTTTTTCTCACTCATTAAAAAAAAAAAAAAAAATCTAGTAATAGACTAGAACTGGTGAGATAGTTTTAAAGCTACCACAGACCTGGCCTTCCTCCTCATTCTTGGCCCAATATGGATGTCTGAGTTTCAGAAATATAAGCACATTGCAACCAGCAGGAAGGAATGAAAGATAAGCAACCTCCCATTAAGGGTTCCCTTAATGCATGTGACAGGACATTTCCACCTTATATCCCAGCTAAAGGCCTGTTGCACGATATTTGTGCAAGAATAGGCCTTCCTTCCCCTGGCTTTGCTCCCAGCCACCTGGGAGCCACCAAGTCCTCACTCCTGGCCAGAGCACTGCTCCTGTAGCTCCCTCTGCCCCCTTCCCTCCCACTCATGGCCCTGGCCTGTCGCTCCTCGCCTGCATATGAAAATTAACATGCCATCTTTGGCAGGTTAATTTGCATACACACTCCTGATTGGCTGTGGGCATGGCAAGGGTATGGTCAATTTACATGTTTGTCTATTATTAGGTAATATAGCTATAACTTACCATAGTTATATGGACATTTCTATCTACAAGAGTACCTAAGAATATTGCTGTGGTCAGCTAAAAATTGGGAGTTCTATATAATATTAACTAAAATGGATACTTAGAGGAACAATCACTATCTCTGCCACAATAATTAAATCTAGTAGAACAAACTTAGAAACTGTGTCATTGTAAAGGAAACAATACTTTGGGAGTACAGGGAAAGAAACTAAAATTCCAATTGGAAGCATCATTGAAATGTTATCATTTAATCCACAGAAGATAAATAGAATAATAGACAAGGGAAAAGGTGCTTAAAGGGAAAGAGAATATTGTGAGTAAAAACATAGATATGGGAAGGTACAGAATATGTATCAGAAAAAGTTCATCTAGTAGAGAGCACAATAGGAGAAAACATTCTGTTGCAGAAAGAGAACAAGAATTTTGAATCACAGAGACCACATTTGAATCACTTCCCTCACTACTTAATAGAGGTGTAAGGAGAAGTTGTGAGATTTAGATGCTAATGTATAAAGTGCAGTTGGCAAACAATAAAGTTGAAAAATATATATGATAAAGATAAAACAGAAACCTCAATTAATGATGGAAGGACATAATTGTTATACTAAAAACTTTGGGCTTATTCCATTAGTAACAGTGAGAAAATTGAATATATTAATAAAAATCATGCAATTTCTTTTTAATGGAAAATCTGTTTGGTAATTTTTATTAGAAACTTTGGTGATTTTAATAATTTTAAAAATGTTTGTTACAGTAGAGAAATCCTCCTTGGAATTCTTTCACACAATTTTATTCCTCCTTATAGCTTTCAGACTATTAGACACATGTGGAAAAAATCTGTTTGAAAATGACAAGTAAAAGATGTTTTATAAACTCCACATGGAATTCAATCTTTATGCAGATCAAAAATTAAAAGGCATCCAGACACAAGGGTATATATATAGAAAATAAATTCTATCTGACTTCGTGAATTGAAAATTTTGGCATTTTATTAACTGGACTTTAATGTGGAAAATCAGCAGTTATGCTGCTATGCAGAAGAGGGAAGAAAAGTTGGAAAGAGCCGAGCCAGTTTGGCTCAATGGATAGAGCATTGGCTTGGAGACTGAAGGGTGCCGGGTTCGATTCCGGTCAGGGGCATGTACCTGGGTTGCGGGCACATCCCCAGTAGGGAGTGTGCAGGAGGCAGCTGATTGATGACTCTCTCATCGATGTTTCTAACTCTGTATCTCTCTCCCTTCCTCTCTGTATAAAATCAATAAAATATATATATTTTTTTAATTGGAAGGAATGGTAGAAGGTTAATATTGTTTATTGAGAATTAGAAGGTATCAGGCATAGTGCCAGATATTTTACATTCAATATCTCATTAAACCCAACATAACTAAGGTTCAGTAAGGTTAATTGTCTTACTCAAGTCATTGAATGACCAATGTCCTCCAGTCATTGTATGACCAAGATTCAGAATCTAAATTCTGACTAACTAAAAAGTATTTGCTTTTTTTTTAATACAGGTAATATGCACTTTTTTGCTCAGTCACTCACTCATTACTTCCAAATTTATTCCTAATTCTTTACTTCCAATTTCATCCAATTTTTAATTAAGATCTATCTCTCTTCTATCTGCCTATGTTTCTAATATCATGATTTACTGATTTTCTTCTCTGTTTTTTTTTTTTTTTTTTTTTGGGTATGTTTGTGTGTGTGTGTGTGTGTGTGTGTGTGTGTGGTTGTTAATCCTTAACTGAAGATATTTTTCTATTGATTTTTAGAGAAAGTGGAAGGGAGAGAGAGAGACAAAGAGAGAGAGAACTATCGATGTGAGAGAGACACATTGATTGGTTGCGTGCTGCATTCTCCCTGACCAGGGCCATGGATAGAGTCTGCAACAGAAGTTTGTGCCTTTGGCCAGAATGGAACCAGGGATCCAAACTGGCTACAGCTCCATTTTTAAGTTATCGCACTTCCTAATTTATAACGTGAATTAAAAATACTTAGAAAGGAAGGGTTAACATGTTATTCTTTTAGTGAATTGAGATAAATTAATTTTAAAAACTTTAAAAGAAAAATATGACTGGGAAACAGAATAAAAATGAAAACATATCACCCTAGGTGGTTTGACTCAGTGGATAGAGCATCGGTTTGTGGACTAAAGAGTCCCAGGTTTGATTCCAGTAAAGGACACATAGCCCCAGTTGCAGGCTCAATCCCCAATGGGGGGCATGCAGGAGGCAGCCGATCAATGATTCTCTCCACCTAAAGATGCCTGTACAAATTCCTGGTTATCTCTGCATAAATTAGCTCTATGTGTCTGCATTTCCTTTACTATTCAAGCAGCCACCTTTATTAGTACAATGACTTGAAGCTCATGCTCACGGTAGAGCCATCCTCATAGACTACCAACCAACTGCTATCTCTCAGAACCTTTTTATCCATCTGGGAAAACAGGGTGGCCCCCGGGCAAATACCTGATGGATCTGAAGTATTAAAGTCTGAGGCAAAACAGATTAAATCACATTATGAGAAGCACTGAAGGAAATCTCATTCAGAAAATGTGCTGACTCCAGCCATTTCCTTTATCTGCATGTCTCTCAAAGAATATTGAAATCAGAGGCCATTCCCTATTTCTTAGAGCTTATTTCAAACATTTTTACTGAGATACATTTTACAAAACATAAAATTAACCTATTTTGACTTTACAAAGTCACACCCTCCCACCCTCCCCCATATGATCCCTGTTTCCTATTTAAACTCTTACACTACCCCTAGATCCAAGCAAACACTAATCTATTTTCTGTCTGTATAAATTTGCCCTTTTTTGGACATGTCATATAAATAAAATCATCTGTACTAATAAAAGAGAAAGATGCAAATTGACCATACCTTCGCAGTGCCCACCAGCCAATGAGTATGGAATATGAAAAAATGAACCTAACAAAGATGGCAGGTCAATTTGCAAACACAGGCACTGAGTGGCTGGGGGCAGGGCGCTTGCATCGTCGCCATGGCAACAATGCAGGCTCTCTGCACTGCCCCAGCAGCTCCGGACTCTGGGCAGCATGGGAAGGTGGAAAGGTGGCTCCAGCAGAAGCAAAGGCAGTGCTGGCAGCCAGGGGAAGGGAGGCCGATTCTTGCATGAATCTTCATGCATCAAGCCTCTAGTATCATATATAGTCTCTTGTGTCACAATGCTTTCACTTTGTGTAAGGAGGTAGCATATGTCAGGAATTTGTTCCTTCATATTGCTAAAAGTTTTCAATGATGTGAATCCACCATATTTTGTCTACACACTGACAACTTGATAGACATTAAGGCTGTTTCCAGTTTCTGGCTATAGGAAAATGCCATAAACCTTCACTCACAAGTCTTTGTGTACACATTTGCTTTTGTTTCTCTTGAGTAAATACCTAGAGTGGGATGGCTGGATTATATGGTAGTCTTATGTTTAACTTTTTAAGAGCCTGCCAAACTATTTTCCAAAGTGACTATTATTTTACATTCCTACCAGCAATGTTTGAGGGTTCATATTTTCCACATGCTCACTAACATTTATTATTGTCTGTCTTATTTATTACTAGAGGCCCGATGAACAAAATTCATGCATGGGGGTAGGGGGGTCTTTCAGCCTGGCCTGCACCCTTCTAATCCAAGACCCCTCGAGGGATGTCCTGGGATCAAGCCTAAACCAGCAGTCAGACATCCTCTCATAATCCAGGACTGCTGGCTCCTAACCACTCACCTGCCTGGCGGCCTGATAGCCTCCTAACCACTCCCCTGCCAGTCTGACTGACACCTAACTGCTCCCCTGCCAACCTGATCACCCCCAACTGCCCTCCTCTGCAGGCCTGGTTGCCCCCAACTGCCATCCCCTGCCAGCCATCTTGTGACAACGTGGGTGTGGCCATCTTGTGACGACATGGGGCTGGCCACTTTGTGAAGACATGGGGGTGGCCATCTTGTAACATGAGGGCATGAGGGTCAATTTGCATATTACCTCTTTATTATATAAGATAGCCATTCTTCAGGGTGTGAAATGATATCTCTTTGTGGTTTGGATTTGCATTTCCCTAATAATTAATGACATTGAACAATTCATAACGTTTTGAAGTTGCAAGTTCATTATTTTACAAATTTGGAAACTAACAGCTGGAAGAGTGACTTATCTAAGAATACTCAGAAATATTGTGGTAAAAATAGAATATACATCTCTTGTCTTTTTATTTAAAGCTTATTTTTTATGAAGCAAAAAAGTATAATCATCCTTTAGAGAGAGTTAAGACTCTTCTGACAGATTACAATCACCTCTAAAGAGATAATCAAAATTTGTGTTACCACACTCAGTACAGTTTTCATGCAATCATTATATGTATTTCTTCTTGCTATGTATAGACTCTAGTGCATGTTTGATGCTTTATATATACCTAAGTGAATGCTGACTGACTGACTGAATGAATGAATGCTAATAAATGTTAAAAGTATAATATGTATTATGTAAGGAAAAGTAAACAATACTGGAAAGAACTTATACAAAATAGGTATGTGAAAGTATATTATATTCCTTCAATCAACAGGTGAAGAAATGTTCTCTTACTCCCAAATTGAATGTGTGCTCACCATTCCCTCTTACTATACACTTAAGTGAAATCTCCCATCATCTTGTTATTGTATTATATCAATAGCATTAAAATAGTCTTTCCTGCCAGCAGTTTTTTCTAACTCCTGCTTGTTGGTAAAATAAATATCTGAAGTCATTATGGGTTTTAGTACTGCCTTTGTCTAGCCAGTATTCTTAAGTCCAAGTTATTTAACAAGACACACTAGTCCAGCCTACCCGTGGTGGCTTAGCAGTTGGGCATCAACTCAAGAATCAAGAAGTCATTGGTTTGATTCCTAATCAGGGCACATGCCCGGGTTTTAGGCTCCATCCTCAGTATGGGAGTGCAGGAGGTAGCCAATCGGTGATGTTTCTCTCTCATCAATGTTTCTATCTCTCTCTCTTCATCTCTCTCTAAAAACATAAAATAAAAAGACACACTATCCTTTGTCACATATTACTTGGACCTTAAAGACAAGGTAAATAGACCGGAGATAATTGGTGGACCAGTCCCACCAAGAAAATCTCTTTTTTGAGGCAAGTTTTCTTCCCACCCAATAGTATTGCTTAAGCTCTCCTGAGATGTAATCTTGGATTTGCAAAAACCTTTCTACACCTGTTCAGAAAAATAATTAATTGCTTCTCTTTCGGGTGTTTCTGTGGAAAACATGAATACTTTCTAACATAACAGTTCAGTACCCATCCACCGGAACTGGTTATCCTAAGGCCTGTCAGCAAAACTATCTCTATTTTTCTCTTTTCCTCTTAGAACAGAACCACCACTCTGATTTGATTAAAAAAAAAAAAAAAAATCCCTGATCCAGCACCACTTGAACAAGTCCAATTTTTTTCTGAGATGGGTAAACTGGCTTAATGCTATGTTTGAGCTCACAGATGCAGAAAGCCTGCTATTTTTATTCTTGGACAAGGTAATCCAGACTCTAGAATGACTCACTCACTGTGTTCACATGCATTTTCACAAACACTAACATGGATTAATGCATCAACTCCCACTTGGCATGAGTTTACAATTCATTAAGAGCAATGCAAACTATATTGTGACAGAAGATCTGTCTATAGCTGCAGAAGAATACCAAGCTCTTTCTACCTTCTGGAATATGTGTTACTAGACAGGCAAAGAAATACCACAAAAAGTAGCGGTGTATTTCTGCTTATTGTTAATTTGTCATATTTATTATAGATGCCTTAAGAACTACCTCTAAATCCTCTTTTTATAACATGTTTCACCAACAATTTTGAGCACTATTAGGTGTAAATTCAGTTTTCTCAAAAACAATGACTGTTTCATGTATTAAAATGTTGTGCAGCCAAAACTGGTTTGGCTCAGTGGATAGAGCGGTCAGCCTGCGGACTGAAGGGTACCGGGTTTGATTCTGGTCAAGGGCATGTACCTTGGTTGCAGGCACATCCCCAGTAGGGGGTGTGCAAGAGGCAGCTGATAGATGTTTCTAACTCTCTATACCTCTTCCTTCCTCTCTGTAAAAAATCAATAAAATATATATATATTTTAAATGATCTGAAATTTTGTGCAATATTAAATTACAGAAATTTGATGAAAGTTTTTAACAATATTTTTTGTTATGCAAACCTTACAGAGGTACAATTATATGTATGGTTACTAGAGGCCCAATACATAAAATTCGTGCAAGGACCTTGGCCCCAGCCCCCACTCGCCACCACTGCCAGGGGCCTCTGCCGCAGCCCCCACCCGCTGTGGCTTTGTCCGGAAGGAAGGATGTCCAGAAGGACATCTGGTCTAATTAGCATATTACCCTTTTATTATTATAGATATTTAAGGATCATGTAACCTTGAGGTATAATTTTATACTTTTGTAGACATTCCAGATGGTAGAATACATAAAACACTTTAAATAATTGTTTTTAACCATGATATAAACAGTTTTTGCTGGCATTCTAGAAACCCACATATTTTATTAGCATATGCCTCCTTGTCATATTTTAACAGTCCCTAATAATAACCAAAACAATTATCACATAAATAGCATTCATGAGCTGAGCCAAACTATAATGTGGAGAGAAATTATGGTGTGGTGACCGAGGATTGAGAAAGTGTCAAGGTGTTTTGTTCTAGCCTTGGCTTTCATACTGTGTGGCCATTTTGAAACTCCATTTTCTCATCTTTCTGAGCCTCTATTTTCCTATCTTTTGGATGAGATGTGTCACTACCAGAATTTTGAAAGCAGAATCTAAGAAAAATGCCTACATGTGAAGTGTATTTGGGAAATGATCCCAGAGAGCAGAAATGAAAAACAAGAGGAACAAAACAGGAAAGGATGAAGTCAATAGAATGATCTGTATGGTGTTCAGTAGGCAACTATTTTGAGCTACTGGTGCTCCGAACCTTCTGAAAGCTTCATGACATGAGCAGTGTTAGAGCAGTCCACTCAGGGACAAAAGGCAGAAGGAAGAATGTATTCATCAACTCAGGGCCCTATCAGCCAAGCATGGTTGTACTATTGCATGCATTCGGCTCAGGGTCCCACAGATGTCATCCAGAGATATTAGAAACGAGTGAAGTCCCATACACTGTATAGTGTTCAGACTAAATCAGACTTACTCTCTAGAAAACCCTGGTAACCAATTCTTACCAGTTTGGTAATTAAAAGGAAATGAAGGCAGAGGTCAGACCCCTTATTACACATTATAGATACACATATGTACAAAACGAGTTGTTAATAAAGTAATCAGTAGTTTACGCTTCCTCCTTCCTAAGCCAGTAGCCAACATTATGTTTTTAAGATCTTAGTCAATCCTTACATCCTCACCTATAGCAGAAAGTAAAGTGCTTTTCTGTTTCAAAGTCTCTTCTAGGAATGTGCGAAGTTGTCCAGAAAAAAAGGAGATAGAGGCTGATGGTATTGAAAAGAGAGTATATTCATTTATTCAACAAATAAAAAGGCACCTGGTTTATTTTATGTCACTCTTTTTTTTAAAT
Source organism: Pipistrellus kuhlii (assembly GCF_014108245.1). Classification (NCBI taxonomy): domain Eukaryota; kingdom Metazoa; phylum Chordata; class Mammalia; order Chiroptera; family Vespertilionidae; genus Pipistrellus; species Pipistrellus kuhlii. The sequence continues at coordinate 2,600,815 of NW_023425438.1, forward strand.
AAATAAATAAATAAAAAAGGAAAAACTGAGTGATTGGAGGAAAATGGCAGTGGATTAGGTAGAAGCTATGCTAACATTTTCCCAGGACCAAGCTGCAATCCCAACTAAAATACATAAACATCATCCTGAGTAACATCTGAAGACTAGCTGAAAAGAACCCTTATAACCAAGGACATACAGAGGAGACCTCATGGAAGAGGACGAGCAGAGGAGCCATGCTCCCAAAGGCAGAAGCTGAGGTTCCAGAGGATTATCTCAACTGCTGGAGGTTCCCCCTGAAAAGTCTGGGATCTAAACCTCAAACCCAGAGGGCTCCCCAGCCCAAACCACCAGAACTAGGAAAGGTGCCTACATAACATCTGGCTGTGAAAAGCACCACGGGTTCTGTCCAGTAGGAATAGACAGCTAGATATGCCAATATCCTCTGCAGAGCCAACACACTAGATTTTGTTTGCTGTCACTTACCTTGGGCTCCAGCAGTGGGAAGACTAGAGCTAGGTGAGGAGAATCTGGTGTGGGCAGCTTGTGTGAGGAGAGAAAACAGAGGACAACCTTGTGGACCCATGTGCTGAGTCATTCCTCCATACAGGAGAAGCCATCTTTCTCAGGCAAAGCTTTCCCATTCTTGCAACTTTTGCCTGGGGGGAAGAAATTGCCCCACCCCTTGTAAACTGGCTCCTGAAGAGACTGAGACTAACAATGTGCCTGCAGGCGTCTGATTGTTCTGAGTGTTTGTCTGACCTGCCTCTGGGCCCTGGCAAGAAAAAACAGTCCTTGGTGCACAACTTGGTCTTTCCCACTAGCATCCAGCCCTAGCAGAGGTAACTACAAGCTATGGGTTGCTGATAGCTCTAAGTAGGGCCAGTCACAAACAGCACCTGACCAGAGACCTGGCCTGTACCAGAGACACTCCAAAGAGGCTTAAAACCAATAAGCCCAATGGTAAACTTCAAACAACAGAGCAGGATCCAATAGCTCCAGAAGAAGAATACACAGGATCCAAAATTTTCAGAGAATTCCATTTTGTGTGATAAGTAACTGCATTGCAGACTGCACACTGTGTTGGGGGTTGAGTTTCACTGTCAGCCAGCCTGAGGGTTCAGCCCACACAGGAATGAGCCAATAGCAATCAAGACTCAATAGTACTTATGCCTTCTGCAGGATGTAGATTTTCCTTAAAACCCTCACTCTTGAGGTTGAACCCTCGGGGGTGCAATAGAAAATATACTAGTCAAAGCCAAGATCCAGGGTAAGGAAGGAATTCCTCCCAATCAGCAAAGACTGATCTTCACTGGCAAGCAATTGGAAGACCAATGGATATACTTTGACTACAACATTCCAAGGAGTCCACTCCTCGTCTTGTGTTGAGAAAGGGAAGAAGTCTTACACCACTCCCAAGAAGAACAAGCATAAGAGAAAGAAGATTAGGCTGGCTGTCCTGAAATACTACAAAGAGGGTGAGAAGGGCAAAAGCAGTCGCCTTCTTCGGGAGTGCCCTCAGATGAATGTGGTGCTGGAGTTTTCATGGCCAGCCACTTGGACAGACATTATTGTGGCAAATGTGGTCTGACCTGTATAATGCTTCAACAAACCAGAAGACAAGTAATTGTATTTAGGTTAATAAAAGACATGAACTAAATTGAATTGTTTAATTTTATTCCAGTGAACTTTTTTTAAGCATCAAAAGTTGATGGATCAAATTGATAGACAATACTTTGGCAGAAGAATCCCATTATATTTAATATCAGCTGTCTAGATAATAAACCAGTTTGTGTTTATGTTTTAAAAAAAAAAGGACTCAATTGTAACGGGAGGGCACACACAGAGTGCATACAAGGAACATTATTAGACTTAGGTCTGGTGATCGGAGAAACTGTACCACTGGATCCCACAGGTCACCCACTGTATGACATCCACCATGGCTGGGAGTCATAGCAGATCTACCTCATACATGGAAACAAACCCAAAGCGTCAGCCAAAAGAAACAAGCCCCAAGAGAAAGAACTGTAATACTTTCAACAATAAAGATGAATTTAAAACAAAATAAAAAGTTTAAAAAAGGAAAAACGGAGCAAAATATGTTATTTTAAATAAAATGAAGTTCAAAAGTGCTATATTCAACAATGTGAATGTTCTTTATGCCACTGAACAGTATACCTAGAAATTGTTAAAATGGTAAGCTTGTATTATGTAATAAAATTTATATACTGTCATAAAAACAGCTGTATCATTTTTAAATTATTTATAGTAAGAGAACTGCCATTGGACCTGACATAGTACATTATACATGTGAAAATAGATTGACCTAAACATACAATGTTTGAATTATGAATTAATTATTCTGAAAAATAAATATTCAAAACATGTAATAGACTTAAAAACATAAAAATATTTTTCAATCCATCCTTTATAGGTAGGATCCCTTAAACAGGAAACTCTATTAGTATATTTTTATTTAACCCTATAAGGGGTAAAAAAGCTCCTTTTTAAAATATTAACAGTAACAGATATTAATAATTACAAGCTTGCTGTATACCAGAAGTTCAGCTGGACATTTCATGGATATTATCTTTAATTTTAGTCCCATGAAAATAAAATAATCTCTACTCCATTCCTCAAGTCCCCAGATTACAAACCTTAATGCTACTAAAACATCTCTTTCCGAGAAGGGAAAAATAGGTCACATCCATAGGATTTTGTTCATAACTGACTTTAGAAACTCCAGATAATCATTTTTATGGTTCATTATTATTGATACAGAATGTGAGTAAATTTAATAGTTCCTCATAAGTTAGACAGGCTCAAGCCATTCAATGGATAGGTTCCTTTAAAAGGATGTTTGCTGCCGAAACCGGTTTGGCTCAGTGGATAGAGCGTCAGTCTGCAGACTGAAAGGTCCCAGGTTCTATTCTGGCCAAAGGCATGTATTACATTGGTTGCAGGCACATCCCCGGTGGGGGATGTGCAGGAGGCAGCTGATCGATGATTCTCTCTCATCGATGTTTCTAGCTCTCTATCCTTCTCCCTTCCTCTCTGTAAAAAATCAATAAAATATATTAAAGTGGACAAATCCTTCACATTCTATTTTTTAAAAATAAATAAATAAAAGGATGTTTGCTATATAGAAAAACTGTAAGTCACTAGACATTTTTTTTTCCCATTTTGCTTAACTAAATAAGACTAAACAGGTAATATTACCTCAGAGGTCTGCATACTTAATGTATTGACTATAACATAACTTTTCATTTTGGTGTAATATAAGGTTCTGCTTTTCTTCTCATGCTCACTGTTACACATCCAAAAAGCTTGCTATTTTAAACTGAAGTAACACCAAGATTTATTCTAAGGTTGAATAAAAGCAAGAATTTTTTGAAGTGGCTTTTCATTGTTTGAATATTTTTATTCTGATCTGAGCACATTCAACTTTTACATTTTGAGAACAAGGATAAAAAGAACAAAGTGGAGGCGAGAATGGGTTTCACTTTAAAATGTATTCCACCACAGCCTCCAGTGCAACCTCTGTCAACCTGGCTATGGAAACACAAAAAGTTAAAAGCTAAAATGTTACCAGCCTCTTACCTTCCAATTTTCCAATTCCAGAAACAAAAACTCACAGAACTAGGCAGAAAGGGGACGGTGATGTCTCTGAATGTATATGTATGTTGGGGAAGAAGGTCTTGGGGAAAGGGGTACTTGAGTAATGACACTAGGAAGAACAAGTTTTGCATTGGGAGAGGTAATATTTCCCAAAATATTTATAAAGATCAAAAAGACATAGCTATTATAAGCAGGTATAGAAATGTATTCATGCCGAAACCAGTTTGGCTCAGTGTATAGAGCGTCGGCCTGTGGACTGAGAGATCCTTGGTTCGATTCTGGTCAAGGGCATGTACCTTGGTTGCAGGCACATCCCCAGTGAGGGATGTGCAGGAGGCAGTTGATGGATGCTTCTCTCTCATCAATGTTTCTAGCTCTCTATCCCTCTCTCTTCCTCTCTGTAAAAAAAATCAATAAAATATATTTTTAAAAATGTATTCATTCACTCACTCAAATAATATTGTATGGGTGCTGAGTAGGGGCAGGTACTATTCCAGGCACTTAAGATATATTAAAGGGGGCGGGGGAGGTAAAGAATCCTGCCTCCAAGGACTTGCATTCTTGTAAGGCATAAATTGTATAGTGTGTGAAGAGCTGAAGAGTTCTGTGAGAAGAATAAGAAATCAGAGCAGGATAGTGAAGTTAGAAAGAACATGGTAGAACATGGAAATTAATAAGAGCTGAATTTGAGGTGGTTTTTATTGTGTCTCAGAATCATGGCTTATAATAGGATAATCAGACTTATTTTGTTAATACATTTAGTCTTCCTTCTGTCATTACACACTTTGTTTTTTGTATTTTCTTGCTGCTTCCTTCTTCCCTTTGTTTTTGCTAAGCAGCCCATTTTATTTCTCTGTCTAATGTTTTCAAAAATATTATCCTAGTGATGGTTGCTCTTAAATTATGTATATCTAACATTTCTTTTCCAATCTGAAATAAGCTAAGCCTTGAGGCAAGGACTTCTGTATTCTATCTCTGAGCCTAACACAAAGTAGGAGTACTAAAACACATTTATTCTATGAGTGAATAAGTTAATAGTAGGTATTAGCTAAATGATCACAGTTCTGCTCTTGGGACAAAGATAAACTCTGGAGGCGGAAACAGAAAGCAGATGCAGAGAAAGGTGGGAAAGAATGCTATGGAGGAGATTGCCTCTATCCCAATCCTGACCAACTTGGTGATTTTGAAAAACTTATCCATGCTCTTTGCACCTCTATTTTTTTTTTCACTTGAAAAATAAGGGAAGTGAAATAGAACAATGATCCATTACCTTCCTTTTCAAACATTATGGGAGTTTGATCTGGAAGTGAACTTTAAACTATTAACACAAATGTCAAGATACTACACAAAGGATCCACAGAATTTTTTTCATCCTTTTCCACAAACATTTCCTACATAATCCACCACACAACAACAACAAAAATGTTTCATCGTTTTTTTCAATTTGCATGCAATGGAAAAGCATATGTGTGAGAAATTATGTAGTAATAAATAATCAGATTTTTTTTTAGTATCAGTCAGTTCTGTAACCAAATATTATTCTGATCAATAAAAATTGCTATCATCAGATTTCTGGTAAATACATATACCATTACTTATACCATTTTTAGTACTGCTCCACACCTTGGTTCTTCACAATTACTAACATAGAAAACTGTGGCAAAGTAGGTGCAAGCATTTGCAAAAACAAACAAAATCCCCAGCTTAAAGCATGAATACGTATGATGGAATTTCTTCCCAACCAATGGACTTTCAAACCATCAAATCACCAGAACTGCCCAAGCTCTGGCTGTGTGGCTTAGTTGGTTGGGGTTCATCCCATGCATCAAAAGGCTGCTGGTTTGATTCTTGGTCAGGACACCTGCCTATGTTGCAGGCTTGATCCATGGCAAGGATTGTGCAGAAGGCAGCTGATGAATGTTTCTCTCTTTCTCTCCCTCAAAAATCAATAAAATACCTTTTTTTAAAAATCTCTAGAACTGAACTGAATTTACCAAAAGGTTTTTGCCTAAGTCAAGGAAGAGATACATTTATTTTCAACAGAGGAGCTGAAATTAAAAGCCAGTATTAAGTATAAGACAGGTTAGGGGATTCAGCCATTAGAAAAATGACCATCTTTTGAAAAAATGACCACTAAAAATAAGTTCATGGAATTTATTTTTTTTAATCATAAAACATTTCTTACAAAAGATCATTTAATTGTTCACACTGCTCTGAATAGATGCCAGGGACATGTGGACTATTGTTACTTTTCCTCCTTGTCCCAGCCCCCAAAAATGTTGAAGTGATCACAAAGCAAAGTGTTCACAATAATTTCATAGGGAAGATTTTCCTTTTTAACAACCAGCAGTGAATACATATTAAAATTCACTCACTCTGTTGCTGATTCAAAATTTCAGTGCGCGCGCACACACACACACACACACACACACACACACACCTGTTTATAAGGGAAAAAAACATTACATCTGATAAACAGCAAAGATTCCACTACACTTCAAATACAGAACACTTATGAAGCATAGGCATGTTGGCTTTTTAAAAAGAAGCAGATAGGGTTTGTTGCCTTTTGAAGAGTCACAGATCTTTTAGAGAAACCTATAAAGGCTACCAGTCTTAGCCACAAAAGCATTTTTATATATATGCATATATTATGAGAAATAACTTGACATGTTTTATAAGATCACAAAAACTTTTAATCTGTATATTGCTAATACCATAAAAATATCAATAAAATATAGTGTTTAAAGGTAATTAGATAATTCACACACTCACACACACACACACACACACACACACCCTCTCCATTCTTAATAAAGAAAACTCCTAACCATCCAAGGTGACAGAAAAGCATTTAGCAAAAGAAAGAAATAAACAATAAATAGTTGTCATGAAATTTTTTGAAATATCAAAGTCCAATATCTTCTTTTAAGTCCTCATAACATATTTACTTTAAGTAGGGATGAAGTTGTTTAAGTTTGGCTTTTCTTGACAAACCAACTCTGATTGGACGAGTGCATGTCTTAATAGGTAGTACTCTTGAAATTCCATTTGAAAAATTACTACCTAAAAATATAAGACAATAAAAGTATTTAAAGGAAAAAATTACTCATAGTTTCTAAGAATTTTGATAACTTTTAATCATATAGAAACTTTACTGAGTCACTGAAGTGCTTTAAATGAATTAGCTTACTTAATCCTATCTCCATTTTTAAAATGTAGAAACCTCAGCACAAAAGATAAATAACTTGGCCAATATAAAATACAAACTAAATAAAAGCATCATTTTAGTCAGGCAGTTTGACTTAACAACAAAACTACATAGATTTTTTTTTAAGTATTGATTTTCAAGTGAAACACTGATTTATTGTTCCACTTATTTATGCATTCATTGTTGATTCTTGTATGTGCCCTGACTGAGGATGGAACCCACAGCCTTGGTGTATTGGGACAACACTGTAACCAGCTCAGCTACCTGGGCGTATATAGATTTTAAAGTTATACTTGATATAGCGGTTTTAAACACCATGTCATTTTTTCTTATTAGAAGCTAAATAATTAAACTATACTATTAATGATTATGTTTTATTTCTAATAGAGATTATCAATAATAGAATGCAAATGCATTTCAAAACAGCTCAAAACATTTTATGAAGATATATCTGTTATTAAATCAATAACCAGACAAATAGAATCAACTACCCTTGATAATAAAATACAATACCTCTAATTTTCAGAGTGCTTTATTTTAAAAATTGAACAGTAGGATACATATTTAAAGCTAAAAATGTATCAAGCTTTATGAATTAGTATGATCTTAATATAAAAGCACATTATACTCAACATAGTGTAATCAACATAACTTCAAATCTGACAAAAGAAAAACAACATAATTTCTACTAAGTTTAACAAAGCAGAATGTGTATAAACAATAATCAAATAAAATGCAAAATTTAGCTATATGTAAAAAGGGAGGAAACAACATAATATAGCTACTCATAAAAAATTATAAAAATTGCTAAATTATTTTTTAAACAAAAAAAGATTATTCAAATAAACACAAAATTAATGGATGTCTGATACATTAGATTTGGTTATAAATTAAGTAATGTCAGCAATTTATGCTAAGTGTACTTCTACATTACAAGATTTTTATTTCAAAACAAAGCCATGATTGGTCTATTTTATTACTTTTTCAAAGTATTATAACTTTCCTCGTTCATATTGTAAGATGACAGATACTTCTGATAACTTTGCAATGGGTGGGAAATCACTAAACCAATTTCTATAAACAGTAGGCCTTTTGCAAAGGCCTTAAATAGTGATCAAATTGTAGTTGTAAGGATGTGCTTTTTTGTAACCTTGGATATCCTACCTTTTATTAAATAAATTATGACCCTTTTTATTATTGCTATATACTGGATTAATGTATTGCATTATATCATTTAACAATTCTAAATATTCAAATATATTGTACTACCAGAAATGGTTCATTTTAAAAATGAATATTTAGAAAATTTATGAAACGTATTAGTCATCTTTTAAAAATAATACTAACTCTATTGTTTTCTAAATACTTGCAATGTTAAGTACAGTCCACAAGCTAGCAGCATCTAGGCACTTGTTAAGAACCAGAATCCTAATGCCTATCCCACAAAAGAGCCATAATTGTTTAGAAAGATACCCAGGTCATCTATATATATAAAAGGCTAATATGCAATGTGTCCCCTTGGGAATTCCACCAGGAGTTTGATCACACACTATGATGTGCACTGACCACCAGGGGGCGGCATGGAAGGCCCCGGCCAGCCCTGATCACCAATCAGGCCTAGGGACCATACCATGAACAAATCTCATGCACCAGGCCTCTAGTTTGTATATAATTTAAAATTAGGGGAGAATGGATGCTGAATGGTATTTAAAGCACCTGGCACACTGGCTGGCAGGCATATAACACATGCTCAAAGTAATCCCAAAATACTTACCTTCTCCACAGATAGAGAAGAGAGACACAAAAGAGTTTACAGGATGTTACTGGAGACACAAGTGGCAGAAACTTTAATTGGAGGCATCATGATGACAGGTGAGTATCAAAAGCATTTCAGCACAATCAGAGGTTTCCTAATGCCTTTAAAATCACTCTGTATAAACAGGCCTTATCCCTATTTCCCAGTCTCTCAGCTATTCCTTTACACTACCGATTTTTAACACGTCTTAGGAATAGTATCCCAATTGGGGATAATCTTTGTAAGTAAATCCAAGACAACTATTCTAACACAATATTAAATAATTCTGGCTGACCTCCACATTATATGCCATATTTTATAATAATGAGGCACTTTTTCTTGCAAAGATACAGTAAGTAGTATAGGTTCAAATATGTCCAACAAATGTAACATTTTTTAAATTTGTGCACATAATTTAATCTTTCATTTCATACATTTCATTATCACAATTATAATCATGATGAATATAAGTGTATGTTGCCTAATCTTCCTCCATTCTATCTCAAAATTAACCCAAGTTCTTCCTTTCTTTCCATCCTAGAAGAAGCAACTCCTATCCTTTCCAGGCTAATTCTGCCACCTGCTTTAGTTTCATAGAGTATTGATACCTCAGTTATTCTCTTTATCCATGGGAGAAGAAACTAGCTGTGGGCTTTTTATCTTCCAGGACTTGGATTAATTTTTAAGATTATTTTATTGTAAGTTTAGAAAAAGGAAAAGCTGCATTATGGAAGTGGCTGAATAGAAGCCAGGAACATGTTTTGAGAAATGATAAATGACTGAAGATGTTTTGGTAAATATATTTCACCTACATCATTATTCTTGCTAGCTCTGGTCTTGTGTAATACTAGCAGTTTCTGACCAAATAAAGTTTTAGTCATTTAGAAAACAATTACTCAATGTAAATCTTACCCTGTGTCTCATTCCAAGGTACTATTATAAGTTAGACTAGACGTTAGACTTGCTGTGATTTATCCTGATATTATAGACCTTTTAGGCAAATGATGAGGCTAGTTTAACTTTTCATTAGTTTGTTTAGTAGTAATCAAAATTTAAATTCCATAGTCATAAATCATGTTAATATAGCTAAGTGATACTAAAATTTTTAATTACTAAATAAAATGTCTACATAAAGAGCCTCATAATAATTAAAGAATAGAGAACATTGATGATAATTATATAACTGTGAGCAACATCTCATCAATGAAAATTCAACTTAGTTAAATGCTTTTTGTTTTGCCAATTAATGTTACACATATTAGATTGTATATTAAACATGTACTACATCTATCTTATTACATAGTTATTTCAATGCAAACCAACAAATAATTAAGCAGTTTTGAAAAGCACATTTCCCAATAATATTCTTTTAAAGCTAATATTCTAAAATGCCAATTTTTAACTATTAGAATTTGCTCCAGTACATTATTAATATTTACAAAGGTACTAAATCTTTATATTTATTTTCTAACAACTTAAGTATATTTTCCTTATACTGAAAAATACAAGAATGCAATAATTATCTTAGAAGGTATTTTAGAAAATAATCAAAAATCTTACCTCCCTTCACTATATAATTAATTCTTTCTTCCTTAAATTCATCAGAGGAAAACGTAGATCTTTTGGGTGAGAGTTTCTCACAATCTGAAAATAAAGATCAATATATATTACTGTAAGTTTTATATAAAATGTTAGTATTAAACAAGTTACTTTTTCAAAAACATTCCTCTCATTGGCTCCTAATATTGAGATAATTGCTTCAAAGCTGCTTGTAAAAATTTTATCACTTGTCATCTTCAAGTTCAATATTTAATGTTGGAACAGTTCTTTATAGAAAATAATGTGCATCAATCAACATTGCTTACACTTTATCTCCCTTTTGCCAAAATTATATATTTGGCCTACACAGAAGGAAAAGGCTGCAATTTTTTTCTATCATAAGAAAAACCATTTTAAAACTAATTTTATACCTTCCTCAGAAGTTGAATAGAGTACTTCTTCCTCTGATGTTCTTAAATAGGAATGTCCATTAGGAACTTCCTGTTCTCTGTTTCTTTGTACTGTTTCCCAGTTAAATAAACTTTGGTGTCTTTTATGCTTATTAGGACCTGCGTTAGCATCACAGAGCGAAGATGCACAGATTTTGTTGACTTTACCTATTTTCAAATCTTTTTTTATCTTTGCTTTTACCGCCTCCACAGCATTATTTTCTCTAAAGTAATTTTCTTGCCTATTGTTTGTTTCCACGGTGCTAGGAATTTCATTTTCCTTGCTGATTTTGTGAAACATATGAAGTTCTTCAAGAACTAAATCAAATTTACTTTTCATCTCAAAATCTTTGGCTATTGTCATAACTTCTGTTGGTAAACACTTGGCAGTCAAATCCTGAAAACATTCATTGTTCCCTACACTCAGATCAGCTTCCAATTGATGTTTAACACATTCTGGAGACTCATTCTTTGGATAAAAATGCTTTAAATTAGCTAACTCACTTTCTTGCAAAATTCTCTCATATTCCTTTTTGTCAGCAAGATTATGTTGATTAACATATTTAGTCCCTTCCACATTGTCTTTCCTACTCATTAAGGAAACTGGTTGCACAGAAAAAATGCCATCCATTAAATAAAACCTATTTTTCTCTTCCTTTTCAATCTTAATATTTTTATGAACTTGGTGACCGTATGTTAAACTTTGTGCTATGACATTTCTTTTCTCCTTTAAAATTGAGTTATTTCTTTTTGTTTCAATTTCACTTTTTAGCAAGCTCCCAAAATTTTGAACTTGAGTTGAAATCTTGGGATTGGTTTGTTCAGTATGTTTTGTGTAGTGGCTTGCTGGTATGGCTTGTTGCCTAACATTGACGATATCTTCAACAATGCACTTACAATTAAAGCTACTAATCTTGCTATGCTTTTGTTTTCTTTCAGTATCTAAATTTTCATTGTGCATATTTATTTCATGAAAGTTTTCATTAATATATTCATAATTGTTCTGTATGAGTTGAGGAAGAGAATTAACATGCATTTTCACAGTATTTGTACTATAATGAGCCAAATTTTTCACATTTATTTCCTGTTCGGGACAAGTCTTACTCTTGTAACTAATTTCATCCCTGTGATCAAAGTCCATTAAAACTACATTTTTAATTGTCATACTAAAGAAATTGATGGGTTGTTTTTTAAACTCTTTGAAAACTTTTTCAGTTTTAAAAAACCTTTTCTTCTCTAACATAGGTTTCATATTATCTCCTAATGGTATTGAAAAAGTTAAAGTCTTTCCTAGATGTACAATATGATTTTCTACCATAATATTTTTTGGATAATTCAAACACATTATCCATTTGAAAACACATCCCTCTTCTAATTTAGAATCATTTTCAGTTCCAGTTAAAGAGTCAAAGTTATTGAGCAAAGAAGTTATGTTGGCTTGTAATATGATATGCAGAGGCTTTGAAACACCGGTTTGTAAATAAATGTTATTTCTTCTATTGACATTTATATTCCTAATTATTAGATTATGAACATCAGTTTGCTTTAGACACTTCAAAACCTCATGCCAGGCTAAAATACTATTATCTGCTTCTTTTGCTGAAATACTTTTATGGAAGTAAAACCCTTCTGTAATGAAATTCACAAAAACATTGCTTAAATAAAAGTCTCTTTGTGAAGTATAATATGGAGATGGCAACTGTAGCATATTATTGTTTTCTCCTTTACCACTTAACCAAACAAAATGTATTAAAGCTTTTTGACTACCCAGTGTTCCTATCATGAGAAGCTTTGGTCGTTCTTCATATGTATTCATGGCTTTTAGATTATAATAGTCTTCTTGGCTTAAAAGAGCTGTATCTGGTAATTGCACCAAATTCCAGTTTCCTCCAATTTTCTTCTTATTTTCACATTTAGTTTGGTACTTATGCATAACCCAGCTGTTCTCCCTATTTTTTCTCAAAATATGTCTAATGTTATAGTTCTCGCTTTGACACTTTTCTAATCTGGTGGACATGCAACAGTCCAAGCATGTTTCCGCTTCTTCCCAATTTGCATTTTGCAGTGTTATAGCAAAATTCCTATCAGGATCTCTCCCATCAGAAGTGATCCTTTGGTTACTGGCCAATTGGTCCTTCCTTTCACAACATCCAGGAAACCTCTCTTCTGCGCCCACAGTTTGTTTATCGCCCAGTAACTTACGCCTCTTACCAGCCTGTCTATTCTGGGGCCAGTAACTGTCTGTGGGCCCGGTAACATATGTCTCATTTTTTATGCTCTTTTTCCTTGCTCTTTCCTTTACATAGACAGGGGACGGTTTGCTCTGTAAGTCAACTGGAAACTCAGGGAGGTGTCTGGGGCTGCTATCTCGGAAAAACTCAGGTTTGCCAATGTTCGTGCCAGGCAGGTTTTGAGATTTTGGCATTTTTAGCAAAGATGCTGGAATGTTCCTTTCCTTTTCGTTTGACCGTGTCACGCTGCCAGCTTTCCATCTGTCCTGGACTTCATGGGATGTTGGTTTCGTTTCCTGGGAAAAGGGAAGGTCCCGGGACAGATTTCCTGTGGGTTTCCCAGGACTGTTACTGTCCCCCTGCCCGCTGCCTCTCCCCGGGACCAAACCCTGCCTCCCAGCCTCGCTTTCGGGTCCCTGTATGTCATGGAGGGACAAGTCGGGCCGATGCTGCCCCGCCTCAGCTGGGGATCTGTCACCACAGACCACAAGGACACCGTCCCTGTCACAGGGCCCTGCTCCAGAGAACCTTCTGGAAGCCCTCGCACCGGAATCCAGACTTCCTGAGGGGGGAGACGGCAGACAGGGATTCCTCTCGGACCCGCTCTCTGGGCGTCCCGGGTTTCCTGTCTGCTCCCCCCGGGCGGGTGTCTCCCCTCGTGGGTCTGCGGGGCTCCCCAGCATCACGTCAGCGGGCAGGAGCGGCGCCCTGAAGGGCTTGGGCGGCAGCGCCCATGCTTTCTCCGCCTCCGACAGGCGGGGCACCAGGGGCAGCCGCCACCCCGCCCCGGGGACCCCGCCGGGCTCCTCCACGCGGAGCCGCTTGCTGCTGGGGGGCTGGGGAGCGGGGTCTGGGGGAGGCGGGGAGCCGGGGGGCGCCCCCCTGAGCGCCGCCACGGGCGGCGTGAGGCGCGTGAGCGACATGGCAGGGCGCTGAGGGGATCTGTCCGAGGTTCCCGCCAAGCTCCGGTCTTTCAGCCCAAGCGAACAGGCCCCGCCCATCCTGAGGGACAGGCCGCGCCCCCGACACGCCCCTCGAGGCCTGGCCTCAGTATCATCTTTAAGGGAAGCTCCTCCCCAGACACGCCCCCAAACGCCCCAACCTAACCGCCCCGCCCCCTTCTACGTGCCGCGCCACCTAGGCCACGCCCCCCACACTCTCCTCCACCCAAATCCGAGAGCGCCCAGCGGTGGCTCCCTCACCCGAGAGCCGCCTGGTGTCACGTGGTCCGTTGGCAGCGGCTCGGGCTATAAAGCCCGGCCGGCAACTGCCCTGACGGTTCCTTTCCTCCAGGATCTGCGTTATTTTCCTCTTTTGTGAACAGAGACGACCTGACACGTCCCATTCCCAAATTCCACAGTTTCCTCAGAGGCGAGCGGCTTTTCCAGTAAAACCTTGCAGCTGGGTTAACACCAGACCCCAGCTCTCTGCAAAAAAAAAAACAAAAAAAAAAACCTCCTTAAATGCTGCTCATCACCTCGGGGGCACCTGAAATCACGTTCCCACTTCCCTTGTCAGGTGTGTTTGGAGGGAAGGACAATATTTCAGGGCGAAGTGCGTGAGCATTGTTACCCAGAAAAGGATCAGTCTTCACATAAAGGCTGTAGAAGGGGTTTTCCTGCCTGCTGTGGGGTTCCTGTCCCCAGGATTGTGGATCAGATTACTTTAAACAAATTACATGCTTCAACTGTGCCATTCCTTGTAAGATTAAATAGTATAGTTCTGGCTCACGCCTAATAAGTTTCGTAAAGGTTATTTTTCTTTTCCTTCAATAATTTCCTAAAATAATTTATCATCTCCAATTCATTCCTGAGTTTTGCCAATTCCGTGGTCACAAAGTGATTTTCAGAATGTGTATTATTATTATATAAGTGTTTATTCAGAAACATGCAATTACTGTTCAGCAATCAAAAACCTCAGTCCCCTTGATGACTGCTTCAAAGTTGGGAAGTCTTTTTTTAAAATTTTTTTAGTTATTTAAAATATTACATATATTAGTACATATATCTCCTTCCCCACACACACACCCATTGACCTTCCCCCAGCCTCCCCTAACCCCTGTCGCATAAAGTTGGGAAGTCTTAGGCACCCTGGTAAACATGAATAAGAATTACAGTAATGTGAACAGGAACCCCCATTTCAGAACCCAGGGGGGCACATGTGCAAGATATAACTGACATACTACTTTAGGCAATGCAATGCTCATCGGCCTCCTGTCTTACAAATACTCTAACCATATTACGATTCCAATTCTGGGCCAGGGGAAGAAAAGCCTACTCTTGCACGAATTTTATGACGTTAGCATTTACATTCCTCCTGAGAAATGTCTGCTTACATGTGTAGAAAGCCTCGCAGTATAAGCACTTCATCAACACTCTGACTACAAAGGTGATGGTGGCTCAGAGGATCCGTCCTTGGGTTCTCACTCAGAGTGCTACTTCTCTTTATCTTGGGCTAGAGGCTCAGTGCATGAAAATCATGCACTCAGGGTGGGGGGGTCTCTCAGCTTGGCCAGTGCCCTCTTGCAGTCCTGGACCCCTTGGGGGATATCCAATGGTCGGGGGAGTAAATAGGAGGACCCTGCCACTGCCACTGCCACTGTGCTTACCAGCCAACTGGCTTCCTGCTGAGCGCACTGACCACCAGGGGGCAGCTCCTGTTTGAGCACCTACCCCCTGGTGGTCAGTGTGCGTCATAGTGACCAGTTGTTCCACCCATTTTGTCAATTTGCCTATTAGCCTTCTATAATAATAAAAGTGTAATATGCTAATTAGACCAGCCATCCTTCCAGATGAAGCAAGGGCAGCTAAGGGAAGCCCAGGTCGTGGGTGTGTGCTGGCAGCCGGAGGGAAGCCTGGGTCCCGGGTGCCAGAGGAAAGCCAGTGCCAGTGCCAGAAGCCAGGGGAAGGAAAGCCTACTCTTGCACGAATTTCATGCATCGGGCCTCTAGTTTATTATAAAAGGATTCCATTGTCTTTTTGCCTCAGAATCTCCACAATTCTGCATTCTATCCTCATGCAGTACAGTCTGTCCCCTGCCAGTGACCAGCCCCTGAGGGCTGACTTGCATGGCTAAAGCAGGTGAAATTGGTGCACGAACAGGACATTAGGAATGAGCTTTCTATCGGCACACACCACAGCTTTGTGCTTCTGGATTGATTTGTATGTAACTTGGTGTCTGAGTGTCTGGCTACACAGCTGTTCCTAGTTCAGCTCCCAAGCGTTTTCCAGCTTCTGTGTCTATTTCCACAGCACAGCTTGCCTTCCTGCGGCACCGAATTCTCTCCGCTCCTTAAACACAGAAAGCCCTCTCTGAACCGTCCTTGGGTGTATGCCAGTGCATTTGCCTCAAGTTGAAAGACAGGACCTAGGCAGACTTAGGAGACTGGAATTAAGTGGGAAATAAAAAGCGACCTAAGACCCTGGAAAACACAGCCCTGCTTCCTCAGAGACCAAGGACACGGAGAAATGGCTGTAGCATAGGAAGAGCTGGCCAGTGAGCATGCAAACCCAGCAGGGCTGGGAGAATCAGGGATGGTGGTGGTAGGGATGGCAGTGGAGGGAGGGCACAGGGCGGACAAAGGGTGTTATGGAGATGGACAGAGACTTTGCTTGGGGTGGTGCACACACACTACAGTGTACACGTGATGTTTTGTGGAATTGTGCACCTGACATTTGTATAATTTAACCAGTGTCACCTCATTAAACAATCAACAAAAAAGTATTTTAAAAAAATAAATCTTTCCAGCCAAAACCGGTTTGGCTCAATGGATAGAGTGTCGGCTTGGGGACTGAAAGGTTCTGGGTTCAATTCCAGTCAAGGGCACGTACCTTGGTTGCGGGCATATCCCCAGTAGGGGGTGTGCAAGAGGCAGCTGATTGATGACTCTCTCATCATAGTTGTTTCTTTCTCTCTCTCTCCCCTCTCCCTTCCTCTGAAATAAAAAAAAAAAATTAATAAATACATTTAAATATAGACTATAGGTACCACAGTAAGGAAGTTACAGATCCTGAATGTAATATGCCCCCAGAATTTCTCTAATTGTAAATGACTGGTTTGGTACATCCTTCATGACACTTCAGCATGTTCTGTACATTAGCAGATCTTATGAGAGGAGAATTTGTTTATATATATATGCCATAATTCCCTTAGGAAGTTTTTGACAAAGTCTTGCAGAAAGAGGAGGAAGAAGCCTAGGAAGAGGGGAAGGAATATAACAGTGGGGCACAGGGAGAGGAGTTAAGTTTCTTGCAGTGCTTGGCCACACAATTCCACTAAAGAGCAAGCCTTTTCCTAATTTTTAAAAGTCTCTCATAGGTGACTATAACTGAGGTGGGGGGGTAGAAAACAGGATGAGCACACATGATTATAATGTAATCTGACACCTATTCATTACATATAAAATACTGTTTTACATAGCACTTAATCATAACTCAAAAGTTGCAAAATATCACTTACTTTGCCTGAAGCCAATCCAGCTAGTCACCCACTTACAGCTGCACATCACTTCCTGGATCTCTGGAGACCCTTTGAGCAGTGGTTCTCAACCTTCCTAATGCTGGGACCCTTTAATACAGCTCCTCATGTGGTGGTGACCCCCAACCATAAAATTATCTTTGTTGCTACTTCATAACTGTAATTTCGCTACTGTTATGAATCAATGTAAATATCTGTGCTCTCCAGTAATCTTAGGTGACCCACAGGTTGAGAACCGCTGCTGTAGAGCTCCCAAATTCGTCAGAATCATTCCCCCAGGTGGAGGCTGCGGCCACCGCCTGGCCACCTGCCTCTGCGGCCTCCACACCTACCTCCCCTGGGCTTCTATTCCAGGACGATGTGGCTCTCGAGGGCAGGCGTGAGCCACTTCTTCCACGAGTTGGTGGAGAACCATGAGGGCCTTGAGTATCTCTTAAAGTTGCAAAACCAGCGTGGCAGCGGCATGCTCTCCAGGACATGCCAAAGCTTACCCAAGAGGAGTGGGCAAAGCTGGATGCCAGGGAGGGCGCCCTGGCCTTGGAGAGGAGCCTGGCCCAGGCCCGTGAGGAGCTGCAGGCCTGGGTTCTACCCGCAGAGACCCTCATCTCTGCGACTTCCTAGAGAGCCACTTCCAGGGCGAGGAGGTGAAACTCATCAAGAAGATGGGTGACACCTGCCTCACCTCTGCAGGCCGGGGTGGGCAAGTGTCTCTTCCAAAGGCGCCACCAGGAGCCTTGGAGCTCAGAGGCCTGTGAGAGGCCCCTCTGCCTCCCCTGGCGTCTGTCTTTTATCTGAGCTTCTCCCCGAAACTACTGGCCATTCTTTTAGCCTTCTGAAGCCCTCTCCCATGCATTGGAACAATGAAACGATAGAGCTTTTTTCAGGGGCGGGGGGGGGGGGGGGGGGGGGGGCATGTAAAAAGGCACAGGTTTTCTCTCTCTTTTTAAAAAAATATATTTTATTGATTTTTTTACAGAGAGTAAGGGAAAGGAATAGAGAGTTAGAAACATCGATGAAAGAGAAACATTGATCAGCTGCCTCTTGCACACTTCCCACTGGGGATGTGCCCTCAACCAAGGTACATGCCCTTGACCTGAATTGAACCTGGGACCTTTCAGTCCACAGGCTGACGCTCTATCCACTGAGCCAAACCGCTTTCGGCGGCACAGGTTTTCTCGTTTGTTTGTTTTTGTTGTTTGTTTGTTTTTTTAAATATATTTTATTGATTTTTTTACATAGAGAAAAGGAGAGGGATAGAGAACTAGAAACATTGATGAGAAAGAATCATCGACTAGCTGCCTCCTGCACACCCTCCACTGGGGATGTGCCCACAACCAAGGTACATGCCCTTGACCGGAATCGAACCTGGGACCCTTCAGTCTGCAGGCCGATGTTCTATCCACTGAGCCAAACTTGTTTGGGTGGTTTTCTTGTTTTTTGCTTATAAAATCTCTGATATGTAGAAACACACACACACAGAAAACTTATTCAGTTCAAACAATATTTAGTGCAGAATGTACGTACTCATCACTGTGCTGGATGCCATGCTCTTCCAAAAAGCATTGGCTTTGTAGTCAGAAACACTTAAATATGTATGTGTTGCTCTGTTAAATAGACTTTTTTTTAAAATTCTTCTTTTGGGGGTACTACAGGTTAGAAGTTGGGGGATCACTTTAGTCTGGAGATGCTCCTAGGAGATCTTTGAGGAAATCTTGCCCTCCTTAGACTAAAGAATTCTATTCTACTCTAACTTCAGACCTAGGATCTGGTCAGAACTCACCACCACAGCCTTTACTTGACCCAGCCCTAGTTCATCCCACAGAACTAGAGCATCAACATCACCACCGAACAGTACAAAGTTGCTCTCTCTGAAGGAAAAATGTTTTGTCATTAATCAGAAGAGATTTGTCGTGGGCATCTTTCCACTCATTTGTACCATTTCAATAAAATGCACTTCCTATAGGAAGGACCGAAAAGACATATTCAGAGGAGAAAGTGAAAAGTACACTCATCTGACAGCATCAGCAACGTTGTATATTAACTGCCTTACTGTTCCTGGACAAGGCTTTCTCAATTAGTTTAAAGTGACCTTACAAGTTATTTTACCAGGCGCTGGAGAGATACAGACTCACCAAATGAACACAGGTATTTTCTAAAGACAAGAATTCTTTTCTTTAGACCAAAGTGACAAATTATTCACACAGTACATGCTTTAAATAATATCATTAATGGTCCATTTTCTTAGATTAATAGCTTTATTAGCTCTAAAGAGAAAGAGCTTCCATCCCTTTAAAAATCTTTAGGAAGAACTATTTTTACAAATACATGTTGAATCCATAAAGGCCAAAGAGTAAATTTTAGCTCCTTCTAAACTGACCTTCATCCACTGCATTCAAATTGCTTTCAAAATGGCCAGGATCTCAAGTTTCAATTACATATTTTTCAAGTAGTACAATGATGTATGAAAATTTTAATGTTTCCAGATAGCAGGATTTTAATAGAATATGGCCTTTATAGATTTAATCTTGGGACCGTATCTATTTGTGAATGACCCTGGAGGTTATAACGATAGTACTATGTCATTATGCTCAAGTACAATTGTGAATCTTATATGACTACTAGAGGCCCGGTGCACAAAACTCGTGCCCCAGGTGGATCCCCCTCAGCCCAGCCTGCACCCTCTTGCAGTCAGGGAGCTCCCTCAGGGGATGTCTGACTGACGGCTTAGCACCTTTGGACATCCTTAGCGCTGCTGCAGATGCAGGAGAGGCTTCGCCACTGCCTCTGTGCTTGCCAGCCATGAGCCCGGCTTCTGGCTGAGCGGTGCTCCCCCTGTGGAAGTGCACTGAGCACCGAGGGCAGCTTCTGCATTGAACGTCTTCCCCCTGGTGGTCTGTGCACATCATAGTGAGTGGTTGTTCCACTGTTAGGTCGATTTGCATATTAGCCTTTTATTATATAGGATGAAGCTGGTGTCTGTAATTGAGAACTAAATTAGTATAAATCTCAGTCAGCTGACCACCTTTGTGTGTGCAGCTCAATGTAGCTTTGTTGCTCCTAATTTATTATCTTACTAGAGAGGCTCAATGCATAAAATTCATGCAAGGGTAGGCCCTCTCAGCCCCGGCTACTGCCTTGGCCCTCACTGCTGCCCCAGCTGCCTCATGGCCCCACAACACCCCCCCACCCCCCGCCCCAGCCCACTGGTCATTCCAGAAGGTTATTCCATTCCACTGTCCAATCTAATTAACATATTAGCTCTTTATTACATAGGATTTAATACTTTATAAGTAGGTAGTTATGATTACATCAACTAAGCAATTTTATTCTACAGTGATATTCATGTATTGGAGAGTTAGGAAGATCTTAGGATATATCCCTCATGAATATTAAGGCTATACAATACATTAAATAAATACTATAATTAATATGTTATTTAGTTTTATTCATCCAATCCATAATTAGAATCAATAAGATCTACAGTCAATGAATGTTTCTAAAAACATTATATGTGCTATTAACTATGTAAAAAAAAAAAAACCCACATTATATTGGCAAAGTGTTATATAAGTCTAATTTCAAAATATTGCCTAACATTAGGGTTATTAATACTCACTTTTATTAGAACATCTATAAACTAGCCTGGGAAATCTTAAACAGAATTTGTATTACTTCTAGCACAGCACTGTGATCAATGTACCTAATCTGATTTTCATGAGCAACAATATGAAAAGTCTCTAAGGAAATTATTTTAAATGAACTCAAAACCAAAACCATGAATTTAATTTAGTTTTTGAAAGGAAGAAAGTGGCTCAATATCATCCTAGATGCAAATTAGCTCTATTAATTTAGAGTTTTGTGGGTGACTAATATCTTGAATTTTTGAGCTATAGAGCCCTTTTAGGTAGAGATTTAATATTTCTCAGTTTATCAATGAGGGAATTAAGTCATGAAGGTAACTTAATTTGCCCAAGACCACATCTGAGAAGTAGCAGAGTTGGTTCATGAATCTATGTCTCTTAATGAAAAGTCTAATCATTTTCATAGAAAAAAAAAAGGGGGGGGGTCTATTTGTAGAAAAGAAAACTTTATCTTTCTACTATCTTGCTACCAGCATAGTCTTTATTGAAAACCTAAATGTCAATTGCTGTATTTAAGTGCAATTACTCTCTGTGTTAATTTTCTAGGTTGTTATAATAAGATATCACAGAATGGGTGGCTTAAAACAAAAAGAAATTTATTTTCCTACAGTTCTGGAGGCTAGAAATCTGAAATGGAGGTATCATTGGTGCTGATTCCTTTGAGGGGGTAGAGGGGGGTCTGAGACAGAGTCTGCTCCAGCTGCAGGTGGTTCCTGGAAACCCCTGACATAACTCCAATCTCTGCCTCCATAGTAACCTGTACGTGTCTCTGTCTCGGTGTCTTTACCCTTCTCATAAAAACGCCAGTTATTCTGGGTGTAGAGCCTATTATGAGCTAATCTTAACCTGCAAAGAACCCATTCCCAAATAAGGCCACATTCTTAGGTTCTGCATGGACATGAATTCTTGAGGGCATGCTATTTAACTCAATACATCTTCTTACCTAAATAGTGATAAAGAACAGTTAAGAAACATTTTTTTTTTCTATCCTGAGTTAAATTACTCTTCTTTGGCTTATAGATTTTTTAAAAAATATCTTAACATCTGCCCTGGCCAGTGTGGTTCAGTTGGTTGAGCACTGTCCTATGCACAGAAAGGTTGCCTGTTCCATTTCTGGTCAGAGCACATGCTCTGGTTGTGGGATCCATCCCTGGCAGGGAGTGTGCAGAAGGCAGCTGATCCATGTTTCACTCTCACATAGATTTTTTTCTCTCTCCTTCTCTCTATAAAAAATATCAATTAAATATTTTTAAAATATGTTTTAACATTTCATGGATCATTAATAAGGATTTTGAATCTGAAGTTATTACTGTTCCTTTCATTGTTGACCAGATCCAAATAATTTCAAAATTATGATATGCTTTTCAATGGACTCCAAGTTTATTATGTTAGATGTGATATTTAATTTTATTTCCTCAACAGCAAAATTAAGCTACTAGTAATTAAATTACCTACCTCACAGGGCTATTATGAAGATTGGGTGGAGAATATAATGAGTATATTGAATATTATAAGAATATTGAAGAGTTGTATGCATTAAGAAAAGCGAAGATGTTATTTCTAATTGTAACAACTTTAGCTGTGCTAAATAAGAGTTGCAAAGTTCTTGGTACATGCTATCAACATTTTCACATCTAGGTTCTTTCACAAATATTCTGCCATACATTTGTGCTTAGGACAGAATTTAGAATTTATGCAACTTTTTTTAAATTATCTATTTAATTATCCATTTCCTGGAACAGACGAAAAGCCTTTTATAGGCACGGCTAAGTCTTTTTTTTTCTTTTTTTTTTTCTTCTTAGTACATTCTTAATCGTTTCAGAGAGAAAGGAAGAAGAGGGAGAGAGAGAGAGAAATATCAGTGATGAGAGACAGTCATTGATCAGCTGCTTCCTGCACATCTCACACTGGTGATTGAGCCCACAACACAGGCATGTGCCCTGACCAGGAATTCAACCATGACCTCCTGGTTCATAGTCCAAAACTCAATCACTGAGCCTCGCTTCTGGGCAGGGCTGTGTCTTATTGACCTTTGAACCTTCATCCTCTGGCTTTAGATAGTCAATAAATATTTGCTGGATAAGGACAGTAAGAATAGCTGCTACATTTGGTTCACTTTTATGGTACTCTACAGGCCCAGTGCATGAAAATTCATGCATGGAGGGTGAAGGTCCCTTAGCCCAGCCTGCCCCACACTCAGTCTGGGAACTCTTAGGGGCAGAAGATGACCTGGTGATCAGGGAAGGCGACACCCTCAACACACCTTTGCTGTTGCCACTGCCACAGTGCAAGCCTCAGCCGGACCTGGTTACCTGAGCCTTGGGCCAGTTCTGGGAGAATGGGCAGCCACCATCGGAGGCTTGCCTATACCTCGGGCTGGCTCTGGGCAGTTGGGGGGCAAAGGAGGCTGGGCACCGTCATCTTTGAGGACATGGCAGTTAATTAGCATATTCCCTCCTTATTGGCTGTGGGCACCACCATCTTTGTGAGGGTGTGATGGTCAATTAGCATATTCCCTCTTTATTATATAGGATTAAAGGAAATTATTTATCATTAATTCATTTTTTGAAAACTCACAATAGATTACCTCTTCCAGATTAACTCTGAAACAGAAGAGCTATACTTGATATATTGCACATCAAAATATTCATGAAAATACAGAAAAAAAGACAAAAATATGTCTCTAACAATGTAAACTAAAGCAAAGAAAATGGGATAAGTTTGAGGGCGAGTTCAACTTGCATTGTAAGATGAGTTATAATAGTACCTATTTCTCAGGTAAATAGAGTTCTATAACAGTTATCTTGCATTTATCCATGTTTTAGATGGATAAAAGGTAGTAATTTATAGAGAGGAAATTATAACATTAATAGTAATGGGGTGAAGAAGGAGGAGAAATTGAGGCTAACTAACTGAAGAGTGGCATCTTCAGATGTTACTAATATATACATTGCCTCAATTTCCTCCTCATATGTAAAATGGGTTATAATAATACCTATTTTACACATAAATAGGATTGAACACTGGTACAAAGTAGGTGTTCAACAAGTGTTAAAAGATGAATAATGAATAGATCCAAAGGAATTCAATCTCCTCCTCCACTACTAAACACCACTATGAATTATTTGCACAGGGTTGGTGTTGTTGTTTTTCTCTTTTATATATATATATATATATATATATATATATATATATATATATATACACACACACATACACACACACACATATATTTTTTTTTATTGACTTTTTACAGAGAGGAAGGGAGAGGGATAGAGTTAGAAACATTTATGAGAGAGAAATGTCAATCAGCTGCCTCCTGCATACCACCTGCTGGGGATGTGCCCACAACTAAGATACATGCCCTTGACAGAAATCAAACCTGGACCCTTCAGTCCACAGGCTGATGCTCTACCCACTGAAAAAAACCGGTTAGGACCTGTTTTTCTCTTTTAAAAAAAATCAGTACAATCCACCCTCTAGGTACTTAAGATACATTCTGAAATAATCAAGGATCCTCAAGGGTGACTCTTTCTCCTCTTGAACCTCCTTGAGATGTTAAAGGAGGAATACGATAACATTCAAAATGGGAAAGGCCATTCTTTGCTCCTTCTGGAAGGTAGGTAAAAATATAAACTCAATTATGGAAATCTTTTGATGAAGGATGGAGGTTTTATTTTTGTTGATTGTCTCGGAGGAAGTATAGAATTCATTCTTTTTATTTCATCTTAAATTGTATGCTAAGATTCTCTGTTGAGTTTGAGAGCTTCATTAAAAATTCAAAGGAACAATATTAAGGGAAATAGAGATTGAATGGAGAAATAAGTCTGGAGATCTGCTTTAGGCAAAAAGGGCTTTTGAAGACTCTTAGGGAGCAGATGGTCTCCAAAGTACGTAATTCTGGAATTTGAATGCATGATTCTATTTGCAATGGCTAATTGCAACACAACTAAAAACGACTACAGCCTAGCATATAGGATTACCCAAAAAGTCATTGAAGAAAAGAAATAAGGCCATAACCAGTTTGCTCAGTGGATAGAGCTGACAGAAGGGTCCCAGATTCGATTCTGTTTAAGGGCATGTACTTTGGTTGCAGGCACATCCCCAGTAAAGGGTGTTCAGGAGGCAGCTGGTCGATGTTTTTCTCTCATCGATGTTTCTAACTATCCCTCTTCCTTCCTCTCTGTAAAAATCATAGATACTGTAGTCTAACTCTGCCATCATTTCTTTTGTGTTGCCACTAAAATTAGTGGTAAACATTTCCAACTTCAGAGCACTGCTATGAACCTACAGGTTAGGCCCAAACATGGAGGAAAGAATGGGAAAGACATTTCCTGTTCTTAAGGCTATAGACCACATGTGTCAAACACAAGGCCCTCGGGCCAAATCCGTCCCGCCAGGCCTTGCAATGTGGCCCGCACCGCGCTGTCATCACTGCACTCCGCTGCGTTTCCATCACAATGACAGTTTATGACTGTTCAGTAAACCATTCGGCCCGCGATTTAGGCTGGATTTTAGATTTTGGCCCCTTCTCTGATTGAGTTCGACACCCCTACTATAGACCATACATTCACAATGACCAGTTCTGAAACTCCCAGAAACTGCCAGGAAACCCAAAGCTTTGACAATAACTCATTCAGCAGGGACTTAAGAAACTTTTATGGTGAATCGTTCGAACTTTTAAAGGAAATTGGTGACACAGTCAAAAGTTACCTTTCAAACTGAATTGAGGTTCAATCATGGATGGCAGAGGTAAATCAGGAGTGAGCTGGGAGACATGATCAACCTAGTCCGTTCGTCGGCAAACTTTGGCTCTCGAGCCACACGTGGCTCTTTGGCCCCTTGAGTGTGGCTCTTCCATAAAATACCACGGCCTGGACAAGTCTATTTTGAAGAAGTGGCGTTAGAAGAAGTTTAAGTTTAAAAAATTTGGCCCTCAAAAGAAATGTCAGTCGTTGTCCTGCTGATATTTGGCTGTGTTGACTAATGAGTTTGCTGACTACTGACCTAGTCCATTAAAACTGAGCCTTTTAACCCTTCCCTGTCCAGAGAGGCGTGGACCTCTCCCTCTAATTGCATGGAAATTGCTCCTTCATGGTCTTGCATCTTTTTAATTATTTTAGAAACATACATGTAGAAGGAATACAAAATTATATGATGAAGCAATGTATGTGTCAGTAACACTGCTACTGTAGGGTATTATTCTAGGTGATAGTGTCCTGTTTGAGTTTAGGGGCTTATTTTATCTTGTTGGTCTATTCACATATTTTTAAATGGGGTAAAAAAAACGAGGATAAATATAATTATCTTACATAATGCATCTCCTCTGTGAGGATTAATACTCTTAGCCTTTTAAAATAAGGGCACTTTACCCATACAGGAAAATTACTATCATTATTCTTTATGAATTTAAATGAGTATAAATCAGTTTTTCCAATTCCTGTCTCTTTTCATTTTAATGACGACTTTCCAACACTTAATCTTCCTTCCAATTTCCTAAATGCCCTCATGTCTTAAGGTCCACCTTTCTTGGCTCATATATTTTATACACAGCATGTCTAATAAATAATATTGCCGTGAGCTCACAAGATGGCAAGCTTAGACCTGTTATTCTACTGCCATTTTGCACTTTTACTGTGATTCTCAGTTTTCATCTTGGTTGTGCTACAATTAAAGTGAATGGGAAAGTTAAATGAAGTTGGGTACACCTAAAAAAAAAAAAAAAAGTCATTATTTGGTTTCATTTTGTTTATTTTTTAATCTGGGAGGGAGTGCTGTAAAAATAAGGCAACTTCAAGTAAGAAGGTAATTTGCAACCAAGGAAAGGAAAATGGCTCCCCAGTTGTTTTGGGGCAAGAGAAGGTTCTACAAGGTACTCCAGAAACATTCAAACAACCGCCTCCCTCCCTATAGCACCTTCCTTCCCACCCTCTCCCAAGTCCGGACTCACGCCCTCCACCCCTAAAAAATCTCCTGCGTGCGAAAGCTGACACTGGAGGGTGGGGAGTCTGCAGTGTGGGGCACCAGGGCTTTAAGTAATGGGACAACAGCCACAGCTGGTGGCATTCTTCAGTTACCTGAGGGCATTATTGCAGCCCCGCCACCCCAGGGCGCATGGGCGTGGGGGCAGCGCACCTGCTCTTCCTTGCTCACCCTGACACCTGCATGGAGAGAAAGCAAGGCTCTCCTTCTTCTTTAGCTTCCTACCACATTCCTGTCTCACAGTTCATCCTGCCACCCTGAAAAGGGCAGCAGCTTTCTGTAATTTAAAAGATAACATTCCTTCCCTGTCTTTTAGAATTGGCTCTGCAGAGGGCCGCCTGAGAAGGCACTTGGACATTCTTTAAATTGTCAGCTGAGCCCGAGGCACTGGCAGAGTACCTTTGTCCAGGTGTCAGCAGGGGCAGGTCTAGGTATGTAAATCCAGTAATGCTAGGGCCTAGTTATGAATGCAAATAAGCTCCTTTGACCCTATAAATAAACCTGCATGGCTTGGGGGTCAACTTGCTGCCTCTCCATCAGAGAGATGGCGCCCACCTAGCGCCCAGCTTGATGAATCTATTTCTGCCTTCATGGTCTCTGTTTTCTTTCTCTAATTTCTTATTCCCCAGCTCCTCCACTCAGGAACCTGTCGTTTTCCGTGATGGACACAGAAAACAGAGAAACAGTTCCTCCTTCCCCCCCCCCCCCCCCCCCAGGCTTCCCTCTGTGACTTCGCTGCACACAAACTCCACCAAGGGCATCTCAAAACATTTTAAAAACAAAATATTAATGCTTAAGAAGATAAGATTATGCAATAGCTGGAGATGAAAAATTGAGATTACGATGGCATAGACAGAACAACTCTTCCGTGCAAATAGAACTAAAACACAAACAACAAAACAAAACAAAACCCCTGCCCGCCCAGTTACACCAAGCTGCTTTATCAAAACGCACGCATCTAAAACCTGCCTTACAGCAGAGCGAGGAGTGCAAGCATCTGTGTTCATTTTTTCCTAAACAGGAGCTCAAAGTAAGCCATCTGAACCTAAGGTTGCCACAAAGGAGACCCCCTGGGCGCAATAATTAGATAGGGCTCCACGAAGCAAAGCGGAGGAATGGCACCTGCCCTCTGCAGTCCACGCAAAAGTGCGGTGCGGAGACTCAGAGTCCAGCATACAAATGCGTTAATCGGGCGAATGGACCCAAGACTGGGAATTACTTTGAAAGCTTTGGAGGGTGTCTCCCCCGCCAACCAAAGCTGCACCCCAGGGCTAACTCTGCCCGTCCAGGCAGAGGAACCGCATGACCAGGCTGGGCGAGCCCGCTGCGCATTGCGCACTGCGGCGGGCACGGGAGCCACGCTCCAACCTGCGGGCTGCCCAGCGCTGGCCCGCGCCCTGCTCCGCGCTCCGCGCCAGGTTTCCGCGCTCACCGCCCCGCGCGGGAGAGCCCGCTGGTGGGGAGCCTGGGGGAGCGGGGTCCCCATTATCCCTGGAGCATTCTGCCCCTTGGCGCATCTTTTCGGGGGCGTCTGTGCCCGGGGAGCGGGGAGCGTGCTCCTGGCTCTGGGCCGGCCAGGATGGCATTTTGCAAGAGGCCTCACCTCGCTGGCTTTCCATTGCTGCAAGCTCAGGAAGCAGAGTTTGTTCTGGGCGCTTAAGTGGCCTCAAGTTCTCCCAGGCCTGACACCCCAGTTTGCAGCTAGGAGCATCTCTCTCCTGGAAAGAGAGATTTCAGTCCAGAGCTGCAATTTCCAACCTTTGTGGCCCAGCCAGTGCGCCTCCGGAATTGTTAAAGCATGTGATACCTATTTATTTAGCCAGGGGCATTGCCAAATTAAAAAAAAAAAAATGACAACAGGCCACACAGTAGCTGTCCAGTGTGAATAAGCCAAAATTATACTCTTTTTTTTTTCTCACATCAGCTACAAGATATATTTTTATTTGTGCTTCAGAGTTTTATTCTTAATTAAATTTTGTTATTGATTAAAGTATTATATGTGTACATATCTTCCCATTGCCTTCCCCACCCCATTCCCATACATGCCCTCACCCTCCCAGAGTCTTGAGTCTTATATGCATGCATACAAATTCTCTGATTGATCTCTTATCTCCCTCCCCCCCAACCTTCCCGCTGTAATTTGACAGTCTGTTTGATGCTTTACTGCCTCTGTGTCTATGTTTTTGTTCATCAGGTTATAATGTTCTTTATTATCCACAAATGAGTGAGATCATGTGGTATTTTTCTTTCATTGACTGGCTTATTTCACTTAGCATAATGCTCTCCAGTTCCATCCACGCTGCTGCAAATGGTAAGAATTCCTTCTTTTTTATAGCAGTGTAGTATTCCATTGCATGCCTCAGAATTTTAGTAGTTAGTTTATAGATGCCATGAGAGGGAAAACGTTGAAAATCGCTGGACCAGAGCCCATTTGCCGTGGGAGATGCTCTTGATGACCTCAGGACCAAAGGCTAACTCGCCTCTCTCCCAGGGTGCTGAGGTGTGTGAAGGCTCTTAGGAAAGCTGTCTGCTTACGGAGGACATCGATCTTCATTGTGCCCCAGAACCTTCCTCCCTTTAAAATAAATCCCACCCGAAAGGAAATCTCAGGAGGGGTTTTCTTCGCCACTTTACTTCCAAAGCATTGGACAGTGCCTCGTAGTCAGTAGGAAGGCGGTCAGTGAATACTTGGTGAATGAATGAAATACAAGCACACACCCTTGAGGAAACTGATTGGGCTGGAAACACCAGTGAATGCTCCTTGCCTTTCCTGGTAGGGAAGCAACCAAACACTTACTGGGCAGCGCTCTTTGCCAAGTCTTCTAGGCTTTGGCAGGCCAGTGGGGAGCAGCGGAGGCTGGCAAACATACGTTGTTCAAGGAGAGAAAAGGAAAAGGGGATTGGGGGGGGGGCGCAGATAAAGGATCCCTTAGTTCAAGCCCTCAACCCTGAATTTCAGCGGTGAGTCATCCCCCCCATTGGCTTCCCACCCCCCCACATCTCACTGAAAGCACATCCAATAAGCAATAATGAGTGCATAAAGAAGGCACTGTTGCCAAAACCGGTTTGGCTCAGTGGATAGAGTGTCAGCCTGTGGACTGAGGGATCCCAGGTTTGATTTTGGTCAAGGGCAGTACCTTGGTTGGGAGCACATCCCCAGTGTGGGGTGTGCAGAAGGCAGGTGATTCATGTTTCTGACTATCTCTCTCCCTTCCTCTCTGTAAAAAAATCAATAAAATATATTTTTTTAGAAGAAGAAAAAGGAGGAGGAGGAGGAGGAGGAGGAGGAGGAGGAGGAGGAGGAGGAGGCACTGTTAAGCATTTGCTGATGGTTAGCATGATTTGCTCAAGGTCACACAGGGCAAGCCTCGGCCCCAGCTCCTTTGAACACACATCTCTCCATCACCTTTCTGGGCCTGGACCACCCCGGGCACTGGGATGCCACAGGGCCTGGCTCCCAGCTCTCTAGGATGAAGCGTCCCAGGCAGAGTCACCGCCATGAGGGGGACGTCCCTTTGGGGAGCCCAGGTGATGGACTCCCAGACTGCTTGCTCTGAGAAAGGGTTTCTGCAGTCTGCTCCTGACAGAGGCTGGGCTGGGGGTTCTCTGGGGCTGAGAGCGGTGGGCAAAGCTGGATGCACGTGTCACCTCTCTGGCCTCAGCCTTCACCACCAGACTCATCCAGGTCACCCTCCCGCACCCTCTCCAGGTGCCGCTGCCCGGGTAGCCTGGCACCTTCTTTTCCTCCAGAGTGTCTGCTAAAATCCGGAGAACGGAGTTTACCCGCGGAAACGCCGAGCCCCTCCCACGGAGCATGCGCGGACAGCAGCTCTGGTCCTCGGGCTCCGGGCCGGGCGCCGGGCTGCGGCGGGCGGGGGAGCGGAGCGGTGCCTGGCGCGGCCGCTCGGCGCCTGCGCATCCAGCCCTGCGCCCCCAGCGCGTCTATGGGGCTCCCCCTCCGCAGCGGCCACTCACCCCAGCGCTAGCCGCGGGCTGGGAGGCGCGATCCCAGCGGGATCCGAGCAGCCGGAGCTGCGGAGCGGAGAGAGCGCGGCTGCACCGCCGAGACGCCTGAAGCTTTTGCTCCAGTTCGGTGTCTATAGAGACAGGACTGCCGAGGGTGGCCGTTTTCGTTAAGTCACCGTCCGCAGCGCCCTAACTGTGAGTGGGAACCGCGATCCCCGCCGCCTTTCTGCTGTCAGCGCGGCCGGGGGGCTCGGAGGCGCCGGGGCTGCTGGCCCCGCGGGGCTGCGCGCAGGGGCGTCTGCGGCGCGGACAGCGGCTCTGGCGGCCGGGGCACCGTTAGTCCGAGGGGGCCGTCTTGGAACGGTGGGGTGGGGGCAGCGGGTGTTTTGGAGGGGTGTCTTGGGCTAGATTTGAGAAAGGTGACACGGTGGTGCTTTGATTTTTTAGTGTAAGCCTGTCGGTAGTAGGATCTCCAGAGCCGGGGTGTAAGGGGCGGATGGACCGATGGTGAAGTTTCCCGGGCGCCGCTGAAAGTACGGAGCGGGGGCAGTCAGTACCCTGTCCTTCGTGGGGCGGGTGCACCCTTTTCCGGGCCGAGGGAGAGCGTGGAGGTGTTCGCCGAGGCAAACTCGGCGGGCGAGGTGCTGCGGGGCTGGGGTGGCTGCCCGGCGGGATGTGCGTGCTCAGAACCGCGCCGCGGGGCGCAACACAACGCATTTCTCTCCGGGTTTGGGGGTTTGAAACCGGTGGCTCGTTTTTTCCTTCTTGGTTTCCCGTGGCGGCGGTGAATGGTCAGGAAAAGGAAAGGCGTCCCACCGCGCAGCCAGCCTCTGTGCCGCAGGGAGTGGGAGGCAGAATGAATGGGGAGTCAGAGCCGCACTCCTCACCGCCTCTGCACCTTGTTCGCCTCGGGGAATGCGGGGATGGGCACCCGGACCCGGACGAGCTGCGTTTGACGGTGTTTCCTTAGAGGAGGAAAGGGGGTTTCGTGGGTTTTGTTGTTGTTGTTGTTAAAATGGATTGTTCCTTCCCAGAAACGGGAGAAGGGAGAAGTCTTTGCAAGGTCAACTCCCCCCCCCCCATCCCCCCACCCCTGGGAGATCGGAGGTGCTGGTGATGGGGGGGGGGGGGGGCCTGCGGGAGGAAAGGCGAGGTCCGTCCCAGTGCTCAGCGCTGCACTGCGCCGATCCTGCCCGGGGAGGTGCCAGGGTGGGCATCCGTTTCTCCAGAGGTGCCCTCCTGCCCATATTTCGGAGACCACGGTGAGATGGCAATACAGTAGGCGTAGAAAACAAGTGCATACTACCTCTGGGTCACGTCCAACTTCAAGACAAGAGGAGCAAGGGAGTTGTATTTCTACATAATCATTTTTTTTATTTTTAAAAATAAATTTGAGGTTGAGACAAATTAAAAGAGAAACTCGTGAAAACCCATTTTATCTCCACTACCATCAGAAGTGCCTGCCTGTGTGAGTGATGGTGGTGGTGGTGGTGGTGGTGGTGGTGGCTGTGGTGGTGCTGTGTGTGGTGGTGTCGTGTGTGTGTGTGTGTGTGTGTGTGTGTGTGTGTGTGTCTGTGTGTGGGGGGGATGTGGCTTCCACATCACTAAACACCTCACCCAAGAGTGCACCCTCATGAAGCTTGTGTGTTTATAACCCCAGAAAATGCTGCACTGACGCCGGCGGGCAGAATGGTGTGAGGCAGGCAGACAGGAGCCCAGCATGGCCAGTGTATGGCCAGCGTGCTGGATTTCCTTGGAAAAAGCAGGTTCCATTTCTGGGACAAAATGACATATTTTTTTTTCCCCCAAAAAGGGGCAGATCATTACAGAGCTCTTTAACCATTTGTCAGTCCAGCTCTTTAGAACCTACTCAAAGGAATTTATAATTTATTTAAGGGTATGAAATTTGAAACAGAAAATTCGAGAATAACATCTCCTTGGGAACCCAAAGTATCAATCAGACTGCCTTCTCTGTCTCTCCCTTCCTCCCTCAGGGTGGAAGAAGCAATCATTTGTCACAGTTGAGCCACACTCCTTGTCATCTGAGAGCTGAGCCAGCCCCAGGAGAGGTGCAGGTGTGCCCACCTTGGTAAATGACTGGTGGAGGAAGAGGGAGAATTTGGTGTTAGCGTTCAGAGGCGTTTAGTCTCGGACACTCTGGGTCACAGGCTGCCAGTTACAGAGGACCACATCTGGCCCAGGCCTTCAGAAGCATCTAGTCCAATCCCCTGGTTTGTGCAGATGAGGAATGGAGGCACAGAGCCACAAGCTAGGGAAAATTCAATTCACTTCTAGCCTGTGGGACAAACAACTAAAAAGTAGTGTTGAATGGGACTGATCCCTTCTCTCTGGGCCTTTAACATCCTCGGTGACATTGCTGAAATCATCCAATAAGTACTTATTTGCTCCCAAAACATCTTTCGAAAAGGTTCCATGGGTTTCTTTTCACACCATAGCACTCCTCTGCCTCTGCATATTGCTAGGTCTCTCTTCTATTGCCCCTCACCTCTACTAGATGCATCTCTTTATTTATTTTTTTAAATATTTTTATTGATTTTTTTTTTACAGAGAGGAAGGGAGAGTGATAGAGAGCTAGAAACATCTATGAGAGAGAAACACTGACCAGCCGCCTCCTGCACACACACACACACACACACACACACACACACACCCCCCCCCTTGGATGTGCTCACAACCAAGGCACATGCCCCTCCCCCACCACTGGGGCCAAACCCAGGACCCCTCAGTCCACAGGCGAACGCTCTATCCACTGAGCCAAACCAGTTAGGGCTAGATGCATCTCTTTAGATGTTTAGTCTGGCTTCCTGGCCTCCTCTGCACCACAGTCAATTTATTTTATTTTAATTTTTTTCATCTTTGGAGGTTTTAGAGAGAACTGGCAAACCAGTTAGATCTCCAATTCCTGTCTGAGAACTGCCCAGCCCCATCTCCATCCCTACCCTGCAGCGTTTCCAGAATTCTCCAGGGCGTCCTGCCTTCAGAGACACTGCAGGCCATGCCCATTCTGCCTTCCTGCCTCTCCTAAGCTGCTGCAGCTTCAGGCACGGAGACACTGGGGGGTGAGGAAGCTGCAGACACACACACCGTGCTCTGCCAGCTCTCCTCTGCCTCCTAGAAGGCAGAACCCCAATCCAAGATGCCTGTCTCTGGCTTCCTGGCACCCCTCCAGGAGAAGCCACCTTCAGAAAAGTTGGGGGGTGGGGGGAAAGGAGACCTGAGAGAAGAACGCCTGACTGCTTCACCCTGACCAGGCCCACAGAGGCCAGCAGTGCAGCTTCCAAAACCTTCCAAGCCTTTCAAGGGCGCGCACAGGTCTTCAGCACGGCCGTCTCTGTCTGGCTGGACGAGGGCTGCAGCACTGGCAATCAGACCCGCCTGCGTGAGCTCCTTCTCTCTCCTCCTTTCCTCGCACTTGCTTTCTCTATTTCTCCCTTTCTTTTTTCTTTCTAAATATACTTGTATTGATTATTGTTTTTACAGAGAGGAAGGGAGAGAGATAGAGAGTTAGAAACACCGACCAGCTGCCTCCTGCACATCCCCTACCATGGATGTGGCCAAAACCAAAGTACATGCCCTTGACCGGAATTGAAACTGGGAATCCTTCAATCTGCAGGCCAATGCTCTGTCCACTGAGCCAAACCAGTTAGGGCTTTCTTCCTTTCTTCCAAAAAATTTTTCTTGAGTGTCTATATAATAACATTCTTGCCGAAACCGGTTTGACTCAGTGGATGGAGCGTCGGCCTGAGGACTGAAAGGTCCCAGGTTCAGTTCCCGTCAAGGCATGCGCCTTGGTTGCAGGTGCATCCCCAGTCGGGGGTGTTTGGGAGGTAGCTGATCGATGTTTCTCTCTCATCTAGCTTTCTATCTCTCTCCCTTCCTCTCTGTAAAAGATCAATAAAACATAATAAATAAATAAATAAATAAATAAATAAATAAATAAATAACATTCTAGTCAGTTTTAAAAGAATCCAGGTCTTCCCGTTCCTTCTTCCGAAATGCAATCTCTCAGGCACTCAGAAAGATAACCCAAACTAACCACAAATGTCCCCTGGTGGGAAATGCCAGGAATGCTTGCCTAAAAAAGCTGAGGCTTTAGGGAAGGCCAGTGGAAGACAGAGTCCCAGTCTCTCCTTTGAGAGAGTGGCCAATCCCCATGGAAGGTGTTGAGGAAGCAAGGTGATGCCTTCTCAGCACACTCACCAATTAGCAGGCGAATTCCACCCCTCCCGTCTTGGCACACCCTGACTGAACTGGACTGAGCTCGCTCCTGGATAGTCTGTTCCTAACAAAGGCTTGTGTCAGATGACACCTGGTCTCGCTCTCCCATTCTGAAAACAGGCATTCCAGGATTTTTCTGAACATCAGGTCACCTCTGCAGACTGCAGAGACTTGTAGTTGCCAAGTGCTCTGCTTTGTCTCGCGAGGCTATGAATCCCATAGATGAATCCCAGGATAATGTGATTAGAAATGCTGTCCTGGGCAAGCTATAGGTTTTCTATTGGGTTGCATATAGTTATGGATTCCAAAAATTGCTGAGGAGCTCTGTGGGAAGTTTAACATCAATATCAAATGCACAGTTTACTAATTCATAAGAGCAGCATATTTTATGTCATTCCAAAGGTCTTTTTCTTTATGTTGAAAGATTTCTATGCTCCTAAGATTTGTGATTATTTAGGAAGATAAGAACATTCTTTTAGAAGGAATCACATTCAATTAATCGAACGTTGAAATTGACAGTGTCCATTTCAGTTATATTTAGATGTAAACATTATATTTCATAAAATATCAATTGATACAGAGATAAATTAATAAGTGATTGGTATTCCTACTATTCCAGTGGTTAACTCATATAATAGAGTATATGAACTGGAAGGGAACCATATAAGTTACCGTATAAGTTACCACTGTATTTTTATGTATCCTTCCAATACATAAAAATACAGAATATTAAGGAACATTTTTATCTTAAAGATATAGCTACAGTATGAAAGAGCTATCCACAAGGGCAGATATTTTAATGACCTTTTTTACATCTCTATGATGGCTTTTATAGTAGATACTCTATATTTAATTGTCAATTAAATATTTGTTCTAACAAGAATCAGTTGTATGTACCTTGTTAATTATATCAAGAAATTAAATCTTTGACTAGAAATCTGTGAACAATTAACATTGCTATAAATGTCTTTATGTTACTTAACAGGAAAGAAAAGCTACACTAAAGAAGATTTTATAATTCATTTCCAGTAAAAATATAAAGTACCTTTAAGAATGCTTTTTAATCTACTCATATGAGTATCCTCCTTTTCATCTCTAAGTAAAATCATAATTGTTTTTTACCTATTTTCAAAAACTGTTATTAATAATTCAAAGAAGTGATGTAATCCTAGCCTATGGCAGCTATGTGTACCACTCATTTAGATGATAGGTCTCTTGAGTTATAGAATTATTTTAACATGTTCACACAGTGAAGGGACCATCACATTGCATTTCTCGTTTACAGTTGGTTTCTAAAGATAACTTGTGCTCGCTTAAGTGAATCAAAATAGTTTGAGTTGCTCACAGCTTGAATCATTGAGAAGTTCACAGATGGGAATGTTGGGGGTGCTTTAGAAGCTACTTAATGAATGAAACAGAAATGGAATAGCAAATTACTGAAGAATCCTCCAAGAGGTTTGACACTTTAATAATAAGGTGCCTGTGAATGCGTTAAAGAGATGTTCTATACTCTGATCAGGTAACGTAAAGCATGCAAGCCAGATAATTTATAATTCTTCTGCCTTCTCTGGATATCTCAACTGCCTTACTTCCCTGTATTTCTTACAAAGATGACCTACTGTATAACCACCAATTGTTTATTTTTTTAGAATACAGTGCACTGTATTTCTAACCATTTGTTGGATCATTTTTTGGTGAACAAGCTATTTCCTTTTGTTCTAAATTACAACTAAGTCTTGGAATACTCTCATTCACCAAATGGCCTTCAAGCTCAATATAGCTAATAATAATTGGTGAACTTTTTATAGAAAGTAGGTCTCTCTTAATTAACAAAGATTTCATTTTTATGAAGTAGTACTCATTAAAGGGAGAATGTACACAAATCAGTTAAATTTGCCTACAGTTATTATAGATCTATTAAATGAATCCTATTTTTTTTCATTCTTGCTCATATAGCAACTTTCTGAAAATAGAAATCTATCACTTTAAATGTATTGTACTTTTTTATCCTTTCATTGGATCTTGTTTATTATCTCTTAAGCTCTGAAAGACTATGAACTTTTGAGGAGCTGAATGTAAACAGGTTTTTTGCAAATCATTAACATGTTAAATGTGCTTTGGAGCCTGGATGAATTTTCTCTAATTCACACAAGTAGGCCCTGATATTTCTGCTCTTTCATATTTCACGATGTTCAGGGCAGTTGAAAGTTTCTTAAAATAGTAGACTCTGGTGGTACAGGAATCTGTGGTGTTTTATATTTTGCATTCATCTTATTTATTTATGATTAGTGAGTTTATTTCTGAAATGCTATCTTGAATTATTAGTGAAATGCCCCACTGGAGGCCCATTAAGCATTATTAATAAATTTGACATGCTTATTAATATAATATTTTATTTTTAATGTACCAAAAGACCGTACAAGTCTGACTCAATTAGCAACTTCTTCTTGATGGAATTGCTTGGTATTTGATACTGTAAGTTAATGGAACGCTATTAATTTTGTTTATTGCAGAAGTTCAAGTGTTTTTTAAATGTATACATAAGGTACTTTCTTGCTCATGAAACATTTTATAAAAAAATAAGTTTAAATTCTATACAAGATTGTTTTTCTTTTAAATACTTATAAAGATATTTTTCCTCAGAATGAGATGAAAACTATTTAATGTTTCCTCATTTTTTATTTATAAATGGAAAAATTCCTCAGCCTTCACCAATGTTTCAACTGGCTCAGAAGAAATGAGAGGAAATGTAAATGAGAATTTTCAAGCAAGATGTCTATATTTATAAAAAGCTAAGTGACCGTCCAATTGTCCGACCATCTGACCATCTAGTACATATGACACACATTGACCACCAAGGGCAGACACTCAACACAGGAGCTGCTGAGCTGTAGTGACTTGGCAGCAGTGGTTCTTGGGTAACACATCCCAGAACCAGAGAGGAGAGAGCCCTATTCCTCATGGGGGCCCGTGCAATTCCACCTTGGGCCTTGGGTTATGTTGTTGCTGGGGTACTGTCGGCCCCAAATTTGGTTTACTGCTGAGCTGTGGTGACTTGGTAGAGGCAGTTCTTGGGTAACTTATCCTGAAACCAAAAAGGTTAATTTCCTTCCAATGTGCATGAATCCATTTACTGGGCCATTAGTACTTAGATAAAAATCGCCAGTTCCACTGTTTATTAGTTTTATGATCTTGAATAATTGTTTAAGCTCTCAACCTCAGTTTTCATTTAAAATAGTAGTTCACAGAATTCTTGAAAAGAAAAGACTATCTATGTAAAAAAAAAACACCACACACACCCACCACATAATGCCTTATTACTAAAAATGCACAATAAATGATAGTTATTATCATCCCTTTCATGAGAAATCAAGGGTTCATAAACCATGTTAGTCTCTGAATAGTAGTAATCCCATTCATGGTGGAACCTCTGAATAAGAAATTAAGCTATTAAAAACATTTAACAGGTAATAGTGCTTAACCTACAAAATAAATAACTATGGAATATATGTGCCAAACACTGTGCAGTTATTGTAGAATCAACATTAAGATACCACTGGAGCCATCAAGGAATTTATACCTAATGAAAAAGACAGATAAATGAATTCCAATATGTCAAGTGAAGTAAAAAGGTGGTATCGATACATACAGGAAAGAATCTATAGAAGAAATTCCTGAACTATATAGTGGAAAGTACAGAAAACTGGGAGTCATTAAATGTGTTTTAGACATCACAACTGTGTTGTAGTCATCTTAAGTGTGAAGTCCTAGAAAAATTACTTTTATGAATTTAGTTTCCTTGTATAAAAATAAATGTGAAATTACTCTAGTTAGCAGTTATAAAATTGAGATGACTTTGAACATATTCTGTAGATTATATAGCAACATAATGGTAAAAATTATTTTAAAAAATATATTTTTATTGATTTCAGAGAGAAAGGGAGAGGGAGAGAAAGATAGAAATATCAATGAAGAGAGAATCATTGATCAGCTGCCTCCTGCACATCCCACCCCTGGGATCGAGCCTCCAGCCCAGGCATTTGAACTGATACCTCCTGGTTCACAGGTCAATGCTCAACCACTGAACCATGCATCCTGGGCAGTAACAAATATATTATTATCACAACTGTAGAATTTTAGTTTATCTTTTATAAAAAATTAAAAAATTAAAAAAACAAACAAAAAAAACTAGAGGCCTGAAGCACGAAAATTCGTGCAACAATGGGCCTTCCTTTCTCTGGCTGCTAGCATCACCTTCCCTCTGGTGGAAGATGTATTTCTGCCATCACTCTGGCTTGGAGCCACCTTCCCACGCTGCCCAGAGGCCTGGAGCTACTGGGGCGGTCCCACCCAACTCTGGGCCATTCAGCACCTGTGTATGCAAATTAGCCCACCATCTTTGTTGTATTAGTTTGCATACTCACTTCTGACTGGTTGATGGACATCACGAAGGTATGGTCAATTTGCATCTTTCTCTTTTATTAGTATAGATTTAAGACTCAAAGTACTGATCTTGTGCAAATTATTGCATCAAGGTTATATCTGCATCTTCATCACTTAGTTCAAAATTGAACTACTGATAAAGGAGAGATTGAATTGGATCTAAGTGGAAATATATGTTTAAATTAGATTGAACTTTTTAATACCTAGAAAAAATTGACCTGAAAATAGATAGATCAGCCCAATTTATCGTCCTGGGGTGGGGCCAGGAAACACAGTAGATAATATTTGAAGCAGTAGTTAAAGAATAAAGCTATGTAGCCAATGCATCAATAAACTGGTTATAAAAAGAGCTGTGCAAAGTGGCATATGATTTGTTAATAAAACAAGAGCTCTTGGCAAAGGAGAAACTGGAAAAGGATGACATTCTTCCACAGAGGTGCTCAGTAGATGACAGGTACACAGGAGTTTTATATCATTCATCTTTGGCTCTTAGCCAATATCAGATTCATCTGAATATTGTAAGTTATCTCTGGCTAAGTCGTGAGAGCAAGGAAATGAAAACAGAGATCATTTGTTTTTGTAACAATATTAACTAGAAACGTAAAGAACTTAAAATGTATAGGGCACTATCATGTATGTTTACACACAGTTCCTCATTGAGTCCCCATGACAGCTCTACAAGTAAGGATGCTTCATTTTGTGACTAAGTAGCGGTGTCTCAGAAAGTAACTTATTCAAGGTCACACTTTTATTAACTGAAAAGGTGTCATTTAAACCCAAGATTTGCCCAGCTTGCATGGCTCAGTGGTTCAGTGTCAACCTATAAGTCAGGAGGTCATGGTTTGATTCCCAGTCAGGGCACATGGCCTGGGTTGTGGGCTCAATCCCCAGTGTGGGGCGTGCAGGAGACAGCCAGTCAATGATTATCTCTCATCATTGATGTTTCTATCCCTCTCACCTTCTCCTTTCCTCTCTAAAATCAGTAAAGATATATTAAGAAAGTAAACAAAAAATAAACCCAAGACTCTTCTTAACTATGGGAAGCATGCTCATTCGAAGAGAATTATATACTAGAAATGATCTCCCACGCACCCATCACCCAGCTATAACTATTATTAAGGTCACTTTTCTTCCCCCTCCAGTAGGTTAGTTTGAACAAAATAAGACATTATATTGATATTATTTCATTTACAAATATTTAAGTATATATCTACAAGGACTCTTTAAAACATGTCCACAATACTGTTACACCCCCAAAAAAAAAAATAAAAAGTAAATTAATTTCATCAACTATTTGGCCAGTGTTCAAATCTCATAAGAATTGTTATAGTTTATTTAAATCAGGCTCCAAATAAGGTCTTACATATCCCAGTTAACTAATAGAGAGCAGCCTGTTTTATACCAGATATTTATACAATACCTATTTCTCTCTAGAAAGAAGTATGGTATGGGTAAAAGAGACTGGCTTCAGAGATGAGTGTAATCACTCTGAAAAAGTTATTTAACTGTTGTAAAATGGAAATTATATTCCTGAGATTAATTGTAAGGATTAATAACGTAATGTCTATGAAAGTGCTTAGCACAGTCTCTGGCATGTATAAGGTCTTCAATGAATGTTAATTTCCCTTCCTAAAAAAAAAAAAAATTCAAATGGAATAAAAGGGACTAACAGGCCAAGAAGCTTGAGGAAACTTCTTGGAGTACTTTGGCTACTGATCCCTTGAGATCTCTCCCATTTTGTTTCTGGATGGAAATTTGACCACAATTGTGCCAAAGTGGCTAATGGCTCTGAATCCTTTCCCCTGCATGTTTATATCTCTGTATAGTTTCCTCACATGAAAAGGAAGTATATTTGTAACTTTAATATGATCTAAAATTCAGAAAAAATGACATTATTGTAAAATATTTTTAACTTTATATCAATTAAAAAGAATACAAAAATTTAAGTATGATAGGCTATCAGAGGTTAATATAATGTTGCAAAGGTCGTAATTTAAAAAACAACAAATAAAGGCAATTAATCTGATTCAGATTTGAGTTTGTTTTTTGTTCACATGAACTTGGCAGGTCATTTAATTCCTCGTGTCTCAGTTTCTCATGGTATAAAATAGAAGTTCTGAATAAGGCAATCTAAATAATCTAAAGATTAGACATCATCAAAATGGGAAAAGTGAAATAAAACTGGACTATAAATCCGAACCAAATTTGAATTCTAACTCCACCACTTAATTGCTGTGTGGCCTTAGGCAAATAATTTAATCTTTCTGAGCCTCAGTTTCTTCATTTAAGTGTGAATTTAACCTGTCTCACAAAATTATTGCAAATCCTAGAGATAATATATATTAAAGGCCCAGCAGAATCTTCACGTTGAACTGCCACTCAATTTTTAATAATGAAATAGTATTTGTTATTCTCAAAGAGCTTTTAATTTAAGTTGAGAAATTAAATGAATTCATAATCAAGAAGTATACAGCTGAATATAGCTTATGTGCTAGCTCCTAAATTGGCTACATCTAAAACCATTTGTGGAGGTAAATGGGTACTCTTTCCAGAACATGAATGTTTGAATTAAAAACATTTATTTATAAAGGTTCCTAGCACATTGACAGTGACATAATGTTCTTGTACTGCTTGTGCTTGCTTATTTACAAAATTAGGGGCCCAGTGCACAAATTTGTACACCTTGAAATGAACTGTGTCCATCCTCCACGCCTCCACCGGGGCCCTCCTGCTGCAGCCCCAGTCCCCTTTCTGCCAGCAGCTCCCGCTCCCATGCGCTGATGGCACCAATCCCACTTGCACCTGTTGACGGTGCAGAGTGATTGGGGCTGGCGCCAGCAGTGGGTGCAAGTGGAACCGGTGCCCCGATTGCCCCTCCGGAACAGGGGGAGGTAGAGAAGCCCTCAGAGGCAATCAGGGCTGGCAGCCACCTCTTGCACTCACTGATGGCGCTGAGCGATTGGGACCGGCACTAGGCACCGGCAGTGGGTGTGAGCAGTGGCTTCAGTGCTGGCTGCAGGTATGGGAGCACCGGGTGGGACCACTGTGCATGGGAGTAAAGAATTTTCAGTAACCACCAGAAGCTCGCCCTGATGACAGTGATGGGTACCCCGCTTTGGTCTGGCACCTCAGCTCACCTGCTCCACCATCCTGCCGCAGCTGATGCCCACCATATTCCACACAAGCCCCCTGGTGGTCAGCACACGTCATAGTGGCCAGTTGTTTGGTTGTTTCACCATTCAGCCTATTTGCATATTAGCCCTTTATTATTATAGCATGTAAAGAGACCAGCTTCTTCTATGTTCCATGGGAACCACTTCCTAAAATGCCAACCAGAGGTTGCTGGTAAGAAGTACTCTGATTTTTATAATGGGGTCTATAAGGCTATACATCTGTGAATGAAAACTCACTGGGAGATGTTATAATATAAGGAAGGCTAAAAATTTATACAGTTCTCTAGCTAGTTTCTCTGCGTTGTAGCTATTGTTTCCTATGATAGATAACCAAGAATCACATCATTTCTCTAAATTCAGAGCCAGCCTGGACACATGGTGATTGAGTTTGTCCCATTATAACAGTGATAATATTCCAGTTTTGTGGTTGTCTAGAAGTAGATATAAGGGCAGAATATTTCTTTTTTCATTAAGTGAAGAAGACAGAGATTACTTTGTGTGTGTTTTTTTTGTATGTCTACTTTTGCAAACTCATTTGACAGAACTCTAAGAACTAGAACTAAAGAGGGCTGCTGTTGGCATTTCACGCAATTCATTGAACAATACTCAGTCCTTCAAGTCCCTACTCACACAATAGCTCTTAAATGAGCTTGATTGTGCCTGGCTGGTGTTGTTCAGTGGTTGAGCACCTACCTATGAACCAGGAGGTCATGGTTTGATTCCTGGCCAGGAATTGCA
This sequence comes from Pipistrellus kuhlii, assembly GCF_014108245.1. Lineage (NCBI taxonomy): Eukaryota > Metazoa > Chordata > Mammalia > Chiroptera > Vespertilionidae > Pipistrellus > Pipistrellus kuhlii. Next base: position 2,644,295 of record NW_023425438.1, read on the forward strand.
GGCTCAATCACCAGTGAGGGGTGTGCAGGAGGCAGATTCTCTCTTATCATTGTTATTTCTCTCTCCCTCTCCCTTCCTCTCTGAAATCAATAAAAATATATTTTTTTAAAAATGAGCTTGGTTGAAAGCTGGGAATTTGCTCTTAAGTGCATAGTGATATCTTCTAAGTAAAAGAATAATACTCATTGCAGAAAAATTAGAAAGCAATACATAGAAAAAGAATAAAACCGCCTACAATCTGTTACTTATAGGCTATATTTTCCTCTTTTGTAAGCATTGTTTCTAATTGAGACTACTCATTTCTTTAAATTTTATATTCAACTTTTTTCCCCTTAGCATGACCCTTGCAATTAAAACATGTCACAAATGTTATCTTAAGACTTTATACTTCATTGTCTGTACGGACAAGGTTTACCTCACTATTCTCTTTTTATTATACATTTTAACTTTTTAAATAGCACTGAGGAAAATATCTTTGTACCCGTTACTCACTGTCATTTTAAGGGACATCTTTTGTAGAATGAGGAATCCCTTTGAACCTGGGCTGGCTGCTTAGTGGCAGAGGGTGAGATTCTAGAAAATCATAGTCCAAAGGAGTCATAACATTTAGTATTGGGTGGGAAATTGGTCTAAACTACTTAGTAATTTTCAGGGCCGACTTTGTGAGCCAGTGGCTGCATTCCTTCTGGAAGCTCTGAAAAGTCTCTTTTGACTAAAACCTATCTGCAATTGCCTGATATCCCATCACGTCTGTCACTTTGTTTTGGAACAGGAAGTAGGAAAGAGAGCCAAAGCTAGGCTGAGCTCCCAGAACACTGGTTCATACAGTTTTAATGGCATGCTTTGCTTTTATTATCATTATTACTCCTACTACCACTATCATCATCATCCTCTTCATATCATTGCTAGTAGCATATTCCGCATTGGTCTGTGAATTCCTAGAAAGCAGACACAGGGTATGATTAATCTTTGGATCTCTCATAGGTCTAAATGAAGTGGGCCAGGTGTTAAATGACTATTAACGTGATAGTATTTTGACCAAGCAGAATGCCTGCCTAGTATCTTTGTTTTTCAAAACCTGTCATCAAGCACACTGGCCAATAAAATTATATCCAGGATTCTGTGTGGTCCAACATCCTGGACTTTGACACTGCTGGTCTAAAAAAGGAAACTCCTGGATTCTGAACTTTGCATCCATTTTAAGGTCAAATTTAAAAGATTTCTGTACCACAGGCAAGCAGTGTTCATGTGCCAGAGAAAATGCAGCATTTGTGAGCCAATATTTTTACATCAGTAATTATAAGAGCAATGTTTACTAAATTGCACAATCTAATAAAAAGAAGAAAAATTCTACAATAATGTTAAGTCATCAGTTGCTAAATAAATGATACCTTAGAAAGTGACTGGCTGGCCAGACATGCTGCTACAAGGACAATCATGGCTGTAGGATCACACAGACCTGCATTCAAACCCCAACACTGCCGCTCACTATCTGCATGGCTGCAGTTTTTTTTCTAAAAATGAAAATTGTTAGGTCTACCTTTCTTAGTCCTTACAAAGATTAAGTAAGATTATTAATCAGGAATACCTAGATCAGGGCTGGGGATAGAGAGAGTGTACAATAACAGATAGTTATTGTTATTGTTTGCAGTGATATGTGACTAAGGCCCCTAGGTCCTTTCAGGACTTATTCAAATACTAGAGGCCTGGTGCACAACATTCATGCACTAGAGGAGGGTGCCTCAGCCTGGCCTGTGCCCTCTCGCAGTCCCGACCCCTCGGGGGATGCCCACCTGCTGTGGGGGTGGGAGAGGCTTCCGCTGTGCTTGCCAGCCATGAGCCAGCTTCTGGCTGAGTGGTGCTCCCCTATGGGAGCGCACTGATCACCAGGGGGTAGCTCCTGCATTGAGCATCTGCCCTCTGGTGGTCAGTGTGCATCATAGCAACTGGTTGTTCTGCTGTTCAGTTGATTTGCATATTAGCCTTTTATTGTGTAGAATAAATAAAACTCTTAGATTGAACATCTATCTAAGTGACCAGTGGACAGCATATCATACATGCTCAATAAATATGTATTGAATGAACCAAAGAACACCAAAAGGTCCCAATGATGTCTAAGATTTGGAATAGGGAGGTGAGAATTTCTGGCCACAGGAGGATGATATTTCAGGGGCAAAAGGGTTTCCTCCTGTGAGTAATTTCCACTTCTGACAGATTTTACACCCGATGATGTTCAGGAATTCCAAACTTCCACAGTTAACTAGGCACAAAAGGAAAAAGAGGAAGAGGAGCTATTTGAGGTGTACAATATTTGTAAACACTCAGGGCACACCTGTCTTTCTGTGCTAAGGACACTACAGATGCTTTGCTCTGCATTATTTCACTCATTTTTACAAAGACTCAATGAGATAATAATATTTCTACTTTTAGTGATGAAATTGATACAGGAGTTGAGTAATTTGCTTAAAGTAGTGACATTTGTAAGTAATAGCACTAAGATGTAAAACAGATCTGTGCTCTTTCTACTTACTTTACCTTCTTTTTAATATTTATTGTGTCACTTTCACATGAGGTATTGCCTCTGTCTTACCAAATCATTTATTCTTTTAACAAATTCCTATTAAACAGATATCATTTGTCTAGTACTAGATATAGAGGGTGATTTAAATCAGCCATAATCCTTTCCCTCATAGAGATCAGAGTCTAATTAGAGAAACAGATATCAAACAAGTAATCACAATATAGCATAAAATTGTAAACAGGATTAAGTAGCATGGAAGAAAATTCATCAATGCTACAAGAAAATTTTAATGGGAAGACCTATTTTAAGCTGTTTGAAATAATAGATTCCAGGGAAATCCACTGAGGTCTACATTTCCAGCTCACCCTCCTAGGATTGCTGCTAAAACCTGTTTACAGTCTCTGGGCCTTGAGAAGCAGAGGGTGGTTGCTGTATTTCTCTTTGAGGAGAATGAGCTTGGCCCCCAAATGTTAGCATCTCCCATTTTATCCATCACTTGTAAAGCCTCAATAGCGAGGACAACAAAGCCATTTACCAGGTAGATATCAATTTAATTTTAGCATATCCCCAAGAGAAGTCTCTGAGATAACCACACCCTGCTGCATAGCTCACTGGGACAGTTTCCAAACAGAGAAAATATGCAAGCACCTGAGTGTCATGTGCACTTCCCAAACCCTCCATTACTTCCATGTGATACAGACCTGTGGGTCTTTAAACATGTCCAAGTGCCTCCACAATTCCATTAAGTTAAAAATGTTTTATTTATTTACTGACGTATTTATTTAGTACTGACTATGTACTCTGAAGATAGAAGACATTGCTCATGCCCTCTCAGAACTCACATTCCAGCAGTAGAGTCAGATATTGGTAGTCTGTTAAGAACAATCATAGCCCTATCTGGTTTGGCTCAGTGGATAGAGCATCGGCCTGCGGACTGAGGGGTCCCAGGTTCGATTCTGGTGAGGGGCATGTGCCTTGGTTGCGGGCACGTCCCTAGGGGGGGTGTGCAGGAGGCAGCTGATCGATGTTTATCTCTCATTGATGTTTCTAACTCTCTATCCCTCTCCCTTCCTCTGTAAAAAATCAATACAAATATTTTTTTTTTTTTTTAAAGAACAATCATGAAAGAAACCCTTCTAGGCACATAAACCCAAACCTCCACAGAGTGAGGATTGGAGGCGGGATCATTTGGGGGATGCCAAGAGTAGGAATTAGCTAAGCAATGGGAAAAGGGGTGCAGGGAGCAAGGACCAAAGCATACAATAACAGCAAGAAAATACTTTCAAATGCATTGTCTGACATAATGTTTTCAAGGATTAAAGGATCTTGATTGAATAAAATGGAAAGAAGTGTGGATTTTGTAATAAGACTCTGTCACAAAATATTCTGAGTGACATGAATTATTTTATCTGTGAAATTTAGATAATGATACTTATATGACAGATTATCACGGTGTACATGTTATAAATATTACCACACAGATATCAATTGATGCCTAGACTGTAAGGTGGTAGTAATGGTTTTAATAATAGGGCCACTAATACTACCATGGTTAACTTATATTGACATAGCCTCTAATCTTATTTAAGAATGTTTATTTCAGTTCTTCCCTGATGTTGGCCATAATTAAGGACTTGACTGACTTTTGCATATCATTATTGAGCTCCTGAGCAGGTAGATAGGAGAGCTTAAACTTGACCTTTCTTTCAAACAATTTTTGTAGCGACAACCTCTTTGCATTGAGCACATTCATATAATAATTCTAACAGCTATCACTACCAAGAAGAGCTTGTATTTAAAAATTATAGAAAGTTGAGGTATTTCTTTTAAAAATATTAATTCCCCTGCCAAAACCGGTTTGGCTCAGTGGTAGAGTGTCGGTCTGTGGACTGAAGGTCCCGGGTTCGATTCTGGTTAAGGGATTCCGGTAGGGGGTGTGCAAGAGGCAGCTGGTCAATGTTTCTCTCTCATCGACGTTTCTAGCTCTCTATTTCTCTTCCTTCCTCTCTGTAAAAATTCAATAAAATATATTTAAAATTTAAAAAAATATATATTAATTCCCTCTTCAGTACCAGTAGCAAGCCTCGATATAAATAGTGGTAAACGAAACAGGCCACGTTCCTGCCCTTTTGGAAAGAAGTCAGTAAATGACCACATAAACTAATAACTACATCAGCTAAATTCAGATAATTCTATGGCTACAAAGAATATAAGACCACATAATTGAGAGTCATTGGGAGTGTGTTGAAGGAGAGACAAGTTTTAAAAATTTAAACAGGAAAATAAAAAATAAAAAAGGGACATTTGAGCAGTGACTTGAATGTTGAGAAGTCAGCCATGAAAGATCTTAGGAGAAGAGAACTCTAAGGAGAAAGGAAAACAAATGCAAAGGACCTAAGCTGAGAGTAAACTTGATGTGTTAGAGCAGTGTTTTTCAACCTTTTTTGGGCAAAGGCACACTTGTTTCATGAAAAAAATCACGAGGCACACCACCATTAGAAAATGTTAAAAAATTTAACTCTGTGCCTATATTGACTATATATAAAGTAATTCTCTTGAATAGGAATCAAATAAACACAAAGAAAGTATTTTATAATTACTTTATTATGAAATATTAAGAAAATAGTGAAAAATTATAAAATTCTTGTCTTGTCTGCACCTGCGGCACACCAGGCAACATCTCGCGGCACACTAGTGTGCCGCGGAACAGCGGTTGAAAAACGCTGTGTTAGAGACAAAGCCGCAAAGTGGGTGTGGCTGTGGCAGAGCATATAAGTGTTATTGAGAGGAGATGAAGTTGGAGAGGTAGGGGGACTATACACTCCAATTTACTTAGGATAGTCCTGAATAATGCCTGTTGTCCTTGCATAAACAATAGCGCCTTCTTTCATTCTCAAAGAGACTTCGTTTGTTTGTTTGTTTGTTTGTTTGTTTTTGCAGTAACTAGTTTAATTATAATGACTGTTCAATATTGTATGTCTGCTTTTTCCACTTAGAATATAAGTAATTTGCCATGTTTAACGTAGTACTCACAGTTTTATATTCCACTGAGTTCATGTGCCATAATTTACTATGCATTTCTAAATGGGGAATGGTTATAGTTCTAGAGTTTTTACCATTATTAAATAATGTCGCATTAAATATAACCTTGTATATAACTTTTTCCTCTTGGACTACTTCTTTAAGACAGCTCCTCCTGGAATTAAAAGTGTTGATATATAAAGCTTCTTGATTTCTAGTATTTTTAGTGGATTGCAACAATATACAATTTTACTGTGCTTGATTATTTGTAGGATTGAATTTGTTAGTCATTGATATTTAATATTTTGTTCATAATCTGTTCATATTTGTTGCTGAGATTTCATGCCCTTTTCCAATTTACTTTTAAGCATATTTAGTATTTAGAAGACATTTTGTTGCATATTTCCCCATTTTAATATTTGCTTTTTTCTGGTGTTTTTAGATTGCCTAAACTTTGAATTTTTATGCAATTCTATCTATTTATCTTTTATAGTTTCTGCCATTGCTTTTAATGTTTAGAAAGCCTAATGTAACCTTATTAAGTAAGTTAGAAATGTTTTTGGGTTTTGTTTTCATTATTTGTGTTTACCCTGGCATGAATTATATACATACACAATAACTATTAACATTTGTCTAGCATATTTTCAGTTTCTAATTGTTGTCTTTGACTTAATTTTTGTATTAAACTGTTTGCTCCAACTGTTAATGTTCTTTAAAAGGTGGGATATAGTGTCACTCTAACTGATGTTTTTCATCAAATTGCTATTGAGTGGTGACAATAGCATCACTTACAAGATTATATTCCCTTTTCCTCTTGTTCGGAAAATTTTTCTTTCATCATATATTAAGTAATTATGTATAGCTGGATCTATTTCTAGACTCTCTGTTCCTTTATGCTAATCTATAAGTCTATTTTTGTGCCAATAAATCCTTCACTTGTTTGAGAAGAGCTCAAATTTCCTGCCTAAAGTCTTTGCTTCTCTTGGCTAAAAATGCTCAGTACCTTCAACTGCTGCTTTCGTATTTAGCATCCAAACCTGTCCTCTACCCCTAGGAATCAGAAGGTAGCAATTGTGAGATAACTGACCAAGCTGTGGAGTACCCTTAAGTTGCCTTCCTTGGGAAAACAAAAAAAAACAAAGAGCAACCATAGATCAGGACACCATCCAGGCAGGAAGGAGGATGGCGAACTCTTACATGGAAATAATAGCTTTTGTCCCGGAGAATACTTTGTTGTTTCTCATCTCCTTTAAGAAGACAGAAAAGCTACCAGTGAATAAGAGAACTTACAGGGTTCAAATCCTAACTCTACTGTGTTCTTGCGATGTGACCTTGAACAAATGTCTTCAATTCTCTAAATTTTATTTCCCTTGACTGTGAAATGAAGATATAGTGGCATCTACTTCATAAAATTATTGTAAAGATGGAGTGCGTAACCCATGAACACATAGTAAGCACTTGAGATGCTAAAAATCACTTATATGGATTTATTATTTCATTTGACATTTTGAGGTTGTGTGTAATTTAAAGCTGAACGAACAGAATAGGAACGGCTCAGTAACTTTACCAAGGGCACCTCTAATAGAAGCGCTGGAATTGGAATCTCACCTCAGATGTCTAACGCCAAGGCCTGTGCTCCTTCCGGTAGATGACATTACTGCACAGCACTATTAAGGTGCTCCTACCTGATCCTTTGGGTTCTGCACTGGTCACATAGATGCAGCTGTAAGTTCTTAGGTGAAGATAAGGAGAAGGTTCAAGTATAGGATTGTCTTGAGATTTCCTATGGTTTCACTCTGGAAAAGTGTTACATTCATGGGAAAGAGAGGCATGGTTTTATCCTAAACTGCAAATTAGCTGATGAGGAAACAGGCTAAGTGTTACTTAATGTACTGCTCCAGGCGGTAGCACACAGGCCCAGAGCATTTGTCATCCCCACAGGGTGGCGGGGGAAGCAACGCTTCCTCTCCTTCAGCACAGTTACCTGTGTTCTCAGAAGGCCCAGGGCCGAAGGACGTGGGTAGAGGATGCCATGTTAGCAGCCTGTGCACACACCTGCCAAGTCAAACAGAACTGGAAGGTCTAATTTTAGCCCTCTTAGCCTTGGCATTGTCCCTTTCGGTCCATATATTCATCATGTACCACAATCAAGTGCTTTGTTCCAGCCTTGCTGGACACTTCACAAAGGCCTCCAAGGACAGGGTGAGCATAATTCAGAGCTAGAAACACATCAAAGACAGGAACCTTACCAGAGAGGTCCACACTCCCCTGGCAACCCTTGGGAAATGTGCCTTTTCCTCCCACCTTAGTCCCAAAGACACAAGAAGGGGGCACGTGGTTGACTCTTCTTCCTCCAGCTTCTTCTTTGTGAACCTTCTGTTGGCTGCTCACCAATGGGTGCCTTCACCCGCTCCTGCCTGGGGTTTGCAATTTACTCCCTCTCTGCATCCCTGCCTCACAAAGCCCTTGTCTTTCAGTATCTGGGTCTTGGTTTTTTGTTTTTCGCCCTGAGATGTCCTGGAGGATGCACTCAACTAAGAGTTACAAACAATGTTACAATATGCCAACTGCCTCCATGGTTTGTTCCCTACAATGACCTGGTGAGGTAAGTGATGGAAACTTTTGTAGAACTTTCCAAGATGAGAAAACTGAAGCTCAAAGAGGTAGCAGACTTTGTCTAAGGTCATACAGGAAAACACTAGCAGAGTTGGGACTGAAACACAGCTCTGGCGTTTTAGGGAAAGGTGTCCCATGAACCAGTCAAAGCACAGAAAGCCCACCCAGACCATTAGGGATATCAGCTGGTTTCATGGATAACAGTTCCAGGTTGAGGACCCAGAATGGTAGACCTTTCCTTCAAGTAAATTTCCTCATACTAAAAAGAGAGTAGGGGATTTTGATCTACAGACACATCCAGAGATACAAAGGAGAAAATACATTTTTCATCTACCAGTCTAGGTTTTTTGGCTAAACTCTGCCCTGTAATGATAGACAGATTAATAGGATGAAAACAAGTAGAGGTCTAATAACACATAGACCTCTAGCATACATGGGAGAGAACCAGGGAAACTGAATAACTTCTCAAAATGGCTCAAGTCACCACCTTAAATACCATCACCAGTAAAGACACACACCCAAAAAAAATGTTAGTTGGGAGGAAAGCCAGTTGTGGGAAGCTATCGGCAAAGCCCAGCAATCCAGGTCAAGGTTGTTACGCAGATTTAAGTCAGCTGCCTTCTCCGTTAATAAGAGTGTATAGGGATTTGGACATCTGCCTGTTCCTGGTGCAAAGAGGGAAACAGCCTTACAGATAGAGATTTCCCTTTATAAATGTGTCTTTTTGAAGGGTAACTTTGACTTCGTTTTCAGAGATTCTCCTCTGTCTGCTGTTTCTTAAAAATAATCATCCTAAAATAATCCTATGCCAAAGCAGCATATTTGGGAGCAGCAAATTCTACTCTCCTCCACCTTCTTGGCTCTCTCCTTTGACCTTTAAATGGATCTCTCTCTCTGGACCTCATTGAAGTATCCTAGACCTGGCCTTAGGCACCCCGAAGTAATGACCTATGGATCATCGTCTCTGAATTTTCTATCTTTCACATTTGAATATTAATTATTATAATACACCTGGGATAGATTTTCCCTATCTTATATATCATTTAAACTGTGACAACATTCTCACAATCCTGTGTGTAACATTATTACACTCTATCTCACAGAAGGCAGCACTGAGCCTCAAAGAGGCTTCCTAACATGGCCGCCTGAATGTCACAGACTCTGATCCAGGGATTCTCACATAAAACACCTTGTCTCCCTGTCATTGCCTCTCCTGGGTGCTGGGGTGGGGGGACAGAGCAGTCTTGAGTGCCATGCTGAGGACTGGATGCAGAGGGAGGGTAGGAATACCACTGAAGGGGTGAGGCAGGGCAGTGACATGATTAGATTTTATGCTTTAGAAAGTCATTTCAGCTACAGTGTGGAAGATGGGTTTAAGGAGGGCAAGACTGTAGATGGGGAAACAAATTAGAAGATTATTGTGATAATCAAAGTGAGATATAAGAAGATGATGGCCTGATCTAATGTGGTGGCAACAAAGAGTAGATGGAATTTGAAAAAGTTAGGAAGTACAACCTACAGACTACTTTAACTTGATGATTGATTAGATAAAGGAACGTAAAAGAGAGCAGAGTCCTCAATAACTACAGATTCTGAATCGGTCCCTGGGCAGATAGTGGGGCCATTTCCCCAGAGAGGAGCCGAGTAAGATAACATGTTGGGTCTAGTAAGTTACAGGATACAAAGCTGGACATGTCTAACAGGCAGCTAGATGGATTATCTAGTATTCAGGAAAGGCCTGCACTGGAGAGCAATTTGGGAACCATATTTACATTTGTATTATATGACAATATTGCACGAACATTTATTGAATACGTTTATTATCACATGTCCTTCAAGCAGAACATTTTACTCTTATAAAGCCAACTTTATATGGCAGCTTCACAGTTCTCTGTCTTTGAGACCCTCCCATGACAGTTAAAGTCTTTTTTTGAATTACTGTGCAGATCACAGTTTAGGAGCATGGTCAGTGCAAAGAGTTCTCAGAGGTGAAAGAGCCTAAGAACCGAACGACTGGAACGGCTCTGCCTTTATCAGTAGACACTTGGGCATGTCACTCGCCCCTCAGGCTACCCATGTCCTCACTCTGAGAACAAGGAGAGGACACACACCACTTATGCTCCAGGCTGCGCCTAGCCCTGTGCCTGGGGATGTGCAGGTGACATGGGCCCCTGCTCTGCACTCCTCTCTCACACCTCCCTGCTGCTTTGGGATAAGGGCCGCAGTCCTACCCGCTGGGACTTGGCAGTACAACCTAGATGGCAATCTGTTGGACAGAAGGCTGTGATTATTAATGAAAGCATTTCTGCTGTTACCTCACAGAACTCAGGTTCTGCTGCTGCCAGAGACAGCCCCTTCCTTTCATAGAAGCGGATTCTCTAACACGTTGAATAGTCACAGACAAGATGCACGGGGAAGTAAAAATAAGACGCAGCAAAGTGGGTGGCTGCTTGAAACACTCCCAGTGGAAAGGTTACCAGCTATTAATCAGCTCATGCTTCTGTTCAGTGGGCGAGAAGGGAATTGAATGGAAACTTCACTCAATAGCTGATGCTTACTCAGGGCTGTGGGGTCCTCAGATGACTTGAATATGTCAAGTCAGATAGGAAGCATTTTTTACTTAAAGGAAGGAGAGTAAATAGGACCATGGTAAATTCTCCATGTCTCACAACCTGTGAACTTCTCTTTATATCTACCAGAGCTGGGGTAGGTATAGAAGTCAGGTTGACTTCTAGATGTCTAGACCTGCATCTTGAAATGTCTACCACTCTGCTAGAGCTGCCCAGTTTGCTGGGCCCTGTGATCAGGGTAATCATAGCTACTGTTTGTTGAACAGCCACTACGTGGAAAGCACCACTGGGAGGAATTGAATGTGTTATCTCAGTAATTCTCATAACAGCCCAATGAGCAATGCCATCATTTCCATTTGACAGATGAGGAAAATGAGGCTCCAATGGTATGACTGTCGAGTAACTTGTCAACAGTCAGACACCTTGTATGCAGCACAAGAACCATCACACCCCAGGTCTGACAGCAGCACACCTTTTTCTCCTTTAAACTAAGTTTGAATAAAAAATAAAAGACATTGCACCCTAATGAAGAAAGAAGGGAAGGCGCAAGATGGGTGAAAGGAAATTGGGTCTGAGCAGAAACATTTCCAAAGTCATAGCCTGGCACGTGGGCACTATATAGTCTAAGCTGTGGCTCCCGGGTACTTGGGAAATATCCTTTGTCTGTGGGAAAGGAGAAAGATGGCATTGGGTCTGACCCCTAAGGCTGGTCAATCCACGTGACCCCTTGCAGGTAGAGTCCATGAGCCCTTGGCTACCTAGTTACCAGTTGACTTTAGTTTGGAACCTCCTAAGAAACCACTTAGTCAAATTCAAGGGCCCAGGCCCACTAGCAGCATCCATCCTTGGGTCAAGGCTACCCCATCAGCAAATCTCCGGGGCCCCTTCAGGCTCTCCGCCCTGAGCTGTAGGGGGACAGCCTAGGGAAGGAGGCCACTCTTCACACCCTGGTCACAGGACATGGATTGGCTCTTCCCATTCCTCTAGGAACTTCGGCCCGGCTCAGTGCCCAGGGATCAGTGGCCTCCATGTCTTACTGCTGAGCCTCAGCAGCCAGGGCACTGCTGGTTCTGTCACTAACTCCATGTTCCATGGCATTAGTCTCCTAGCCTCCCTGGGGCTTCTCTGGGAAACAAGAGAGTTAGATCAATGATTGATCCCTGGGGCTCACTTCTGCTTTCATCTTTCTGTATTTATTATACGTTCTGGAATGAAACTCCTGTCACTGGCTCTAACGCTGCCGCTGCCATCAAAATGTTTCTCCTCATTTATTATAGATCACATAAATACTCCCTCATCGCGAGTCCCCAAGAGTGCAGTCTGTGTCCCCACCTGTCTCATGCTCATGGGCCAGGACCTTGGCTCTAACCTCATTAGGTTCAGGGTTTGAGTAGAGTCTCCAGAGAACACCAGGAGAAAGGACTTGGTGCTGCCCGGGTCCACAGAGACAGCGCCCAAGGCCAGCCTGTGATCTCCCTGTGCCTGGGACATGCAGTTTGGGGGCTGAGAGCACTTGGCTTCAGGAGGATGAAGGAGAGAGGAACCAAAGAACTGGGGTGTCAGACATTTGTCTTTATTAGAAAAGAATACTCCACACAATGTGCTGGGCAACTTTGAGTCTGGCTTTCAGGGTTGTCCTAACAATCTCTGGAAACTAGCAACCTCCTGTCATTTGTTTCTAGGTGTCCATCCCTGGGGGTCTCTTGCCCATGAGAACCCCTCCACCAGTCCCACTTCGTGCCTAGCACCAAGCTGCTCTTTACTCAGGCAGTGACAAATTATTTGGTTTGTGGCTGGGCTGGTTTTTACCTTGCAGCCTGGAACTCACACCTAAACATAATACACCAGTTCCTGTCCCCTCCCTTCTAAGGTAACAAACACTCAAGTATGAACAGGTTCTGAGGTAAAAAATAATCCACATGTGCTGACTCCTTTGAGACAGCCAGTTTGAAGAATGTGACTCCAATTTTCCTATTTACAAAACTTAGGTTGCAAATCAGTGAGGGGAAGGGGTTAGAATGGCCTTAAAGATCATCTGGTCCAAATCACTTGTTTTTCAAAAAGGGAAATTGAGCAACAGGGAAGGAAAGGATCTTACCCAATATCACAGAATCAACTAGAAACAGAGTTGGGATAAATCTCCCTCCCATTATCACTGGGAACTTGGTAAGTTTTACTTTCATTTTTACTCTTTCTGTATTCCTGGGCCCAAGTGAAAGATACTGCTTAACCCATGCCCTTGCTGCCCAGAAAGAAAGGAGTGTAGGTGGGGAGGGTTAACCCATACATGGTTTTTCATTCATTTATCAAGCATTTCTAAGCATCGCCTTTATGCCAGGAACTGAGGGTACTGAGATAAAAAATGAATCTTACCTTCAAGGTGTTCAAAAATTTGATGATGAAGACAAGAAAACAACCGCCAGGAAGACAGACTATTAATAGTTTCTATGCAATTCAATGAAACATTCCTGCCACATGCTGCCTGCACTTTACACTATGATTACAATGATTCTCTTCAGATATAGATTATTATAAGATTCATTTTCCCAGAACAAAACATACCAAATACTATAAATTGATGAAGATCAGTGACAAGGTCCTTCAGCATCTACTTCATAATGGCCAGTCCCCTTCATTCACTCATTCCGTCAAAAAATACTTGATGAGCACTTAGAACGCGGTACCAAAGATGAAAGATAAATAAAAAACAGTCCTCTCTCTCAGGAAACTAAATAATAACGACCATGGAAGCTTTTACGAGGTAAGAGGGATGCCTAAGGAGAAAGGATGCCTACATTGGCCTAGTAAAGTCAATGAAGGCTTCACAGAGGAGGTGGCCTGTTACCTGAAGCCACTTGAAGAAGAAAAGCTCTGCTGAGCAAACAAAGGGCATATGATTCTCCCTAACCGGTTTGGCTCAATGGATAGAGCATCGGCCTGTGGACTGAAGGGTCCCAGGTTCGATCCCAGTCAAGGGCATGTATCTTGGTGGGGCACATCCCCAGTGGGAGGTGTGCAGGAGGCAGCTCATCAATGTTTCTCTCATCAGTGTTTCTAACTCTCTATCCTTCTCCCTTTCTCTCTGTAAAAAAATCAACAAAACATATTTTTTGAAAAGATAAATATTAAAAAAAGACATGTGATTCTAAGAAAAGAGAACAGCATATACAAAGCGTGGACCTGTGGAAGCATGTAAGACCTACGACTTGTAATAGTTGATGGTTGCCAGGCATATGAAGTGAAAAGACCAGGTGAGTAGGCAGGACCAGTGCCATGGCAGAGAGAGGGGACTACATTCTATAGACAATGGAGAATTACTGAGAGTTTTAGGGAGAGGATTAGATGGTGAGGTGTATATTCCAGAAATTCATTCAAGCAGCCATGCAGAAAAAGTGGCTTGGAGTTAGACAGCCCAGTGAGGAGGTTGGTCATTAATCCAGACAAGTCCTGATGAGGGCATTGTCAATGCAACTTTAGGCCAGTTCAGAACTTGATTTTCTGAATGATTCACTCATTGCCAGACACACCTGCATGATGGTGCTGATTATAAAGCATAACCAAGAAGCATGAAGTTATGCATTTGTTCAGAACCGTGATTCATGGTCCTGACAATCTTCCTTGCATGTGTAAGAGACAACCCTCTTCCAGGAAGCTGGGAAAGGCTAAGCAATTAATTATAAGTGATCCGCAGAAAATCCAAACTTTCCTGAATAAGAAAGAAGCTGACACTTTGGCCTTCAAAAGGCTTTTGGAAGAGATGGCTTTAAATAATCTTTAATCCATTTTTCCATTAATACAAACTCACTTCTGAGCTTGTGGTTTTCCAAAGAAGGCTCTGGCAAAGTGACCTCTCTCTCTCTCTCTCTCTCTCTCTCTCTCTCTCTCTCTCTCTCTCTCTCTCTCTCTCTCTCTCTCTTTATCATGCCAAGAGACACTGATTCTTCCTGCTTTTGCTCCTTCTGTTCCTTCACTTAACATGCCTTCCATTCACTTGTCTGTGATTGTGCATAGGCGTCTTGCAGATTCAGGTTCAAAGTTCTGCCACACACTATTCGTATGATCTTGAGAGAGCTGCCCTAGTCCTTATTGCTGAGTTGTCATAAAGTCATAGGCAAGTTCATGAAGTGCTCAATGTAGTGCCTAATCCACAGCTCAGTCTTCAGTAGCTGTCATTGTTAGGTGAGATTCTAGTCCGATAAAGAAAATTTGTAATTCTCTCAAAAGGACAAAGTATTGAAAGTTTTACATCTTTTGATGATCAGGGTAGCCATGAATTACAGTTTTCTTACTCAGATGAATTAAACCAGACACCTGAGTTCTTACTTCATTTCCATATCCAGCTGTGGAATCCCACAGTAACATGTAATTAAAAGACAGTTGCTAATAAGAGATTGGGAGCTTGAAATTAAGAGCAAGAGTAAATAGAACTGAAACCGGTTTGGCTCAGTGGATAGAGCATTGGCCTGTGGACTGAAAGGTCCCAGGTTTGATTCCAGTCAAGGGCATGTACCTTGTTTGCAGGCACATCCCTAGTAGGGAGTGTGCAGGAGGCAGCTGATAGATGTTTCTTTCTCATTGATGTTTCTAACTCTCTATCCCTCTCTCTTCTCTGTAAAAAATCAATCAATCTATCATATATATATATATATATATATATATATATATATATATATATATATTTTTTTTTTTTAAGAGTAAATAGAGGGGCTCCCTAACCAAGGGCATGGCTGCTTATCCTCAGGACATTTTCTCAGACATAAGAGCCTAGAACACAAGTGGCCATCTCAATGGTATCTGCTCCCCAGGTTAGGTGCTGTTGGGAAGGTGCTACGGAGGGAGCCTTCCCAAGAGGGAGTGGCTTTGTGAAAGAGTTGTTCAGTGTCAGGGCAGGTTGCTGACAATGAGTGTGGAATCTGTTTTAGAAGAAGGTAAAAAAAATAATAATAACGAAGTATGTGATGAGATTACCCTTTCTGGGCTATTGCAAGCATAAACCTGCCTTGAGCCTGGGTGAGAATTTGTCTCAAGAACGATGAATGAAGCACTGGGGGCACTTGGGTACATTCTTCAAAACCCAACTTAGCCTCCTCTGAACAGTTTTAAAGACCTTGTGACATTTTCCTTATTCTGGTAGTCCCTTAGATGTTCAAGTGTACTTTGACTTTTTAAATCAATCTGTGGCTAATTCGTTATCACTCTTTTTTATTATAAAACAACACTAAAAGGAAATTTTACAAGGTGATCCTTAATTTTCCTGCAGGAATGCAACTGTTTTGATTTTGGAGTATTTTTATCTTTGTTTACCTATTTCTTTCAGTGAAGCTAAAAGAGTTTTGTTATCATATGTGCTTTATTAAGGAAGACATTGAAGATAAAGTAGTTAACATTGACATAAGTGACAGACATAGTAAATGGCCAAATCAGAAATGATTTTAAACCTATGCTCTATTCATTTACTATGATAATGGCCATATAACGTGGCACATAATTGATGTAGGTAACATTTTGTTGTTGTTTTTTTCTTTCTTTTTAGGTAACATTATTTAATGTACTATTATTTTTACTAACAGTAATAATAAAAGAATGTAATTATGTCAGCTGAAATTCACCAAATGATCTTTTGAAAAGAGTTGGTCAACACTGAAAGCAGTGTTGGTGGAAGTCTCTGAAGATAAGAAAAATAGAGAACCAATGTGATTAATAAGTATGAGCTGTTTCCATTTGGAAGAAAAAAAAATTGTAACTTTATAACTAGAACAACTGAGACTCCCTACCATTGCTGACCAGCTTTCCAAGCCACTTTTTGATTATTTGGCTACAATGCCTTATCATTCTTATCAATAATCTCAATAGTTCCACAAACTAAATGTAGAATTAGGTACCTGGGTAGCAAATAAAAATAAACTCAATTCATCGAAAGAAAATATAAATAATGCCCATATACTTTATTTGAGTAGCATAAAAAGGGACAGGTGCCTTCCCATGTGGTAACCAATGCCACGTGAAAGATGACACGTGATGGAGGAGGGTGAACGCTACAGCCCTTTGAACTGTGAGAAGAGGGTTTTGTGCTAATCTCTTTTCTAGAATACTGAATAGAAGGAAGTAGACTTGGGGAGACTTTTATCAGATACCCTGGAGGGAGTTCCCTCCAAGGAACTGCTCAGAACTCCAGCTTGGCCCCTAATCAAGTTGGAAATAATCATAGCCGTGGCGCTAATTGCATTAATTTGCTTTTCTTCAGGCAAAATGGGGAAACAGAACAGCAAACTGGCCCCCGAAGTGATGGAGGACCTGGTGAAGAGCACGGAGTTCAACGAGCATGAGCTCAAGCAGTGGTACAAGGGGTTCCTCAAGGACTGCCCCAGCGGGAGGCTGAACCTCGAGGAATTCCAGCAGCTCTATGTGAAGGTAAGCTGTCTGTTCACCAGGCAGACAACATTGTTTGCATGAAATGCAGCTTCGTGTGGAATTATAATTCAAATTAGCCAGTTTGTTTCCCCCAAATAGAAAAATTGACAATTAAAAAAAAAAAAAAAAAGCGAAGGGGTGTGCTTTGTTCCAGAGATAATAATTTCTGAACAAGAAGAGTAATTGTGCAATCAGACCACTGAGTAGAGTTTACTAAACTTTAGAGGATGACAGGGCTGGTAAAAAGAACAGTAAATTTTCAGATAATCATATGTGCTGATGATTATTGACAAGCTGCTAATGACATTATTGTTTGGCTTGAAAAGGCATCAGAATCTTTCTCAGATAAAGAGAAAGTACATGGATTTTTTTTTTTTCCACTAAGAAAAATCCTCCTATTTGCAGGTAAGAAAAAAAAAAATGCCTTTGACATCACATGTAGAGGGGTTAGGGGAGGTCTGGTGTACATCCAGGCATCAATGTCCACATCGTGGGCTCTTATGTCAGCATTTTGTACTGTGTGGAAGCTAATTTTTCCCTGGACCTGAGGTAGAACTGTTCCATGGAAGGTGTACTTTCTACTGCAGTGATATTGTTTGGGTTTGTCTGAGTTTAGCAGCTTGACTCAAGCCACTCCAATTTGTATCTACTTACATAATATTAGGCTTGTGGAAGAAATACATACATTTTCTTAGTAAAATGAAAAATAGCATATAGTGATTTTATCACTTAAGTGTAGCAACTGTCCATTTGAACAGTCGAAAACACCCAACTGCATATATGTGTGTAGGGTGGTTTCATACAATAGTAAGCATTGTCATTGTCTCCTGAAGGTGAACATGTCCCATAGTCTGTACTGCAGAATTCCTTCCTTGCACTTGTACAAGAAAGGGCATGTATAAGAATGCTCATGGCTGCACTGTTCACAATAGCAAATCTGGGAAACCACCCAAATGCCCAGCAAAGGGAGAGTGGAAAATAAACTGTGGTATGCTCACAGAAGCAGTCAAAACAGTTGAACTGCAGTGACACTAAAACATTAAGTGCAAAAAAGTAAGTCTCAAAATATTCTAAATTAAACACAAATAACTTTTAAACGTTTTATAAAGTTACAAATAAATGCCATAAAATCATATAAAAAGGGAAGTAAGAGAGATAAACACAGGATTCAGACTGATAGTTATATTCAGTGGGGAATAGGCAAGGGATGAGTTGGGGATAGAGCCATATGTTGCATATAATTTGTGACAAAGTCATACTTGTGGTTTTGGGTGGTGAATTGTCATTATTAAAAGCTCACTAAACCTGCATGAGCCACTGAAGCATGTCAGGAACCCAGAATTATTATTACTGCAAAGCTGAGATCATGGTAAAAAACTATATCTATAAATGTTTGTAGAAAAGTACACATATACTGGCATGGGTATGTGTAATAAGACTACTGTGACATTTCTAAGAAGATCTAAGTAATCTATTTTTAGCCTGTGACAAACTTTTATATAAAAGTGTTGAGAAATGCATTTATTATTCAATTGATTTAAATTGGTTTTGCAGAGAAGCATGACGGTATGCAAGCTCCTAGATTATTATGCACACCACTCTCCATAGTTTTCGGTCACATCTTCTACTATTTTATCACCCAAGAGTTAGCCTGAGCCTCAGAACTGTCTTCTCTCAGCCCCAAGGAAAGCACAGACAAATGAGATTTGTCAAAGCCACTTTCATATCACCAAAGGTCATGTAAGCTGTCACTCCGTGTTTAAGAGAGCTCCGTGTGCCGTGTTCCTTACTGTTTGTTTGAAATGAGAAGATTTGCCTTTGAAGACATAGTTGGTTTGCAGGAAATTAGGTGTTGCATTTATATACTGGAAATACTCAGCACCAAAAAAAGCACCAGCCTCAAGATGGGGAGAGAGGAGGATGTAAGTATTAAACACAGCTCAGCTGTACACAGTACAACTGACATATAATAGTATGTACTGACATCATCTCCCACCCCACCTCCCCAACACCATGCTGGAGTAGATTTTTTTTGTTGTTGTTCCTGGAAGGGAATATATGACTTTCTGGATGAAGTTTAGACTCTTGGCAGCTTCTTAATAGTCACATTCAAACTCAGCCTGTGCTCTTGTATCAAATAGTCAGAAAGCAGGCAAAGTCTTCCACTGCTTCCAAAACTGTCCAAGGACATAATACAAAGTAGAATCACGTAGGAAATATGCTACGTGCACAGAAAAAAAGAACAAGTCTGATAAGCTAGGAGGGAGAAGCACAGAAAAATGTGGGTTATATAATGAGGACCAAGAGAAGAGCTGACAAAAAAAAAAAAAACCAACACCAACTTCCTTTAATGCTGCTGAAAAGTGCAAATATTCAGCAAGACGCAGTCCTTCTCCTGATGAATAGGCACTTTTCAGTGGTTCCTTCTAGCTCAGTGTGGATGGCGAGACATCCTGGAACATAGCTGGGCCAGCAAAACTGCTGTGGCCTCTGCCCTCTTGTCTGTGCGGTTAGCCTGGCTCATCTACTATTGCCTACCTGACCTGTTTCAGGCTCCCAGAGTCACCTCGCTGCTTAGAACAAATGGTGATGAGGTATAGGGAGGAGCAGGATAATGAGACATAATGCAGGGCCAGAAGCCACAAACCCTCAGCTTAAGAAGCCTTTGTAACCAAAATACAAAGGAACTCTTTCATTAAGTCTGTGCTTAAAAAGGCTTAAAATTGAGGGCCTGAAAAATGAGGCAATTTTCCCAGTGTAGCGAAAAGTCAGAAGGTAGGAGAATGGACAATAAAAATTGTATGCTGACTCGCACCACAGCACCGAACCCTACTTGTCGACTGGATTCTATGGCAGCTCTGCCTCAGCCCCTCCATCCCCTACACCATGTGCCTGCTGGCGTGAGCCTTGAATAACACAGATCTGGGCATGGTCCTTCTGAGTCTGATACAGGTTTCATTCTTTAGTCATATTGACCATGGTCACTGCATTTCAATGAACATGAGACCCAATGGCTAGCACTGAGCCTACTGCAAAGCCAGCATCAGTGTTTGTTGAGTGAATCATATTAAATGCTGGCTGTGTATCTCCCTCTCAGGAAGCCTTGTCGTGGAGGCTTAGGGATGTAACTTAAGGACAGTCCTACCTGCCCTCAGGGTCTCGGAGGCTACTCAGAAAGACACGGTTAACCACAACCCAAGGCAGAATGACATAAGTGCTTCCAGTGGGGCAAAAGTGGAAAGAAGAGCTTAATTTCAAAATGGGATATTAAAGTAAACGGTTAATTAAGGCAGGGATGGAGGACTTTTCTCTTGGCTTTTAAGAAGGTAAAATCTGATGAAACCGATTTGGCTCAGTGGATAGAGCGTTGTCTGCAGACTGAAAGGTCCCAGGTTCGATTCTGGTCAAGGGCATGTACATTGGTTGTGGGCACATCCCCGGTGGGGGGTGTGCAGGAGGCAGCTGGTTGATGTATCTCTCTCATCTATGTTTCTGGCTCTCTATCCCTCCTCTTTCTTCTCTGTGAAAAATCAATAAAAATATATTTTAAAAAAAGATAAAATCTCTCTAGGTCTAGGAGATGTTTTTACTTTTTCAAGCTTGGTACCTGTGCCCTTCCCCACAGATTCATATGTGAGAGTTTTAACCGCCAGTATCTCAGAGAGTGACTGTATGTGGAGACAGGATCATTAAAGAGGTAATTTTAAATGAAAAGGAGGTCATTAGAGCGGGTCCTAATCCGTGGTGATTCGGGGCATCAGAACAGGAGATTAGGACTCGGGCATGCAAAGGGATGACCATGTGAGGACACAGGAAGAAGACACCCATCTGGGAGCCAAGGGGAGGCCTCAGGAGAAACCAACCTGACCAACACCTTGATCTTGGACTTCTGCCCGCCCCAAATGTGAGGATATACGTTTTTATTGTGCAAGTCACCCGGTCTGTAGCACTGTGTTATGGTGGCCCCAGCAAACTCATATAATGCCTGCTTCTTCTCTGCTAGACATTTCTCACGTGCAAACCCAGATCCTCTGTATCTGATGTAAGGACACCCAGGCCACAGAAGTTGTAGGAGATATCTCATTCTCTCCCCCCTCCCCCCAGCACTGCTGGGAAAGGTTAGGGAGGGAGCTTTTGCATTTTGTCACAAAGAACCAAGTACCTGATTCCTTCCACCACCACCACCACCACCCCCACCCCAGAAGCATTTCTTGTTTCTGATAATCACGTGATTGCCAAGTTGAGGTCACAAATTAAGATTGAGGGTTTGCAATGTTAACTACACATTCAGAGAAGCAGCCACGTTGTCCAAATAAAACCTACCCTGGGGAAGAGCAAGCAACTGAGTGAGGGAGGATGTGACCTATCCAAGTTCCTCTTTCTTGGAGCATGGATGCCTGTTTACCTTGTTTAGTCGCTGTGACATGAAAGCTGAAGAAACCACAAAACAAAGCTGGTGGAGTCCTGGAAAGCCCCACGTGGGTTCTGATTTTGTTTGGAGTTTGCCTATCAGGAGTCTGCCCATTGGGATTGTTTGGGAGGATTCGGACTGAGTAGAAACGTCAGTCAAGGGGTAGTTAAAAATGGCCATGGATTTGGAACCTGGCAGACTTGAGATTCAATCCCAGCTGTGCTACCTTTGCCATATCCCTGCCTCTCAGAATCTCTGTTTTCTCATCTTTGATATGGAAATAACAAGTTCAGACCTATCACCTCACTTGTGGAGAACCAAAGGAAAGAAGGGAAGGGAGATGATTTTGCAACCTGTAACAAGATGTTTTTGCTATGATGATCGATGATCTACTCATTTACTGCCAGAGTCAAGATGAAAAATGTGTTTGTTTTGTATGCCAAAGCCAGTGGCTGCATAAATGGTCTACAGAGGAGGATGTAAGGCTCTATTGATGTCTGCAATGTATTCTAAGGTGGGGCAGCAACCCTGGCAAGACCTACCACAAGGCTATGCTACCGTGTTTCCCCCAAAATAAGATATCTTCCAAAAATAAGACCTAGCGCATGGAAAGATAAGACATCCCCTGAAAATAAGACCTAGCGCAACTTTGGGAGAAAAAATTAATATAAGACACTGTCTTACTTTTGGGGAAACAGCTTCATTCCCATCACAGATCCTTAGACATCAGGCTCTGCGTCTTCCCCTGCACAAAGGTGTCCGCCAGGCCCCCGTTGCCATACAGGATGCAGTGTGACATCAGTTCATGTTAGAGCCAGCCAAAGTGCTCTGTACCCAGGTAAGACAGACGGATCACTAAATTAAGGCACCTGGGCATGGGAGGGTTTCCAGATGCCAAACAGCCCAGCCCCTTGGACTGTGGCATTGTCCAGAGAGAGAATTCCCTCTTCTATCCTTCTTGCATTCTTGCAGCTAGACTACTAATAAAATTGGCACAAGGCCTAATAACAGGAGGAAAACACAAATTATTACATATACATAGAATTAAAAGAATAATTATCTGAAAGGAGTGGAGCAGGCTGATTATATATTTTTTTATCATATGAAGAAACCATACATTTATGGGGACTTTGACAAGTAAAAGAGCATAGGTGCTGGGGTCTGTGAGTAGTAAGGAAGTCAAGTAGAATGTGGGCTGAGGGCAGTGAATCAGTAAAACTGACAAGGGTGTGTTTAAAGTCGCTTCTCAGCCCTGGATCCTCTATCTGTTGCGATAAGGCTGTCGGATTCTTCTTAGTCTGACTGCTCTGAATCTTAGCCCTTTTATGGCAGAGTGGCACCTTTCACATGAAGGTTTATTTCCTGCATTTATGCATTCTAGAGACAGAGGCGATTGGAGAGCTCCACAACATCTCAAGTGATTTTTTTTTTAATTAGATTCTTTTTTAAAATATATATTTTATTGATTTTTTTTTTTTTTTTTTTTTTTTACAGAGAGAAAGGGAGAGGGATAGAGAGTTAAAAACATTGATGAGAGAGAAACATAGATCAGCTGCCTCCTGCACACCTCCCACTGGGGATGTGCCCTCAACCAAGGTACATGCCCTTGACTGGGATTGAATCTGGGACCCTTCAGTCTGCAGGCCGATGCTCTATCCACTGAGCCAAACTGGTTAAGGCCTCTTAAGTGCTTTTAATTCAAAATAATCCATATGTCATTGTGCGATATTTTGTGGTGGCCTGCCTGGGACCCAGCTGCACAAAGAGCTGGCTCTCCCATCACATATTTTCTCAAAAGAAATGGCTATTACAACATCACAGCATCAGATTTAAATGAAATTGGAAAGTAAAAGACAGCACAAAAAAGGTTTTTGGATTATCAGTTTTTAAGGATTCAGATTTTCCATTTTTAAAAGGTAATTAGGAATAGGTCTTATTAAAAATTATTGGGGGCAGAGCTATATGCAGAACCATTTTAATTCCTTTGGGAAATAGACGTTACATAAGACATAAAATGTCATAGAGACTGGGCTGGTAAGGATGCTAAGATTTTTAGGGAAAACCTGGGAATTCATTTCCATTTGGATTCTTTCCCAACACAATCAAGGCTGCACTTCAACTTTAATTAATGTAGAAAACAAGAGTTAGGGTCTGAAAATCTTGAGGGAGAGATGACAATGAGTTCTGGGGAAATGAGTCACATGTGAGGTTCCAAAGGCATTTGCTATGAGATTGTCTCAGGGACTAGCTGGTTACCAGGGAGTCTTACATTAGAGAGAGCATTAATCCCAAAGGGGTTGGAGTGATAACCTCCTCCTGTCTCAGAGGGTGTGAAATTCTTTCGGGTGGTTTCCACAACTTGGGAGTTTGCTTTCCTGTGACACAGCAGGTGTCAGTTAGAAAGCTATCAATGGTCATTTCAGCCATGTTATCTGGAGGAATGCTCTTAGACGATTCCTCTACTTCTCTGTTCTCAGGATAAGGTTGGAAAGAGCCCTTTAGAAGCCTTTCACTCCACCACCACCCAACCCCTTTCCCACTTCCCCCAGCTCACCTCACTTCCAGTTTATAAAGAAGGACACAGAAACCCTTGGAGGGAGAGGGGCATTCCACAAAGGAGCATTTTCTTAATGGGATTCACTTAACACCTAAAAGGATGAGTCCCAACTCCAGCCTGATGATGGAGATTTTAAGCCAGGAAGACCAGCTCTCCACTTAGCTATTATCTACCGCTAATTGGTAAAGGACAGTCCATTTCAAATTGGAAGTAGAGCCAAAGAGGAAGAAATAGCCCATGTCTATTATAGGTTTGCACTTAAAGATGCAAAATCATGCCTGGATTTCTCATTGTAAAGCTGTTTTGCTTTACTGTACTTTTATGACCCTTTGAAGGGTGAACAGGATCTGGTTCTGGTACCGCTGACCCAACCTGGTGGGAATAATTTCTTCCCTCCCCTTTTGTGGCCCATTGAGCACCTGCCAGAAGAAAACTCTCTATCTTATTATGACTCTTAAATCTCCACTTGAAATGTTGGCTCTCTGACTATTTCTCTCTCAGGGCTGTTACTGAGTCCCATCCTTGTGATTGCCCCTATGATGCTGTGAATTATTCCAGTGTCATGCTGGCTTCTCTCCTCCTGGATGAAACAAAGTCCTGTCATAACTGGGAGGAAATAGGAGAGATCAGCTGTAAAATAGTCCTACATCCATCTACAAAATGTCCAAGGACTTCATTAGCTCTGTCATAGGAGAATCCCTCTGTAGATAGCAATACAGAGAAGCTACTAGCAATCATTCACCAATACTGCTGGGTGGTATCTATAACAAGCCTGCAGCCAGGAACTATGGGGAATGTGAAGTTTGAGTCAGATTGCCTCACTGGTGTTAAGGGCTTACAACCTAGTACAACAATCTGTATAGATAGCTCAGAGGTGGTAGAGGAAATATCTGTCCCAAGACCAACAAAAATGTTCTAGCCTAGTATATGTCTCTATATTTCCACATAAATATCTTTACTGAATATTTTAAGATTCCCTGAAATATAGTAGGAGTTGCAGCTGCAAGAATGACATTCCCAAGAGAAAGGACAAGTTCAGCAAGGGCACAAGGGCAGGGAGATAGGGGAAGGGTGTGGAAAATAGCAAGTAACTGTATTGCCTGAAATGTCAGATTACCAAAGAGGTAATGGGGGGCGGGGGGGGGGGAGGGGCGCTGCGGAGATAGTAAGGTTGGAGATGTGAGTGGGACCCAATCACAGAGTCCCTGAACGCCAGGAAAGCTCAAAGTCCTGAATATGTACACAAATCAAATAGATGATTTCTTGCCAGGAGGTGTTAGATGACCATAGAAATTCTGGTGACCTGGCATTGTATTCTTTGTAAAATAGCAGAATGACAGTATCAGAAATGATAAGGGTGTGGTTTTTTTTTTTTTTGGTTTTTTTTTTTTTTCATTTTCCTTGTAAATGTTCACAGTGACTCAGTGAGTGAAGCAGCAGGAGCTAACAATGTGTCCTTAAGCAAATGTCTTAGGGCCAGAGTTGACTGAGTTATTCATCAAGTGTTTATTGTCCATGCCTGGTGTGTGCCATACCAGACTAACCTCTGAGGGGATCGCAGGCAGTCGCAGGCAGTCCCATGGAAGTCCTGTGCAATCTGAGGTGGGGGTGAGGGTGGACACAAAGCCATCCAAGCAAACTAGTGCAGGCACAGCACAAGAGCTATGAGGTTTGGGGAACTGAGGGGAGGGGAGGGAGAAAGGGGCCATTTTTTAGCTTCACCTCCTACTTTTTTCTGGAGATAGATGAATTAATAGAATATGGTACTAAGGCAGAGATGGGAGTTCCACAGACAGAAAGAGGTTTCATATGACTGAGCAGAGAAGATGAGAGGGCCAAAGATAGAAGGCTAGAGGTAGGATGGGTAGGCATGGCCTTAGTTTATTTCTCTGTAAAATGAGGGAGAGAACCATAGATCTCTTTGATTCCCTTCCAATACCAAGATTCTAGAAGCAAGTGGAGCAGACACTAGATCTCTGCTAGTATGTACCACAGGTTACTGGGTGTCATGGCACTTTCTTGTCCAGCTCCCCACAAGGCAGGGACTGTGTCTTTTTTTTTTAAATATATTTTTTTTTTATTGATTTCAAAGAGGAAGTAAAAGGAAGAGATAGACAGAAACATCAGTGATGAGAAAGACTCATTGGTTGGCTGCCTCCTGCATGCCCCACACTGATGAACCAAGCCTGCAACCCAGGCAAATGTCCTGACCTGGAATCAAACCGTTGACCTCCTGGCTCATAGGTTGATGCTCAACCACTGAGCCATGCCAGTTGGTGGGGGACTGTGTCTCTATCCTTAGCTCCCAGTAACAAAAATTAGTTGATTGATAGAACAAATTAATAAATGAATAAAGGACTCTCTCTTATAAGCTTAGCTAGAATTCGATTTGAAGAAAAATGAAAGGAATGAAGCATGTTATAGCATGTTATCCAGAATAGTCAATCTACAGAAATTCATACTGAACAACTTTGATGTAGGATGTTTAAATAAACAGGATACATCATAGCATTACAGAATAACATAGCATCCCATTCTCAGAGTCAAGTGGCTTGTTGATTTTATTATGAATATGTGATGCACTTGCCACCAAAGATGATAGTCAATGAGCTTCTTTAACTACTACTTTCCCAAGAGGAAAATGAAGGATAAAATGTAAAACTCGAGAGGTCTAATATAAAAAAGCTGTCTGAGCCCCGGCTCAGTGGATAGAGCACAAGCCAGTGGACCGAAGCGTCCTGGGTTTGATTCCCATCAAGGGCATGCACCTTGGTTACAGGCTCCTCCCCGGCCTGGGCCCTGGTTGGGGCACCTTCTATATGTTTCTCTCACATTGATATTTCTTTCTGTCTTTCCCTCTCTCTTCCACCCTCTCTAAAAATCAATGAAAAATATCCTCAGGTGAGGTATAACATCAAAAAAATTAAAAATAAAAAAGCTATCTGAAGACTTGAAAATTAGGCTGTTTGTGTTACTTTGTAGTAAGGTTATTAGAGAAAAATGTAAAAACTAAAAGGATTTTTTTAAGAAGAAATGCAAAGGAGATCATAAAAGACAGAGATAACCTGCTTTCTAAGTAAATCTCACTGTATAGTCAAGGTAGGACTTGCTTTTATTCATGTTATTTTAAAAAATGTGACAAGTGTACCAGGAGCATGAGAAATGATGACATCCTGTTAGAGCTAATATGTTGTGGCTTCACAGCTTGGTCCCAGTCAAATCTCTTGTCGACTCAGAATTTGGTGCCTGGAGATATCTTTCAGGATGACACAGTTGGGTTGCCAGGGTAACTCCCTGGATGAGGATCTAGATAGTTTTGGGAGAGATTACATAAGACAAGACCAACTGCAAAGAGTCAAGAAATATCCTGAGGTCAAGAGATGAAATAAGTTAGATGAAATGTTGTCTGTTTAGCTTTCAAGATGAGGACATGAGGAGAACATGTAGCATTAGACACCTGGACCAGCCACCCAAATAGAAAATCTTAGTGGTCATACTGACGATGAAAGCTCTGGACAACTAAGGAATCCAGTTGATACAGAATGAATGTAATAGTATGTATTAAGCAAGGAACCATTTCCCTAAGAATCAGTCTAACTATCTCCTTTTAAGATTTCAAATATGTTAAAGGTGCTCTGGTATTCTGTGTTAGGGACATATGTCAATATGTATTTATTGTTAAAATGGATGAATGACTCTGAGGGACCAAAACTACTGAATTCATAACAGTTAGTGGAAGAGATGAAGATTTTCCAGAATGCTTGTATGTATAATTACACACACACACATTTGAGTTAGGATAAAAGTTCAACTAAGTGAAACAGAGGCTCGTGTGGTTTCAGTATGACTGAAGAGTATTTTTCTTTCATGAGAAGCCCCAGCTGACCTGGCATCTCTGTTCAGTCCCCTTCTATCCTGGTGCCCCTTCCTAGGGTATTGCTCTGATTCACAAGTGGCTCCGTACAGTGTCAGATTCCAACTAGTGAGAAGGATAAGACTGAAGAATGAGAAAACACACCCTTACCTTTAAGGAAAAGACCCAGAAATTGCATACATTATCTCAGCCCATATCCAGAGTTTAGTCTCATGACCTGGCTGCAAGGGACACTGGGAAGGTAGTCTTAATTTTAGGCGGCTGTATGCCCAGCTAAAAAGTCCATTACTCTGGAAAGAAAGAATACTAGAAAAGGGGGATCACTAGCAATCTCTTCCCGGAGGGAAAGTTTTAGGGGACTCCTTGCTGTCATCAACTTCTCTTCTCAAGGTCAGATGCAAGGTGTGCAGCTCTGTGCTTCCCTGTGGATGGGATTTGAGACCATGACAAGCAGAAATGGACTCATTCTGTGTCTGATTCTGCTTTACCAAGAGTGGGTGGTGCCAAGATACCCTGTTCTACTGCCAGGGCTGAGCCAGACAGCTCACGCACTGGGGCCTGATGAAAACTGCATCCACATAGAGAGTTAAGCCGACCAGAAAGGTCCTGATGATTGATTACTTCATTTGCTGAAGTCAGTGGGGTTTATTTTTTAAACACAAGAAACTCCTGTCCATCATTTGCCAATGTAAGATGTTCCTGTCACCTCTACCCTCTTCCTGCACCTATTCCCTGACTCTTTGTCCTCATTGTGGCACTCTGCCTGGTGTACTGCCGGGCTGGTGGACCATGATTAGTGCCTGTGTTTCCCTCCCTGTGTCAATTTGACAGCAGAGGCATTTATTTGCCCACATGACCTGAATAACGCATGAAATGAGGCCCGCGGTGGCGTTAGACAAATGCAGTGTCACATGGGGAACAGACACAGCACAGTGGGTGAGAGACGCTGAGACATCGGACCTATAATCACACTCATACTGATGCAGAATGACTGGCCTTTGTATTTCATCCATGTACCCATTGACCAATCAGTCTATCTACATATACATTTATTTACTTATTAAACATTGTTGAACATCTGCTCGCTGAGGATACTGAAATAAACCAATAGCCATGGCTCCTTTCCTCAATGGGGGAGACCGTCAGGTGAGCTGGAGGTGATGATACAATGAAGTACATGCTGTGTTAGAGGCCATAAAAAATGAATAGTGCTGGGAGGAGGCTCTAAGGGGGCGTTCCTGAGGAAATAATAATCAACCTACATCTCAAGTGGGCCAGGTGGCAATGAAAAGAAGGATCTCCTGTCCTGACCGGTTTGCTCCTGTCCTGTGGACTGAAGGGTCCCAGGTTCGATTCCAGTCAAGGGCATGTACCTTGGTTGTGGGCACGACCCTGGTGGGAGGTGGGCAGGAGGTAGCTGATTGATGTTTCTGACTTTCTATCCCTCTCCCTTCCTCTCTGTAAAAAAATCAATAAAAATATTTTTTAAAAAAGAAGAAGAAGAAGAAGAAAATAAAAGAAAGAAAAGAAGAATCTCCTGATAGTAGCAAGCATTTGCAATCTTTTTGTTGTTTTTTGCCAATATTTTTTCTTGGTCCCGGTCCACAAAATCATCTTGCAAGGCAAGATCCTAGCTATTTCTCAGTCACACTAAAAATACATCTATAATCTAATGGAAACAAACACGTTGGTGAAAGGTCCCCCTTCCTGCCCATTAGTCAGGCCTTTATCAAAACAGCCCTGTCGGGGACCGAGAACATGACGATGGGTCACAACGTGTGCGTGATGTGGGCCTGGACGCATCCGGATGACAGGGCCTTGGCTCTCCGTCTCCTCTGCGAGTTTCCAAGGAATCATCCTCTGAACTCCAGCCAGGCGGGGGCTACAGCTCAAGGCCCGGAGCTGTGCTCGCTTTGATCCAGCAATGCCAGGGCTGGCTTCTTTTCAGCAGGAACATGAAAATCTTTGTTCCGTAAAACAAGTGGTCATGACATTTTTGTTGGCCCTGATGGCAGGTTTCAGAACGACAAAGGGAAGGGAACTGATATTTACTGGTTCCTCCTATGTGTCCAGGAGATACAGTGAGAGAAAGAGGTGACAGGGCTCCTTGGAAACAATATTTAGCACTAATAACAAGAATAAGAATAATAGTAAACACTTTAGTCATATTTACTCTGTGCCAGGCACTATCCCATATATTAATTCTTTTCACTAAAACAACTGCCTTTTGTGCTAGGTACCATTACTGCCTCCAGTTTGCAGAGAAGGGACCTGAGCACAAAGAAAGAAAGGAGACGTGTCTAAGGTCACACAGCTAATGAATGGCTGAGTGGTATAGGCTTTAACTCTGGAACCACAGCTCTGACCTTACTGCATGACCTTGGGCAAATTACATAAACTCCTGAGCTGCGGTTTCTTTGTCCAAATGATGGAGATAGCAAAGCCTCACACACAGCTCTGTTGTGAGAATTTCAGTTGTGCTGAGACACCAGGCTTGTATAGAGATAATATGAAGGTTAACCCTGCCATAAAACACATAGGTGGCCATACATACATGTATGACTGCTTTGAGGCCTGCTCCATCCAGGAATGGAGCCAAAAGGCACACTGACTCCAGGCTAGAAAGAGCTTTGCATGATTATTCTAAAGAGGACACCGGTGGCTCCAAAATGAGCCAACTCTGGCTCCACCATCCTCACAGCCATTTTTCTGTGCCCTGTTGTCTGCTTCAGAGCTTCCCACCCCACACCTACCTTCTCACTCTGGCCCTCCCTCTGTCAAACCTGCTCCCTCACATGTTTCCAATCAACTGTATCAGCACATCCTGTCTGCTTACACTTAATGTGTGTGCCATGCTTAGGGATGTAGAGTGGATCAGGAAAGCCAGTGTAATAACGATGGGATTCCAGGGCCATCACATGGATGAGCAAAAAAGCAAGGCTTTGGCAGTCATCAGGGTGAGAATTTGACAAGCTAAGTCTTTTTAAAAATATATATTTTATTGATTTTTTACAGAGAGGAAGGAAGAGGGATATAGAGCTAGAAACATCGATGAGAGAGAAACATCGATCAGCTGCCTCCTGCACACCCCTACTGGGGATGTGCCCACAACCAAGGTACATGCCCTTGACGGAATAGAACCCGGGACCCTTCAGTCCATAGGGTGATGCTCTATCCACTGAGCCAAACCGTTTTGCCAACAAGCTAGGTCTTATATTCCAGGTGTGTGTGTGTGTGTGTGTTAGGGGTGGGGTAGGGATTGGTATTTTGAAAGTGTTTTGCCAGTTTTTGCCTTCCTTGACTTTGGCGAAAGAATCTCTGCTACATGATCCTTACTTTGCTAGGGCTGAAGCTCTCAGTCTGGAGGAGGGCAGCACCGGGTGGTCCCTGCAGGTGCTTAACATCTGTGTGATCCCTGTGGCTTATGTAGAGGACTGACCAGTAAGGAGCTGCCCTCCCAAAGTGTTCCCCAGTATAAAGGCCCCCTCCCTCTCCCCAAATAGCCCATCAGTTCATCAGAGAACCTGGTACAGCAGTGAGGGTTCCAAGTAGACATTTAGCCCACCAAACCTTACAGAAAGGATCACCCCACACTGTGGAGAACAATATAGAGTTTCCTCAAAAAACTAAAAATGGAACTCCCATTGGACCCAGTGATCCCACTTCTAGGAATATATCACAAGAAACTAGAAACAGCAATCAGAAAGGATATATGCACCCCTATTTTCATAGCGGCACAATTTACTATAGTTAAGATTTGGAAACAGCCCAAGTATCTGTCAGCAGATGATTGGATCAGAAACTATGGTACATCTACACAATGGAATACTATGCTATGGTAAAAAAAGAATTCTTACCATTTTCAACACCATGGATGGAACTGGGGAGCATTGTGCTAAGCAAAATAAGCCAGTCAGAGAAATATAAATACCACATGATCTCATTCATTTGTGGAATATAATAAACAACATAAACTGATGAACAAAAAACAGATCCAGAGACAGAGAAGCATCGATCAAACATCAAACCTCAGAGGGAAGGTAGGGGAGGGTGAGGGTAAGGGAGAGAGATCAACCAAAGGACTTGTATGCATGCATATAAGCCTAACCAATGGACACAGACACCAGGGGGGTGAGGGCATGTATGGGGGGTGGGGGGGATATTAGGGGAGATAAGGACACATATGTAATACCTTAATCAATAATGAAAACAAAATTTAAAAAATATGCCACCAAACAAATAAATCTACAACCAATGCAAAGCCATATCCAGAAGAGGCCAGGGAAGCTGGAAGAATCTAAAAGATGCTGAAAACAATGCTTCCTAACGTCAGGTGTATGCGTTTCTAATTTCTACGTGACTGGCAGGGCCCGTCCCTCCCTCTTCTGAGTCAGTACAAAGGAGGCAAAGCAACTTCTGAAATGATCACAACTTACCACTGGGCTTTCAGATGACTCTACATGGGGACAGACAGTCCTGGGTGACAACAACTGCTCCATTTTCAGAAGGTGGATCTGCCCATTCTGTAATTCATTTACACACTCAACAAAGAGTTTCCGGAGTCTTTCTCAAAGCCAGGTCCAGGCCCAGACCTCTGTGTTGGAGACTCAGAGGTGAATAAGATACCCTGTCCTGACTTGGGACACACATAGCTCCCCACCACCCCTTCCCTTGCCTTTCCTCCCTCGGCTGCTGCCTGAAGCCAATCATTGTTTTAACAACAGAGAGCTGTGGGCAGGGAATTCGGGAATTCGGGAATTCGGAGGGCTGGTCAACCTTAATTGCTCTAACGGGTCAGAGCTAATTACTAGATATTGGTAGTTGAAGCATCCCCCACCTGTTAGTCCTAAATTCACTGATTGGCTCTTAATGGAGTTTCCTGCCTAGGGCATATGGGTTTAACTTATAATTTTAAATTTTAATAAAAGGGATGGAAAAGCCAGAGCTAGGAGTAGTTCTCCCACTAGAATTAGACTACTGCCTGGCCTCCATTTCCCAAATTAAATCTTTTCAAAGTCTCTTTTCATCTGTGTGCGGCCTTCTCCAGGACCCGAACCCTGAACCGGAACCCTGAATCACGCGGGACGTGAAAGGGGTTCCCACAGGCTATCCCCTTCTTTATTTTCACCCCCAAATCCACCTTCACTGTTCCCGTCTTCCTCTCCCTGAGGCAGCAGAGGGGAGGAGGGGCACTGAAACTACACTTCCTGTTGTCAGACTTCCCAGTCAGGGGAAACATTGACTTAACAGCGTTCAGCAAATTACATATTCACAAAGAATCCTGTTGGCAGATCCTCCCAGCCGAGCACCAGCAAGGGGAGTGCCTCTGACAGCCTGACAGCATAATTACCCCTCGCTCTGAGTTCTGCCAGTTGTCATGTTCCCAGGAGCTCTGCTGAGCCGTCAGCATTGAAACCGGCCTGATGAGCTCCACACGGCACTTCCTTTGGCTTTGGTGTCCGACCCTCCTTTGCCTCCACGCCCAGGCCAGTGTGTCCCTGCCTCCCTGAGTCAGCTCTGGCCAGCCCCGCACGGGCGTTTATGCCTCGGGATCGGGCCTGGCACTTGTTGCTTTCCCAGCAGGACCCAGGAGGAGGAGGCTCTCTGTGTGCTCACTTTGCACTGGGTCTCCCCATCGAGGCAATGTGAGTATTCGCATGTGGCAGCTTGGACCATGGGAGCAGTTAGGACGGAAAGTGCAAACCCATGTGCTGGTAAAATAGAGGAACGAGGGATTTGGGGGTCAGATAGAACCAGGTCCCAGTTCTGAGGGCACCTCGGTTTCCACATCTGTAAAAGGAGAAGGCCCTCACAGAGGGTGAAATGAGAACGCCAAACCCAATGCCTGCACCCAGGGAACTACCACACGTCTCTGCCTCTCCTCTTGCTTTTCGGAGACAAGGAGGCTTTGTCTGTTTGGTTTATGTCCTATTTAGGGATGATATCAGCTTCATATTCCTTAAGTACGGCTGCCCCAATATCCACGATCCACCTGGATCCATGCTGTATTATTACATGAAAAAGCCAATTGTAAATCACTATATAGCATAATCCTATTTTTTTTTTCCTTCAAAACATACACACATTTCTCCTCTTCTTCATAGTGTACCTTTAGAAAGGTTTGGTGAGAAGGAGGCCCTGTACTCCTTACTTTATATACTTTTTTTTATTGTCTGAACTTTTTACAACACATCTCTATTTCTTTTTATTTTAAATTAACCTTCAACAACAACAAAAGCCCTCCTTCTCTTTGCCCATAGAAAAAAGTACAAATTCTACCTCTTAGTTACGAAGCTACAAGGAACCAAAAAATCTAATAAATGGTGGCTCAGATAGACAAGAGTGTGTTTTTCTCACACAAAAAGGATGTGGAGATGGAAATGTGTTCAGCAGTAAGCCATGGCTTCTAAAGGTTTCCTGGCCTTTCCCTCATGGGTACAAGCTGATCCCTCAAGTTCTGGGCATCATCTCATTGCTCCAGCCTGCCAGAGCGGGGGAGGCACCAGCCGCATCAGTCTTTCTTATCAGGACATTGATAGATTTCCAAGAAGTGCCCTCTTCCCACCCACCCACCTTCTACAGGCTTACTCTTCTGTCTCTTTGGCCTAAACTCTATCACCTGTCACATACACATATCACTAAGAAGCAAGAAATAGGATTGTCATTATTACTTTAAGTCCAATCATCATCTATTACCTATAGCTGGAAATATTGATGACTTGAACAAAAGCCAAGTTAACCAAAAATTAGGGGGGAAAGAGATAGTACTAGTTGACTCAGACTATCTGCCAAAGAGCCTGATAACTTCCTTTCTCCCTGCACTAATCCATGCGCCAGCTAACCTGGGCAGAGCACAGTCACCAAACGTCAGCAGGCGGTCCTCTGATAGGCCAGGGGGACCTGGACTGCTCGCTCATTCCTCTGTGAACAGCACAGGAGCGGAGTCCTTGGGCTCCTGGCTTCCCTTGGGGCTTCCCCCCCCCCCCCCCCTGGCCAGTGGCACGGCCGGATTTCGGGAACATGGAGCAGTCGCCATCCTCCTGGCCGTTCCTTAGCTCTGCTTGGTCCTCAGTCCGAGTTTATCATCTCCCGAGGAGCTTCATCGCACCGCTGTGAGAGGGGCTCTCCGGGGCCATCCTGGCCAACCCCCCGTCCATCACCACAGAGTGGAAACCAGGCGTGGAGGAGGGAAAGGACCCCAGCAAGGAGGCCTTCAACCCGGTACTCTGCCCAGTGTAGCTTACAGCCTCTCGTCTCGGTTCACAAGCCAGTTTCCCGGCTTCGGGAATCCAAGCTGCTAAGTTAGAAAGAGGGGAAACAGCAGAAGTGCTCTGGCCTCGAGGCACGCAGCCCCTGCCATGCAGAGGAGCTGCCACGCACGGAGCGGTGACGGGATCGCAGAGGCAGAGCTGTGCGGAGAAGGCAGCCGGCAGAGCCAAGGGATGCTGTTTCCATGGCAACTGCCATTCATCCCGGGCTTGCCAGGAGTTGAGCAGGGCTGGCTTCCTGCCCCCATCATGTGACATTATTCTCAGTGTTGAGATGCCTTCATCAAGGTGCACGCGTGCAGACAGGCACACACACATCTCGGCAACTCTTTCCTCTCCCTTTGCCCAGGGGAGAAGAGAGAGGTTCCCAGCGGCACGTATCAGGCCTGGCAGCACCCTGTCAGCTCCGGTGGCATCAGTCACCTGGGGAAGGGACCTGGGGAGGGCACGAGACGGAGGTGTGAGAGGGACCAGCTGTTGTCCTGGCGCCCAGGAATCAGAGGAGGAGTTGGGTGGTCGTTCGGTTGTCTGTGTTCAAGGATGTAGTCACTGGTGAATCAGCCTCCTGCTGCTGTAACAAATTCCCACAGCTCCTTCGCTGCTCCATGGACAGCACGACCCCCTCCCGAGGCAGGGAGGAGATGCAGGAAGCTCACCCAAAGCACCTGCCCTCGCTCCGCTCCCCTTCAGCGAACAGAGCAGCGCGAAGCCATCTCTGTCATCATCTCATTGCGTTTGGCTGTTCTGGGGCTTGACTTAATTATGGTGAGATTTCTCTGGGAGAACATATCTTCAATAATAATCCAAAGGAGAAGCGTGGAAGGGATGCTTGCCACATATGCAAATATATGATAAGCTTGCAGTAATTAAGCCACTACGCTACTGACAGAGGAATAGACTGACTGCCAGCCGAAAAGAAAAGAGAATAACAAGTTTAAGCACAGGCCCCCCCGGGGCACAGCGCGAATGAGGTGTTTCAAACCAGGACGGAAAACTCAGATTTTTCGTCGAATCACGCACTTGGTTCAATGCTCCCATGTTGTCATCTTCAAGTTCTTGATAATGTTTAAACCGGGGTTCCACATATTCACTTTGCACGGGCCACACACATTCTCTAAAGAATCAGCAGGACTGGAGGCGGGCTGGCATTGCAGGTGGCTGGGAGAGAGGGCGGCCTGGCTCCCGTCTCTCCCTCGCCCGGCCTTTGCATTGGGGGCTTCTCAACGCATCAGCCAGGGATGGAGCACCGCTGGCAGTGTGAGGCAGCCAGGGAAGGTGCCCTCAGTGGGAAAGATGAGTCCAAGGCCAAGACCCACGGGGGCCCTCTTTGCTTCGCCCCAAACAATCCTTTGTCCTCTGCATGGACACTGGAATCAGGAGTAAGAATGGGGTCCTGCCGAAACCGGTTTGGCTCAGTGGATAGGGCCTCGGCCTGTGGACTGAAGGGTCCCAGGTTCGATTCCGGTCAAGGGCATGTACCTTGGTTGCGGGCACATTCCCAGTAGGGGATGTGCAGGAGGCAGCTGGTCGATGTTTCTCTCTCATTGATGTTTCTAGCTCTCCCTCTCCCTTCCTCTCTGTAAAAAGAAAGAAAGAAAGGAAGGAAGGAAGGAAGGAAGGAAGGAAGGAAGGAAGGAAGGAAGGAGAGAGAGAGAGAGAGAGAGAGAGAGAGAGAGAGAGAGAGAGAGAGAGAGAGAGAGAGAAAGAAAGAAAGAAAGAAAGAAAGAAAGAAAGAAAGAAAGAAAGAAAGAAAGAAAGAAAGAAAGAAAGGGGTCCTCAGGGAGGAACTGGGAGAGGAGGGAGACGGGTGCTTTGTATATTTGCTTCTATTTTCCTGGGAGCACAGCTACCAGAGAGGAGAAGATGTTACCTGCCTGTTTTGAGTGATGTAACTCTGTCCCACCCCCCTCTGTGCTGCAGTCTGTCCTGTTGCAGTCCTGGGGTCCTGCTGCCAGGCCGAGCTCTCCCTCTCCCTCTCTCTCTCTCTCTCTCTCTCTCTCTCTCTCTCTCTCTCTCTCTCTCTCACACACACACACACACACACACACACACACACACACACACCCCGCAGATCTGGGCACGGGAGGGTTTGTTTGTGTCACCATGAGGGTTTCCTTCCGCACAGCTCAGCGTGCAGCAGCTGCTTAGCAACCAGCCGCGGGCAGCGCTTGGGCCTCAGTGCCCCTGAGGCTGCTGCCACCACGGGTGCCCCGCGGGAGGGGGGGCCGCCAGAAGGACACTGAGATCAGAGCCAGGACCTGGTGCCCAGCCAGGATCTCAGCGCCCGCTGGGATGATGCTCCGGAAAACAGAATCCCCACAGCGTGGGGGCAGCGGGGAGGCTGCGGGGATGGCCGTAACAGGTGGCGGCAACATGTACAAATCCATCAGTGTCAGCCTGTATGACTGGCCGCGGCCGGATCTGGGTTCAGGTCATCACCGCGGCTGCCCGAAAAGCTTCTGCCCCGGTTGAGGGTTCTTGTCTTTAGGTCAGCTTTCCCTGCCTCCAGCCCGACAGTGAGACAATGCAGACAGCACCCAGCTCTGCAGGGAGATTTCCTGGTTCACATCTCAGCACTGCCATGTGCTGTGTGACCCTGAGGAAGTGACTTCACCTCTCTGTGCCTCAGTTTCCTTCCTCACTGGTGAGCCCTGCCTCATGGGAGTGTTGTAAGGATTAAGTGAAAATTGGTGAAAAGGCCTTAAAACAATGGGTGCGAATCAATGTGTGGCCAAGGACACTCCCACAGGACAAAGGTGCTTGTTTTCCTCCTGGTGTGTCCAAGGGTGGGAGCAGAACTGGTGTCCAGCCCTGAGAGGATGCAACCCCGCCCTGGCTCACAGCCTTCCTGGTAAGGCGCAACCCTGTGCGGCCACGGCCACCACGTGTCCACGCTCTAGAAGCACCGGCCTGAGCTTCTAGAATCTTAGGGGTGTCAAACTCAATCAGAGAAGGGGCCAAAATCTAAAATCCAGCCTAAATCACGGGCCGAATGGTTTACTGAACAGTCATAAACTGTCATTGTGATGGAAACGCAGCGGAGTGCAGTGATGACAGCGCGGTGCGGGCCACATTGCAAGGCCTGGCGGGACAAATTTGGCCCGCGGGCCTTGTGTTTGACATGTGTGTTCTAGATCGTGGGCGGTCAGATCACGTTCTTTGTCCAGAGCCGCAGTTCCACAGGGAGGCCCGGAGCCACCAGCCCTCAGAGCGTGGCTGGCGGGCCGGGGCAGTGTCAGGAAGACACGCACACCCATTCCAAAGGCATAGTTCACAGCAGGTAAAACATTTCAGCCATCACTTTAACGCCGGCTGCATGTTCCAATGGCATCACTGGCTGTGCTCTGACCGGAGTGGGCTAAATGCGATGTCATTAGAATGATGCCACCGTGTTCTCCTGCCCCTTCGAACGCAGTCATCAGAGCCTTTCAAATGAGTGCGTGGTTCACGTTCGTGGCTCACAGTGTCCATGGGGCTCCTCTCGGAGGAGTTCGCAGCAGGCCTGGCATTTGGAGGGCGCCCCTCCCCTGTCACCTAAAGCGGCAGCCGTTCCTTACGTGGCTGCAGAGCCACAGAAACGGAGGCCTGGGAGGAGGAGCCTGAGGCCATCTTGTTCAGTCTCCTGATTTATAGGCGGAGACCCTGAGGCTCTGAGAGAAGTGATTCTGGTGCTCTGGTGTCACCTGTGACCCCACCCTGACCCCGGGTGCCTTTCCATGCCACCACCGAGGGCAGGTTGGTCTGTTCTTTTTCAGTGTGTCCGCCCCGTCGTGGCCTCCGCTGCCCTCTACTCTGGGCAGACCTGGAGGCCCTCCTAGGGGAGCCTCACGTCTTTATTCATGAGCCTGTGGAGGGAGCCGGGCTGTTCTCTGCTGTCCCTGCAGAGACGCATATGGAAATGTACAGAAGTCCTCCTGTCAGGAGTCAGGACGGCCACCTCACCTAACCCACCAGCCCCACTCAGCCCTTCTCCACCTCCTGTACCTCCAACCCCTCCCCACAGGCAGCATCGCCCAGGCAGGCTCAGCAGACCGCCAGGCATCTCCCCAGCTGGCCCAGGGCTTCTGTGGGCCACACCACCTTGTGTAGCCTGCCCCTCAACACCCCAGGCAGACACAGAGCCTCCTTACCTCCTGCTTCCTCCTCCAGAACACCCCCTCCTGCAACCCTCCCTCTCCAGGCCTGCCTGGCTTCCTCCTGCAATCCTAGGTGCCTGTGACCCCCACTGTTGGTTTTCATAGTCACCGTGACGCTGCGAAGTCACGCTGCAGGGTGAAATGGGAAGCGATCTTGAATGGACCATTTATTCTCGGAGGAGCTGGGTGGGTCTTTAGGCTCCTCTCAAAGAGCTCATGCGTGGAAAGCCACTCCCATGTTCCACTACGTCTCCCTCTGATGGGTGACAACTACCTGAGGGCCGGGGCCAGGTGCTGCATGTACTGTTACTCTCCGCTGCCTCTTCACCGCCCTGCTGCCCACACAGAGTTCAGCACAGAGCCTGGCACCATCTGGGCTTCTGCGAGTATCTGTTGAATGAACACTTTGGCAGGAAACTTTATTTATTTATTTATTTATTTGGACTCCCCACTTCTAATGAGGGGAGAGGTCTCTCTCCTCTTTCTAGCCACGAGACCAAGTGCCTGCTCTGCTCTGGGGGTGAGTCGGGCCCTCAGGAATTGCCAGCTGTCTTAGTGATGGGAATGACAAGTTTGCAGGCCAAACAGTGAGCTTCTTTAGCTCAGTGAGGTATGACGGCGGTCAGAACATGTCAGCCTTTCAGCGGCCGTCGGGTGAATGTGCAGCTGTCTCCTTGGGCTTGAAAGAGAGCTGCCATGCTGAGTCACTTCACTGGACAGACAGTTACTTATTGGGCACCTCACGGCCTGGCCCTGCTCTGGGCACCGGGGAGTATAGTGGCACGTGGGGGTCAGACCCTGGCTATTGCCTGCCTCCATGTAGTGTATCATCCACAGGGAGAGGGAGGCATTAATCAAACCACCCAGGAGCATGTCTTCCCAGTCATGATGGATGTTCCTTGGTCATGTGCCTGTATCTGGCCCGGACTCAGAGAAGGATTCCTGGGAAGATGAAGGCTGGATCAGGGTCTAAGGAATGGACAGAGTTCATTGGGTTGGGCAACAAGGAACATTCCAAACAAAGGGAACAACAGGCCTGTGGCCAAGAGCACAAGGTCCGAGTGAGGAAAGAGGCTGAGGCACACGGGAGGGGACCAGGTGCTGGGCACAAGGCAGGACCGGCTGGGAGGGCTCTCAAGCCTGGGGATGATTTGGGTCCTTCTTCTGAGAACAATTAGACACAATTGGCTGGTCTGGGAAGTGGGCATGAGCAGGTGCAGGACAGGTGACATTCTGCACACAGAGCTGGGTTTGACCCCAGCCCGCCCACACCTTTGAGGTACCACTCTGTGCCAGTTACTTAACCCAGAACCGCCCTCAGGGCCTCAGCTTCTTGAAGAGCCGGTGGAAGAGCACGTGATGCTCCACGGGCCTGGCTCCCGGAGAGACACTCAGGAAGCTCGAACTCCTGCCTTCGAGGAGGGCCTGGGACGTGGGCTGGACGCCTCTGATGAGTCCCAGCAGAGTGAGGGCACGTGACCTGGAGGCGCAGTAGCCATATTTCAGGGATGCAGTAAAGACCTTCCCTTGGGGGGGTGGGATTGTGTATGTGGATTCATGAGCCAGAGAGATAGCCTTCTGACCTTTGGGGACAAAGGGAACAGAGTGGGCCTGAGCAAGGGTGTGCCAAAGGGACTGTATTCCATGAGCGACTGGAAGGCAGCCCTCGAGGCTGAGCAGGGGGGCGGCCCAAAACACCCTCTCCTCAGGCGAGGATTGACGACAAAAAGAGACGGCTCAGACACTGCACTTCCCATCACCCAGTCTGTCCTCTGCACCACCTTGCTGCCCGCATCCCGCAGCTCTCCAGATTGTTCTAACTTCAGAGAACACATGCAAACCTCCTGCCTCTGAAGGGCTAGGGGACCTGCATCCTCCATCAAAGCTCCTCCATCGAAGTGTGGCAGGTTCTGGTGCCCGGGGGTGGAGCGACGCTGGATGTTGCAATGTCTTCTCTGAAGTTAGAACAATCTGGAAAGCTGCGGCATGCCGGCAGCAAGGGGGTGCAGAGGACAGACTGGGTGATGGGAGAAAGTGCAGTGTCTGAGGCAGTCTCTTTCTGTCGTTAAGCCTCACCTGAGGATAGGATATTTTTCCCATTGATTTTTAGAGAGAGAGGAAGGGAAGGGGAGAGAGAGAGAGAGAGAGCGAACCATGTATGTAGGAGACACATCGATTTGTTGCTTCCTGTATGTGCCCTGATTGGGCTGGGGATCGAGCCAGGGATCAAGCCTGCAATCAAG
Source organism: Pipistrellus kuhlii (assembly GCF_014108245.1). Taxonomy (NCBI): domain Eukaryota; kingdom Metazoa; phylum Chordata; class Mammalia; order Chiroptera; family Vespertilionidae; genus Pipistrellus; species Pipistrellus kuhlii. The sequence continues at coordinate 2,685,923 of NW_023425438.1, forward strand.
CATATCTGGGAGGAATGCGCCCTTGAATGGAATTGAACCCGGGAACCTTCAGCCAATGTTCTATCCACTGAGCCAAACCAGTGAGGGCTTGAGGCCATTTTTTTAAATCCAATTTAAAATATATATATATATATATATATATTTTATTGCTTGTTTACAGAGAGGAAAGGGGAGGGATTGAGAGTTAGAAACATCAATGAGAGAGAAACATTTATCAGCTGCCTCCTGCTCACCTCCTACTGGGGATTTGCCTGCAACCAAGGTACATGCCTATGATAGAAATCGAACCCTGGACCTTTCAGTCCAGAGGTCGGCACTCTATCCACTGAACCAAACCAGTGAGGTCTTGAGGCCATTTCTTGATGCAGCCACCCAACAGCCTCTGTATCACCCAGGTCGGGGTCTGGCGTGCAGTCAGTGACACAAGGCATATTCAGCACAGGTGTCCAGGCTTAGTCGCCGCCCTTAGAGGAAACAAGCCTTTTACCATTCACAGATGGCTAGATTAGGCACAGAAATGCAGGGTTTGAGCCTCTGTCTTTGGAGAGAGCTGGATAATGTTGTGGCCTGGGGAGAGACAAGGACGAGAACTTCTCCTGGGGTTTCTTCAGCGCATGAGGGTGTGGGGCTCAGTGGGGAGAAGCCTAGACTGTGTGAGCCCAGAAAGTCCCAGGCTCTGCAGCCTCCTAAGCTACAATGAAGAACAATGAAGTGCCAGCAGCCTGCACATCCGGGCGGGGGGAGGAAACGCTACACTGCTTTGTAGAAGTTTTATGCTAATATTCCCATCACTCTTGTTTACAGCGCTAAGCACGTGTAACTTCTCATAATGTACTTTATACTTATGTATGTGGTTGATTAATATCTGCTTGCCCCCCTGACCTGAATGCTATGAGTCTTTTCCTATTTTATTCAGCACCCAACACAGTGCTTGACACAATTGCTTCTCCATAGTTGTTTGTTGAATAAAAAAGAATCCTCATTTTGGCAATTTTTTTGTAATTCCACACTCAATGCCAGAAGGGGGCAATGCAAACAAAAGGCTGAGGGTTTCCAGTGGTATAAGCCCATGGAAGCGAAGAATTACATAAGGCAACAAATTCTCTGTCGCACCACATTCTCATGCTTCATCGCGTGTGGGACTGGGTTTATTTCCTCCGCTCACACCCGGTGAAGAAAAATAACAATGTGTAGCAGAAGAGATCACACCGTCTGCATTTGCCTCCTGCCGCTGCCCCGGACAGACAGGAACCTGCCAGTGCCGTGACCTTGAAGCTGTTTCCTCGGCCACAGGCGTGCTATGAGGACTCAGTGAAATCACACACACTCGGAGTTTTAGAACCGAGCCCGCTCCAGCCATGGAAGCTTTCCAAGCAGCGATGAGGCCGAGGAAAACCTTTCCCTGCTCTCCGCCTCCTCGGCTCTGTGTGTTCTCATCCTCAGGGCGGTGCTGCAGATGGACACAGTGGGGAGAGAGCTCGCTTGAGAGTTTGCTGGGCCTTTCTGAGATCCCGTTGCCTTCTCCAGGCACTGCAGCGGAGGATAAATGCCGGGCAGGAATGTGTGAGCGCTAATAACACAGCACAGATCGGAGCAGTCAGTGCAGAGCCCAGAGCCCGGGGCCGTCTGCATCCATGTGCACATGAAACACTGTCAGAACCTCCAGCTCTCCCAGCACACATGTAACATCCCTAGGTTACAACCCCACTGTCCTCAGTGCTCTGAGGTTGTGGTGAGGGGTAAAAACAAAACACAAAACTCACATGTTTGGTGCCAGAAGTGTGAGTACACAACGGTTCAGAGAACATAAGGCTCCAATTGACCTATTTAGACATTTTCAAGTTCAAATTGCTTGGTTCAAAACTCAGTACCTGGCCACCTATCCTCAGGAGCCCTAGCTCTGGAGAGGCATGGGGGGAGAGAGTGCCGAGGGAAAGAAGGTGACCTTTTCCTCCATAGCACCCCTCTTAGAAACCACCGAAGCTTTAGAAAGACTGACTACTTATGGTTCTAGCTCTTACCAGATAGCACGACTCTTGTCAATTTCTGGTTGGGTTCCCCCATTAACTGCAAGGTCCGGATCTCTGTATTCTCAGCTCTGAGGACAGGCCTGGCAAGAGAAAGGGCAGGATGGATTTTGATGAATAATGCAAATCAAGGACAACGATGAAATGCTGAGGGAAGGAGGGAACAAAGGAGAAAGCTGTCCTTCACAGCCCTAGATGGGGGAAATGGCTGTCCAATGTTTGCTTTCTGAGATTAATAAAACGATTGCCTATGTTTTGTGCCACTAAGTTTTGGGGTGAGGTGGTACAGCAGTAGTAACAGAATGGATTTTGGTGTCTGGACGTGGCTGCTACTGAAATTCAGGCCTAAGCCAGCTCCCCGTCCCCCAGCAAGGCTGGTCCCTTCTCTGGGCCTCAGGTCAGGGGTCCTGACGTGGAAAAGCATCTTTCATCTCCGGAGGGAAATGCTCTGCCTCCCATTGTGCTTCTAGGTGTAGGAAGAGTGGGCAGCGGGTCCCAGGTCAGGATGGACAGAGAGAAACCGAGGTTCCCAAAGGGAGACGGCCCGGGTGGGCACGAAGCCAGCCCCCTGTCCCGCCAGCAGGTGGTAACACTTGCAGAACATATCCTCAAGAACATGCTTTGTGTTTGCTGGGTTTATTCATCCAGAAATGCATACATACCTTTTCTGTTTTTAAATAGAACGGGTTATTTGGGGGGGTGGGGGGGAGTTTGAGGTTCATTTGCCTCTTTTCTCCCCTCCACCCGGACAATGTCCTTCAGCTTTGCCGGGCCAGGCAGAGGGTCAGGTGTCAGATGCCCTGCCCTTTGTGAGGGCGGAGACTCACGTTCAGGCTGAGGCTTCTGCCCGCCTGGCCGCTCCGGGTCTGTGCTTCCTTCTCCTAGTGCCCATCCTCTCCCGCAGCACCCTGGCCAACGGGTGGCTCTGAGAAGTACCTCTTTCTGTCTCTCAAAAGTAAGCCCAGGCATGCTGTGTCTTTAATGGCGTTTACATGTCTGTTCTACCAAGGAGGAGGCCCTGTAAGAGGCGGCGGGACGCTGGGGCCTCATCAGAGAGGACAACTGGGGAGGGAGCCAGCGGCGGAGAGAGCAGGTCTGGGCAACCTGGCTGGGCTCAGGGGCAGGGACCAGGTGTTCTCACGGAGGGGAAAGTGGACATCCATGCAGAACCCGCCCCCCCCCCCCCTGCGTGGAGAGAGGCTGCCACCTGCCCAGTTCCTGTCCATGTGGAGTGACCGGAGAGGCCGTAGCTGAGGGGTGCTGGCTCCCCCCATTCAGGGCCCGCCAGCCTGGCCCAGGGAGGCACCGAGGTGCTTGCGAGGGAGGTCACCGCAGACAGCCCTCCCTGTGCCAGCGCCCTTGGCCTTGAGCTGGGGGCCAGGCTGCTGCTCAGACAGGGGAGCCCCTCTGAGACCACCGGGTGCTGCGGCCTGTCTGTCTGGAGGGGCTCGGCCTCTGCTGGAAGGGCTGGGTCTCCCCCTGACCGCCCCCTGACCGCGTCTGTCCGCTTTGCAGTTCTTCCCCTACGGGGACGCCTCCAAGTTCGCCCAGCACGCCTTCCGCACCTTCGACAAGAACGGCGACGGCACCATCGACTTCCGGGAGTTCATCTGCGCGCTGTCCATCACGTCCCGGGGCAGCTTCGAGCAGAAGCTCAACTGGGCCTTCAACATGTACGACCTGGACGGCGACGGCAAGATCACGCGCGTGGAGATGCTAGAGATCATCGAGGTGAGCGGCCCTCGGGCGGCCGGGCTGCGGGCACAGGGCAGAGCCCCTTCCTTAGGCATAGGTCTACCGCGGCCCCTTCTCCCAGGGCACTGATAGTGACACCTAGGCTGGATTCTCCTACCCCATTCCCCCTCCAGCGCAGGGCAGGAAAGCCCAGACCCAGCAGCTGGCACTGCCCACTGAGGTGGCATGAACCAGCCCGCACACTCTGTGCTTACACAACAGGACCTATGGGTGCGGAGGATGAGGATGTTACCAGGACCCTTTCCCCACTGGCCAGGCTCAGCTCTGCTCTGCTGGACTCGCCCTCTTCCCCAACCAGCCTCCCCGTGGGCAGAAGATGCCACCCAGCTCCTCCAATGGGCATTGCAAAGACTCGATTGAGTCATAATTTATGGACCATAATTTCTCCCACTTTGACGGCACAATTAAATGGGTTTTAGTAAACGTAGCAAACTGCACAGCCATTGCCTTAATCCAATTTCACGTGGTCATCCTCCTCCTCCCCATGAGTAAGGTCTCTTTGTCCTCCTGTTGCCACTTCCCGGCTCAGTAAAATACTGTCCTTCTGCACATGTCACGTCACTGAAGCAAACACTGTAAGCACATGGCCTTCTGGCTGTGGCTTCCTTTTTATCTGTTGTAGGATTTATCACATTCATTTTTAATGCTAAAATAGTATTCAGTTATATAAAATGTCACATGTGTTCATCTGTTTACCAATTGCTTCCACTTTTTGGCTACGACCTTCAAGTCTTTGGGTACTGGTAGATTTATTTCTTTAAGACATTTTTCTGAGAAAAACATTGTTTCTAGCGAGGAAACTGCCCCCTTGAGAACTGTGTGTGACGAATGGAACAATTGGAGTCTGGTTGCTCTAGCTTTAACTTATACATACAGTCCCCAGTCCGCAGTTCTCACACTGACTTCTCTCAGGACTAACTGGTAGTGGTCCATGTTGTGTGATTGTCTTAAGCGACTGCAAGTTCCTTTATCAGTTGGAACCACATTTCATGTTTTCCCATTTCACCTACACTTCAAACTCTGTTTAAAACAGAAGCATCATCTTCCTCCCTGACTGACCCCAACCCACGGTTCTTGAGCTCACCACTGAGCTGCTCTTCCTGCCCATTTCCTCCAGCCAGAAACCTCTTCTCTCCCCAGGTGGTCCTGAGACTCACACCTGAGTATTTCACTCTGCTATTTAAAGCACTTAAAGAGGTCTTTGGGATAAACTGGAGTGGCTGATCCTACCATGGAACCTTCTGGTCCGCTTCTTGTTTTCTGCAGGCTATCTACAAAATGGTGGGCACTGTGATCATGATGAAGATGAATGAGGACGGCCTTACTCCTGAGCAGCGGGTAGACAAGATTTTCAGCAAGATGGATAAGAACAAAGACGACCAGATCACACTGGATGAATTCAAAGAGGCGGCCAAGAGCGACCCTTCCATTGTCCTACTTCTGCAGTGCGACATTCAGAAATGAGCTGAGGTCAGCGCTATGGACTGCATTCGTTTCAATGTTCCATTCAATCTGCAGCTCTCTCTTACATACACACACACACACACACACACACACACACACATTGCTTGGACTACCTATACATGGACTTGCTTCTTGTGTTTGAAACACTCGTGTGCATGAGAATGTCATTTGCTAATGAATTTTAAAAAGCGTATATTATAAAACCACCTGCCACGATGTGATATGTGTAATGTTGTTTCACAACCAGCCCTCCTTCTCCAAAGCCTGGCCGGAAATGTGCAGCAAAGAGTCTTCTCATTCATGTTCTGCTAATGCTTGTCTCCTTGATTACATGTCAGTAGCACTGAGAATCCCCTCACCGCCCCCCTATGGTAATGTAACTTAATTATAAGCCGTGTCACCGTTTTCCTGTAAAATAGTACTGGACAGACACACACAGGGATTCTTGATTCTTCCATGTGGTCCACACACAAGAGCTTGTCTTACCGGTGAATAGAAATGTACTACATTTGCATGCCTTTTAGGGTTGCCTTCACTCTGACCTCATTTGCATCCTACCAACCTGGAAAAAGCTGTTTTGGAATTAATGCAGTATAAAACTTAAAAATCCTGATAAATAACTCATTAAGTATAGCTATCTATCTATAAATATATATACACACAAAGATATTATTTATTGAAAGTGACAAAAAGTGTACTGATTTCTGCTTGAGTTTTCAAAGGCTTCCGAAGAGGTGTCGATAGAAGTCCCAAATAAATTTATAACATTTGACTTTTTCCCTGAGTTCTTATTTCATGATTTTAGATGTGAAACAGATGTTCATAATTATCAAGGGTCAGCTAGCAACTACTTACCGAATCTAACCCTTAATCAGACAACTCTGGAATGGAAGGATTCAATGACAACAGAAAGGGAAAAGCAACTTTCCAACTTCATTCTGGCCCTCAGAAGGACGATTTCATCGGGCATGTAAATTGACAGAAAACACAACTCTTCATCCTTAAAAGATGCTCACGATATGAAAATAAAATGTCTCAGTGTGACTCTGGTGCTAACACGGTATGTCCCACACAAGCTGGGAGGGCGCCTTCAGCAAGCTGGGCAGTGTCCTCCATAAGAGGTCTTTCCAAACGGGAAGTACACTGCCTGTTCCTTATCAGGATGGAACACCACCCTGACCCTCGTAGCCCCAGGAGAGAACGTAGAAAAGATTCCATCAAGAGCTCTAATGAAGTGCCTGGCTGGTGTGGCTCAGTGGCTGAACATCAACCTATCAACCAAGAGGCTGCAGGTTGGATTCCAGGTCAGGGCACATTGCTCAGGTTGTGGACTTGATCCTCAGTAGGGGGTAGGCAGGAGGCAGATAATCGATGTGTCTCATCAGTGTTTATCTCTCAAATCAATAATTAAAATAAAAACAAAGGACTCTATAGGCAGGTTTGCAGTCAGAACATGTCCAGAGCAGTTCAGTTCCTTCCTACAGTGCTGTACAACAGAGCTTCTTGGTGTCGGGAACACGAATGTCCCAACCAGCTAGCTACATGTGGCCAGTGTGACTGAGGAACTATTTTCCATTCTAATTATTTAACATTAATTTGCCACATGTAGGCAGTATATTATCACAGTGCAGTGCTAACTTATCCATTTCTGATTGAGTGCTTTTTGCTAAACACTCTTTTTCTTTGCCTTAGGATATAAGTGCTAACAGAATATCCTGGTGTTCTTAACCCCTGAGCTAGGCGTGTCCAAAGTGGGGGCAGGGAGAGATGGATGGGAAAGGCTCAGTGAGTGCCTCCCCATGCTCCCTCCCCAGTGAGGGTGGGGTGGGGCGAGGAACGGGAAAGCTCCTTGGAAGGGCAATTGGTGAAGTCAGGCCCTAGGCCATGCCTTCATAGCAATCTTCATGGATCTACCATGTGTCCAACACTATGACAGACGACAGACACACACACACACCAGCGCGCCCACCTGCAATGGTGAGTCATGAAGCAGCAGCAGAAGGAAGTGGGCTCTGGGGATATTCGGGACACTCAGAGAAAACAGATTCTCCAGCAGACTGAGTGGTTCTTTTCAGTAATAAAAAGTAGATACAAACGATGAGAATGTAATATTCTGAAAAAGCAAGACTAAATATAATCAGGGAATCAAAACGTTTATTTTCATTCTTACAAATTTCATTCTATAGAAATGAACCCAAATGAAACAGATATGTACATGTACATATGTACAAAATTTTACTTCTGAAAAAGAATCTAGAAAAGTAGATGGCTAAAAATAAAACAAAATGAAACAAATAAACAAATAAACATAAAAGGATTTAAAACCAGTACTGTGAAACCGATTTTCTCCAAGTAAAGTAAGAGTAATTTTAAATTGCTGGTTGTGGCTGGTTTTCTAAAGTTATTTACATATTTTACTGTGGTCATCTATACAAAGGATTCTCTTTTATTTCAGAATATCTGCAGTTCCATTTTATTACATCAAATAGTCCTGAATTCTTTTCCCTTTACAGAGCTTCCAACACAAGACAATCAGCTTCCGTTTTCTTCTTCCTCTTGACCCACGGGTCGGAAAGGCAGTATCGTCTGCCCTCTTTCAGGATCAGACATTCGAAGAATTCTAATCAGTTTACTTGATGGAAGTGAGCTTGAGGAAGCAAAATTAATTATTAACATTTCCAAGAACGTTTTCACATTACTAGAAAATTCTCCTCCTTCTCTTGAAACTTTATAAATCTAAATGGCTGTTATCTGTTAACATATATTCACAGCAGGGGGGTATGGCTATGCTCCGAAGTTCCAGAAGAAATATGATTTGCAATAAGAAAATAATTTGGTTTCATTTAAAAAAATTAACTTCCTGCTAAATGCTATGGGTTTTCAGTTTGGCAGAAAAAGAAAACGAGGGAGATTTATATGTCAACTATTCCTTACTCTCGTTCTTGCCTAACTGGAAAGGGGTTACCTGGTATTTCCAGGGTCAAATTTAAATCCCCACCAAAGCGACCACTTTAGAGAGAATACGGTCTCTAAGGACACGGAGCCTAGTCCCCAGCAGGCACCCCGCAGAGGCTGACCTCGGAGGAGCACTCCCTCCCTGCTGGGAGGGTGTAACTGACCGGGAAAAGAGCCAAGCGCAGGGAATCACGCTCGATCCTTCAGTCTAAATGGAATGACTACAAACACTTTCCACTGGTTGGCCATAATAAACACAGAGGAGCAGATTCAAATAAAACAGTAATCAGTCAAAAATCATATTCAGATCAATTTGCTTCTGTTATGGAAGGGAGATGATACAAACAAGATTTTAAATATCTACAAAGAAAAAATTATCTTAAATCTCCAGAACTGGTGTAGATGCTAATTTTTCCTTTTAATGGTCACTTAAGCATTTGCACTTTAAAAATTGAGATTATAGACCTAGCTAGTTTGCTCAGTGGATAGAGCGTCAGCCTGTGGACAGAAGGGTCCTGGGTTCGATCCCAGTCAGGGACACATGTCCGAGTTGCGGGCTCAATCCCCAGTAGGGGGCATGCAGGAGGCAGTGGGACAATGATTCTCATCATTGATGTTTCTCTCTCTCTCCCCCTCTCCCTTCCTCTCTGGAATCAATAAAAATATTTTTTTAAAAATTGAGATTATATAAGATTTGTCCCGGTTTTATACACCTGACACACATATTCCCAGCAGACTTAAAAGTTACCTCATGCTCTGAGGGGTGAGCAGGATGAACTGTCTGAAGCGCTGGGAATCTGCCATCTTCAGGATCATGTCCATTGCGATCCTCCGGTTCACCATGTCCTGGGAACAAGCAGAAGTCAGGGTGGTGGCGTGACAATCAAGTTCCGGGGAACACAGCGATCTGCTGGCTGCTGCAAGTCCCGGCTTTTACCCACGGATCCTCCATGCCCTGCTCTGTGATGCCAGGCTTAGGGAAGATAATGTCCAAACTCTCAGGGAAGCAACTGGGTACACCTCTCTCCCAGGGAGTTACTGCGCAGATGTGTTTCTGAGCATCCCAAGGACACCATGCGCTGCTCCAGAATGAGGCTAATTTGTTCAGTAACAGTCACTCAGGAGCACAGTATCAGAAAGGGCTAGTGCAAACGTATCAAGTCTCTCACATTTCCCCTCAGAGATTGAGGTGCTTTAAACACTGCCTGCCCCTGCATCTTCTACCATGTGTGCAACGTGAACCAAGTTGAATTCACAGGCCAATTTCTCAATTAAATCTTTAAAATACACAGTGTATAGAAAAAGAAATTGGGTTATAATAGGTTTTGAAATGAAATGAACTAAACTGTGCTTACATTTTTGAGTTAAATAACAGGAAAGAAAAACAATCAAAGCAGCCCTCCCACCCCTGCGAGCCCCGGAGCGCCGAGAGCAGGGGCGGGAGGAGGATGGTTTTGACAGGACTCCTGGGAACCACGTGTGCGTGCCGCTGCTGGCTCAGACATGGGCCTTGCAGGCAGACAGGGGACCCGCATCCCGCCTACACTGCTCACTGGCTCGTAGGATACAAACTCTTCCACCAGGAATATTGCAAAGTAATCTCGCGTACAGTGAACAAAAGTAACCAGAGCTTGCACAAATGGAATACTGTCCTTTTGGAACACTGCCTCGGCATGGCCTGTCATTAATAACAAAGCTGTCAACACACCAAAAACATTTTTATTTGCTTCCTTTGGATTGGTTCTCAGAACCTGGTGCATTTTTCTGAATAATTTTAATGGGGCAAAATGCCATCCTGATTAAGACCCTCCAAGTTTCTGAAAGAGAAAGAAGCTGTCCTGAATTAAATATGACATAAGATGGGTCATAGAACAGGACCGCAAAATGGTATTTGGGACAAAAACAATGCATGAAAGAACAATTGCCTTCTAAGGCTGGTGAGTTAGATTCAAAGCCAATTCTCAGAGGAATTTCTAACTAATCAATAATGATATGGGAGGGGGGGTGTCACTTGAAAGATGACATAGCACTCACAAGTACAAATTCTGATGCATAAATAAGCATTTTCTAAATGCTTACTAGACAATAGATGGTAGAAATATGACCTCAAAAGATTACAATTTGGTGGGAGATTCAGAAATAAGAGGGACAGCAACAGAACGAAAAATACATATAGATAAAATACTAGTGTAATAGCACATGTAATACATAATATAAACTATATAATGAGGCAATGAGAGGGGGCTGCCTGCAGGCTGGGCCAGGAGGCCACACAAAGGGGACATCTGAGCCGAGTCCTGAGAGAGGAGGTGCGACACCGGGAAGGAGGGCACAAGCTGAGGCACGGTTTTGGAAAATCACCAACACAAGGGGCTCAAAGTTACCCACAGAATTAGCCTTTCACCTAAGGGACAATTAGCCACGGGAGAGCTTTAAAAACTAAGTGACCAAACTCCAATTTGTTTTGGAAATGCACGCTGGGTAACGGTGAAGGAGGGCCTGATGGAGCAGCAGATTAAAGCCGGGATCTGGAGACGAGGTGGTAACAACAGGTAAAAGGCGAGGAGGACAGGGACCAGGAAGGAGAGGGCAGGAATTAGATATGTTAAAAGAGGAACAGCCAGGGGTCAGACTTACTGTGCAAGTGGAAGGAAGAATCACAGATGGAGTTTCGCAGCTAGGTGATTGGGTTGGCATTGGCAATTTGCCACGACTGGAGGAAGAAACTGATGAGAAGGGAGAGGCTTTGGGTGGAAGACGTATTCGGTGTCAGACATGCTGAGTGTGAGATGCAGGTCGTTTATAGATTAAGTCTGACTGGTAGTTGGGCATATGGGCAAGAGAGAGGTCAGGGAGATCTGAACAGTTTCCAAATGCAGGTAGTGGTTTGGGCAACAGTGTGGGAAGGGGGGAGAAACAGAGTACGGTGTCCAGGAAAACCAACAGCAGTGTAAACAATAACCACAGACTGAAGTGTCGGGCAGGAGCTTTCCTACTTTGGGAAAACCAAAGAGAACTGCTTCCACACAGAACACACGGCCACCACCCACCCCCAGACTGGAGAATCTAAAATGTCACTCTACCATGTAGACATCAAACTCGTCCAGGCATCTGAAGGGAGACTCGGCAATGGACCACAGAGAGAGGATGAAGCACACAGTGGAGAAGGAGCGCTCGCCGCCGGACAGGGCTCGCATGTCGTTGAAAGCCGCTCTGTTCCCCTCTCCAGGCTGCACCTAGAATGAGTCAACGGGGGGGGGGGGGAAGGGGGGTGTAGAAAAAGGCATTATTAGATTCTTCACAAAAAGGCTGCCTCGCATTAGAAAGAATGGGTTTACAGTTAAAAATAATAGAAGAGAATAAAGTCATTTAGTCACGTGGAAATGACTTCCATTGAAAATATCCTACAATGAGCTATATATAACAGTGGTTTTTGTTGTACTGAGAAAAGAAAAATTGAAAGCATTTTCTCACTGTAATGAGATCTAACATACCACAATTCCAATTCCGTCTCTCGGTGGACCCTCAGGTTGTTGTAGATAAGGCTATTGTAGATAAGGCTGCAATGAATACGGGGGTGCAGATGTGATTTTATTTCATTGCCTCTGAATATATACCCAAAGCTGTGCTTCTGGTGTCCAATCCAAAAATCACTGCTAAGACCAACACCAAGGAGCTTCCTCCCCATGTTTTCTTCTTGGAGAAGATTTCCAGCGGGGTTAAAGTTGTAGTCAGCAAGAGGCATGACTGCTTCCCGTTTTGTTCTTCTCCTCCTTAAGCTTGCTTTGGCTATTCAGGGTCTTTATGACTCCGCACCGATTTTAGGATTGTGCTTTCTACTTCACATTGGTAATAAAAATGCCAATGTGAGCCAAATGCTAGTAATGAAAATACTTTGAACTGGTCACTCTGGCATTTTCACAGTCCCCTGAAGACCCGAAACCATACAACATGTAGAAGATAGCATGGGAAGACCTTCTCATCTGGGACAGTCGGGCCCTGTGACCACCTGCTTCCCCCACGCCCGACACCCACCGTTCCAGTGCTTCCACGAGTGTGGCTCTTAGATTCCACATAAGTCATACCAGACAGTGTTTGTCTTCCTCTGTGTGACTCACTTTAACTAACACAATGCCCTGAGGTTCATCCATGTTGTTGCCTGGATGTCAATTTCCTCTCCTTTTTTGGCTAAATGATATTACTGTGTGTGTGTGTGTGTGTGTGTGTGTGTGTGTGTGAGAGAGAGAGAGAGAGAGAGAGAGAGAGAGAGAGAGAGAGAGAGAGAGAGAGAGGGGAGGGGGGGGGACATCACATTTTCTTCACTCATCCGTCTCTCGGTGGACCCTCAGGTTGTTGTAGATAAGGCTATTGTAGATAAGGCTGCAATGAATACGGGGGTGCAGATGTGATTTTATTTCATTGCCTCTGAATATATACCCAAAGCTGTGCTTCTGGTGTCCAATCCAAAAATCACTGCTAAGACCAACACCAAGGAGCTTCCTCCCCATGTTTTCTTCTTGGAGAAGATTTCCAGCGGGGTTAAAGTTGTAGTCAGCAAGAGGCATGACTGCTTCCCGTTTTGTTCTTCTCCTCCTTAAGCTTGCTTTGGCTATTCAGGGTCTTTATGACTCCGCACCGATTTTAGGATTGTGCTTTCTACTTCTGTGAGCAATGCCACTGGAGTCGATAGGGTCCAAGTTAAATCTAGCCAGGCTTCGGAAAGCATGTACATTTTAACAATACTAATTCTTTTGATCCATGAACACCAGATTCTTTCCATTTACCTGTGTCTTCTTCAATTTCTTTCCTCGATGCATTCCAGTTTCCAGTGGACTGGTCTTTCACCTCCCTGGTTAAATTTACTTCGAAGTATTTTACTGTTTTTGATGCTGTTGTAAATGTGACTGTTTCATTTCATTTTTCAAACATTTCTAAGTGCCAAAATAACGTTTGTTACTTGAATTCCAGTGACATCTAGTGGTAAAGTTGCTTTAAAAGCAATTACTGGATGTCAGAAAGACAGGACTGACTTAAACAGGCTCACACTTGCCAAGAAAGTAACAGCAGTGAGTTGAAATTCACAAAATCTCTTAGAAAAAGCCCCCTTTAATAAATAAGGGCTCATGGGAACAATAAACTAGCAATTAATAAATGAACAGCACTGTCCTAACTGCCTGAGGAGATGGTTGCTAACCACTGGAAGGCACTCCTTCATTCTGACAGATTCCACTTGCACAAACACGCTGCACAGGTGAAGGGCAGCGCCTACCAGTTCTACTTCATGAAGGCTATTCACACATATTTTGGCAGACACATGGATTCACATATTTTGCAAATTGCTATTTGAAAAATTATGTAGCTCTCAAGTGAGCATTCATTATTTTTTAATCATCTAAGAGTTATAAAATATTCTGAATTTAAACATACACTGGAATTTTATATTTATCATCTGTAAGTCTGAATCCTCCATGAAAATCCAAATGAAAAGGCAACATTAACATACACAGCCAAACCACATAAACAAACAAACAAAAAAGACACACATGAAAGTAAGAACTAAGTAACAGGATGTATCTTTTGTCCAAAACGGCAGTTGGTATCAATCTAATAAATGAGGCCCTGGATGAATCATGAAGATCTATTACTAACTTACCATGGGATATTTGTATCAATTTCCCGTTTTTGAAAAAAAAAGGATGACTGGATTCCTTTTTTTGTTTTGTTTTTTAATCCTCACCCAAAGATATGTTTGTTAGTTTATTTATAAAGAGAGAGAAAGGGGAGAGACGGAGAAACACTGATCACCTGTCTCCCACATTTCTGGCATCTCTGCACATTCTGCGTTCTCTCTGTCACTAGCAATCCCCAAAAGGTGACCACTATTTTGACTTTCACCACATGCATGAATGAATGCTGCCAGTTTGTGAAGAATGGAACGGCTTTAACAGACAGTGGCAGGCGGGTTTCCAAATTAGTTCTACCAAGTTAGAGTCCCACTGGCATGGAATGAGAGTCCTTAATCTCTATCTTCACCACACAAGATATTCATTATCAGTCCCGTTTACTGTAGGCACACCAATGGCGATGTGATAGTACGTTATAATATAAATTTGTATTGCTCGGATGACAAATGATAGTGGACACTTTCATGTGCTTATATGCCACCTGGACACTTTAATTTATGAAGTTCCTGTTTAAAACTTTTGATCATTTTTACACGTGTTGTCATTCTTTTTCGTAATTATTATTATTTAGATATGAGTCCTTCGTTTTGTATATGTATTGCAAATTATTATTTGTTCTAAGTATGAACATGGACATATAAAACTTATGGCAACCAGAAGTAGTGAGTATCTGAAAGTTTTGCTCCAATTATTGGAGTGGGTAGCTACTCTTGCCCTGCGCTCCCTCTTTTCCACACATGTGACTGTGAGAGAATACATGAAGACATACTCCACACAGTAGAACGTGGCAGCTTTCTTTCTCCAAAAAGATCAGATCTAGGTCCATCTTCAGAAATAAGTAGTACAGACAACTACATGGTTAGAGCATTCTTTGAAAAATTCTGTTTTGGCTTCCTATAGTGATACCAGAGAAAATGGACCTTCTATAATGTCCCGCATAATTTCAAGAAAGAAACTAATGGACTAGAAAGAGAAGGCAACTATGAAATAAAGTTCCGAATTAGCATCATAAGAAAATAATGTAATTGTCTGGGGGGGATTTTTTAAATTATTATTAAAAGAGCTACAACAGCAGGTCAATTTACTTTTCAACATTTTGACAAAGCATCTCCTAATAATCAACATGCAAAGTTAAGATACTTACTGATATAGAAAGAGTTTCATTCTTGTGGTCAAAATTCATTTTTCCACAATAGGCCCTCTGAGATAGTAAGTTGTCAAAGTATAATTTGCATCGTAAAGTCAAACACCTTGAAATAAAAAATTGGACACATTAAGAATATAAAAATACAGAGTGTATTCAGCATGATCTTTAACCAGCATATAATAAACAGTTCTCTGCTTTATCTGTTGCATGTGACTTTCGTTGGAGTCAATTTATCTATGTGAGGCTGTACATTTCTGGGTACATTAATAATATCCAGTTTCCCTAATCCTGTATTAATCCACAAAACTACCAAGTTCCTACTGTGTTTCAGGTATTGCAGTAGCTGTAACAAAGCAGAAATTCTGCATCCATCAAGCTACCATTCTTGTTATCAGGGTAAATCAACCGAATATTGCCTCAGTAGGTCCCATCAAAAATGCATTCCCTAACAACATGCGACGTCCAGGAGTGAAAGAGTCTGCCTCAGGCCCAGAGCTACCCTCCAAAGGACTCTCTGAGCAGCAGTGACCAGCCACCTGCGAATGAGCTGGGAAAGGATGGGTAGCTGATGGAGTGGAAAAGTTGGACAGCTGTTATAAAGGCCCACTCAAATCCATAATTCTCTGATTAAATTACAGGATGTGAGCAACAGCTGACAAGGTAAGACTGGCAGGTCTTCGCTAACTGAATCATGTAAAGTTCTCTAATTTAATTTCTAAGGGATAAGTGAAAACAAAGAAAAATAAAAAATGCATATGTGGTAATTTTTTTTTAATGCACTTACCTTCTAAATTGTTGGTATGTTTTGAATCTATGGTGCATTATTTCTTCCAATAATTTAATAAACCTTTTTAAAGTCTTTACTTTAGTATCCAGATCAAGATAGGTTTCTTTTGCCTCTTGGTACTGCCTATTTTATGAACAAAATATTAAGTAAATAAAGGCCATTCAAAGAAACATAAAAAAGTAAAATCTCACATACAGTTCCTGGGGAAGAGCAGGGAGTACAGGGCGTGCTGAGGACCCAGCAGCAGCGGGTTTCACAGCTGTAACCATCTACTCCCAGCGGAGCAGGTGCTGCCCTGGCCGGGAGAGAGGTTAGCAGGCTGGGCAGGAACCAAGCCCAGCCCTAGAGAAGGCAGAGGAAAGTGGGGCCCAGAGTGGCAGACCTTAGAGAATATACACCTTCTAAATGGGAAGGGATCACACTGGAAGGCAATAAGTACTTCCCTCAGTAACAGACACCACTGTGGGCGACCCTGCGAGCGGTTCTCAACCTGTGGGTCACGAGCCCTTTAGTCCTGAGGAGAGCCAAAGACCGCCGGAAAACACAGATTCATATTACGATTCATTAACAGTAGCAAAATTACAGTGATGAAGTAGCAACGAAAATAATTTTATGGTTGGGGGTCGCCACAGAATGAGGAGCTGTATTAAAGGGTAGCGGCATCAGAAAGGTTGAGAACCACTGCCCTAAAACAATGAAAAAATATCCAAAACACTGTATATCATTAAATCAAAGAAAGCAATCTGCAAAGGAGCTTATACACTGTGCTATATGTTGTATCTGAAAGGATAAAAAGCAGTCACATTACCTTACATTTGCATACAGAAACACTGAGAGCACATTTAATAAGATAAAAGTAAAAAGAGAACATAAAGTTTTTTGTCTTTCTATCTCTATTTTTTAAACACTGACGTATTATCTATTTTAAAGAAAACTTGACTATTTTTGTTTTCCAATGCTTTTGAAAATAGAATTGAGATGGCTCCCGTCTCCAGCCTTTTTTTAAATAGAGAAAGTTCTTCAAAAGTGCATAGTTACAATTTTCTACTACAATTTAATCATCACCCTATAGTTGTACATGGCTCTAATTTTTCACTGTTATAACTAATACTGCAATAAACATATCCAAGCAAAAATTATTTTTCTCATTTTGGATTATAACAACAAAAATTTTGAGGGCATTTGACATAAACTGCCTTAATATATTTCAGAGACACTAATATCTCACATACCATGCATCCTATATATTCTGTCTATTATGAATGGTCTCATTTAATCTTCACAAGAACCCTGTAAGGGAAATACTATAATTCTATCTGTTTTACAGATGAGAAAATTAAGGTTCAGAGACACTGGATAATTTGCTGCAGCCATGGAAGAAGATAACAGAATATTAATTCGAACTGAGGTACTTTTGCTTCAGACAGAACCTGTGCTCTAACTACACTGGAGCTTCCATTTTTATCTAGCATAAAATACCCATTTAACTGAGATCTAACTGACATGAAGTTTTTTCCATCTTCGTGTATGTGAAAATGGCTTCTAATTATTCTGATTTGCATTTCTTTGATTACTTGTGAAGCTGAACAATTTTGTGTCTACATGAACCTTATAGTTAGAAATATAACATTTATATGCAAATATTCTGTAATGAGTTTTGTAATAATTCAGAAGAAGAAATAGATATTATTTTTTATTAAGAGAGAGAGAGAGAGAGAGAGAGAGAGAGAGAGAGAGAGAGAGAGAGAGAGAGAGAGAGAGAGAGAGAGAGAGAGAGAGAGAGAGAGAGAAAAACATTGATGTGAGAGCAAAATTGACCCAGAACCTTTTTTGGTGTGTGGGACGATGCTCCAATCTATTGAGCAACCCAACCAAGGCAAAGTTAGTTCATTATTAACATACACATATGAAAGACTAGTTTAGCTATAAATTATATGTGGTGCAATATTTGATCCAAATTTAAGATTTATATTTAAACATTTTTTTGTGTTGATTATATAGATAACATAACCAAGTAGAAAAGCTTACCTCATTATTTCCTCTCGATCTCCATGATTTGCATGTTCTGCCTGGATCTTTTGTCTTAATCTATTAATTTCTTTATCTAGAATTGATGCGGACTTTTTCACTTCTATCCGCTCTGGGCAGATTTGTCTTGCTTGTGACATTTTCTCCTAAGACAAGAGATGTTTAATGTCTTTAAAACTCTTCTTTGAGATAACAATTCATTGTATTACTAATGCCAAAACAGGCAAAGTAAAATTCTAAACTTATGTTTATAAAATGATACCAAATGCATTCAAAATGTATTCTAAATGCATTTGGTATCAGTATTATTTCTCTAAGCTTTATATTGAGAATATAGCACAGCCACTATAAATCTTCAAGACAAAATTACACTACTGTGCACACCTTTAATAATTTGTAAGACCTCCGTAAGTTCCTAAGGAAACAAATTTCGAGTAGCAGTTAGGAAAAGCCGGCATGCAGGGCACTGAGGTCAGACAGCTTTCTGTGCATTTCAGGATGGACTCTGAGCACCAAATAGTATTGAAGTGCAAACAAAAAGACCCTCATGTTAAGCACTTTCACCACAGTACTTGTTTTATATTTACAACATGGGGTGTAAGCCTTGAATAAGCAATGCAATGGACTAGAGTTTCAGTCCTTTTCCAAGATACATGAAGGCAGAGTTGAGATCCATCTCTTCTAGGTAGACCCAGGTTGCTTTCAGTTCATCTCCAGATCAGGGCTGCTGCTCACAGCTGCCATCACGGTGCCCAGTGAGAAGGAGCAGAACCGCAGCCTGGCCCGGCCCGGCCCAGCTCAGCTCCAACCACTCAGAGGCGGGGAGGGCTATCCTGACACAAAGCTGCTCTCTAGGCCTGGAAGGAGCAGGATTAGCTTGGAGGGAGGGCCAGCCCCTCTCAGACGCCGGACTGTCGCTCCTGCCTCAAGTCCTCTTCGTACTGGTCTATTTAAGACCCACAGTCAGAGTCCCTAAGCCTCCTTCTCTCTTGATTCACCAAAACAGCTGTTCTTTGTAGGAAACAGATATTCATCGGACAACTTGTGTATGTTTGAAAACAGGATATTAAGGGAAACGCACTTTAGGAATTAGGACTAAGGTTGTAAACAAAAACATAAAACAAAAAATGATAGATAACCTCTAGTTCTTTCTCTTTCGTATCCAGTTCTCGTTTCTTTTTATTTAAAGTATTCAAGTGTTCTTTCTGCTTTTCTTCATAATGCCGCTTCCCTCGTTTTTGGGTATCTACTTCAGAATCAGCAAGGTTTAATTCATCCTGTTTGAAGAAAGCCAAAATGATTTCTAAAGCAAGTATTGTTTTTTAAAAAAATTACCAGCATAGCTATAAAACTAACTGACAACTCCATAAAGTGGACAGGACTATGTTGCTTAAAGACACAAGTGTTAGGGTTCACACAGGATGTGTCTGAATAGAAATGAGGAGTCACATTATTATATTCAAACTCTTACACGAAGTCTCCACATATATGGTACTTTCATCTTTATTTTGGCAAACAGCCACAAAACCTGGTGGAAGGCTTGGATGATATATGCATCAAGACATTCATACGGTGGCTTCTCAAACAATGATTTACATTACCACTGATTTGGATGTTTTTACAAAATATATAGACTTCTAGACTCCACCCCTGGATATGTTCTTTTAGGTCTGGAATATCCCGAATCTCAATCTTTTAAATAGCTCTTGACTTAAGAAGCACCAAAATAAGTTTAGAATCTCAGAGGGCTTGTTCTTTTGGTTTGACATACAAACGTTCGCTTAGAGCAGCTTTATTTGTAATAGCCCCAACCTGAAAACCCATGTCCATCAATCAGTAAATGAAACAAATCGTGGTATATCAAACACAATGGGATGCTACTTGGCAATAAGAAGAAGTGAATTACTGATTACCATAATCAAAAGGAGCAACTTGTATTCCATTCACTCACTTTTTCTTTCGAACTATAAACAGTGTACACATTATATGCTAGACAGTGTGTTAGGTTCTGGAAAAGGTCAGGTCACAAAAAAGCAAGAGTATATAATGTGTGATTCCATTACTTGTAATTCTAGAAAATGTGCAGACTATATAGTGTAGAAAGCAGACTGATGGCTGTCTGGGGATGAGGAACAGGGCATAGGGAGGGACAGATTATAAAGGGGCATGAGGAAATTCTGAGCATGAAGGATTTTTCTTTTTTCTGATTGTGAGGTTATACAGGCATATACATGTCAAAATTTATGAAATCATACACTTATAAGTGTATCTGATGCATGTCACTGGTATCTCTATAACACTGTTTTAAAAAGGCTCCTGATTTAAGAACCACCGTGTTATATTTTAGTTAATTTATTCGTTTGTTTTTTGAGCCTAGCATTGCTCATTGACACTGTGATTATCATGTTCAGTCTCAAGAATTAGTTATGAAGAGAAAAAGAAACAGACACAAACCAGAACAGCAATAACAGCATCACACAGGACAACATATGGAGGCATCCCCAAAAGGAAGAGGTACCTAAACACGGAAAATATTTACCTCACATAATGGAGGAATTGGGCTATTTTCTAACCTAAGAATACAATTTATTGCATCATGTTCATATCAATAAAAATATCACCATGATAGACATTTGATAACATATAGCTTTTATAAAAGTTCTATTAAAAATCATTGTTACATGAAGGATGAAGAAAACTGATCTTTTATGTCAAACAGCGTAAAAGAAACTGGGTGCAATGTGTGTAGCAGGAGAGATTACAATGAGGAATGGCATGAAATAGTGTATGAAACAATGCTTGTCTTCTAAAAACAGAGCAGGGTTTTCTAATCATTTTTGGTAGAAGCTGTCAAAATAAATAGGCCCTGTTTGCTTTAGGGAATCAATTCAGTGTTAGGGAACAGAAGGGATAAAACATACAAGGACACATCTGTGCTGGTTAATCTTCCCTCCTAGCAACCTGAGAAAGGGACAGACCTAAAGCGTAAAATAATAGGAAAAGTACTACAAAATGTTAATACCCTTTTCTCAACGTTTACCATGGCTGTCTGATTTGTCCTTGTGTATTTAATGAATATAGGTCCTGGCTACTATGGGATTTAAAACTAAAAGGAAAGCAGGGGAGTATTTCATTTAATTTGATGGTGAAATGAAGAACTAGATATAATAAAAGCAAATTGATGACATTCATCCTGGTTTGGGGGTGAAGCCTAGGAGGGGATAGGTCTAAAATGAAACTTTGATGCAGCCCTTAAACTTGTAGAGTAAGCATGTCAAACTCATGGCCCTCAGGCCACACACCTCATTTCTTTGGCCTGTGTTAACCTTTGAGTTTGACATGCTTGCTGTAGAGTTTCCACCTTTAGAAAATAGGCTGAGATGCTAGAAAGGCCAGAATCATTGAAAAGCTTTATTGTCTTGGATGCCTAAACAACGAATTTTATTCAGCACCATTGCAAAGATTGCTTCTTGTTTCATATAAACCTACATTCATGATGAGGTTTTAAAAAACTATAAAATATGAAATTTTGTGAGGAAAGTATTCCCTCTGCCAAGATTTTCATGATTGCATGTTTTAAACAGAGTATTCTACGCCTCACCACCCCTGTCACAAAATGAACAAACGTCCTAACAGCAAGCATTATGTCTAGAAGCTGCTCATGTTTAACAAGTGACTGCAGCTTCCCAGGAATTATTTTGTTAGTCAAATCGTCTTGGTCAGCCTGTTACTGACGGCTATGTGGTGTGACTCTGTGAAGGAAAACCTCTTGGCTACTAGCTGTTTGCATGCAGGTTAACTGAAGGACTCACCTCCTAGCTTTCAGTTATTTGCAGCCAAGGCAAAGAGCTAAGACCAAGAATTCTTACTGCCTTCTGCCCATATTTTTCTGCTCTTGGACTTATTTATTAATTCCAGGAGTTGCTTTAGCTTAGAGGTCCCTAAAAGAACAGAACACAGCTTACTCTTCATCATTTCTTGTTTGTAATGTTAAGTCTTCCGGGATAAATAATTTAGGTGCTTTCTTTCCCTGTATTGTTTTACCAATTTCATCATTTTGATTTTGTCACTCTGTTCAATCCTTCACCCGTTAAAAAAAATATTTTAACCTTATTTTTGTTGTAATTTTACTGCTCTACCTTGAATTTCTCTGAATTTCCTGAATTTCTCTGAATTCTACCTTGTCTATTCTTGATTATTTTCATATTTATTTTATTATTTTTCTCCTTTTAAAAATGAAGTTCTTTATCTTTTTTTGTCTTAGGCTTTATCTTCCTAATTCTTATTTTCTGTGGCAACTACTCTCTTATTCGTATTTCTGTTTACCTTTAGTACTTTTTCCTTCCTCACAACTTTACAATTTAATATTTAAACTATATATTCTTCTTAATCAGTTAGTTTATTTTCCTATTTTCTCCTTTTCGTTTTCTCAGTCATAATTTATTTTCTGTTGAATTTATAGGGTGACATTAATTCACAAAACCATACAGGTTTCAAGTGTACAACCCAATAAAATACACCTGCACGCTGTATCGTGTACCTATCGCTCCAAGCGAAGTCTCTTTCCATCCTCAATCCACTTTTGCCCACCTCAATTGATCCATCTAAGGTGATAATAGCAGACAGGAATCTCAGCTCCAGTGACCTACCACAAATAGGGGGGAAGCTATTTCTATGCAGCAAAACCTCTAAATTCCTCTAATATTCTCTCAACTCTTTAACAAATTTTTAAAAAATTTTCAATAAACAAAATTACAATAAAAATTTTATGCATGCAAATTCGTTTAAACTTTAAAACATCTAAACACATTTTAATACACAGAGGGCAATTAATTTTCCTGAAAAAAAGAAAAGGATATGTTAGAGTGATATCTCAAATACCCGACTCCTCTGAAAATATACTATTCATTCTTCTCAGTGTCTTATAAATAAAAGTCCTGAAAATAACTGAGCTATTCATAAAAATGATAACAATAAAATATTAGTAACTAAGCCAATAAACAACTTGGAAAAACTTATACGATTTAACTGTTGAATAACTTTGTTTTCCTAAATTTGGTTTTAAAAAGCATGTGTTTAAAAAAAAAACCAGTTGAATTCAAGCTGGAACATACGGGACATGCCAATAAACAGGAACGGAGTAGCACTTTATTTCAAGGTGGCCCGAGTTATTGAAGGAAACTGGGACAACAGAACAGGCAGGCACAGAAACGGTGCAGACAGACAAGATGTCCCTGGCTCTAGCTTCAAGTCAGAAAATAAAGAGGGCGGGGAACTATAATCTTCTGGGACAAACAGAAACTTGCCAATTTATTCTCAAAAAGCGTGAGCAGAAGCATTGTATTCTAATTGATCTAAGGATGAAAATTTGGTTTACATCCTATTTTTATGTGGCTACATAAACATTTAAACATAAGTTATATTAGGACAGTATCTATTGAGTACACAGTAGATATAAAGTTAAAACCTAAGATGCATATACCATAGAACAATAAAACATACCTTTAGTGGATCTGCTAGCTCTGATAGCTGGTTAACTTTCAGTTTAATTGCATCATACTTGTTTTCTGCTTCTACTTTCAGACTTTTAAGATATTCCATATTTTCTTTTTGTTGTTCCATACTTTTCTCAACCATTTTCATTTTTACTTTATTTTCTTGAGCTTCATCTTCCTGATTATATTTACAGAGCATTTAGAGTTAATAAAAACACTTTGTTATCAGATAGAAAAGTAGTACAAACAGTTCTAAGAGAGAAGACACTACTGGCTATAGGCAAATCAGATAAAAGACAAACTCAAAGACTATTAGGGCATTTTCACACTCTCAAAGGCCAATTAGGAAGAAGAAAACAGGTTCAAAATAGTAAGAGATACTATTTAGGACACAAGTTAAAACTATATTGTGCTTGAGGTCATAATCAAGAGGATTAACTTTTATTCTACCCACTTATTTTTCCTTCACAATATAGTACATATAAATATCTACCTAGTGCCAGACAACGTCTTAGATGCTGAGTACACAAAAATAAACAAAACACACTACATATCTTCAAGAAACTTAGTCTATCGCTCCAGTCATTTGTCCAGTGGATAGCGCACTGGCCCATGGACTGAAGGGTTCTGGTGTGACTCTGGTCAAGGGCACAGGCCTGGGATTGCAGGTGAGATGCCCAATAGGGGGAGTGCAGAAGGCGGCCAATCAATGATTCTCTCTCATCACTGATGTTTCTCTCCCTCTCCCTTCCTCTCTGAAATCAAAAAAAATACATATAAAAAAAAAGAAATAATCTATCAATTAAAGGAATTAAAGCAGAAAAATAAAATGTGGGAAATAAGATTACTAATAAAAAATGAAGACAAACTCTCATTCGAGTAGAACTCCACCTGCTGAATCCCTCAGCAGTTAATATGACATACAGGACAAACACTAAGTAATACTTCTTCCTTTTAAAAAGATTCTGCAAGCTATCTAATACATTGTTTGCTGTAAATCAGAGGAGCTAAGCTGAATATCATAAACACCTGCCTGAAAAAATATAGAATAATAAATATGTGGTCAATTCAAATGAAAACTATTAACTTGGGGAAAAGAAACAATGCAAAGAGAGACCAAGGTAACTGACTAAAAGGTATTCATTAATGTTGGTACTGATTAACTCAGAAAAATACTATGCTAGGCAGCATGGTTTAAAATGCTACTGTTTGATTATAAGAGCACAATTAAACTTTAATAAAGTTTCTTGCATGCAGTAGATGACAAAATCAATTATTATTCATGCAACTTATAAAGACAAAATAATAAGAAACTTGAAGGTTACACATGAGGTAGTTTCTATCTTATCTGTAAATGGAGACAATCATAAAAAGC
The DNA here is from genome assembly GCF_014108245.1 of Pipistrellus kuhlii. Taxonomy (NCBI): domain Eukaryota; kingdom Metazoa; phylum Chordata; class Mammalia; order Chiroptera; family Vespertilionidae; genus Pipistrellus; species Pipistrellus kuhlii. Next base: position 2,710,640 of record NW_023425438.1, read on the forward strand.
AGCTTCAAGTAGGATTTTTTTTAAAAAGCTGAATAAATACTGTTAAACTAAATGATAGTTTTGACCTTTATAACTTTGAGGAAAAGACTCTTACCAAGGTTGCAATATCTACAGACTGATGTTCTTCTATATTCTCAAGTTCCTGAATTTCAGAAATACTTTTTCTTATTTTCATCTGAAAGAAAGTATTCGAATTTAGTAATATAAAAATAAATTAAAAATAACAATAAAGGTTATATTAATCCATGATGTTCTACTCTGTTACAGAAAGATTCTGTATTTAATATAAGAGATATATTAGTATTAAATAAACCAAAGTAAGTTACAGAACCAAGTCTGCCATATTACCCTCACTGGTAACCCATTCCCAAAACAAACAAAAAAATGTAAGTACTCCATCTTTGCATTTTGAATGATGATAATGTTGAATTCATAGAGAAAATATTCTGAAATATCCAGACTCATGTTGTGGCAACATCATTCTAATCCAGTGGTCCTCAGAGTAGTTCAAGGGCTGCTTGGATGCCTCTGAAACTCTTGCAAGGGTTCATGAGGTCAAAACTATTCTCATAAAAGCAGTAAGACATTATTCACCATTTTTACTATCATTTTCTCACAATGCTCAGGAGGCTTATGACTTGGTGACGTGTACTTATTGCAACAGATTGATTGCAGAAAGTGACCTGATAATTCAGCTGAGTTTTATTAAGCTAGAAATACAAATTTACTACAAAAATATAAAAATGTCAATCTTCTCAGTAAATAGCTTTGGTTTTTGGAAAAGTTATTTTTCTTAAAAATGTTATGTTAACAAACAATGAGTTTGTAATTTTTACATGAACTAATAAATACTGATAAATTTTGTTTTAATTTTTAAAAATGTAAATATTGATAGGTAAAACTCACATATATAAAAAGCTCTTTTAAGACTGTAAAGGGGCTTGAGGCCAAAAAGTTTGAGAACTACTCCTTAATTAAATACATTTTAAAAATAGCTTAAAAGTGACAAGATGAGAAAACAAAATGATGTATATATTTTTTTACCTTTAATTCTTTATATCGTAATTGGTACCTTTTAAGAAATTCTTCATTGCGTTTAATATCCTTTTCAAGGGCAGACAAATGTTGCTGAAAATTTAATATCTGGGCCTTCTTATTTTCAACTTCATTTTCCAATTCACTTGATAGAGGAGGATAAAAAATAATTTAAAACTATTTCTGAATATTACAAATACTTTAGATCTTTACAAAGAAAAGCTAATTTTTAATAGCTTATTTGCAAAAAATCCTAATGATTTCAAAAAAATATCTAAACTGGAGTCAAATTTTACTTACTTTAATAATAGGCATTTATGATATGATTTCTGTGTGGTGGACATTGTGCATAGCGATAGGTAGAGGCAGAAACAGAATTAAGACATGGATAACTCAAACAAAAAAGAGTCAGGAAATAAACCATAACATTAAAATATGAACAGGAAACAATATGTCCATAGTACCGTGGAAAATCAGACTCAGGGAGACCTGGTAATTGTCTTCTGTAAAGTTTTAAACAGTGGGACCACCTAGAGGAGAGGATGGGAAGAACCACACAAAGGCATGGAGGGGTGAAAAGATAAAACTGACAGCTCAACACTCTTGGTGAGTAAGTGCTACAATTGCTGTGAACGTGTGAGGAGTTACAGTGAATGGAAGGAGGACAATGGAAAGGGTGGAGAATAAAGCAAGCAGATGCCCAAACCATAAAGATCTGGCTGCCATTCACTATCTTCAGAAATGATCTTTTCCTGCCTCACCACAGCACCTGTCTCCCGGAGTTGAGAGCCTGGTGGAAATGAACCACCTGTGCACAAAGTTACGAAAAACTTCCCCGAGAGAGTGTGTGCCGTATTTCAGTAAGAGGCATATTTCCCACATTTCCACATATCTGAAATAATCTTTCAGTCCATGGTTCTATTAGCAGCTTTTTTCTTTTGTACTGATATGTAAAATAACACAGCAACTTAAATATGATAAATATTGTAAATGTGCTATCTTATTAGAATTCTCAAAATTAAAAAGAAAAGTCAGCTGAATAAATGATAAATGAATGATAAAAATGAGGAAAGAAGAATAATTGTGGCATTTCTGGTAAAAATGGGGCCAGATACAAAAATTTAAAATGGCTCCTCTGTATTTAATAAGAAATCTATCATATATAAATCTATAGATTTATTAACCAATAGTAATTTTGCTAATAAAAATTTACCAAGTAAATAAACTTTGAAACTAAGAGCCTAAACCAAAATTAAACCAACAATATTGTTACTAAACATTTTTCTGAATATTTAGAATAAATTTTTAAAATTAACGTAATTTACATAAACAAAATGGCTAAATTTTACAACTTACCTTTTTCAGGGTAGGACAAATCTGTCCTGTATTTTCATATAGTGTTTGTTTATCCTTAGTGTTTAATTATTTTTTAGTTGGAGAAAAAAATGTGTGCTACCTAATAAAATATGAACCCCAAAGGAAGCAGGAGAAATCATATGCCAAGCCACATGGATACCAACCTTATTTCAGAATCTAGATCTCTGCTTAGGAACTTAGGTCTTGTATATTCAGATGAATAGTAACGTCCTGCAAATACTTGATCGCCATCAGCAGTAAAAGCTTCCCTGCAATTCTTGGGTGGCTTTTGGGACTGCATCACTGCACGAGCTACAGAATTACTCTAAACACAACAGAAGAGGAATACATTTTTTAAATTGTGCCAAAGCATTTCTGATGCACACAATTTCAAAATGTTAACTGACATCGTTTTAAGATTCAAATATTTTTTATTTAAACATTCAAGTAAATAATTCCATAAAGTTAAACACAAGAATTAAAAAAAACCCTTAAAGATTCAAAGAATTAAAACTATTAAGTCTTCAAATCAGCACAGCAAATAATGCTTTATGACAAACTAATACATTCTATTTTTAAATTCTAATATCGTTATCCATTTAAAATTAAAATTTTTAAGTAACCCTTCACATGAAAAATTTACTTTTACCAGTTCATACAAATCTTATTTTTTCTAAGTGACTTTTACACCCTAGAAATGATGCATCTGAATAGCAAATTCTGGTAAACGACAACAACCTTGAAATATTTAAGCCCTAGATGAAGTAAAAAGGGGAATGAGGCTTAACCTCTCCAGGCACATACCTTTACAATAGGATGTCACTGTCTTATTTCCCATATCCTTCTAAAATATGATGGCGCTAAGCCCACAAAAATTACAACACTTGCAATGCACATACACTTGGATTACTAATTCCATTACTTCTCATTTCCATTAATAAGAAAAACAGATTATGGTGTTTGTCTTGATTACATAATTGTTTTAAAATTCCTTATTTCTTCCCAGCAAATTTATTCCAAAAGGTAAAACACAATATGGTGATCAAATCAAACAAGTACATAAAAATGCAGATAAAGAATACATATTGATTATAAAGCACTCAAGTTTTTAAGAAAAGAGATCCATAAAATATCAATTCAAGTATTTGTTTAAAAAGTAGAATGATAATAACAGATGTATCTGTAAGGGCAAGTAAAAAATGAATTTGGCAGGCAATCAAGAAAGCATAAACAAAAAAATTTATACCATCATGCATCAAAAAATATATACATTTGTGAAATTGCTTTACAAAGAATAGCTGAAAGTTATAATGTTCCATGGGACAAAAAACAAACCACCAGCTCCATCTTCTTCTATAGATTTTCCCAGGAGGTGCATGCACAGTGATGAACCATCCATAGCTCCATGATGTAGGAGGGGACAGGATTTATATAACCTACTACAGTTCTGAAGTGTTTAAAATAGCATACACGCAGCATGCATCCGGTCTTACTTTGATTAGCAGCACTGTTTCTATTCCTCTCATGTCAATCAGGCTGTTTGCAACGACTGCGTTATTTATTTCCAAAGCTGTCAGCACCGTTGGGAACTCCGGGTGATAGGCAGCTCTGAGAGACAAATACATAAGGATTAGCATCCAACTTCAGTTATATGTAAACATCCCTATACACATTATTAACGGGTGAGTAGATGATAGGTAATTATAAGATAATGAAAAATATCTGGTAACATTTGAAAACATCTGATTAGATTTATTTTATTTACTCAGCAAACATTTATATGTGATAGGCACTGTTATAAGCATATTGTATGCTCATCTAATCCTATAGCAACAATGAGATAGATAATTTTATTTTCTCCTGTTTTCTTTCCAGAGGAGAAAGCTTCAGATTTTAATAAGTCCCTCAATGTCATGGAGCTTGTTAAATGCTTGGGTGAGGCTTCAAACTAGGCAGCTCAACTCTAGAGCTCAGATTCTTCCTTTTCTTTTTTAAAATATTAGGTCTAGTAATAATTAATGTCGTTTTCTAATACTTTTTAAATCGAATTTATTTGAACAATACAACAAAATTTAATCAACAATATAGTTGCCGTTGTTTTCTACTACTTGTGCCCAACGCTCAGGAAGCATTTTAATCCCTCTGTTGTAAAATTCTTGTGATTTTGATGCAAAAAATTCGGTCAATGCATTTTTGAGGCATTCTTCATTATTAAATTTTTTTCCAAGAAGAAAGTTTTGCAAAGAACGAAACAAATGGTAATCGGAAGGGGCAATATCAGGAGAATATGCAGGTTGAGGGAGAACTTCCCATTCCAACTGGCGCAGTTTTTCAGCAGTGATTCTTGCAGTATGCGGTCGTGCGTTATCGTGGTGAAGAATTACGCCCTTCCGATTAATCAGCGCGGGTTCTTTTTCTCTTAAAGCTTGGGCTAACCTTTCCAATTGGGCACTATACACTGCACTTGTAATGGTTTGGGTAGATGGTAAAAGTTCATAATGAAGAATTCCTTTAAAATTCCACCAAACACACAACATCACTTTTTTCGCATGCAAGCCAGGTTTTGGCGTGGGCTGCGGAGCCTCATTTTTGTCCAACCATTGAGGCCGCCTTTTCAAATTAACATACAGCACCCATTCTTCATCTCCGGTAACAATTTGCTCTAAAAACGGCAAACGGTTTTGACGAGAGAGGAGCGAACTGCAAATTGTGACTCTTTGATTACGGTTGTTGTTGGTCAACTCATGAGGAACCCATTTTCCAAACTTTTGGACTTTGCCAAGTGCACGCAATTGATTGGAAATTGTTTTTTGTGAACAATTTAAAGTTGTCGCAAGCTCTTCTTGGGTAATTTGAGGATTTTGCACCAAAAGAGCTTGAAGAGCTTCTTGATCAAAATTGGACACACGGCCTCGATCACTCTTGTCATCTAACGAAAAATTTCCCTCGCGAAATTTCTCAAACCAACGCTGGCATTTTCTGGCGCTAACTGCATCTTGACCAAGAGCACTACAGATGTTTTTTGCAGCCTCACTTGCTTTTCTTCCTAATTGGAACTCATAAAGCATGCAGTGCCGAATATGCTCTTCATCCGCCATCTTCTTAGCCCTAGTTTTACAACAAAAACCAAACCAAACACAAACTTTTTCAAGCAAAACTTGTTAATTGCACTTCACACGTTCTGTAGATACCACGTGTTTGAAGGTTATGTCAATACAAGTAAACACCAAGCAAGATTTTAAACGAATGTTTTAAAACGACATTAATTATTACTAGACCCGATAAAGTAGAGCTGGCATATGATATTAGTCTCAGGTGTACAAGACAGTGATCCAACATTTGTAGAGCCAGATTTTTAAACATTATGCCCTACTGCCTGTTACAATAATTACACCTTTCTTAAATCTTACATTTATAAATATAAAAGTCAATTAATTAAAAAAGTGAAACAATATTCATATCAAGACAAGAAAAATTGAAATAAATATTATTATGAACACAGAGGAAACATGAGAGAAATTATATTCTTAGGAATTATAATTTGGGCTCCCTGAAGAGACATTCACTCTTTCAACTAAAATTTTAAACATCTACGCTATTAACAGCACTGAAGAACGGAGACACCAAGAATAGAAGGCGCAGAAGCAATGAATATCTAAGGGGGAAATGGTCATGGTAGTCTTAGTGCTTCCTTAGTCCCAGAATTCTAACACAAAGACAGTATCTTTTATGTACAGGGTAGGGCAAAAGCAGGCTTACAGTTGTATGTGAAACAGTTTATTCTTGCACTATTAGTTATTAAATATTGCATTATTTTCCATAGGGACAACTGAAAACCTACTTAAGCAACTGAAAAAAATGAAGATGGAGAAGATTCTAGGAAGAGCAGGTTGTAGGGTAGAAATCAGGAGACTGGCTTTTACACAAATTAAATTTAAATGCCTATATTCCCCTTCAGGTGCAATTAACCTGTCAGGGGTCATTTTTACCGTAGCAGTGTTGTCTGATTGTACAATTGAAATTTCGCCTTTATGGGGTTTAAGAAACCAGGGATCAAACTAGAAATCAACAGAAAGTGACATTCCCATGTAGACAAAGAAAACACTTTTAATTCCCAATCGTTATCCTATATAATAAAAGCCGAATATGCTAAGTGTCCAACAGTTCGACCAGTCGCTATGATGCACACTGACCACCTGGGCAGACACTCTGTCAGGTAGGTTAGCTTGCTGCTGGGGTCCAGCCAATTGGGACTGGGAGAGATGGGTCAGACACGCCCTGGAGCCCTCCTGCAGTCCCTCCCTGCACTGGTGGGGTCCCTCAGCCTGGCTTGTGCCCTCTTGCAATCTGGGACTCCTCGGGGGGATGTCAGAAAGCTGGTTTCGGCCTGATCCTGCAGGTGAGGCCGAGGGACCCCACTGGTGCATGAATCAGTGCACCGGGCCTCTAGTTTCTAGTATGAAAGCCCCCAAATCAATAATTCTAATAGAGGACTTTACCACTTTTGACAAATTCACTTTTTTCTTATATTTTTCCCAAAACAATTGTTGGCACGTTTGTTAGGTAGTCACTCCATGCAAAAATCATCATCCTTAATTCTTCTTTCTCTTATACTGAAGTAACACGTATCATTGATTTTGTCCTAAATATCTCTTTTACTCTGTTCCTTACTATCTATAATGCAAATGCTATTTTTGCAAAGTAATTTATGATGTCATGCCTCCATGCAATTTGCACATAAAATTCCCATTTGCCTAGAAGGCAATTAACAAACTTATCAGTTAGAAGACCAATCATTTCCCTCTCTCCTCTGATTTCTTCACTAACCTACCTCCTAACATTTAGTTACTCCCTTATCTCAACTGCAACTATACCTTGTAACCCAATTTTATCAAAGCTGACAAAGAATAAGTTAGGGAATATGTATATACTTAGAAATACAGTGGGCAGCCAGCAGCTAGTCAAGAGTACAGTTTAGGTATTTTGCCTTGAGAGATTTACTAGGGTCGTTAAGGAAAACAATCACAGCTCATGAAGAAATCTCTGAAGCACAATGAACAATGAGCACCTAAGTTCTGGCGCCATTTCCCTTATCAGCATAATTCCTATGCCACACTACATCTAATTCACTGTACTGATTCCCACAACAGACCTCAAGGCAGAGAGTATCTCTCTTGTTTATCTACCTAAGTGGCCCGATGCAATCTGACATATCAATAGTACAGACATGGTTAACATAAAAATGTTTTAATTCTTTGTGACCTTGCACATGATTAAGCAAAACCAGAAGCAGTATTTAATTACCGATGTCTTACCTGTGTCGTACATCATACATGTCATTCCGAAACTCAGAAACTATTATCTGTGGCCGTGAGGTGCCCGGTAAATAAAACTTTCTCATCAGTGCTTGAAGGACTCGTTCATCAGAATGGTTATGGCAGCAATAAGCTTGCAGAAGTCCCTTTAAGCAAGATTCAATAGCCAAAGCAAGCTCAGGATCCCGAAGATGAATGCAAGCTCCTAAAAGTGAGACAAAATCATAAAAGGCCCATAAATACTTGTTTTTAAGTATTAGTGTAACTATCTTTCTAAAATAGTTCATATGATGTTAAAATATTCTCATAGAAAGCAGCTTAAATGATATTACAAATATTACTTTAACTGAATGGGAAATGCCACATTAAAGTTAGTTTATTCATTCAGGGGGAAAAAATCAGATTTAATTATGTTCCTAAGTTCTCTTTCTTTTGACTATTTTATGCTTTAAAGATACAAAAGCAAAGTTATAAACTTTACTATGACTCATCACTATTTCTTAAAATGTGTACAATTAAAATTCACACATAACTATATAGCTCCTTGATAATATAATAGTTTTAAAATTAGTTTCAATAGACCCACTCCTGAAAATAAAACCTTATTTCTAATGTTTATTATATCCTAACTAAATGGTGACAAATACCTAAGGGGCCTACAGGTTTATAGGTAAAGTGCCCACGTCTATAAGCATCATCTATTGCTTCCAGAAGAGCTGGAACATGAGGGCCAAATCGTTTCAGTCGATCAGTTTTGCTATCTTTCAGGTCTTTCAGTTGCCTCTGATTATAGCTCAGTGTTTGCTTCACATCTAATTCTTCTCTCCTAAAATATAAAGGTGGAAGAACAGAGCAGACATGTGACACAATTACATAGATATATTCACCCGTTCCCCCTAACACCTGCATACCAATGACAGACCCCGCTACCCTAAAATCTAAAAGCAGACAGATGTCTTTATTTAAAAATACTTGTGCAGCGGGAGAAAAAAAGACATAAATCCTAAAAAATAAAAAAAATTTTTTTTTTAAATGCAACAATGGGGACTAGAAATCCCAGAAGGTATTCAACTCTAAGAGTATAAGAAAAGTCTCAAAAAATGATTTTAAAAAGTCCCTAATTATGTAGAACAAAACCCCCCATGTTTTCTTACTTTGTATGAAGAGCAACACTATGTGATTTTCAAGTAATTGAAAAAAATAATTGTAAGCATGTTGAAACTTACCTAATTCTAGTATGTTCTTCTTTGTCCTTTTCTATGGCTTGCTGAAACTGCTCCATCTCTTGATTGACAGAAATTTCTTGATCCTGTAAGGCCTTTACTCTGTCTTTTAACCAAGTTATTTTTTTTTGCCTTTCCAACCGCTCAGGTTCCAAAGACTGATCGGCACTAACAGTAAATAATCCAAAGTGGAAAATGTTAAATGAAAAACCTAACATTAAAAAAACATAAAGCAATGTGATAAAACCCTTTGACAATAATACAGAAAATACAGAACTCCATTTCACCTAGACTACTTTATTACAAAATGAAAGAACCATAAAAATCACAAAGTAGCTACTTTACCTTTTTTTTAGTTCTTCAATTCTTTTGCAAAGCTGCTCATCATCTTTCTTTAATGCTCTATACTCATCCAGGGAACGGCTATATACAATCTAACGAAAAATTAAACACACTTCAGTAAAATAAAAACAAATAAATATCCCATTCAAGTCCACTTTACCAAGTCTTCAAATTAGTGGCTGAATATAAGCAGAAATATATATTTAAAATAAAAATGAACAAATGAAAACATATTTTAAAGTCTTAAAGCAACACAGATTTCAACACAATTACAAAACCTCTATTTGTAAAAACAAATGAAGAGTCTTTATATTTGACATATTTGACATATATCTGACAGTTTTTAATATCCCAGATTGGACAATTTTTCTCACTTCGGCTTCATGATAGGCTCTTTTCTTAGCAGTGACATCTGCTTTCAATGCCATGCATTCTGGTGCTCGTGCATTTGTCTCTTCACTAATCTTTTCCAGTTTATCTTGAATATCTTTGTATTTGTTTTCTGCTTCATTAAGTCTGACCTTTAAAAAAATAACATTGTTGGCATATGTTTTATTTTTCCTCAATAAATAGAAATGTTAAAAATTATACATAGTTCACACCCCAATAATAACTTTAATTTCACTGATTAAACTCCAGATATCAGGCAAGCAAATATAATTATAAAATACTAAAATATAATTAAATTCTAATTCCATATTTCCAGCAAATATGTTATATTCTGGGTATACAAAGATGCTGTAACAACTGTCTTCAAGTAACACAATTAAAGAAAGATAGATACAATTCAGAAGAGAAATAGGCATGCATATTACTCAACAGCTTGAATAGATTAATGCTGAAGTCAGGTATGCCTATTTATAATTGTGGAAGCAACAGAAGAAACCCATAGCTTTGCCAGGAAAAAATAGGCATGTCTTCAAAGCAGGAGTAGCATTTGAGCTGAGGCTAGAAAAATTTAACAAAAATGTACCAGGAGAAAAGCTGAGGAAAGATGTTAGAGGGTGAGGGAGAAGCATGTGGAAAGGGATTGATAACCATTTAGGAGTTAGAAATATTTCTGGAGATTAAACTGAGAAGGTAGTGGAGGAAGATGAGATGACGAAGTACAAGGGTCTTGAATTCCACAGTGATCAGCTTACAGCTTAACCTTCCTGGCAGCAAGATCTGGCCAAATCTGTATAGTAAGTCACTTTGGGAGCCAAGAAAGGTAGGTTGGAGAGGAAAATTAAAGAAAATGATTTCATTAAGAAGTTAACAGAGGCCAGAATGGGGCACTGACAATAGAATGGATTAGAAGTGGCAAATATGAGAACAATTTAGATCAGGAATCAGCAAACTTTTTCTGGAAAAAGCCAGATAGTGTATGCCTCAGAATTTGTGAGTCATTGTCTCTCACAGCTAGTCAACAGACATGCTAAGTTTAAAGTTTCTGGAGCAGGTTATATAAAGTTGTGAAGACAAAATTTGAATCAGTGCTCAGGATAAACGTTTGAATTGGAAATAGAGATTACGTAATGGTCAGTATTGGGATATTTAGGAAGCATTACAGAGAATGATAACCAAGTTCTATTATTAAAACATGGTATAATCTGTATGCTTTTTTAATAAAAACTAAAGTTGGCCTATGTGTTATACGTACAAACATATCATATATTTTCAGTTTTAAATTAAGTTGCACAAGTTTAAAGTCTGCTTTAGACACTATTCAGAATAGTCCTTCTATAATCAACAACTGAGCATATATTACAGGAAAGTTTTTATATAAGACAGAGGGTGAAGGACATAAATATAAAATTAGGTCAGTGATTTACCACTTACTACATAAAGTGCCCAAATAGTTAAAGTGGAGCCAACAAATACAGAAGCAAATTTTACTCAGCCTCAAGATTTTCCTTTTCCTATTTGGAAAAAAAAAGGGTGAGTACCTAGTACAGACTGGATTCCATTTCTAGATTGGTGAATACCTAAAGAGGGGAGTAACTGAAAAGTTTTTCCACATGAGAAGCTAAGAAAGATTGAGAAAAATATAGTGAAAATTTCAGAATAATCTCTCCAAAATGAGTATGTGAGGTGAGAGTAGGTGGGATTGAACTTCCATTTTTTTACCTGAAGAGGGAGTAATAAACTCAGCCCAGAGATCACCAAGAAAATGTACAACCTGTAGCATTTCTATTATTTTTCATACTCATCTATTACCTTTAATAGCTTAATGTCAGAACCCTTAAAAAGAAAAAAAAACATATCTGTTTAACTTGGAGGCACAGAAAAAACCAAGGTAGAGAAGATGATATCCAGTTACATCTAAGCTAGTGGGCCAGCCACTACTAAGAATAATACAATACTCAGAGGTAAGTCAACCACACTGAGTAAGGGGGTTGGAATGTGGGGTTAAGGTGTCCCACATAGAAAGAAAAGGCTAGGAACCCTAGTTCTGGCATAATACTGTGTGGAATTCTGCAGTGCTGGCTACACACCCCTGTGAACATACTAAAATTCCACTGACCTGTAAATTTTGCATGGGTGAACTGTATAGTATAGGAACTATATCTCAATAAAGCTGTTTAAAAACGAATGGAGTATGGCTGGTATGGCTCTGACCTATGAACCAGGAGGTCACGGTTCGATTCCCAATCAGGGCACATGCCTAGGTTGTGGGCTCAATCCCAGTGTGGGGTGGGCAGGAGGCAGCCCATCAATGATTCTCTCTCATCATTGATGTTTCTCTCTCTTTCTCTCTCCCCCTCTCCCTTCCTCTCTGAAATCAATAAAAATATCTTAAAACACACAACATGCGTGCGCGTGCACACACACACACACACACACACACACACACAGACACACAAAGAAACGAATGGAGAGGTGAGAATAAAGAGTGGGATCTGCTGTGTATTAAAAAGTCTATGTGGCTGAAACCAGTTTGGCTCAGTGAATAGAGCATCGATCTGTGTACTGAAAGGTCCCGGGTTCGATTCCAATCAAGGGCATGTACTTTGGTTGCGGGCACATCCCCAGTAGGAGGTGTGCAAGAGGCAGCTGATCGATGTCTCTCTCTCATCGATGTTTCTAATTCTCATCCCCCTCTCTTCCTCTCTGTAAAAAATCAATAAAATATATATATTTTAAAAAGTTCATGTGGAGTATCCCAACAAATGACTACCTTTATGTACTACTCAACCAATTTCTATCTCTAGGCCTAAGTGGAAGATAGTTTTTTTGAATCTTAACTGATCATATCCAAATAGTCCTCTTTTTAAAAGTATTGCCACAATACTCCTTGAACGAAAGTTTAGGTCAGCTTCACTTGAGTAACAAATTCAAATTAGGTAAATATAAAGGTTGGAACTGCTACTTTTGTAATAATAGTCTAATATCAGCAATCTCATATGATTCAACATACTAAATCAGCATAAAAATAGTAATTACCTGCTGTTCTTCCATTTTCCTTTCAAGTCTAGCAGCACGATCTTCTCCAATTTTGATATTATCTCTGATAGCATTCAGTTGTTTTTCAATTTCATTGACCTAAAAAGAAATTATATAGCAAATCACTAAGTGTAACCAAATATACTCTGATAATACAAGTATATGTGAATAAATAATTAAGTGAAAATTACCACTGCCCAAGCCATTTCATGTTTCAAGCCTTCTAAGTTAGTCTTCATTGTACTTAAACCAGCAATTATTTGAAAACGTTCTTCTTTCTCTAAACACTGGCGTTTCAGTTCAACAAGTCGCTTTAAAAAAAAGGATATATTTCTTACTAACATTGAAAAGACAAGACTTTTCACAAATATATTTCTTCTTATACACTGTCTAAAAAAGTACTACAAAAGATTTGCTAGGAAATGACTTTTTTAAGATGAAAATAAAAGTATTTTTTTAAAATATATTTTATTGATTTTGTACAGAGAGGAAGGGAGATAGAGTTAGAAACATCGATGAGAGAGAGTCATCAATCAGCTGCCTCTTGCACACCCCCCACTGAGGATATGCCAGCAACCAAGGTACATGCCCCTGACCGGAATCGAACCCGGAACCTTTCAGTCCCCAAGCCGACGCTCTATCCATTGAGCCAAACTGGTTTTGGCGAAAATAAAAGTATTTTTGATTCTTTGGTATTTTTTACTAGATACAGCAATTTTGTTAATTTTTGTACTATAAAAATGGCCAAATAAAGGGTAAAGACAACACAAGTATAGACAAATCACGAAACAGTTTACCATTTTCTCTCTATTCCATATCAGATGCACAGACTAATATGTGTTTTGGGCAAAGCACACTCTGCACCCATTCTCAACACATTGGAAGACCCAGAAGAAAATTATTTCCAAAAATCAACTAAAGTATAAATTTCCTTAGCCAAGTCCTTTCTTATTAATTAATAAGTAAAATCATCAAACCAATATTAAGTATGACATCAGAACAGCTTCTGAAGTGGCTCCTAGACTTTATGTTCTATACACCTGGATAGACGCCTCTCCCCTTCATCCATGCTTACACATTCACTGTTCATTTTACTGTGCTTCCCTAGCCAAGTCACTTTCCCATTCTCCAGGGTTATTTCAATCCACCATTACTCTTCAACCCTCATACTCTCCGCCACACTAATCTCTCGTTCAATCTCCCGCCTCCTACTTCAGAGAATGTAGTAGTCATTAGAGAGAATTCCCTCCAGCTCCCCACCACCTTACCTACACATCTAAATCAGTCACCTCCTCCACCAGCTACAGAAGAGGTGGCTTCTTTATCCTTAAGTCCAGTTCCATCGCTTGCCTACAGTTTGGATTCAACCATCCCCTTCTGCCTTCTCAGATCTATATGAATTTATTTTTCATGGCATCTTTTTACATTCATTTCCACTTCACCCTCTTCACTGAATCCTTCCCTTTATCATATTTTACTCTCTACTCATTTACCTTTCCCACTTACAAACAAAACCACCACTATCCATTCCTGGGAACACCTCCTCTTCTAAAGTCTCCTTTCATTCATGTCTCATGAAAAGAATCTCTATCTCTTGCATTTCCTCACATTGTCAGCCCCGTGAATCTGTCTATTTCGCCACTACTGAAACTCTTATCTCGCCACAGATGTCTCCGAAGACCATGTCACTAAATATAGATGAGTATTTGTCCATCTGTGTGGTGTCTGTCCCCTCAGTACAGTGGTGACCCACTTCCTTCTCATATTCTTTCTTCCTTTAGTTTCTGCGACTCCAAGCACTTATTTCTCAGGGCTCCAGGCCGGCCTGGGCCCACTTTCTCCCACTTCTCAGTCTCAGACATTACATATGGCTTAGATCAGTGGTCGTCAACTGGTGGTCCGAGGACCTCTGGTGGTCTGTGAGGTCCAAAAGGTTGGCGACCGCAGGTTTAGATACCAACAATATACTGACCACTCCCAAACTATTACTGAGGCCAGGCTGGACTTCTGTATGCCTAACTCATATATCCAACTTCCCACTTTACATTTGTACTTAGATACTTTATAAGCAGCCCAAAATTAAATTGTTCAAAATAGAATTCATCATCTTTCTTAAAGAAAAAAGGAAGAAAGAAAAAAGTAAAAGAGGAAGGGAGGGAAGGAGGGAGCGAGGAAGGAAGACTGGTTCCCAAGCTTCCTATCTTAAGAAACATACTCTACAGCTGGGGTGTCCTTCTGTCACCCTTGCTGTCTCTTCTGTCTCAACTTTACTCCTCCAGGTACTATGTAGGGGTGTTGAACTCAATCAGAGAATGGGCCAAAATCTAAAATCCAGCCTAAATCGTGGGCCGAATGGTTTACTGAACAGTCATAAACTGTCATTGTGATGGAAACGCAGCGGAGTGCAGTGATGACAGCGCGGTGCGGGCCACATTGCAAGGCCTGGCGGGACGGATGTGGCCCGTGGGCCTTGTGTTTGACACATGTGATATAACGTCTGCCCAAATCATTCCAAAACTCTTCTCTCCATTACAACTGCCACCACCCTAGTTTATGTCATTATCACCTCTTTAGATGAAGATAACACCATCTTTATTGATCTCTCCACATCTATTCCTTCTGCACAGCAATATGGGGCATTTAATGAATTAGAAAAAAAAAGTTCTTATTAAGTGCACATTTTGCATACAGAACTCTGCTACATGATATAGGGAAGTACTTCTTAAACTTCATAATCAAAATATCTTTAAATGTTGATGGCAAAGTATACCATGAGGAAAGTGGGTATTTAACCCCAGGCTGTCTCAAGAAAAGTTTTTCAAAGTCCTGATTTTTTACATAATAAATGTAACATATACTAAGTACATTTAAATAAATATGCAAGCATTTCCTTTCCCCATTAATAATATTGATATTCCAAGAAAAGTGTGCTATGTTAATGCTGTGGTTTACAGTACATCCACATATACCAAGTTTGAAAGATGATGTGGGAAATAAAAATAAATATGCTCACCCCTACTTTTCGAGTTTTCACCAATTGGTCATATTTTAAGATTACATATGTAAGATACTGCCCTAATTTTAGTGTAACGGAGAAAGTAATATGTGTACATACCCATTATTACAAAACAAAAAGTAAAGGCTGGTAAATCCCTAAATATAAAAACCACACTTCATAGGTACTTTGAAAATATTACTTTCATATAGACAGATATATAAATATATAAATGTATATAATTTTATAACATTTATACCTATAGAAATTTGACTGATCTCAAAAATAACTGCATTAAATGTTTACAAACCTCTTCTCCTTGACTTATCTGTTCCTTTGTTCTTTCTTTTGTTTCCATTATGTATGAATAATCTTCCTTCATTTGTTCGAGCTGGGTTGCTTTCATGAAAAACTATCAACAACAAGGAAAACACAATTAAGAATTTGCAAATTTCCATGGAACTCTAAAAAAAAAAAAAAAAAAGGCCTCCAAAATTTTTAGACCAATTATTTAAACAAGACAAGAAAAACATATGCAAGCAAATACATAAACACAAAAGAACATGTCTTATTTCAGATCCAAAATTTACTTAACCTACTATGTTCATATCTACATGTTCATTTGCAAAGTTCTTAAAACTCCATGAAAGAAAACACTTTTGCTAGGATAGTAATACCATTTTCAAAGCTTATTTCATTGATTTCCATTCTTTAAGCAAAAATGGAAACAGAGAACACATCTGTATGTTTGATCTTAGTACACTGTAAATTTTTAGAAAAGGAAATACTTAAACCCATTCAAAAGCTACAATGTAAATTTTAGTAGTAGCCACAATTTTGTAAGTTTCTTGAGATTTAAACAATTTAAGGTATAAAAATTAATATTCAGACAAAACTAAGAAATATGATTTCTTATGTTTGGCATATAAAACAAATTCATAGACATAGACAACAGTATGATGCTCACCAGAGGGAAGAGGAAGGCCAGGTAGTAAAGGATGAAGGGAAGGCAAACATAAGGTGCTAGCAAATGATTTGACTTTGGGTGGGTGGTGGGCACACAATGAAATATACACATCATGTACCATAGAAATATACATTTGAAACCTATATGGCTCTACTAACCAATGTCACCCCAATGAATTTAATAAAAACTTTTAAAAAAGTTATTATAATATGTGGTTAATCATTCCTTTGTATATTTCCTTAAAGATTAATTTTAGAAAATAATAACCCATTCTACCTCAGAATTAAAAGCCAAAAAGTGGACCAAGAACTTACCAAAAGATTAACATTCTGGTAGTGTTAATTTATTATCTTACTTAACAATTTCCTAAATGATTCCTTGTAATATTTACTTTAAATAGGTGGCTTATTAAAAAACCCTCAATATTAACTGTGGAAACAAGAATTGTGTTCAGAATATATGCTTAACCTATGAATGTGTTCTTTTATTAAGTTCACGTTTACTTTGTGTTCCTTACTTTGTACTTGTCTCCCTCATTTTTAGACTGTAAAAACTGCTTGCTCATCTCTTGTGTTAAAACAGAAACAGGATTATCCACCTGAAAAAAGTAAACAAGCAAACAAAAGGTTATTTTTGAATACGTCAATTTAATGCCTTAAAGATAAACAAATTGAATATATACAATACAATTGACCTATGGTTACATCAGCAGGCTAAGTATTAGCCAATGGTTAAAGCAGTAGGGCAAATATACAAAGAATGTTATAATAGAAAATGTTTCAATATTTCATGATACTAAAATGTATACTACAGTCAAAATTAAACATTCTGCTATTACAGGAGGGCACAACTATAAGAATTCTCTGAAGAAGTGTTTTTACCAGAAAGTTTTCATTTCTTTCATCTGTTTTACAGAATACCACTCCTAGCTACTCTTAACTATTGGACAGGAGTCGGGAAAGCCCAAGCATGGGATTCAGCTGACTGGAGACCTGGTTTGGGCTCTGTTCCTACCCTCCTATGTAGACTTGGGCAACTTAGTTTCTCTAAATACAAAAGGGTCCAGGTCAGTTTCTTTTTAATCAGAATTATGTTAAGTATTGTTTCTTTCTCTCCCAGCAGTTTTTCAGAGTTCCCATTTGTTGTTATTCCTTCATGAAGACATTATAAAAGAAATGGAAATGTTGGAGTCATTTCTATCTTTTGGAGTGAGGAGTAATTTTAAATAAGCCATTGCTTGGATTCAACCACCTTTGGCTAACAAGTTAAAGTACAGCTAAGGTAATAATATAAAGTATATTAACAGTTCAAATTATAGTCTAGGGGTGTCGAACTCAATCAGGGAAGGGGCCAAAATTGAAAATCCAGCCTAAATCGCGGGCCGAATGGTTTACTGAACAGTCATAAACTGTCATTGTGATGGAAACGCAGCGGAGTGCAGTGATGACAGCGCGGTGCAGGCCACATTGCAAGGCCTGGCGAGATGGATTTGGCCCGCGGGCCTTGTGTTTGACACATGTGTTATAGTCGAAAAAAACTTTAAAAAAAATTACTTGTTTCAAAAAGATTCAGGGTCTTATACTTTATACTCCTGGTACAAGTAACAAAGCAACTGGTATATTAGAAAATGATCCTGATCCTAAACGATAGAATATGTAGGGCCAGTATAAAAGAGAAAAGTTTTAAACCCCTTCATTCTACCATCTGTAAAATACCAACTTAGCAGTTACCTGTATATTAAAATGATCAAGAATTGCAATCAGCTCTTCTTTCCTAGTAGAAACCACGGTGCCTAGTTTCAGGAAAGACAAAATAACCAGACTGTTTCTAGGGCAATAATACAGAGAAAAACTGAGCAGATATTCACACTTATCAGGACTCAAGTACCCACAGAGGGAGAGCACAGATGCAGTGATTGTGCTTCTCTCCTTCCCGCAGCTCAACATTTTCTGTTCCTTCTCATCTCTGGCTCCCATAACTCTTAACACTCACTCCCTTTTTATGTCCTCTCCCACCTTTTGCTAACCAACTCTCTCATGTGATGGAAACTATGGGGCTGAAAGAGGGTTTGCAGAGAACAAAATGGCATAGCGTATTTCAAACAAACCCAAATTCTGCCAATCGTGGTTTTGTTGTAGAATGTCCGGTGGTACAAGTATGTATAATATTGGTATGCATGTATACACGTATGTATACATACATGCAGCCAAGGGACCATCTTACAAGAGGTTTCAAGAACTACCGGTAAGTAGTGCCCTTACAATAAATACCAGCATAATCACTTAACTCTTTTACACTAGATGTTTATTAATATTTTATATGAAATGAAAAGAACTCATAACAAACCTGTTTCGCTTTTCAGCTTATAAGACCGACTGCCATCCATGCTGATGTGCTGCTGCACCACTATGGAGTTTCCGTACACATTTGCTCTGTAGGCGTCATCTCCTCTGTTCCTCAATGTTATCGAGATGTCTGCTGAGCTAAAGCAACAAGGTTAAGTACATGAAGGTACATGAAGGTACAGTGCAAGATTACTAAACTTTCAAAACTTCCAAGTAATTTGGCTAATTCATTTGGAAAGTTACTGTATACCAGATATCACACCTAGTAAAAAAATTAAAATTGAGAATAAGGGAAGCTTTATAAAAAAAAATTGACTATCTAATACAGAAACAATTTGTTAAACAGTAACAGCACACATGCTTCAGAAACAATAACACTAATTTCCTCACACACTTGTCATCAGGAGAAAGGGATGTACACAGGCAATTAGGTAGGGAAGATGCGGAAGGTGGCCTAGAGGAGAACAGCAAGGGCCTGAAGAACCGGAGAGACTACTTGCCTAGAGGCAAAGGCGCAGAGAAAACCAGAAACAGAAGACACTCGGTTCTGAGGGTCTCATTTCTGGTCATTTATGAGACCCAATTCTACTTTCTCTTGGAAACTTCCAAGAGATATATCCCTGCATCTTTATAACAAATCTCCTTTTCAAAAACACCCCTGAATGGGTTGGTGTGTTTTCTTTTATTCAGAAACGAGAGGCCTGGTGCATGAAAACTCAATGCACTGGAGTGGGGGGGGTCCCTCAGCCCTCACACAGTCTGGGAGCCCTCAGGGGTGGGAGGGGACAGCTGCTGGCAGCGCAAGCCTCCGCCAGCCCTGATTACCTAAGCCTCAGGCGACCCTGGGAGACTGGGCAGCTGCCATCTGAGACTTGCCTGCACCTCAGGCTGGCCCTGGGTGGTTGGGGGGCTGAGAGGACTGGGCACCGCCATCTTTGAGGGCGGGGCATAAATTAGCATATTCACTCCTTATTGGCTATGGATGCCTCCATTTTTGTGATGGTGTGAGGGTCAATTAGCGTATTTATTAGACAGGACACCTAATGAAGACAGATATGCTCCTGCCAAGTAGTAATTACCAAGAGTGTTATAAGCTTCCCGAGTTGACTCTAATGAAGACTCAGGCTGAAAATCAATAAAGTATGATCAGGAAGGAGCTGCACTATAATACAGTGCATAAAATGTTTCATTAACTAATATGATTACCTCATATTAAGTGATGTATCTCATGTAAACATTTATTGATCGATTGATTTTTTTACAGAGAGGGAGGACAGAGAGTCAGAAACATAGATGAGAGAGAAATACCAATCAGCTTTCTCCTGTACGCCCTCCACACAACCAAGGTATACATGCCCTTGACCGGAATCAAACTCAAGACCCCGAGTCCACAGACAGACGCTCTATTCACTGAGCCAAACTGTTTAGGGCTTCATGAAAACATTTTAAAATAAAGTGATTGGATATGCTGTCTGAATTATCAAAATCTCTCTTGATTAGCAAACATCTACTTCATTATTTTCATTCCTAGCTTACAGCTTGCATTTCAAAACTACCTTAGTATTGTGAGAACTATAGAGGCTCTGACATCCTGTTGCTATAGGAATTTAATAAATATAAGAAAGCCAAGTTATTAAAAAAATGAAGAGTTAAGAAAAAACCCCTTATAGTACTTCAAAACACCTGTGAAAGCGGAGAAAGAAGACTGAGCTGGGTTAACTCCTTCCTCCCAACCACACTGATGTGGCTTACACTGGATCTGGGTCAAGGGCCATAGTGTCTATAAATACGGGAGACGCATATGTGAAGAGAGACAACTATCAATGAGATATGACAACACAAACAAGCAGTGCCACGGTAAGCATGTGGCTTCTTTCTCCAGATGAAACCACCTCACAAAGGTAACTGACAGCACACACAGATGGGATCGAGGACCAAGGAAAACACGTGTAAATACAACGTATCTGTCCCTTCTCTGGGTAGCCAGCTCTTCCGCAGTAAGTTCCGTAACCTTGAGTTTTAGTCCTTCCATCCCCCACTCCCAATGCCACAGCTGATGGCAACAAGACAGGTACAAAGATCCCACCACCACGAGGGCTAGACCAGGCTGGCTGAGGGAGGAAACGGTGAACTGTCATGTTCAAGAGGAACCTGACCAGCCAGAGGCATGAGAGCTGAGCTCACTGTGAGAGGTCCCCAAGGACGGAGATGTATCAGAGGATAGTGGAGTAGTTGTCCCTGTATAACTGAAAAGGGCTGGGGGATGGATGGCTGAGCCCCAGGTGAAGGGTCTAATGGCACAGTTCTCTGTTCTCCTAACCATGCTGGGCAAGCATCTCTAAGACAGCTCTCAGTCCGAGTGTCACAAGTGAAGGGGGTAATGTTTGACTGGAGGAAGGAGAGTCATAAGGCCATCTCACACCTGTGCCAGACAAGGCCATTCCTCAGACACAGAGGGATGGCCACATAGATTTTAGACACAGAACAGACTACAAATAGAACTGGAAAGCTCAATGAGCTGATTCTGTAAAAATGTGATGACAGAATCAGACACTATAAATTGAGGGGAATTTTACAGATACCAAATGTTTTAAATGAGGAAAGGGGTGACAGGAATAGTAATGGGTCTGGAAAAGCTGTTTATAGCTACTTTTTCAGACAAGGCCAGTAAAAAGGAGACTGAGCTCACATTAAAGCTTTTAACTGTTATTAACTCTGTTTAAAATATATTGATGTTCCTATCTACAGACAGCTGTGGCTTCAAAAGCTGGGGATTGTGTAAGCTAGCCCTTTTCTTTCTTCCTCCCTTTTAATGGTTTTCCAAGGGCAAGTCTCAGAAAAAGTTTCTGCTTTGGTTCAGGCACCTCCCAAATAGGGGAGAAGAGGGGAGGGAATTTGAGTCAGAAATCATTTAGTGATACCAAAAAAATAATTTCTTCCTGAAGGTTCCATTCGATCAACGCATTATCTGGCTAGGTAGATGAGGTAACTCTTTGGACAACTAAGAAATGTATAGTTATATAATGAATTAAAACTGAGTCCGGACTATTAACTAAAAAGTGTTAAAATAACTAACTTTTTTATTTCAGATATAATTTTGTTTGCGGACTATGGAAAAGAACCTGCTGGGCTAGGGCCCAAATAAGATAAGGGTTGACCAAAAATATGCTGGAGAATTCTTACCAAATAGTTCTTGCCCAAGGCCACGCAGCACGGGAAATGGTTTACTGTGTATCTTTCCCCTGCGACTCCTGAGTCAGCTTGGAACCCTGGCTCAGGGTCCAGATTTCCAAGGTTCCTGAGAGCTACATCAGAAACTGCAATCCTGATTCACATCCCTCCCTATTCTATTTTTTTTAGTAATAAAATGGGGGAAGTTAAATGGATATGACACTGAATAGAGAAAAGTCTATTCTATAAGAAAAAGGCATCACTATTAATTATCCAAGTTCCTGATGTTTTGGGCATCGGCATAGGAGAGGAATGAGTACTGGAAGCAGCCCCACTCTGGGAGCTGTGACAGTGTGGGACATCTAGTTCTCAGGAGAAGCAAGGTCCCCACTGAGCCACCAGGGGCAACATTAAAAATAAAATAAGGACATCATCCTGAAGAGAGCTCCTAAAAGGCAAAAGGCCATGAATTTTTGATGATGCAAACTAGGCAATTACTATAAAGTTATGTGAAGGCAAGCTGCAACAACAACAAAAAAATAAACTTGAAGCCAAACTGAATAGTTATGAGACCATTCACCAAGGGTCAAGATGGACCACAAACAGATTTGTGATTGCGGCCCACAAATCAAACTCATTGGTTAATCACCTGAGTAAAGGATATAAAAATCGGAGACAGAGAGTAGAATACTCTTGGAATTCTTAAAGAGCTGGAGGCAGAAATTTTGTGCAGGGACACATTGACTGCTGACAGACTCTGCCTTCACCTGTGTCCTATCAACGTGGATTTGCCAAAGTTGGGTTTGGAACAAGAATCAAAGTTCCATGTTACAAATATTTTGCTAGAAACACAAGTACATAGATTTATCACTGCTCATTCTTCTAGAAAGGTAACAGAACAGGCACATGGCAATAATTTGCACAAGCCTTCTGTCTGGAGATGGAGAACAGGCAACAGCGGGCCATGCTGGGAACAGGGGCAAGAAAAAGGAATGGAGAGCTGTGATTCCTGGGCTCCAGTTCTAGAAGCCACTTCATTTCCTATATCGTCTACCTGGACGGTGAATCTAAAGTAGCTGCTAGAATGAAAAAACTGACAAATACAAGCAGAAAGCAAACACTTACTTCTGTCCATCTTTCACGAAACCTTTTAAAGAAGATCCTCTGTTAGTAGCAATTGCTTTTCCACCAAGGCCGACGATAAGAGCTGTGAGCACTGCACTCTTCCCACCTAAAGAAACGGGTGTTGAAGAATTACATTCATTAGAGAGCGAGAAAAGGAAGTGCTGACGCCTACAATTTGATGTAAAAATTTCAGAATAAAAATGTGAATTAGCCTAACCCTGAAAGTATTACACTTCAATTATAATTTTCTTCCAGTGTCAAAGCAGCAAATGTTAAAAAAAAAAAAGAAAGAAAGAAAGAAAGAAAGAAAGAAAGAAAGAAAAAAGTGGTATATATAATGAAATATTTAGCTAATGCTATTGGGAAAAATTGATACATTTCAGGAATTACATTTTTGCCACTGATAAGGAAATGGAAAGAAATAGTTGCTGCCTTTTCAACCTAAAAATCCCATTGTACTTTGGACCATGTATAATCACTGAACTTCCTAACTATATGTATACACATACATATTTAACTCATCTATTTTTTCATGACATTCTAAGTTAATTAAAATTTATTTTTCCATAAATTCTTAGAAGCCAGAAACCATTTTTAACAACCCTTAAATTCAAGTTCCATTGAGACTAGAATGTTGTCTCCTTTATTCAATGCTGTGTCTCCAATATCTGTTCATAATAGCACTCCCATGTATGAACGTACATATGAAAAATTTATCAATCATATAAATAAATATCTGGACAATTATTGCTCCTAATTTGAATATTATTCATCAGTTAGCACTTTAAAAGTGTATTTCTTTTTACCCTAACTTACATAAAATATCACAAGCTGAAATTCCAAAACCTACAACTATTATCCAGAATATGATAACCATTTTATTTTGTGCATTCCACCATCAACCAATTCAATCAACTCTTATTGGCCCCTTATCTGCCACAATACAGTCCAAATTAACCAAAATATACCACTGGTTGTCCAGCTGGCATGGCTCAGTGGTTGAGCATCTACTTATGAACCAACCAAACAAACAAACAAAAAAACAAAACAAAATATACCACTGGTTAACACATTTAGTTCTTGGGATGCCTTTCGAGTCCCTAGCCTAACTCTCTTCCTTCACTTCTAAATGCACTGCCTCCACTACTTGCATTATTTCTTTCTAAGTTTATTAATAAAATCACTGTTTCAAGAGTTAAAAATAAGAGGAACTAATGGACCAACCCACTAGTCTTTCTTCACTTACTGTCCTTAGTGACCTCCATGTAACACCGATCCCTCTGTCCACTGTCTCCTGAAAACACTTCCCTCTCGGCTGAATACAGAGTAGGGAAACAAAGCACTAAACAGGCTGTGGAACTACAGGTACCCAGGTTCGTGTCCTAGCAGTGGTAGACTTTGGCATGCCTCCTTTCCCAGTGTGCTGGCTCAATCAAGCTCGCAACACCTCATGCCTGGCTGGTCTATCACAAAAGTTACATCACTGTTCTTTCTAACTCCTGTGTCTTCCCCTTCTAATGGATTCTCCACAGCGTGGCCAGTTTGTTTCACCAATCCTGTTCATGTCATCACTTTACTCACAAACTTTAGTTCTCCACTGACTCCTGAATAAAACGCCCACTTCCTTACCATGGCATCCAAGATCCCCAACAGTATCACTTACGACCTGACTCTCCAGTGTCAGTGTTCGCCCCTCCCTACCACGTACAATATGATATCAAGCCATATAAGGCTGTTGCCTCTCTGCACAGGCATCCACTTCTACCTCCACATACCTTAATCTTAGCTGATGAGCAATCTTTGCCTGGAAGATCTCAGCTTCTTCCCCAACGAGAAAAGTCCCAGCACAAATAGCAGCTCTCATATGCTTTCATTGGTCACAAGATTGAGAAGTTTTTCCCACGTTTGGATGCCCATGGCACTTTATTCATGCTCTGTTACAGCATTTAATAGAAGCAGACACAGGGCTGCCTCAATTACAATAAGGATGGCTTACCCATTCTTCTATGGTGTGAATCTCAAGGTAAATAGATCCAAAAGAATAAACAGGAATTTTATGAATCTCTGTTGCATAATGAACCCAGTGCTAACTTATTTTCTTAACGTGTAGAATGGCAACAAACACTGAAACTATTCTTGACCACAGTTACAGACCTAAAGTTCAGATTTATCAGCACTAACAGTCGCCCATTTTGAAAAGTTAATGCATTCTAACGTCAATGCAGTACTCAGAGTGCACAAAGGAAAGCAAAAGCACTTACTTCCATTGTTGCCAACGACAAAGTTAACATTAGAACCGAATTTGAAGGGTCCAAGCATTGAATGACACATGAAGTTTTTTAGCTGAATACTCTCAATTATTCCAACTTCTGCTGCAGTCTATTAAAAAACAATGGAAGAAGACAATCAATCGGCCCAATTCATTCATTATAACTATCCCAACATCTACAGCAGGAGAAAGATCAGCAGTGTCGACCCATGAAAAAAGTTGCAGGAAGTGAATAACATAAACTTCAAACAATGAGTGAAATGAAATTAAATGTGAGCCTTATGTGAGTAACTACTCATTCTAAACTCCTTAGGGAATCTAATAAGTAAATCACAAGGTTTCTTAATGTAAATAATACTAATATTTTGAGTCAGAAAATTTCCTGTTAGAGGAAGGCTGTCTTGCATTGTAGGAAACTATTTCCCAGAGTAGCTGTATCATTTTATAGTCCCCTTTTAAAGTCTTATCGGAGGTTTGTCAATTTTATTGCTTTTTCCAAAGAACTAACTCTTTATATCATTGCTTTTCTCTACTAATTTTTTCTAATTAACAAAAACTTAATAATTAGGTTATTTTACCTCAGTTTTTTAAAAGTCATATTGTTTTTCCTGATATTGAATTATCAGGAATATGACATATGAACCAGACATGAGAAACATGCTAATAAAAAAACCCCAAAGTTTCGTACTTACCAAAGTAGAGGTACCGTTAGTGAAGGCATCTGTACATTCATCTTCATCACCATCTTTATCAAAATCCTCCACCTCCACCTCTTCTTGTCTTGGTCTTTTGGCATTCTCAGGAGAGCAGAAATTATCTTCCTTTCTTTTGGCCATCAGGTCTGAACAAATGTTAACATATTATTGTAACGATGGAATAAATCAAGTACAGTATCCATATGATTATTCCACATACATTAAACTTAACAAAATAAACCGGACGAAGCTTAGTTATAAGTACTATGCTCATTCATTCTGACTTTAAAAAGGTTAAAATGTCATCTGCATGGAGAAAGGGGTCCATGAGCAGAATGCAGGTGTCATTAGAGTAAGGTGACCAGACGTCCCGCTTTTGGTGAGACAGTTGCGATTTTTAACTATTTGTCCCGCATCCCCCACGGGACAAATTGTTAAAAATCGCGACTGTCTCGCCGAAAGCTGGACGTCTGGTCACCTTACATTAGAGGCTAGAAAAGGCAAGGAGACATTCTTCCCTAGAGCCCCAGGAAGGAGCACAGACCCACCGCCGCCCTGACTTTACCCAGCGAGGCGGTCAGACTTTTCCCCCATGGAAGTCTAAGGTAATACATCTGTGTGTGTGTTTCTAAATCATCTGCACATGGAATACTAGTTGATTTTACTTCCATTATTTATGGCCACCATTTTACTGATATGGGCCTACCTAAATAGTTTGACTCCTAAATTCACAAAAGGTACAAGATGTTTGTACCTTTGGTTTCTAGTTTCCCAGATGTTTTAGAGATGGCATAATGCCTTCTGAAATTATTCCTGAGCAAACATCCAACTTTTACAAGTTATAGAGTAACAGTCAATCGGATAAAACTTTTTAAAAATATTATTCTCCCAAAGAAGTATATTTTGAAGCAGTGTTGCCTAGCACCAGTAATTTCCCTTAACCGTTCCTTAAAGAAAGTGCATGCTCATTGACTTACCCACAGACTATAAAATTTATACCTGGAAAAGGAATATATTTAAAATTACACAAGATTTTCTAAACATATGAAAACTACACTTCAAGTTGCAGCTGATAGACTGTGACTGAAATTAAATGTTATGACTACTCTGATTGCTGCTTTCATTTTTCTCTTTAAAATGCATTAAAACCTCAAAAGACAGCTACCTAATCACTGTTTGGTGAATGAAGAGACAAATCCTTGGCACAGGTAGTCAAAAGTTTCTAAGATACTAGAAAAGAATGTGAGAATAGTTTTAGGCTCAATCAATTTCAGTCTCTCAAGTACTACATACACCATGGCAACCCTGTTTGTGCCCGGGGCGTGGGCAGCAGGGCATTCAGTGAGACTTTCTCTTTTATGGATTTGGACTAAAGGCTGTGGTCAGTCCTCCTTAGAAGTGATGTCATGAACACAGGTCAAGAAAGCAGTCCTAAGTGCACGTGTGCTGGGAGAGAGGGGGCTAGTGCAGCTGTGTTACAGAGCATGAGCAGGTGTGCAGAAACAGGACGGGGACTCTAGGAAGGGTGTGGAAGAGAAAAGGAGGGTGAAGAAAACACATTCATGCAGTGATACTTAAAAAAAAAAAAAAAAAAAAACACTGCTTCTCAAACTTACAATGACAGAACCAATTTCCTAAGTATTGAATGCCTATGCTTATTTTGGAGGAACTATTCCGGAGAACAATCTTTGCAAGTCTGTTATTACGACAATTTATTAAGTGAAATCAGTAGTTCTCCTATCTTTTTAAAGCTCTGAAATTACCTCTATAACATGACATTTAAATGTGTTTGGAAAGTGAGAAAGAACTAGGCTTAAAGCTAATTAGATAGTGGAGACTGTTCTAAAGTTACCTTTACGAAATCATCTCACTTCCTGTCTTGTATATTGGGTTTTACAGGTTCACTATATCTTCTTGAATTGGAAAATAAAAAATTTCCCTAATTTTTACTTTCCAAAATATTGATAATTTAGAGCCCAAATATACTACACAAAATCACCTTATATTTTATAAATCCTCAAACATAGTCATGACTCCTTTCATGCAAATTCTATTTCATTAAATTTTTAACATTTCTTTCTGAAATTAGTTCTTTGTTCCACCAAACCTAGCTTTTCTTCAATGGGAATGTTTTAGTATTTATTCATATAGTTTATACAATCACATAGAAGGGATATGCAGTGAGACTAGATCTCCCACAGCGCAAGTTTAAAAAAGGACAGAGACTTCCGCTTCCATAGGATGGAATAGGTGTATTTTCCGATTCCTCCTGCTTAGTAAAACTAAAAACCTTGAACATTATATATAACGTACTTTCCGGCGTATAAGACAACCCCCTAATTTTACAGTTAAAACATAGGTTTAGGCCTATATTCGCTGTAGAAGACTACCCCCCATTTCCGAGGCAACACCAGTTCTTTTTTTAATAGACCGCCTCTCTGACTCTGACCAATCTGAGCAGGCTTTTTTTAACTGTATGTTTTAACTGTAAAATTAGGGGGTCGTCTTATACACCGGAAAATAAGTAAAAGAGACCTAAGACTCTGAAAGAGGAGGCAGACTGGATAGGGATCTCACCACCCAAGGAATGACCCCCTGGTGATTTCCCTGAGTTTTTGCTTTGCTTCAAATTTCTCAGATTTGGAGAAGACAACAACTGGGAAAACACCAACAGGTGCAGGTGCAGGGGAGGTGGAAGACAGGATGGAGCCAAGGAAAGCTGTTCTCTCTAGCCTAGGGGTGTCGAACTCAATCAGAGAAGGGGCCAAAATCTAAAATCCAGCCTAAATCGCGGGCCGAATGGTTTACTGAACAGTCATAAACTGTCATTGTGATGGAAACGCAGCGGAGTGCAGTGATGACAGCGAGGTGCGGGCCACATTGCAAGGCCTGGTGGACGGATTTGGCCCGCGGGCCTTGTGTTTGACACATGTGCTCTAGCCAAAGGATCAGGAAAAGGGCCCACGACAGAGAACTTTCTGGCAAGAATTGCTCTACTCCAGCCAAATACCACTGAACAAACTGTGCCCCAGGCCCCCACGCCAGCGAAGGCCAAGTGGGTAACCTGGCCTTCCGCTCTGGTGAGGCTAAAAGGAGTCATCTCAACCTCCCAACAGGGCTGCTGTCAGAGAAGGCTGTGCAGGCCCAGGGAGAACCATGGCAATGACCTCAGTGGAGATGGCCTGAATAGCTGAGACATTTAACCCGCCAGGCGGCAATAGGGTGCCACCCACTCCCAACTGCCCGGGCCTGGTGTTTGAGGAGGCCTTTACCACTGCCCGAGAGGTGACCATGTGGGGAGCAGAAGCTTCCACTCGGGCTCAGCTGTCACTATGGCTAAGCAAAGAGCTCGGGGAAGTTCTACAATAGATCAGAGTCTCTATGTCCACAGCCCAATACCGTAGGGCAGCAGTTCTCAAAGGTCGTGGTCTCTCAAGAGATACTACAGTCATCAAAGAACTTTCTTTTATAGCTATCAATGTTTACCATATTATAAATGAACACAACACACAAGTACACATTTTATCAGTCGTGAGAGCAATGACATCATCACATGTCTTAGAACCTCTGGAAAGCCCCACAGTACATTCAAAAGCGGATGAAAGTGAAAGGGGAGAGAACATCTTACTATTATTACAAACAGTTTACCGTGTAGGCCCTGTGAAAGTCTCAGATGCTGCTGTGGGAGACACTGTAAGCAATCCCTGACACAGGCCATTGTTTACAAGGCAGGGCCAGCAGAGGAGGAAGTCAGAACAGCAGAAGGCTGACCACAGAATGACTTCAGACTTGTATTCAAGAGCGCAGCCCAAGGACCAGCAAGCAGCCTCTGTATCTCCTTGGAATGTGTTGGACTGCCAGATCTCAGGCCACACCCCACAGCAAATGGAGCTGAAGCTTCATTTTAGAAGACCTCAGAAGCTCCTAAGCTTATTTAAGTCCAAGAACAACTATTGTAAACAACATTAAAGGACTTGGACTTTATCCTATCCTGAAGGCAATGATGAACCTCATTTATCATGATATATCATGTATCACTCTAAAGCACATGTGTCAAACACAAGGCCCGCGGGCCAAATCCGTCCCACCAGGCCTTGCAATGTGGCCTGCACCGCGCTGTCATCACTGCACTCCGCTGCGTTTCCATCACAATGACAGTTTATGACTGTTCAGTAAACCATTCGGCCCGCGATTTAGGCTGGATTTTAGATTTTGGCCCCTTCTCTGATTGAGTTCGACACTCCTACTCTAAAGGTATATTAGTTAACATCCAAAGGACTTTTAACCTCAACAAATGTCTTTAGAAACATTACCATTACAGTCACAATTACATACTAATGCCCAATATCCTTATTTTACATTAATTTAATGTTTATTTTGAATCTCTTACACAAATCAAAACTTGAAAATCATATATATTCCTCAAATTATTTAATAACAAGAATCAATGGACATATATTTGAGTATGTTTTTATTGATTTCAGAGGGTAAGGGGGAGAGAGAGAGAGATAGAAATACCAATGATGAGAGAGAATCATTGCTTGGCTGCCTCCTGCACGCTCCACACTGGGGACTGAGCTCACACCTGGGCCTGTGCCCTGACCTGAGAGCAAACCGTGATCTCCTGGTTCATAGGTCAGCACTTAACCACTGAGCCGAGCTGGCTGGGCTCAAAGTATATCAGTTTTCACTTGTTGCTAATTTAAATTCCCTAGAATGCCATCAAGCCATTTCCCCCAACACTTTCTTCTCTCCCACCCCATCTATCCTCCATTCATTTCTCAATTACGGAGCAGTAATTCATTTGTTATAGAAGAGCAAAGAAGAAACATTACTTTCAGGTTTGCACAACATTAAGTGCCCTTTTAGACACTGTTTTTATTAATGCTTAATAACATGATCTTAGCAGGCACTCATAGAGCAGCTGACTGATGTTAGAATTTTACCATTCCTAGAAAATCAAACGAAACTGGGGGAGAGAAATGAACAAAGGTAAGTGTGATAAGCTTCTTAGTGAATGTGAGATTCTACACTCCACAGAAGACTGTGCTACATGAAGACGATGCTTTTTATTTGCTGTGCTTAGTCTGGGATTTGCCGTTTGCTACTAGGTTGCCATGGTAACCTGCACCTAACAGACACTGAAGGATCCTACCTTTTATAATAGGAATCACTTTGTGATTTAATGATAATGGGTTTTTAAAATCACATGTAAATGTCTCAAAAGGTAGATACAGGTTAAAACAGAAAACCTGTTTCCAAAAGGTTAAAGAGACATAGATACGGAAGATCCCCTCCCCCAAAATACTTTTAAATATTCTGGAATACACAAAAAGGGGAGGAAAAGGTCTCCACTACCCTATCAGCTATATATGGACTCTGCATGTAAGTATGTATAATAAGTGCTTTGGTTTATCTCTTCTCTTCTCTCCAACCCCACATCCAAGTATGTCAGTCTGCTCCATGCCTCCATGCTTCGGATATAATTTTGCTGGTCAATTCCTGACAGTATGTGCGTAAGAAATTTGATAGACATCAGATGCATTTTAACAGGATTATAAATTTCTAGATTTTAGATTTTATTGTGAGCACCTAATAATTCATGCTTCCCATTTAACTAAGCTGGAACTAATAGCAGTGAGAGCAGACATAACAAGAGTTGGAATTCTAAAAAAAAAAAAAATCATAGTTATAAAAGGCAAATTGGTACTACTTCTGAATCTGCTGTGGACTGTTTACTTCGTGCCCAATTCTACTCCTCCCGCCACCATGGATACATTCATTGTGCATTAAACAACCTGATTTTTAATGTACTCAATTAATCAAGCACACTGCTTAATTAATAGATAACATTATATAGATAATAATATAAATATTTAAGTTAAGCACACTGCTTGGAGTATATCATGAAATCATATGAGATATAATAGGTAATTATATAAATATTTAAGTTTAAAAATCCAATTAAGTCCACCCATCAAACAATCCCAGATAAGTGAAACTGGAAAGTACTAGGCACAGAGTTTCAGTTAATAAATTCGAACAGTCAGATTTATGTTTTAAGAACATCCTGTGGCCTAAAAGTAGAGGGCGGATGGGCAAGAGACCAGTCTCTACAGATCGAGTGGGAACTGAACAGAAAAAACAAACGCAATACCAGATGATGGGAAGAGGTGGAACCAGGGGATGTAAACGATTGGGGAACCTGGGGGAGTAGAATTAATATTTGTCGAATAACCACTTGCTTGACTGTGTGCTTGGCTTTTGCGATAAACATTCCATGGATTTCCCTTAATCCTCAGCATCCTTAGGAAGTGTCCTCATTTTACAAAAGGGGGCACTGAGGCTCAAGAGGACCTTTGCCCGGGTTTACGTAGCCCAGATCCAAACCCAGGTTTGTCAAAACCTAAACTGAAACCTCTTTAGCGCCCAAGTTCCTCCAGGCATAGACGACTGAATTGGACAGTTTAATTGTTTACCGCCTGTAAACTGGCTATTCATCTGTCCATCTTCTTGTCTGCCCTTCATTAATGTATAAAAACTACATAAGAGATCCTATTGTGATATGTCCCTCCAATGTTCCTATACTTTATAAAAATTTATTTGGTGTTTAATGCTCAGAAACAACCTTCCCATTTCATGCTAACATGCCATTCGAGTTAGATGAAGCAGGTCTGGCCAGGAGGGAGGATATAGAATACATTAATCTTATTTGAAAACACTGAGTATGAAGCGCTCCTAGGAGACGGAGATGGAGGCCAACAGGCAGTAAAACACACTCTGCTGCAGCGGTGGACTGGGGAGTGGAGCTGAGAAAGACACAGAAATTATTTTGAATTTGGTCACCAGCGAAAGTGTGTTGAGTGAGGCAAGATGTATTTCATTAATTAGTGAATCAAAAATGCTAATATTGCCGAAACCGGTTTGGCTCAATGGATAGAGCATCGGCTTGGGGACTGAAAGGTCCCGGGTTCGATTCCGGTCAAGGGCATGTACCTTGGTTGCGGGCATATCCCCAGTAGGGGGTGTGCAAGAGGCAGCTGATCGATGACTCTCTCTCATCGATGTTTCTAACTCTCTATCTCTCTCCCTTCCTCTCTGTACAAAATCAAGTAAAATATATTTTTAAAAAAATGCTAATATTAATGCAAGTGACTGTACTTAACTCTCAGTCATCGGGACTTCTGAGTCAACTGAACAGTAGCATTTAAATATGCCTTCAATATAATGTGTACTATTAACGGTAATTTGTGTTATGTACTAATTCCTGAAAAGCAAGCCAAGTACTACTTTGATTAATTTTCCTAACTTAAGTCTAAAAGGGATAGTTAGGATTTAGGCAGGTTTTATATAAAATTCTACATCTAAGCACTCAGCAAAATAAACCTTTGAGTAAAATCTGTTTTTCGCTGTAACAACTCTAATATGTCAACTATACTTACTTTTTGTCAGGTTCAATAAGTGCCTTATTACAGATTATAGGTAAACGTAGAGCTATAAATGAGACTATCTCGCACACGCTTCCCACCCCAATATATTTAAGAATCCTGTGAGTTAAATATTATGTTAATTTATGCAATTACAGAAGAGGAAGTGAGACTTAACAGAGATGGTACCCGTTTGCCCGGGGTCAGACACCACCGGTTCTGCCTTGTACAAAAACATGCTTTTTAAATAACAATCGAAGGATCTCAACATTTTTTTGTAGTTACAACCCATTCAGGAAAAAGAAATTCTGAATGCACATTTCCAAAGAAACGAAGTACTCTGTACACTTCGCACAGCAACAGCACAGAGAGAGAGAGCAAATCTAAGGAGGTCTAACACGCTCCCACCCCACCTCCACACTCAGGGAACAAACTACCTGCAGGCCAGCGCATCTGCTGCTGAAAATTTTAAAAAGACTACACATCAGCCTTCTCAAAGCCAGGGAATTCCGACTTTTTCTTTCTTTTAAATATTCACTCCAGAATAGCTTGTCTAGAAAACACTCGCTTTTAATCTCCTGCTCATGAAGTATAACTGTCTTCACAAAGCATGGCTTTTTCTAGGAATTATCCCAAGCCCTCTGGGTCCCACACCCCCTTCTCTACCCTGAGGTCCTGGGTCCCTGCAGTTCCCCGATTGGGGGATTCCTCTCCCGTGCATTTCCGCAAGAAAACAGGGGAGAGAAACGCTGCCATCTAAGACCCAAACATCACAATTTCATTTTTCTAGAACATGCGATTGGCGTTTCCATGAACCTGGGCTTCAGCGCACAGGCAACTGCAAGTGATAGTTGCAAATCTCTCTTAAACATAAGTTGCTTCGGGCGAGGTGATCGCCATCAGATTCCTGATAAAGCGCCCCGTACCCCACGGCAGCCTCGCCCTTTCACCCCGCGCGGCCCCTCCGGCTTCTTTTCGCAGCCCCGGGCCCGGGGGGGGGGGACGGGCAGAGGCTCCCCCCGTCCGCCCCGGCGGCTGCCCGGAGGGGCCCGGCGCCGGCGGGCAAGTTTCCCGCGGCAGCGGCGACCCGTGCCGCCCGCGGGGAGAGCGCCCGCCGAGCGGCCCCGGCCGGCCGGCCCGCCCAGGCCCGCGGGGACCCTGCCGGACCCGGGCCAGCCGAGCCCCGGGGACCCGGGCGCCCCCACACGGGCTGCGGGATGCCGGCGACCGGGGCAGCGACGGGGACGCCACCCGGGGCACGGGAGAGCCGAGGCGCGCACCCTCAGCCTACCTCCAACAAGTCCGAGTCTCCCCGAGGAACCCGGCCGCGGGAGGGTCGCGCCGCCACGGGGCGCTCCGGGCCGCTCGTCCGGACGCCTCGGCCGCGGCTGGGAGCCGTTGGCCCGCCGGGAAGCGCGCGCCGGCGGCGGCAGGAGGAGGCAGGAGCGCGGCCGCCCCGGCGCCCACCCCGGGACGCTCCGCGCCTGCGCCACGCCCCCCCCCGCCCGCCGGGACGCCGCCCGCGCGTGCGCGGTCTGCAGTTTTCGCGCCACTGCTGTCCACAGGCGGGGCCGGAAGTGCCCCCGGGCGGCGGCGGGGGGGGGGGGAGGGAAGCCGGGAACAGCTGGGGCTGCTGCGCCGCGGCCGGACGCACGCCGGGCGGCGCGCAGAGGGAGGGGGGGGGGGGGGGATGATTTGCCTAAATGAGAGGGAAGATGGCCCAGAGGCCCAGCAACAGCTCGGCGCATGCGTACCACGGCGCGGCCCGGAGCTGGCGGGCGGGCGGGTCGGGGCTGGGGGCAGCGGTCCGCCACTTCCCGGAAGGGGCGGGGCCTCGCGCGGCGGCGCCGGATTTGAAGGGCTCCCGGGAGACTTCCGCGTCCGAGCGCTGCGACCTGGCCGCGGGTTTCTGCTTCTGCGTGGGGAAGGGAAGCGGACATTTTTTTTAGTTTTCTTTTTGGGGAGAAGATTAAACTGAGAAACGGAAAGCAGCTAGTTAGGACTCGGGCCAAACTGGTACACGACGGAGGGGCGCCTTCCAGAGCCGAGGAGAAGGGGTTGTCGGGGTAAGTCCCACGGGCCGTGCAGAGGCGGCCCCCGGGGCCCGGCACTGGCCCTCGGCCCTTTGGCCGGTGGGTTCGGGGGGAGCCCTGTGTCCGCGGCCCTTTGGCCGGTGGGTTCGGGGGGAGCCCTGTGTCCGCGGCCCTTTGGCCGG
This sequence comes from Pipistrellus kuhlii, assembly GCF_014108245.1. NCBI lineage: Eukaryota > Metazoa > Chordata > Mammalia > Chiroptera > Vespertilionidae > Pipistrellus > Pipistrellus kuhlii. The sequence goes on from NW_023425438.1 coordinate 2,746,546, forward strand.
TGGGTTCGGGGGGAGCCCTGTGTCCGCGGCCCTTTGGCCGGTGGGTTCGGGGGGAGCCCTGTGTCCGCGGCCCTTTGGCCGGTGGGTTCGGGGGGAGCCCTGTGTCCGCGGCCCTTTGGCCAGTGGTTAGCGGGGAGCCCTGTGTCCGCGGCCCGCCACCCCCGGCCCGGCTTCCACCCCCGGGCTCGGCTCCAGCCCCTGCGCCTCCGGCCCGGAGCTGACCCGGGGCGGGAACTCGGTGTCCCGGCCCCTCGGGCTCTAACCTCTCTGCCAAGGCCGCTGCGTCCTCCACGGCCTTCCCCTGGGCACCCTGTGCGGCCGACGCCCACGCCTGTTCTAGGCCCTCCGGGCCAGCCTACTGATCCCCGTGGGACATACTCGCCCGCCCCCCTTTGTCAGTGTAAACGTGGTGCTGGGAAAACTACTTCCATGACAGCACTTGCCTTCAGGCATGATGGTTAACTAACGGCCATTCTTCCTCCCTCCTCACCCCCCCACCGCGCCGGCCTGTACTGTAACGCTGCTCAGTAAATCTCGGGGCCATTAGGAGTGGGTTAAGGTCGGGTCCAGAAGGGCCTTGACTTCGCTTTCCGCGCCCTTCTGCACCCGACCTTAACCCACTTCTAATGTCTGTGCGCAACGCTTCACGCAGCAATCTTTCTGGCTTCCTTTCCTGATGGGGACACAGTGGCATTGACCGCTACCCCAGTGCACCCTCAGACAAGTGGATGTCAGACGTCTGGTAGTGAAATTCCTTCCACCAAAGCCACCTTTTTACTTTTGAAGATAATCAAATATATATGTTGTAGTCCCATGATGGTCCTTGCCTTGATACAATAAGTATGACATAGTCTAAACAGTCAGAAACGCTGTGACATCTAGGCTAAGGGGTCCTGTTGGTAAACAAAGGGAAACTTTGGGAGGCGTCTGCTTTGATGTCACTTCCTTTAGGTAGCTTTCCTAGAGTTGGTTGGTAGCAGTTCCCTCTCCTATGTCTGTACCTGTACTTGTCACATTGTTATAATTCTTTTTACCTCTAGTCTCACTTCTACTAAGTTACTTGAATTCAAGGCTTAATCTTTTATTATTGTATCTCCAGCACTTAAAAGCACTTGCGATAAATAGTAAGCAATTACTGTTAATGGATAGCTAAGTTAAGCCCAGATTATATTATGCTTTAAAGTTAGAACTAAATTCATATGAAAATAAAACTGACGGAATTAAAAAAAAATTAATGAAATTATGTGAGAAATCCCATACAGTACAATTTTTTAAATAAGTTTCTAATGTTTTGGCTTAAAACTGAGTAAAATTGCAAAACTGTTGTTTTACTAGTAATAAAATGTATTTTTGCATGAACCAGACCTTTTTTTATGTTTTTTTAAAAATTTGATTCATTATTGGCATTAGCAAGCTTCTGTGCTTTTCTCACCTCATTCAGTTTTATAATCAACCAATAAAAGCTTATTAGCTTTTAAGGAAGTTTTAGGAGCATAAATTGATTTATGAGCACCATATGGTTACATCAAAGGATTTGTTTTTGTTTTAACCTAATGTGAATTTTAAGCACTTTCTTTAAACTAGAAATTCATGTTCTTTCAGCCAAGTAATAATATCTGAAATAGAGTGATTGGATTTTTTTTCTTTCTGGTATCAAGCTACCAAAATTGGTCATGATCTTCAAGGATGTCAGAATCTTGTAATTCATCTTGTTAATATCCTTCATTTTGGAGAGCAGTTAAATGTGCCTTCCCAAGGGTATACAGCTAGTCAATATTATATCCAAAACCAAAATCCTAGATTTCTTATCCCAAGTACAGTGCATTTTTACTAAACTAAATAAACTGAAGCCGCTAATAGGTTATAATTTATTTGTTATGGGTTATTCTGACTGTTGACTCACATAAGTAATCATGTATCACTCTAAATCTTAAGAATTGTGAATGTTAGGAGACTTTTATATGTAATATACATAGACTGCATGATCAGATTGACATCAAATTATTACATTATAAAACTAGAGACTAATCAAATCTCACACCACAAAAATTTCAAATTTCACCACATTTAAAAAAAAAGTAAGGCAAAATGATACATAGCTTTGGGTGAGTTTGACATGTATAATATTTTTAAATTTTATGAGTTATTTTCAAGTAACCTCATCAGAGTGATCATGACCTCATGCAAAAACCATTTGTTCTATCTTTGAGTGTAGTTGCACTTGAATATCTTAAGAGCTGTTGCATTCTGTCCCTTTTTGGAATTTTATTTGCTTTTATATTCTTGGTACTTAATGTCACTTTGGAAGAAGGAGTGGTGCAAAGAAAGTAACAAGAAAGCAGTAGGTCATGGAAATACATATTTTGTATGAACTGCCATCTTAAAATATGTTCTGTTGTTATTTTTCATAAAACAGACATTTTACATAATTTTATCCTTTCAGAACTATTGAGGTTTTCTTTTAATATTCTTCTGCTTTTATGAATTATTTTCACAAGGAACATAAATGCTTTTCAAAAGAAAATTAGACAACTTAAGATGCAGATCTACTGAAGATAACCCTAAAATAGTATTTTAAGACTCTTTTAAATTTCATTTAAATTACATACTAAATTACATTAAAAAGTGTTCTGAAACAGTAATTTTACAAAAAAAAAGTTTTTTCTTTTCTTTTCATTTTACAACTGGCTCTAAGGTAGCACCATATTTAAAGATGTAAATTAACTTGTGACAAAAGTTATATCACCTTTAAGGAAATTCACTATTACCAAAGAGATGATGATTTTAATATTTTAGGCTCTTAATCAAGGTTACTCTGGCGTCATTAGAATGATTACGTGGGGTGGAGAACAGAACAAAGCTAGAAGCAGGGGGCCAGTTGGGAGACTATTAAAGTCATACACAGGCAACACTAGGGAGTGTCATTAGAAATGGGGACTTAGTATAGATTTTGGAGATAGATAACTTGCTGATCAAGGGGCTATTAGAGAATGAAGTAAAGAATTAAAAATGACTAGGTTGCTGAAACCAGTTTGGCTCAGTGTTTCTCTCTTCCTCTTTCTTAAAAATCAGTAAAAAAAAAATCCTCGGGAAAGGATGAAAAAAAACATGCCACAGTGAATATCTTTGTACATACATCTGCACACACCTAAGATGTAAAATAAATTCCTAGGAGAGCTATTGCTAAGTCAGAAGATACTGGCACTTAAAATTTGACAGCTAGAGTCAGGGTTACATACAAATAAAATAAGATCAGTTATGATAATTGTCCTCTGGAAAGAAGAATTGCGTAATTTCCTTCAATAACAGTCAATTCCAGTAAGCACCTTGCTTCACAAAGAAAAGGAAAGCATAAACTCCCCCTCAAACTTTGAGGGTTTTTCTTTTAATTTTATGTGTTCTGATCGTTAATATTTAAGTCTTATTTCTGTTCATAATAATGCCTTAGTAAATGTGTGTGCCTCACTCTTTTTCCAGAAGTAAGTGCAATTTTTCACATTAACAAAGGGATGAAATCTCAACTCTTGAGTCTATGCTGTAGTGTGCATTCCAACCAGTGGGACTTCTTGATGTGAAATCGACAATGTTAGCACTGAGCCACCATTAACTACCTAATTAATGGTGCATTCAAATCTGTATGTGCCCTGTATGTTGAGATATCAGCAAATATTTCTGCAATTCTTCATAAAAATGAGTGCACAAAATATACTTGGATTAAAGGAACAACAATATAGTATTTTTATTTAGAATGGTTTTGCATTAACTTTTTGACTTTTTTATTTATTTATTTATTTTTTATCCAACCTTGTGTTTTGGAATGTGTTTTGGAATGAAGTTCGTTATTGAGAGGATGATAATCTGGATGTATGTGTAGTCAGATTGAATCATTTCAAATGCTGCATTATATTTTTATCAAATAATAACAAAAGAAAAAAAACAAATATAGATGTTTAATAAGGAAAAACTGGCCTATAGAAAATACCAAAGAGGTTATTACAATAGCAGAATTTAAGCCAATTTTGTTTTTCAAATGTCATGGGCATAGAAAGAGTTTAGCAATAGTTTTATCTGGATTGTGTAAGTATGGGTGATTTAAAAATTTGTTTTTTAAAGTTTTTTTATTTTTCCACTATGAACACATGAGACCTTGTAATTAAAAAGGCCTTCAACGCTCTTTGAAGAGATAATTCCATATACCTCGAGTTTCTATTTTCTGTCTTCAACGTTTCCTTCAATAACCTCTTCCCCCTTCCCCCTTGGTTTATTTGCTTTGTTTGCATGGATCCTTGCTTATGTTTTTTTTGTTTTTCCTGATCATGATAGAGGCTTGTTTGAAAATCAAGGAAGGGCTGAAACCGGTTTGGCTCAGTGGTAGAGCGTCGGTCTGTGGACTGAAAGGTCCCAGGTTCGATTCAGGTCAAGGGCATGTACATTGGTTGCGGGCTCATTCCCGGTAGGGGGTGTGCAAGAGGCAGCTGGTCGATGTTTCTCTCTCATTGACTTTTCTAGCTCTCTATTCCTCTTCTTTCCTCTCTGTAAAAAAAATCAATAAAAATATTAAAAAAAAAAGAAAAGAAAATCAAGGAAGCAATTTTCAATAAGATAAATATGATTTACAGCATCTCTTTTTTCTACCTGTCTTGCGTTTGTTCTTGTTATTAGCTGGAACAAAGCCAATGATCACCATTATTTTTTGGGGGGTAATTTTTATTTTCTATTTTTTATACAATGTTAGGTAACCATGTGAAAAAATCTTATTCTCAGCTGCTACTAAAGAAGACATAGAAAAAAAGAGAGAAGAATGAGGAAGGACAAAGGACACCATTGATATTTGAATTATATTAAATATAAAAATAACTTTTTAAGTACTGCAAAGAAACCCAGATTTGGTGACATGTAAATTACTTATAATCCATTCATTGCATCAACATTTTATAGCCAGTATGTCATTTACCACCATTGTTATTATTTTTATTTTTTAAATATATTTTATTGGTTTTTTTCCAGAGAGGAAGGGAGAAGGATAGAGAGTTAGAAACATCGATGAGAGAGAAACATCGATCAGCTACCTCCTACACACTACCTCCTGGGTATGTGCCTGCAACCAAGGTACATGCCTTTGACTGGAATCGAACTTGGGACTCTTGAGTCTGCAGGCGGATGCTCTAGCCACTGAGTTAAACTGGTTAGGGCCATTTACCACCATTTTAATGGCTTAAGTATTCTTAGTTGATTCCAAAAAGCTGACAAGTGAAAGAAATAAGTAGAATCCTCTATTTGTGAATTATTCTTATGTAATGCATAACATACTGCTTGAATTCCTGTTTTAAGTTTTTGTGTTTAATAACAATTTTTGAAAAGTGTGTTTCTAATAACAGCCGATAATAACCAGAATGGGAGTGAGTGACTTGTGGCAAATTTTGGAGCCTGTTAAGCAGCACATCCACTTGAGTAGTCTTAGTGGGAAAACCATTGCTGTTGATCTGAGCCTCTGGGTGTGTGAAGCACAGACAGTCAAAAAAATGATTGGAATTGTCACAAAGCCCCACCTCAGGTACAGTAATGTTCTTAGAATATAAACGTATGATTGCATAAATAATTCATGTCTTGGTTTTGAGATTTTAAAAGATATTAATGTGCCTAAATCTGCCATCTCTGTATTGATGACTCACAAATTTGTACCTCTTACATTCTGAACTCTAGACTCACATACTTAGTTGCCTATTTAATATATTACTTGGCTGTTGCCATGACTATAAGCCAGAAATTTGGGAGCCATTCTCCCTGTTTTACCTGGCCCAATGTCCAATCGCTCAGAAGTATTGGCAGTTCTTCCAAAAGAAACTTCTGTGTTTGTTCATAGACGTTACTGTCCAGAGGCACCACCTCAGTGTGTGCCAACATCATCTCTCATCTATACAGCGGAATGACTTCTTCACCGGCTTCCCTCCCTCAGTTCTGAGCGCCGCCACTGCCTCCTCCTCCTCCTCTTCCTCTTCCTCACCATTTTCCATATAGCAATTAAAACAATCCTAAGTTTCCCTTGCTTAAAAACATTCAAAAAACAAAAAATTCAGTGGTTTCTGAGTCCCATGAAAATAGGATACATAAAATGTTATTGCATATAACCTTTTAGGTACTAGTCTAATGTTCTTGCCATTAACGGCATGCTGCTATGTTGGCTTTTGCTATTAATATATGAGGATTAATATATGACTAATTTTTATATTTCAGGAACTTATTTTTTCGTATCTCACATTTAACACTAATGGATGTAAAACTGGTGTTTGTTATGGAAGGAGAACCCCCAAAGCTGAAAGCTGATGTCATAAACAAGAGGAATCAAATTCGGTATGGGCCTTCTGGAAAAACATGGTCTCAGAAAACAGGGAGATCACATTTTAAATCAGTGTTAAGAGAGGTGAGCATTTGGATCTGATTTGATCATTCTTATTGTACTGCATATAGAAGGCCAATGTAGGTAGAGAAGAGTTTACATTTTGGAGTGAAACTGACCTAAGTTCAAGGCCTGGCTCTCGCATCTTGAAACTCTAAGGTGTTCTGCAAGTTTTTAACTTATTTAAAATAAAAGTTTCCTATTGTGTGAATGAGGATAGTAATACTTAGCAGGGATGTACTGAAAATTAGAGAAAATCTCCAAATATCTAATATCTAATTAACTAGTACATAGTAGAGACTTGATACATGTTACCTTAATGACATCTTTATCACTAAAAAGAATTCCCAGAACAGAGATCCATTAATTCATACTTCACTCATTCAGAATTGATGATAGTTCATGCATTGAACTTACATATTTGACTTTCTTAGGGCTTTGTCATTTTTAAAAGTATTTATTGTTATATTTTAATGTATTTACATATTACTTATAAAATGTTACATATTTTTATAAAAGTTAAAAAATTATCCATAAAAAGAAATTATCCATTTCATAGATTATGGAAACAATAAGAAACTGCTATTATTTTATCTTTTTTCAAATGTATATATTTTTAAAACTTGCCATTATAATACATAAATAATTTTTATCTTGGACTTTTCATTTAATATGTCATGTTCATATTTCCCTCTTGTTACATTTATGAGGCTATAAAATCATTACTCAGGATTGTATATATTGTTTACTTTTTAGCTCTTCCATTATATGTGAAATTACGATGCACATTTTTTGTGTACATAGTTTTTTCCTGGTGATTTGGGATTTTTAAAATTACCCAAAATGAGATAGATAGACCAATGATTTTATAGCTACTACCAATTATTTTCCACCAGTATAGATATGAAATAAGCAATTTCAGTGCACCCATAAGAACACAGAATGATAGGAGATTTATCTTTGTATTACTTAGTATTCAAAATCAAAGATATTTCTTTGTTTATGTAATACATATATATACATATTTAATATGTATTGGTCTTTTAATGGTGAGGTTAAACATTTAACCTAGTTTTAGTCCCTCTATGGATAATGGTCTTTGCCCCACTTATCTCTTAAAGTTTTAAGTTTTTGTTGTTGTTATTCAAGTTCTTTCGATATTAAAGATATAAACTTTTTATCATATTTGCTTTTAATTCATATCCTTGTTTTTTTTACAATTTATTTCTTTAAAAGGTATTATGTAAGTTAATAATCATTTTCTCCTGAAATTCTGTTTTTTATTCTTAGGTGAGTTAAAAAAAAAAAAAAGTTTTTAATTAGTAGCTATTCCACCTTAATGACTATCAATAGTTGAAGAAAATATACGTACTGGATTCTCATTATTTCTTCTGTAAACAGTTACTGAAAATAACCATGGTACACATACTTAGAGCATTAAATGCCCAGAATAAAGTAGTCTCTCCCTCCCTCCCTCTCTCTCTCTCTCTCTTTTTTTTAGAAAATTACTCCATTTTTATTTCTTTACTAGAGGCCCGGTGCATGAAATTTGTGCATGGTGGTGATGGTGGTGGGGGTGTCCCTCACCCAGCCTGTACACTCCAATCTGGGATCCCTCGAGGAATGCCCAACTGCCCAGTTAGGCTCGATTCTATCAGACATCCCTCTCACAATACAGGAGTGCTTGCTCCCAACCCCTTGCCTACCTGATTGCTCCTAACCACTTCTGCCTGCCAACCTGATCACTGCCTAATCACTCCCCTGCCAGCCTGATTGATGCTCCCCTACTGGCCTGATTGCCCTTAACTGCCCTCCCCTGTTGGCCTGGTCACCCCTAACTGCCCTACCCTGCAAGTCTGGTTTCCTCACAACTGCCCTCCCCTGCAGGCCATTTTGTGGTGGCCATCTTTTGTCCACATGGGGGTGGCCATCTTTGACCAGATGGGGGTGACAATTTTTGTGTTGGCGTGATGGTCAATTTGCATATTACCTCTTTATTATATAGGATTACAATAATTGGGGTGTTCTTAGACATTTTGCTCAGTGTTACCTGCCTATTATTTTCATATTTCTGTACCTTCAGTTACTAGGCCTTACTTCCTCCTACTCCACTGCCAACTTTTATTTATAAGCATGAAAGGCACAAATTAGTCTTCTTACAACACCACATACACCCTCATGGAACAGGGCCTTAGGGTAGGGAAATTTACAACCAGCCTCATCACAAATTCTCTGCTGGTTTTTGAAGAGCTGAAATGACAAATAGCACTGGAATCTAAAATAAATTTCAAACTCTTGTTTATTATGAAAGAATTTTCTTATCTAGAGGAAAGTTGAAGTAACTATAGTGTTGCCATAAAACAATACCTGTAACAAAACTTGTCTTCTGAAAAGTTCCTTTTTTGTCAACATAGTACTTTGTCTCTTTGGACCTTGTCCACGTTGGGCAACATCTGGCAGAGGATTTTCTTATGTAATATGGCATGTAAGCAATTGATCAGTTAAAGCAAAAGAGATGATATTTACTCTGTCATCTCTCCAAACTTACAATGCCCTGGTTTCTTCACCTAACCCAGTATTCTTCAGTGATAGAATTTGAGAATTATACATGACAAGAAAGAATACACTGGGGTATAAGACTACAATATTCTCAGTTGGATTAAGTTAATAATCCAAAGAAAATTCAGGATTATTTATGCATCAGCAAACTGATAGGAACATTCTGCACAGACATTTGACTTCCAAGGAACACATCAACAGCTGACCTCTGTGGTTTTCCACCATTTGTTTCATTATAAGGGAGAGATGATATGAGGAAAAGAAGAGAACTTTAAAGCCTCAAGCCAAATTGTATAATCACCTCATATTACATTGACAACATCATGTGAGAATTTTTGTAATTTTGCAGACATAAATATTAATGTGATTAATCTTTTAAAAGATATTTCCAGAATCTTGAGATACTATTAAGCAAGTATCATAACTTGTAAGACACCTATATAACACTGTTAACATCTATAATAAAAGTGTAATATGCTAATTAGACCGGACTGCCGAATGAGCATCCTTCCGGTGACCTGAACAAAGCTGGGGCTGCAAGGGCCCGAGGCAAGCTGGGGCTGCAGGGGCCAAGCCCCTTGCACGAATTTCATGCATCAGGCCTCTAGTTTGTAATATAGAAAAGTAAGTGAAAAAAAAATAGCAATAGCAGTGTTCTTAGATTTCTTGCACCTCCTTTTTCTTTTCAGTGTCTTGAGTTGCTGGAATGCTTAGGAATTCCCTGGGTCCAAGCTGCTGGGGAAGCGGAAGCCATGTGCGCTTACCTTGATGCCAGCGGTTACGTGGACGGCTGCCTCACCAATGACGGGGATGCTTTCCTCTACGGGGCCCAGACTGTTTATAGGAACTTCACTATGAACACCAAGGTGTTTTTTTCTTCCTCTCTGTCAGTATTTAAAGAGATTACTGATTAATTAGAAAAAGTGCTTATTACTGTTATTAAATATCATTGCCACATAGTTCATTCTCTTTGAAGTGTAGATTTCTCTCTCAAGGGTTTGACTTCTTTCACATACTTTAATTCTAAATTAGTTTTAAAAGCATATTATAAAATTGCATATGAAATTTATTGCTTTTACCCAGAGTTTCTACTTTTAATAATTTATCCTCAAAAACACCTCCAAATATGCATGGAGAGGTATGCAAGGTTACTATTTCCAGCAATGTCAGTAATCACAAAAATTTGATAAGCAACCCAAACGCCTATTGACAGGGAACAGTTAAATATAGTCATGGTTCTCAGCTAGGGAGCTACTACAAGGGGACATTTTGTTTATAACTATTGAAGGTTGGAAAAGGGAGATTATAGACGTTCAATGGATTGGAGCCAGGAAAGCTAAATCTCTTGCCAGACAATTCTGTGATCTCTGAAAATGCTTATAGTATCCCCATTGAGAAACACTTCCCTAGAATTGATATAATGTAAGAGTAAGCAGTTATTAAAATGGTATTTAGTATTAACATTAAAAATACATATATTAGTGGGTAAGAAATGTTGCAAAATATTTCTTTTATATAATCCTGTTTTTACTTAAAATTTGCTTAGTAACAAATATTTGTGCATGTGTGTAAAAGAAAAGGTATTCTGGAAGAATATGTACCACACTGTTAATGTTAACTTTAGAAATTGCAATTATAGGGAAAGCTTTCTTTCAGTAATATATATTTTAAAGTGTTTAATTTTGTAAAATGAAAATCTACTTTTGTATACAGAAAATAATAAAGAAGGAAAAAATGAATACTGAAATGTTTAGCTATTTTTGAAACTATGACTATTTCCAGATATTAAAGGTTTTAGATTCTACAAAGATTCTGGTTATTAGGATAATTTTTCTTTTTAAACATTTGGGAATAATTAAATACTTCAAGACACCTTTGATGCATTTTTGTAATGCTGTTTAATGTATAAACATTTACATTTTGAAGGTTAAACAAATTTGTGCTTTCTTTTAGGACCCACATGTTGACTGTTATACAATGTCATCGGTTAAGAGTAAACTAGGTTTGGATAGAGATGCTCTGGTTGGACTGGCAGTACTGCTTGGCTGTGATTATCTTCCAAAGGTACACTGAAATTCACTATTCATCATGTGGGGTTTTTTCATTCCTTTCGATTTGCATAAATACAGTATTGTTATATGATTAAGAACCTAATTTAGATGATAATTTTAGGCATAATAAAATATTCAATAACTAAAATAATCAGCATTTCAAATGGCATTAAAAAGCTGGTTCATTCTAACACTGAAGCTTCTAAATGAGAATAGAATAATAATTACTATCACAGTTTGAATCTCATAACCTAGATTAAGAATTTTGCTCTAGATTAAGAATTCACATTCAAATTTCAACTACTCTTTTAAAGAAATAGAGGAATTATTCTTTTCTTGTGTCATGCTAATGTTAGTTTCTATCACTGTTTTATCTGTTTTTTGGTTTTCAGTCTTTAGCTTTCCCCGCTGTGCACACGCTTGGTGTTGTTATTATTGTTGCTAGGCTACATGATTATTGGGATAAGCCATTCATCCTTTCGTGCTGCATTCAATTTTGTTCAGAAAACCTTTTATTTATTCTTAGCATGCACAATACTAGTATAATGCTCTGTAACAAGTAGGTATATTCAGTGAGTGATTAAGAATTATGAGGATAACCCCATTCTTAAATACTATATTTAAAAATATAAAATTACTCTATTATAGCTCTTATTATGTAGTCCCATTATTATGTCCCTACTGATCATCTCTTCTTACTGAATCCCTCACATACTATACTGTCTATGCTATCCCCAAGAGAGATCTAGAGATGGAGGACATATAATTTTTTTAGCTAGAGCTTAGGAGAGAGGAAAAATAGCAATTTTTTTTTTTAGCTAGAGCTTAGGAGAGAGGAAAAATAAGTCAAATTATTAATTCTAATTTCTAATTTATGTGACCAGATGGTGAAATCAAGTTTAAAAATAAAAAAAAAACTAATAAGGAGGAATGAGATTTTTAAATAACACAAAAAATAATTATTTTATTATAATTGTAATTCTGAAATAGAAAATTTATATTTCCCTTTTGTAATTATTAAATCCTAAAGACTAGAAGCAGCCTACTGTTGAATGTAAGAAACCAACTTTATCTACAGTGGTGTTACATTATGCATTAGCCTTAGCTGTTTTGAACATTTGTATCCATCATAACCCAAATTGCCATCTATAATATTTATATTGTTCTTTAACTTAAAAGATTGTTAAGACTATATACTAATACTAGAGGGGTCCCTCCCGCCACTGCCTTTGCACTCAACAGTGGTGAACCCAGCTCAGGGCTTCTGGCTGAGCACACTGACCACCAGGGGGCAGCCCCTCTGTGGTTGGTACACATCATAGCGACCAGTTGTTCTGCCATTTGGTCGTTCTGCATTTTGGCCTTTTATAGTATAGGCCTAGAGCACAACATTCATGCACTGGTGGCGGGGGAGGAGGGGAGCATCCTCAGCCTGCTCTGCGTCCTCTCGCAGCTCTGGACTCCTTGGGGGATGTCCACCTGCCAGCTTAGGCCCATTCCCCGCTGGCAGCTGGACATCCCCCGAGGGGTCCTTAGTGCTGCGCTCACCAGTGGTGAGCCTGGCTTCTGGCTGAGCAGTGCTCCCCTTGTAGTAGAAGTGCACTGACCACCGGGGGACAGTTCCTGCAATGAGTGTCTGCCCCCTGGTGGTCAGTACATGTTAAAGCAACTGGTTGTTCTGCCATTTGGTCAATTTGTCTTCAAAATTTTAAAACGTAGCTAAGTACTGATACAAAAAGAGTAATACACAAAATGTTAGGCAACTGGTATACGGAGGACATAGGCTTGTGGTTGCTGTCTGTTGTGCCATGTGCTACCATTTTAGTACAGGATCCTAGTGGGCTGGGAAGGGTATTCAGGTTAGAGGGTTTGCCAGCAGGCACTCAGGACGCTTGAGGAGTATTTTAAGACTGGTATGTCTATTCCAGTGCATATTGGCTAAATAGCAGCCTTACTTATAAAGACATACTCACAAACTTTTAGAGGAACTGGAAGCCTCAACTTAAACCAGAAATTATCATGTGAATTTATGCTAATTTATGATAAAATTAGAGTTTGTTTTAATTTTCTTAACTTGGAACTCTTTTTTTGTTCTTTTTTGACATCTGGGTCTTTAAATATTAAATTTCATATCATTAAATGACATGCTTGTTTCCAATTACAAATATAACATAAAGTTAGCTTAAATAAAAGTATTACCCAAATCATTAACAAAGAAAGTGAATGCCCTCTAAAATTCTGTTCTCCTTCCCCTAAAAAAAAAACCAAAAAAATATCGGTGGTTTGGTATATAATCCTCTGACTGTCTTCCTCTGAATAGATTAACAATATAATTGTTACTTAACTTGCAAATCTAGATCAGACCATAGGCTGTTCGTGGTTTTCATCTTACACACAGCAATGTGTTTTGCACATCTTTTCCTGTCATTACGGAGTTACCAACATTCTTTGAGTTGCACCAACTTCTTTGGAATGAACTTAATGTACTTTATTTATTTTCTAATGATTAACATTTGAATTTCTTTCCCCCTTTCTGAAAGGGCGTCCCTGGAGTTGGAAAAGAGCAAGCATTAAAACTTATACAGATTTTGAAAGGGCAGAGTTTACTTCAGAGGTAACTAAAAATTAAGTTTTCTTGTGACATCAGACTTTTATTCTTGTTGAATTTTGTAGTGAATATTACGGAGGCTCCGTGCATTGGTGGGGGGGGGGGGGGGGGAGGTCCTCTCAGCCCAGCCTGTGCCCTCTTGTAGTCCGGGTCCCCTTGGGGATATCCACCAAGGGGTCCTTAGAGCTGCCTTGGAGGCAGGAGAGGCTCTTGCCAAGGCCACCTCCGCTGTGAGCCACTTTGCTAGCCAGCTGTGATCCTGGCTTCTGGCTGAGCTGCGCTAGGAGTGCACTGACCACCAGGGGGCAGCTCCATTCGTTGTGCGTCTGCCCCCTAGTGGTTAGTGCACGTTATAGCGACCTGTCATTCCGCCTTTTGGTGGATTGCATATTAGTCTTTTATTATATAGGATTACAAAAAGTATTATGCTTTCCCCAAAAAAGCTTTTGTATTTTTAAACTGATTTATATTTTCATTTGAAATATCTTAATTTTAGTTTGAAATTTTCCAAAGTAAGGGTGGGCAAGAGTAGGTTTACATATGGAAAATAATACAATAGTTAATAAATAATAATGCAAGAATAAACTCTATGTTTCACATACAACTTTAAAGCAACCCCTGTATACCCTAAGCCACATGTGTCAAACACAAGGCCCGCGGGCCAAATCCGTCCCGCCAGGCCTTGCAATGTGGCCCGCACCGCGCTGTCATCACTGCACTCCGCTGCGTTTCCATCACAATGACAGTTTATGACTGTTCAGTAAACCATTCGGCCCGCGATTTAGGCTGGATTTTAGATTTTGGCCCCTTCTCTGATTGAGTTCGACACCCCTACCCTAAGCCATACTATATATATTTTTTCAATATTACTAGCTCACTGTAAACACAAGTAGATGTCAAATGTATTTATTTATGACCATGGGCATTTGCTATGGGCTATTTTAAACTATTTTACTACCAAGTAAAGATAATGTAACATTAAAATAGTTTTATCCTTAAAGTTATTTTTATATAAAATACTTTGATATTGAACTTATTTTTGTAAATGAAATGCCTAACATGTTATAAATATTTAATAAGTAACACTTGATCAAAACTTTTACTTGACTTACTTTGTTCTATAACCATACATATAAGAATATATGTATTCAAATTAATTTAGACTGTACAATTTAACTGGTTTGAACCAGTTAAGATAAAGAATATATTGAAATGTACAAACTATGCTACTAGTGAACTAGATTTACTTGATGAAAATTAATATTAAGGTTGATAAAATAGAGTGAATAAAGGAAAAAATGAGAACACTGGAGACTTAAACCAGCCATGGCCTCCAATTAGGTTTGAGATGGTGAGTGCTTGAAAGGAAACACAAGTTGTAGAAATCAAGAAGGAATAATAATGAAAACCATTTCAAATTACTGTGCTTTTTCCTATAATACTTCTCTTTCAGCTGAAAAGCTATTGATAGCTCTAAGCCTTCAATAAATTCATTATTGAGATCAGTGATTACTGTGCCAAAGCAGGAAAAAAAGGTATTCTTTGGCATAGAGGTGAGTTAAGGAATTATTTGGGATTTGTGAAAACTAGTACAAAAAGGGAAAAAACAAGCAAAAATGGTCCTTGTCCAGCTACATGTCATTTTAGCAAATTTGTACTTTTGGCAACATTTTATTAAATGTTGTTAACATTTGAAAAGAATGGAATTACATTTTTTGTTATAATTATGTTTTAAATTTTATTAGCTTAGACTAACTTTTCCCCTGTATATTTTTAACATTTGAATCTCTATTATTTATCCAGTAGCCAGCATCAATTAATGCTAATTTTTAACACGCTTGTCATTGGTCTTTGTAATATATGAATTAGAAGTTCCAAAAGCTAAAGAGTAACTCTCAGTGCCAGTTACTAGACAGCAAACTGAAGAGATAATTTAGTCTTTTATTAGGACTTTAACTTCTCTAAGTAGAGGAACAATTCAGAAATTACATTTTATGACGATGTTTATCCTCTTGGTAGTTTTAAGTTGACACGAAACTATTAGTGAAAAATTGACTATTATGCCCTAGCTGGTGTGGCTCAGTGGATAGAGTGTTGGCCTGTGAACTGAAGGGTCCTGAGTTCGGTTGCAGTCAAGGGCGCATGCCTGGGTTGCAGGCTCAATCCCCCCAGTTGGTGGGGTGGGCGGGTGTAGGAGGCAACCAATCCATGATTCCCTCTCTTCATTGATGTTTGTATCTCTCTCTTCCTCTTCCTCTCTGAAATCAATGAAAATATATATATTTTTTAAATTAACTATTTAGTAAAGATTTTAACAGTAATATACATTTTCTTAAAATCTTTCATTAAACAAGTAATGCTTATGCTGTTTGGAAAGGATAATAAGAAAATGACAATTTCAAATTATCTGGATTTTTAAAACAGTTCTTACCCAGAAACTTCATGTTTTATTTAGTGTTATATGTTGCCCTTGACCCTTATGTTGATATACAGAAGTGTTCATGATTCTCTTTGTTTTATACTCTGGCACTTAAAAAATATATAAAAAACAAATGTATATGAATCATTCTCCCTACATGTATGCATAAGTAAAGATTCTTTTTTTAAAAATAAAGGCTGAATGAATATATCAGTATACACACGCCCACACGCACATTCTTTCTCTCCCTCTCCCCTATTCTGACACTCTTTCTCCTCCCCTGTTGGAATTCTTCTGTTCTTGGGGACACATCTAAAAATTGAGATACGTTAATTGAGGATTTTTCTAATTTGGACAGTAACTTTACCACCAAATGGAAAACAAGTTAGTAGGTTGGAAGGGAACAGAATAACCTGATATTTGAGAAGATGGCACTTTGGTGACCTTGGGGTTTTTTGTGTTTGTTTGTTTTTACTTTTTAAAACCATTTTCTTTTAAAGGTTTATTCAATGGAGTGAAGACAAATCTTGTGACTCTAATCAACAACCACTAGTTACTAAAAAACTAGCTCATTGCTCAGTGTGTTCCCATCCAGGTAAGCAAACATAGGGAATGATATCTTGAAGTGTTAGTGTCAGATACCCTCATTTTCACCCCTGTTTTATAGCTACATTTTATATTATCTTTCCGCTAGATTAGGAATCCTCAGAGATAGGAGTTGTCATCTTTATTAATAAAAGAGTAAAATGTGATCAGACCAGGAGATCTTCTGGACATTTCAGACAAAGCCATGGTGGCAGGGTCAAGGCAGAGGTGGTTAGGGGCAATCAGGCCGGCAGGGAGGGCAGTTAGGGGGTGATCAAGCTGGCAAGGGAGGGCAGTTGGGGGCAATCAGGCCAGCAGGGGAGGCCAATTGGGGATGATCAGGCTGGCAGGAGAGGGCAGTTAGGGGCAATCAGGCCAGCAGGGGAGGGCAACTGGTAGGGTATGTCAGTTGGGGCAATCAGGAAGGCAGGCGGAGGGGGTTTCCAGCAGGTGAGAAGTTAGGAGCCAGCAGTCCCAGATTGTGAGAGTGATGTCCGACTGCCAGTTGGGATTGGGCCTAAACTGGCAGTCGGACATCTCCCAAGGTGTCCCTGATTGCAGAGGGTACAGGCCATTAGTATATACTTAATAGGCACTCAGTAAATGTTAGTTGAATGAAATAAAGTGATATAAATATAGAACAAGCACAATTTCAAGTTATGAATCCAAATTACTTAGATCTTAAAATTATGTTTTTAATATAGAAATCTATTTTAAGGGGAAAAATACACTAATAATATTGGGAAAAAGGAATTGAAACTATTTGTTTCATTGAAATGGTTCTTAATTGTCCTATAGTGCATTTTGATTGTGTGAAGATAGTGCCTGGAAACTAATTTCTAAAACATGTTCATTATTTTTTAAAATAGCTTGGTTTCTCTTTATTAATTTTGGTTAAAAAAAGAAGAAGATGTCACTGATACGTAGTAGATTAGAAAGGTCTTCCACTTCAGGAGAGACTTAGATCATGTTAGTTCATCTTTTAAAAGAAATTCTGCTTTATGTATTAGTCTTTTTTTTTTTTTTTTTTTCTCTCACCTGAGGATGTGAATTTAGAGAAGGGAAGAGTGAGAGACAGAAAGAGAGAGTCTTTCTTGATATGAGAGAGAAGAACATCCATCAGTTGCCTCGCATACCCACCATGACTTGAGGATCAAACCCCCTTCGGTGCAAGGGTTGACACTCAAACCAACCAAGTCACACTAGCCAGGGCATTTACCTATTTGTCTTACTATGTTTTCATTAACATTATTATATTATAGCTGAAATCATGGAAGAAAAAATTTTTATGGATAAGATTCCATTCTATATTTTCTTGATAACTTATAAATGATCATGTTAGGTCATATCGGTTATGTATGTTCTTCTGTATTCTCAAAACAATGATGAAGATGGTCATGCTTCCTTTTAAAGGGAACTAGGGGCCCACACCTTTGTCACAGTCATAATTTGTTCATGTTCCAAGCATAATCTAAAAATACTTACACGGTAACTTAGAGCTAGACACTAAAAGAGGGAATTAATTGCTGTATTCTTTTAATATTTTAATTAAGGAAACCATTTTATAAATTATTCTATAAAGTAAGTTATCTTTTTTAATAATAATTATAGCCTACCAAATTGTATTTATCTACCAAATTAAGTGCAACTTTTTCATTGATTATTATGAATGTATAATTTCAAATTATAAATAAAAACTTTCAGATAATGGAATTTGCAGAAACAAAGTGTCAGGTGATAGTAATTGCTTAGCATCTACCTCACCTGAAAAATTATGGTGTGCATTATTCTCGTCAACCTAAATGTATTGAAACCCTTTCATAAGCCACACACTGTTAGGCAGTATTCATTTTTGAAAAATTGGGTAAGGGCAAGAAAAAAAGTATAATAGAAGATAATTCTAAAAAGCAGTGAAAATCATTCTTTTTTTTTAATATATTTTCTTGATTTTGTACAGAGAGGAAGGGAGAGAGATAGAGAGCTAGAAACATCGTCGAGAGAGAGTCATCGATCAGCTGCCTCTTGCACACCCCCTACTGGGGATATGCCCGCAACCAAGGTACATGCCCTTGACCGCAATCGAACCCGGGTCCCTTCAGTCCCCAAGCTCTATCCATTGAGCCAAACCGGTTTCGGCGAAAATCATACTTTCTTAATATCGCCCTAAAGGTTCACCTAAGGATCATGAGCATAATGGATGCAAATTATGTCAAACTGATCGATATTGTGAACCGCATGATTATGAATACTGCTGTCCCTGTGAGTGGCACAAAACTGAGCAGGATAGGCAACTGATCACAGTGGAGAACAATATTAAGAAGTAAGTTTTGCTTTTAACTTACTCATTTCTGGCATGACCTATTTTATACACCTGTGGTTGAAGTATTTCCACAAAGCCTTCCCCCATGTCTGAATTAACATTTCACAAAATCCTTTTCTTGAATCTGCTAAACATATAGGCCATTTCAGGAGATGGTAATATAATAGTATTCAAAGTGAAACTTGATGACTGAGATGCTATACAAGGACATTTTTCATTAAATGAGATGAGATAGTTTTAATCTGATTATATTAATAACGTGTGTATAATCTATTTTCAGAAAAGCTTGCCGTTGTGAGGGATTCCCATTCCATGAGGTAATAATTAATAATTCAAGTGTGTTTATTTCAGAAGTTTTCTTTTTTTAAAGTTTGAAGTCTCGTTTCCTGTTTTCTTTTCTCTTGTTAGGTTATTCAAGAATTCCTTTTGAACAAGGATAAATTGGAAAAGGCAATCAGGTATCAAAGACCTGATTTATTATTGTTTCAGGTATCTAAAAATAAATTCTTTACAGTATGAAGTTGAATACTAGGAAGATAGAAGGAATAATCACTTTGTCTTCATTTCTTTGCTACATAGTAACCGTACTTTGCAAACCATAAGGCAAATTATAATTATGCTGTTTGTTAGAAAACACCTTAAATACCTTGTACAGATATATTGTATTCAGGGGTGCATTGAGAGAGAGGGGCTGATAGCCAAAGAATATCAGGATCGAGTATTCTGTTAGGCGAGGTAGTATAATTTGCATGGACATTGTGATTTGTAATCAGTTACATAAATTTAAATCTGGATAGTCTATCATTCACTTTGTGACACTGGATATGTGTTAGCCTCAAAATAGAAATAATATTATCTTACAAAGTAACTATAAGGATTAAATGAGATTATTTATATTAATCCCTAATAGAGTGGGTAGGGAAACAATGGCTCAGTAACTTATAAGTACTTCTTGCTTATTCCTATCAACAAAAGAAATAGTGGTAACCAACATTTATTGAACATTTAAAATTTGCTTTTTTAAAAAACATATTACATATAATGTCACTTAATCTTCATAATCTGTGAGCTGGGTTTTATTTTACCTGAGTTTGACAGAAGTTAAGTAACTTACCAACATCTAGGAAATATCATGCTGACATCCAAATGGAGAACCTTCACAATCCCTGTGTACTATTGGCTCCTGAGGAGGCTCATTGTTCTGTCAGTGAGAATACTTTAATGTTCGTTCTGAAGAAAAAATATCATCTGAGTGCTCTTTGTCTCCAAAAGATAAAACCTTATTTCATTTTTATTATATTTACAGAGATTTACTCTTGAAAAAATGGAGTGGCCCAATCACTATGCATGTGAGAAATTGTTGGTACTTTTGACCCACTATGACATGATAGAAAGAAAACTTGGTAGAAGACACTCTAATCAACTCCAGCCAATTCGGTATGAATTTGTGTGTGTGCATTTGAATATCTTAGGATCTAAATTTTTCTTCTTAATATCTTTGTAAAGATAGAGGAAAGGTCTCCCGGAATAATAAAAGCTTAGTCAGGGCTTACAACCAAAATAACATAATAACTTCATACTCTGACATACTTTTCTGCTTTGAACACATAGTTATAATAGAGTAGAAGAAATTATAGCCAGGCTTAACCAGATAACTATTTCAGTGACCAAAAAGGGACAAAAATGTAAAAGTGAATAGAGGGACCTCAGTGAAAGGTATGTGAGTGATCTTTGTACTATTCTTGCAAGTTTTCTGAAGTTTTAAAACTTTCAAAATAAAAAGTTTGCAGGAAAGTATCAAAGAAAAAAGATAAGCAACAAAGAAAAGACAATGAGATAGCACACATCTTTCATAATAGTAATAGATGTCAGGATATGACAATAAGATTTCAAAATAATTGGCAGCTTAAACATTATTAGAATATTATTCACTGGTTGGTAAGGCATTTTCAGACAAATGAAGACTAAGAGTTTACCATTCACAGGTCCTCATTAAAAGCACTATTAAAGGATGTACTTCATTCAGCAAGAAGAAAACTGAACTCAGGGGAAAAATGTAGTTAACAAGGAATAGTGGGCAGCACAAAATTGATAAAACACAGCTAAATTAATAAACTGACTGAAAATATATATAAATAGCTGCATATTGCTTAATGGTTAAAATATGGTCAGAAACTTCCAAAGTGTATATGTAGACATATAAGGGTAACTACTAAAACATTAGAAATACAATATCTTCCAACCAATTCATAAAATAAAACTATCAAACCAAGCCCTGGTGATTCAGTTAGTTGAAGCACCATCCCCTAAAAGTTACGGGTTCGATTCTGATAAAGGCACACATACTGGAGGTAACAAATTGATATTTCTCACATTGATGTTTCTCCCTCTCTCTTTCCTCCTTCTCTTTCTAAAATCAATAATCATAGCCACAGGTGAGAATTAAAACACACACACACACACACAAAATTACCAAACCAAAAGAGTATAAGAAGGAGGAAGGGGGAAATAGTGAAGAAAAAGCTTGATAATAGACAACACAGAATAACAAATAGGAATGAGTTCCACTATGTTAGTAATCACAATAAATGTAAGTAGATTTATCTCATCTATTAGAAGACATTATATTGGATGAGTAAACAAAATTCAGCAATATTCTTATAAAGCATGTACAGAATATACATTAAGTTAGAAAATACAGAGACTTAAAACATTTACCAGGCAAATATTTACCAAAGTGATATGTAGCAAAATTAACAGAAACTGAATAGACTTTAAAACAAACATTATTATGGAAAAGTGTCACACTGAATAATAATGAAAGAAACAATATTTATATGCTCTAATAATTATAAACCCTACACCCCTAACAATAAAATCTGTGTAAATTAGTTGAATAGCAATGTAATAATTCCTTTCAATATTTTTAATATTGTAAAAATAGAATAAGAATCAATGAGTATTGAATTATTCAATATATAAATTGAAAACTTCCAATAACTCAGCAATTGGACTTCATTAGATGAATTTGTTTTTCAGAATTGTTAAAAATCGGGTCAGAAATGGAGTTCATTGCTTTGAAATAGAGTGGGAAAAGCCTGGTATGTATTCAGTTTAAGCAGCTTTTATAACATTAAACCATACATGTTTAGCAAATATTGTACACATATGTAAAATATATGTATGTATGTAAAAAATAGAGAGGAAATATGTACCCGGGGTTAATTTCATAGTTTCCCTGTGCTATTTAAATAGGCTTTGACTAATACTAAGATTGAAAACTTCAAATAACTTTTAGTTTTTTTAATTGGCATTTCTTTTGTACTTAATATTTAAAAAATAATATGGAAATAGTTTGGATTGGTATATTTCTAGAAAATACTGCTCATTGGATTGCACTGTGTAGCTGCTTCTAAAGAAATCAAGGTTGCTAAGCAGCATGTGGGGTACTCTTCTCATTTTCTCACTCTTTAGTTTTCACGGGAACTTTTCGTTGTCTTACTCTTATTTTTGCTATAGAAAAGAATACAGTAAACTCCGAATTAGCACCAAAACCAAAGGCAAGAAAAGCACAGATTATTTAAATGAAAAACAATCCCAGTTTCATTTCTGTTTGGCATTGAGATGATATTGTGTGATTTATGGGTGAATGATTGAGAGAATAGATTTATCAATGAAGGTTTAAGTTGTAGGTAACTTGAAGGATGAAATTAATAAAGAATTAGATAAACAGCTGAAACCGGTTTGGCTCAGTGGTAGAGCGTCGATCTGCGGACTGAAAGGTCCCGGGTTCGATTCCGGTCAGAGGCATGTACATTGGTTGCGGGCACATCCCCAGTAGGGGGTGTGCAAGAGGCAGCTGGTCAATGTTTCTAGCTCTCTATCCCTCTCTCCTCCTCTCTGTAAAAAATCAATAAAATATATTTTTTTAAAACAAAACAAGAGTTAGATAAACAGTTCTAAATAATAAGAAGATAGAAAGCTAAAGAATTTTGAAGACTGTTTGGAAGCAGACCCAATCTTCATAGGGAACTCATACAACTTAACAAAAGGAATATAAACAATCCAATAAAAAAAAATGTGCAAAGGAAATAGACACTTTCCAAAAGTGGACATACAGAGGCCAAGAAACATATGAAAACATGCTCAAAGTCACTAATCATCTGAGAGATGCAAATCAAAGCAACAATGAGGTTCCACCTCATACATGGAAGAATAGGTATAGCCACTATGGGAAACAGTATGGAATTTCCTCAAAAAATCAAAAATGGAACTCCCATTTGACCCAGTAATCCCACTTCTAGGAAATATTCTAAGGAATCAGAAACATCAATCAGAAAGGATATATACACCGTTCATAGCAGCACAATCTACAATAGCTACGTTTGGAAATATCCTAAGTGCCCATCAGCAGATGAAATCTGTGCAGTGGAATACTAGCTGCTGTAAAAAAGAAGAAACTTTTATCATTTGCAACAGCATGGATGGACCTTAAGAGCATTATGCTAAGCAAAATAATCCAGTCAGAGAAAGATAAATAGCACACAATCTCACTTATTTGTGGGATATAATGAACAACATAAACTGATGAAGAAAAATAGATCCAGAGACATAGAAGCATCAAACAGACCGTCCAACCTCAAAGGGAAGGCAGGGGGGAAGAAGAGGGGGCGACTTAGTGGGTAAGAGAGCAACCAAAGGACTTGTATGCATACATATAAACATAAGCCATAGACACATACAATAGGGGGTGAGAGTATGTGCTTGGGGGTGGGAATGGCTGGGGAGAGATCAATGGGGGGAAAAGAAGACATATGTAATACTTTAAACTAGGGGTGTCGAACTCAATCAGAGAAGGGGCCAAAATCTAAAATCCAGCCTAAATTGCGGGCCGAATAGTTTACTGAACAGTCATAAACTGTCATTGTGATGGAAACGCAGCGGAGTGCAGTGATGACAGCGCGGTGCGGGCCACATTGCAAGGCCTGGCGGGACGGATTTGGCCCGCGGGCCTTGTGTTTGACACATGTGCTTTAAACAATAAGGAATATAAAAAAATAAGGTAATCTCCTTCCAGCTCTTGTTAGGCAGAAGAAGATCAATTCTATACTAGAATCAGCAGATTACTAGAATAGAGATGTTATAAAGCAATATTTGCAATAAATCATCCATTTGCGGGTGACTTAGTTTACCTGGAAAATTGAATTTTTCATATCTAATTAAGGCTGTTTTACTGTATTTTTAATCTGTTAGAATATTATGCTCTAGAAGATAAACATGGAGAATTAGTTCTACAAACAATAGAAGAAGAATCATTATTTGAAGCAGCTTTTCCAGAGATTGTTGCTGTTTATCACAAACAAAAGTTAGAAGTTAAAGAAAAGAAAAAGAAAAGTAAGTATCTCACTTGATAGCCACACACAGCTGTTGTAGAGGAGCTCTCTCTTCTATACAAGTCTAGATGTCTAAATTTTGCTGTAAGTTCTATATAAGAACTTGCTGCTTTGTCTTGATAAACTTTATTTTAAAGCCTAAAAGCCAAGACTAACCCATTCTCATATGTGTCTGATAACTTAACCAAGTGTTAATAATAGTAATTACACCAACCACTTATTGAGCAAGTAGTATATGTAATATATTTTGGATTACAAATACATTTTCTTTATTTCATAGAAAAACTAAGGAAGAGAATTTGATCAAACATTGTTTCCTGGAGAAAATGTTTTATAATATGTTGTCATTAATTATTTTGTTATAATTAACTTACACCACAGTTTCTAGGAATGCACTGGGACAAAAATGCAGAAATTGCTTATGTAGTTTTCAATCTGAACTGTTTAGTTTATTTGTTTACTCAAGTTAATTCAAATAAAACGGGTTTTAATCATATTGTATTATTTTTTTCTTTTCAGGCATGAAAACTAAGCCTAAAGAAAATAATTTGCCACGAACAGATGAGATGAGTTTTCAGTCACTCATAACTTTAAAACCCACATGTGAAATCTCTTCTAAACAGAATTCCAAATTAAATTTGGAAATTTCCCCTGATTCTGCATTACCCCAGGAATCTCTTTCTGCATCATTAAATAGCTTGCTTTTATCTGAAGATGCTCTCTGTTTGAATACTCAAGAACAGTTAATCTCTTCTTCAAAACCTTTGACTACACAGCAAATTACAGCTGTTAGTAAATCTCTAATTTCAGAATCTAGTCAACCAAATATTTCATCCCATAATGTGTCAGCTATTGCTGATTTAAACTTGAGCAGCATTGACTGGGAGGGAACTTCTTTTAGTAATTCTCCAGCTATTCCAAGGAATACTTGCTCTCATGGCTTAAAATCAGGACTTGAAACAGCCATCCCTCATAGCTTTAAACGTATCCCAGGACAATTGTCACGTAACTCAGAATGGTGCACCACAAACATAAATAAAGTGTTAAATTGTGATCTTCAAAAGACTAATCCTGAAGAGCATCTGTCTTCTGGCATTACTGACTTACATCGTCAGGACCTGCCTTTAAAGGAACGAATACTACTTAAAAAGTCATTACATCCTCTGGGTAATGTACAATCAGACCTGGAAACTTTATCCGTACGCACAGCAAACAAATGTTGTAATGCTAACAGTAGTTCTGATTGTCCATCACATCTTTCAAAGGATCTAGGAATTTATTTGCAAAAGGAATCTAGGAACTCTGAAGTTCTAAAAGGAGACCAGCTGTTTCAAGAAAACTATAAAGTGAATTCTTCTTTACCCTATTCTGTCAAAAACATGATAATAAAGAGCTCTGAGGCCAGAGTCGAGCCACCAAATACTTCGTTAGATCATAATAGAAATGTTGACTTGCAAACCACTCAGAAAATTGTAACGAAGAAAAGTGTTTGCCTTGACAGATATGCCTCTGATGAAAAAAGTGCCTCATTGTTTGGGAAAGCTGTGAATGCAACTGAGAAAACGAAGCAGAGTTTTCAGAAGCACAAACCAGCCCAATTCCAGAAAAATGATGCCAACAAATTGAGTAACCCTAACATACATATGAAAGAGACGGAACAATATGTCCAGACTTCTAAAACAGCTGTAAATGAAGAAAACTGTTTCCCAGATGCAGCCAACGGTTCTCTGAATTTCCCACAGTGTCAGAAGGAAAAAGATGACTCTGGTACTTGCTTGGATAGTCCTCTTCCTTTATGTCAGAGATTAAAACTGAGGTTCCAAAACACTTGAAATTAAAAATGTTTAAGTGTTAGTTAATATTCTGGCATCATCAGCATTAGCAGAGGCAGGAGGAAGGTGTCTAATTATTAATGTTTGGCAGAAAAATGTAATGTAGTTTATATGTCAGGAGATACTTTTTGCCATTTTAATCAAAATTATAATTTTTAAAAATTATCTAAAATTTTCATTTTAAAAGATAATCTTTGTGGTCAAAACTGTAGATAATGTATATTTTTAAAACTCACTTTTGCCATATTTTATATCTTCATTGACTGTTCCTTAGTCATAGTTTTAAAGTGTAAATACAGTACTAGGCAGAGTAAAGGCTTCATCTTTTTGTTCATTTATACTCATTACTTACACAAACCTCTATAGTGTTCATATTTCAGCTTGTTCCCAAGAAGATAATTCTTTATAATTGCCTATAATCTCAATGTCTTCTATTGTGCCTTTTTTGAGAGCTATATTTCTCTCCATGTGAAGATGCTTTTAGTATACTCTATTGCTTTGGTAACTTTATTCTCTTTTCTGAGGGAAAAATGGGAAAGGAGGAAGATGATCTATATATATATATAGTAAAAATCATGGTTGTAATGCTGAATAAACTAAGGAAAGCTACTCTTTCTATATCCCCAGAAGTTAACAGGTATGCCAAAAGAAAAAAAAAAGATTTGAAAAATAGAATATGTAATCAGAAGAAAATTAGAAATTTGTTGAGGATCACACAGCTAATTAATAATGATGTGAGAATTAGATTTCTTCTCTTGCCTTCTAGTTTGGTGAGATTTTTTAGGTTTTCTTTTTCTTCTATAGCACATTTTTCTTTTTCTTTTATTTTAACAATTAATCGATATAATATTGAGTTCAGCATCTCCAAATATTAAGGTGTTTATTCATTTATCATTCAAAATGTCTACGGCTCGCCAGCCACATTCGACTCTTTGGCCCCTTGAGTGTGGCTCTTCCACAAAATACCCACAGCCTGGGCGAGTCTATTTTGAAGAAGTGGCGTTAGAAGAAGTTTAAGTTTAAAAAAACTTGGCTCTCAAAAGAAATTTCGATCATTGTACTGTTGATATTTGGCTGCTGACTAATGAGTTTGCTGACCACTGGTCTAAAGCAAGCATGTCAAACTCACGGCCCGTATGCCATATGCCTTTTATATTTAAATGAGCCATGTGGCCCAGCAGCCTCAAGTTTGACATGCTTAGTCTAGAGGCAATCAGATTGGAAAGGAAAAAGTAAAATTCAATATTTGCAGTTGACAACATTTTGAGTATACAAGATCCTAAGGAATCCACCAAAAACTACTAGAACTGATAAATGAGTTCACCAAGGTTGCAGGATTTAAGATCAATATACAAACATCAATTGTGATTCTATATATCTTCAATGAAGTAATACTAAATGAAGTTAAGAAAATTCTGTATTCAACAGCACTAAAAGAATAAAATGTTTTGTAATAAATTTAGCAGAAGAAATAAAAAAAATTATACTCTAAAAACTGCAAAAGTATTGTTGAATGGAAAATTTTAGAAATTTAAATAAATGGAAAGACATTCCATGTTCATGATTAGAAGACTTGATATTAAGATGGCAAACTACAGATTTAGTGCAATCCCCATCAATTTCAGCTGATTTCTCTGCAGAAACTGACAAGCTGATTGTAAAATTCATATGGAAATTTATGGGACACAGAATAGGCAAAGCTATCTTAAAAAAGAGAAATGGGAGGACTTACCCTTCTTAAATCTGATTTGAAAATTTTCTACAAAGCTACAGTAATGAAGAATTTGTTGTCATCGTATAAAGGTAGATTTTATATATATATATATATATATATATATATATATATATATATATATATATATATATATATATCAGTGGGATAGAATTGAGGGTCCAGAAATACACTCTCACATTTATGTTTCAATTGATTTTCAACCAGAGTGCCAAGACAACTTAGGGGGAAACAAGATTGTCTTTCAGCAAATGCTACTGGTACAGCTGGATAGACACATGCAAAATAATGAAGTTGACCTGCTACCTCATATAATATACAACAACTAGAGGCCCGGCGCACGAAATTCCTGAACAGGTGGGGTCCCTAGGCCTAGCTAGCGATCAGGGCCAATCAGTTTCCCTGCCTTCCTGCCTCCTCCTCCCTTTGCTGCCCGCATCCCCTGCCATCTATCCCCAGTTCCCTGTCCCAGCCCTGACCAGACAATCAGGACCTGCAGGCCAGGGGTAGGGACTGGAAGTTTGACCAGACAATCAGGACCTGCAGGCCAGGGGTAGGGACTGGAAGCAATCGGGGCCTGTGGACTGGAGGCAGCTCCCCCATTGAGTGTCTGCCTCCTGGTTGTCAGGGCATATCATAGTGATCAATTGTTCTGGTTGCTTATTAGGCTTTTATATATATAAATAACTCAAATGGATCAAAAACTATGAAAGCTAAAGCTGCAATTAGATGAAAAAAAAAAAACAAATTTTTGTGACTTTGGATTAGGAAATGATTTCTTTGATATGCCACCAAAAGCTCAGATAAGAAAAAAACTTCATAAAAATTAAAAACTGTTTCAGAAGGCACCATTAAGAAAATGTAGAGATGGGCCTGGCTGTGTTGCTCAGTGTTTAGGGCATCAACCTGAGCACCAAAGGATCTCAGGTCTCATTCTCAGCACCTGTTAGGGTGCGTGCAGGAGGCACCCAACCTCTTTCCCTCTCTCCTTCCCCTCCCACCCCCCCTCTCAATCCTTCACCTTTTCCACCTCCTTCCCTTTACTGTCTCTAAAAAAATTAGTGGGAAAAAATATCCTCAGGTGAAGTTTAATAACGAGAAAAGAGATAGAATAGAAAATATTTGCAAATCATAAATATGATAAAAGATTTAAGGGGTTTGTATAAAGAATTCTTAGCTCAATAGTAAGACAAAAGCCAGTAAAGTATTTGCATAGACATTTCTCCAAAGAAAATATACAAATGGCCAATAAACACGTGAAAGAATTCTTATAATTATCAGAAAAAATGAAAATCACAATGAGATAGCACTTTTCACCTGATAGGATGGCTAAATAAAAAAGACAGGTAATAAGTGTTGGTGAGGATGTGGAGGACCTGGAACCCTTATAACCTGGTAGGGATGTAAACTTGGGTACCCACTTTGGAAAAAGTCTGATGGTTCCTCAATGGGTTAAACATAGTTACCACATTATTCTCCCAAGTATATACACAAGAGAAAGGCAATATCCACACAAAAACTTGTACACAGATGTCCATAGAAACATTGTTCATAATAGCCAAAAGTGTAAATAACCAGAATGCCCATCAGCTGATGAGTGGATAACAAAATGTGGTCTATTCATGCAATTGGCAGTAAAAAGAAATGAAGTACTAATAAATGTTACAATGTGATGAAGCTTGAAAACATGCTTAGTGAAAAAGGTCATTCATAAAAGACTACATGTAGGATTCAATTTATTTTTTAAAATATATTTTAATTTTTACAGAGAGGGACAGAGAGAAACATCGATGAGAAAGAAATATCATCAGCTGCCTCCTAGAAAGAAATATCATCAGCTGCCTCCTATACACCCCCTACTGAGGATGTGCCTGCAACCAAGGTACATGCCCTTGACTGGAATTGAACCTGGGACCTTTCAGTTCGCAGGCTGACACTCTATCCACTGAGCCAAATCAGGGCTATAAGATTCAATTTATATAAAATGTTCAAAATAGGCAAATCTATATAGAGACAGAAATTACACTCTTCACAGACTTTAATATTCATGCTCCTTAAATACTTGTGCTCCTTAAATTATCTCTCTTTTCTTTCTCTACTCACTATTTCTACATATTATCTGCTCTCATGATTCAGCTACAGATATTTAGTCAAAGCTTTACTTCTTATGTATACATCTGCTTATTTAACCAATTCCTGACATCACTGGGGTTGAAAGTATACTAGTAGAGATGGTAGAAGCTCTGAGTTGCCTGTTACATCTAACCTGGATGTACTTTCAAGCCTTTCTGTAACTGGTTCCCGAGTTCTAGGTAAAGTCATTGGGTCATGCACATTCATTTATCCTGGAGAGTTTACTCTGGGCAATAAGTGCACATGAAATGCCAAGGGCCAACAGGAAATACAAATTAACATAAAACCCTACTCGTATTTTCAAGAAATTGAAAAGAGCAAGGTAAAGAAATGCACATTTACATACAAGAATCAATTATTTAAAAAAGAATATGTTGGTTAGCATAGAGTTAGGTGTGCAATGAATGGAATGGACAATCACTGCCACCTGGATCAGAGGAGGGACTGTTCTTTGAAGTATAGGCCAAAAATTGGCAAATTGTAGCCGCATTACAACAGGACATTAGTGGATGAGGGATTCGTTAGCTTGAGGGGATGACAGAATAAAGATGGTTGTCCTGCTTAGGGAATGTTGGAGTCTTATCTGGAACTTCGATCTCCAGGGAACAAATTGCTGTGCAGACAAGGAATAGTCAGGGATTGAGAAGTAAAGAAATAGAGCAGAAAGCAGACTCAGGTATCTGGGCAAGGGGGAAAAGAAATAGGACAAAGTGTAGCAAAGAACCTGACCAATATGCTGAAAGGTTCTGACCAGATAAGCCATGTATAAAGGTTTATTTTGAATATTCAGAAGGAAAAATAATCCTAATTGAAACATTTTTTCTAGGGATCTGCTGATCATAATTTGTTCAATCTGGGCACCACAATTGGCTCTGATAGTTTAGGACTATCCAGTCCAGGTAAATACTTACTATATAGAGATGTCCTTTTTTTTTTTTTTTTTTTAATTGACTTAGGGGTGTGGTTCAGTGGTGAGGTCAACCTATGAACCAGGAGGTCACGGTTAGATTCCTGGTCAGAGCATATGCCCAGACTCTGGGCTCAATTCCCAGTGTGGGGTGTGCAGGAGTCAACCAATCAATTCTTTTTCATCATTGGTGTTTCTATCTCCCTTTCCCTCTCTGAAATAAATTTTAAAAATATTTTTAAAATATCATTAAAATAAAATATCATTAAAATAAACCAAATATTATTTGCAGCTGACAAATTACTCATTGAGTCACCTAACACATTTATTGAACAACTACTTTGTAAAAGAGTCCTATGTTTCTCTGGCTATCACAGCCAGCTGAAGGTCCATAAAATTTAAAATAATTTTTTTCAAATCACCCAGCTGAAAAACGCTTCAGTTGGGGCTAGAACTCTGGTCTCCTAATTCCTTCCCTAATATTTATGTTTCCATAATTCATTCAGTTCTTTATCGAATGTCGACCCCAAAACATCTCTCCAGCTTCAGCTTCAGCGAGTCACAGCCAGGAGGGCTGGCTCCAGCGACCTAAGGTCACCTGTGAGCCCCGGGCAGATGTTTTTGCCTTTGCTCATGAGCTTCTCTGCCTGGAATGCCTGCTCCTGCCTTGTTAGCCATGCAGACTCCTCTTCCTCTGTCAGGGCCAGCTCAAATGTCCTAACTTCTATTTCTAAACAGTTACCCTGTTTCCCCAAGAATAAGACAGTGTCTTATATTAATTTTTTCTCCCAAAGTTGCGCTAGGTCTTATTTTCGGGGGAACACGGTAGTTGTTCCCTTTGTGCACCTGAAGAAATTGGACATATTTCCATGATAGTATTTATCACATTTAATTTATACTTTCAAAATATTAGTTGAGTGTCTACTGTGTAGCAGGCATATTCTTTCTTTCTTTTTTTCTTTAATGTACTTACCTTTCTCTAAGACAGAATTCTGAACACAGGGATTAAATCATATTTATTTTTGTATTCCCCCAGCCCTTTGCTCAGAGTTTAATTCTCTGCTTCACCAACTCTTATTTATCCATCCAGACTCAGAATAAACCTGGTCTTTCCTAAGAAGGATTTATATAGCTTCTCATGAATTGCCCCCCCCCCCCTTTCCTATAGACTTCTAAAATACTATCTGCAAATAGCTTTATATTGAGTGGTTTGTGTTTTGTCTCAGGTACCAGGCTGTGAACATCTTGTATTCCTGAATCTAACCCCTAGCAGAGGGGCTGCCACAGAAAGCCATCAGTGAATGGCTGCTGACTGCCTGGTGGTGAATTTGGGGTAAGAAAGATCGGATTCAGTTGGATGGGTCCCTCCATCAGTTTGATCACGTGTCCCCTTTTGTCATGTGAAGATGCAGTTTGATCACGTGTCCCCTTTTGTCAGGGTGAGATGCCTTGCTTTCTGAAGGTGAAGGGTCTAGAATTCAACCGCTCACAATTCCCGTTATGCTGGTAGCACTTAGGCTAAAACAGCTTAAATAATATCACTGGAGGCAGCCTCCTTTCATCTGCAGATTAATGTGGCAACATTTATCACCTTCTTAGCTGGGAAAACCTTTTATCAGGCTCAGCTAACAGCTTGCATTAGCCCCTTCAAGGTCTTGCCACATTGCCTTTAAAATGACGAGCTGCAGAGTCGGGCCCAGGAATAGTCCAAAAAAGCGGGACCTTTGCTGATGATTGCCAGAATGGGTAATTATTTATTCCCAGGCCAGATAAATTCAATAAATTGCCTGTTTGGCAGTGGAGGCAAGGGTCATCAGAAAATCGGGCTGAGTCTTCTGTGCTGAGAATGACAGACTATTCTGCTAATGTTTGGAAGAATTCTTTTGTAAGCACCAAACAGAAGTTCTTTAATAGGCATTCAGTGCCTGAGCTTCCTCAGCATTATTCTGTGCTAAGACCCCAAAAAAATAAATGTTGACTTCCCCAAATGGCTAAATCTGCCTGTGTATTTAGAATTCTCTGATCAAAAACCAAAGGAAAGAATTCTATACTGTTTGCATCATCATAACTTAAACCTACTCATCTGCCACTCAACAGATACCCACCTTCCTGCTGGGAGTGACGTCTCAAAGTGCTGTCCTTTGAATCTGAAAATGAGAAAGTGATTTTTTCAACGTTCATGTAAAGGTAGATTACAGATTCTTTGCCTTTTTGTTTTTGTTTTTGTTTTATTTGAAAGCAATGTGGATTCAGTGACTGCTCCAAAGTAATATTATTGCTAATGCCATTTACATTTTTATTAAACTGAGAATGCCAGCCCTGTGAATGGCAGATGCCAGAAGGCTTATTTTAACGGGGCTGTCCAAACCCAGACGTCTCAAGTCCAGGCTCTGTGAAGGCCCCCTGACTTCACAGCTGGGAGAGTGCTAGGAGAGGTGTCAAGGACTCCATACAACCCGGTCTACATCCTGTGAAACAGACCAAAGGACACTTTCTTTGACGTGGGAGGCAATGGTCGGAGTAATTGTCCGATTTCTGGTAGAGGTTGGCTCCCGTGGGCAAATGTTCCCAGCTCCTGCATGCTTCTCAGACATCGATGGGCGTGATATTTCCTCCCCCCTTCTCTCTCATTTACATGCTGAGAATAAGCAACTTTCAGAGAAACATACATTAATGTATACATTTAACATTACTGATTTTGACTTGCCAAGACTATTGATGACTAAGGGATATTCTTAAAATGTGTTATATAATTATTTGAGAAGGTAGTTTGTCGCTAATACAGAGAAAAAAGACACAGCATATTGGATAGTATGAACAGTAGTGAATCTTGGGAGAAGAGAAATGAAATATTTACTATTACATCCATGTATTTTTCTGCTTTTTCAAATTCTTCACATTTGCTCCACAGAAACTCTGAAAGGCAGGCACTTTTAATCCCATTTATATATGAGGTTAAGGAATATATCAAAGGCAACACATAATAAGCAGGGCCAGGATTTGAAACCAGAGCTAGTAGTTGAACTCTACAGTTTCTTTGGCAAAAATTAAGGCTTCTGTATACTCCACGTTTATCTAAGTTTGTGGCACTTTTAAAGAAACCCCCTGTCAGAGAGATGCATTGACTTCTGATCTGGTTTCTGGAAAACTGGCCACTAAATCAGAGTAGCTGGGCCCCAGAAAAGCAAGATCACAAAAGTTACAGCGGGAAAGCTGGGAGATTTGGGTGTGTACGGGACATCCAGGGCACCAGGTCTCCTAGGAGTTTCCTCCCTTTCCTTCAGCGCTCTAACCACCAGGGCCAGATGTCCCCAGGATGAGGTCATCTGCGAGTTCTCAGTGGAATATCCATGAAGAGCGGCTCCTTTTTGGCCTTCATTTCTGACCTGAGTCACCTTTGCACACAGTCTGCAAGGGCTGGGCCTATTGTAATCAGTTAAGTGCATTTTTTTACTGATTGTGAAAGCAACCCAGAGAAGTAGAGCAACATGCCTGTGGCCACACAGTTGGTATGCTCGTCTCCTCCCAGTTGCATTGCTCCCTCCAAAGGGGCTGGGACTCTGAGGGACTACTCTTGCAAGGGCTGCTAAAAGTGCCTCCTAACTGAGCTCCCTGCTTCAAAGCACTCACGCCCTTTGCAGTGCACACATCAGCCAGACAAATCTAGAGGAAGTGCAAACCACGTTCTGACACCAGCACCGCCTTCACCCTTTTCCTCCATGCAAAAGCTTCCTTTTGTGCTGGGTGTCAACTCCAAGTTCCTTGACTGTCAGGTCCTCCATGGCTGAGTCCTGCCTGACTCCCTGACCTCATCTCTGGACTCTTCCCCTCGATCACCTTGTTCCAGTGCTGCTGGCTTGACTTCATTTCCTTAGACACACCAAGCTCATCCCACATTCTGGCTCTGGAACTTACTGTGCCATATGCCTGAACTTCTCTCACGTTTTTGGGTAGTGAGCTCCTACTCACCATTCAGCTAGTGCTTTTCAACGATGTTAAGTCCCATCCTCTACTCTTACTTCTTACCTTGAGTTATTTTCTTCACAAATTATTAGTGTTTTTTTGTTTGTTTGTTTGTCTCTTATCACTACTTTAACAACATGAAAAGAAACTTCATCTTGTTCTTTGTATATCCCTTGAGCTAGCTTTTAACTGTGAGTAACATGTAGCACACATTTAATACAACCTTATTGGATGGATGAATGAAAGGATGGATGGATGGAAGGAAGGAAGGAAGGAAGGAAGGAAGGAAGGAAGGAAGGAAGGAAGGAAGGAAGGAAGAAGTTAAGCTTAAAACCCAAATCCACATTTTGACCACCAACATGCCACAAGTTGTAACTGAATTCTTAAAATGGATCCAGCACCTGGCTAGACATGGTATAGAACACAAGGGAATAATATCTAGTCTCTCCTTTCAAGATCTTTATACCTAATTTGTAACACCAGACTCATTTGCACTTGAGATAAGAAATAATACAACTAAGTGCTAGGAGAAGGGAGTGGCAGAGGGTATCGGCATGCGATGAGAGTGGTCGGTGAGCACCAGGAGGTCCTCAGAGACTTGCTAGTTGAGTTGGTTGGAGGCTTGAACGTGGATACAGTTTAGAGGGGGGTGAGTGAAGACCATCAGGTCTTGGGTAAGACTTAACATTGGATGAATTTACCCAAGATTGTGTAATAAATGACAAATATTTGAGGCCATTCCAAGCTGGCGACATTTGTTAGATCCTTTCGTCTGGAAAGTAACCCATTCACTCATTACATACAAGTATAATTTTATGAGAAAGCAAGGCCAATAAGGGAAAAGATGAGGAGGAAAAGGGTCAGTGAGGTTTCTAGTATTTGACTTATGGTTGGGGGTTGGGACGGGTGGACCAGGCACACAGTGAATGTCAGATATTGGGCATTATATATACTCCGGTACAGGGCGGCAGAGACCATCTAAGAGTTCCTCAGAGGGCTACAGCTGTCCCCTATGAGGACTGCCCCTCAGAGGGGACCTCAATAAAGTGTAGAGCAAGGAGATTCCTGAGAACTAGGTCACTATGCTCAAAAAGAGCAACTATCCGCCCATTCATTTGTCCATAGATTTATTCCACAAGCAATTTCTCTACACCAAGTATCATGTAAATTGCAGGGGCTATTGTAAGGGTTAGTTTTCTTAAGAAATTCACGGTCTATCCACAAAGAATAGCACATGCTGTTAAGACTTAATGACACAATATGTCTCTTAGTGTCTTAACTCACTACCCATGCTTCCAGGTCTGGGTTGAATGAAAACATTTATCACATATTCAGGCTTGGCTGCAAAATCACACCAAACCAAACCAAAACATCCCATGAAGAGAAAGACTACGCTAATCTTTCTTTCTCTTCTCAGAAAGGTGATAACAGAAGATTTGGTCCCAACAGGCACAGGCAAGGGATTTGCATTTTAAAGTTTGACAGATATTTATAGGCCTTTTGATCTCTTTTCTCCCCTCTACCCAACACCCCCAGCCTCGATGCTTCCCCCTCCCTCCTCCACCCATCAGCTTTCTCCATTGTGCCAGGTACACATTTGAGAAATGATGGTTCTAGATCCAGAGGACGTGGGTGCCCTAGTGTGTGCTCAGAGTCATACAGCTCTTACTTATTGAATACCAAATTATATCGAGTTATTTTTAACATTCCCAACAGCCACAATCACCTTGAAAGTTTCCTTTATTACTTACCTTTTTGGTTGTTAAGAGAGGAGGAAATGAGGCTCAGAGAGGTTAAGTAACCTGCCCAGAAACACTGATAAGTAGTGGAGACAGAATTGAAACTCAGGGCAGAGTGTCCCCAAACCTGTGACCTTTTCCTGAAGCCAGGCTGACTCTAGTCCACAAGCCCGGTTATTATGGGCCGCTCCTCTAAGATCCTTCCTGGCAGAGCGCATCCTGCATTCCAGTTTTCTTGCTGGTGTTATTCTGGAAATAGCCCAATAAACGTCACACTGTGATTTACTCGGGACAGACCTGCAGCTGTCTTTTCCTTTGCAGCGCCTCTCGGGCCCTGAGGTTTTCCCCTCCTGGTCTTGCACCCGGGCCACCACGGCCCGCAGCTGCACGCCTTAGTTTGGCATCCTCATCTGCAGCCCCAGGGGGTTTGCCGGATAGAACTTCTCTCTGACTCAAAGAAAGCCCATGGGGAACTAGCTCAGAATCGCAGACTCTCACAGTTTTGCAACTGGAGGGGATCCTCAAACCACCTAGGAAACAAGTTCAGGGACTGTCTCACGCAAAAGTAGCTGACATCCGATGTACCAGAATACTACACATTGGCTAGGTTAAATGTGAAAGATAAAGGACCCAGTCACATTAACAACTCTGTGTGCGAGGTGCCTTGTCTTGCTTCACTACAAGCCAGTGAGGCACAATGAATTATTATCCATATGTTATAGCTGAACTGGCTCAGAGAAATAACTGACTGAAGGTTCTGCAGCAAGCATGTCAAACTTGTGGCTCATGGGCCACATGCCTCATTTAATTGGCCCTTGTTAGCCTTTTAGTTTGTCATGCTTGCTCTACAGTGACTGTGGGACTGGGATCTGGACCACTGGACTGTGGAAAGTTCAGCTCCTTCCTTTCCCACAGCCTGCGGTGGGGTGTGATGGAGAGTGCAGACATACCCTGGCGGGAGGGACTGGCCTGTGAAATTTGCTTCTGAGCCAAAGAGCCAAGAACCAACAGAATGAGGAGATGAATACGATCATTTGTGGGCTCACTGAGGTCAGGTCTGCAATCTACAATAAAACCATCTGGCACTCACCAACAACTTGAGTGGTACTTTGACCACAAGCACTTCCTCAGGGAAACAAGGACTACTTGTCTGCCTGCAGCCTCCTCCCAAACTTTCCAAGACCATCTTTTACAAACTAGAAGATTCTGCAAGTTCCCATTATCCTTGGAAAATCCACCCCCCACCACCACCCTCAAAGAGGGTGCCTTCAGAGTGCCAAATTGGGAGCTGTAAGAAGTCATTGCTGGTGCGAGTCTTCGGTTGAGAGATCAGGTTCAAAGCTCAAGCCACAGCTTCCCCACCTCCACTCCCTGCCCCCTCTCCAGTCTCTAGAGGGAATGCTCCTTCCCTTCCCCCACAAAAGTTCCCTGTAAAAGCCTCTAGATAATGTTGAGAGATGCTTTGATTGCAGAATCTACACAGACGTTTCTGCATCTTGATATTATCCATTCTGGGGCAAATAGTTGACCTGCTAATGACAGTGTTTCTAAAGATCTCAACTTGGCCTCATTTTGCTAGCTTGTAGGTGATGACATTTTCTCTTTTTAAATATATATATATTTTTTATTTTAGAGAGTAAGGAAGTGGGAGAGAAAGATTGAAGCATCAATGATGAGAGAATCATTGATCGGCTGCCTCCTGCATGTCCCCACACTGGGGATTGATCCCGCAATCTGGGCATGTGCCTTTGATCAAAATCGAACTCAGGACCCTTCAGTCTGTAGACAGACCCTCTATCCAATGAGGCCAATCGGTTAGGGAAACATTTTCTCTTTTTAGAAGAAAAAAAAACACATCACTGGTAGCAATCCATCCAGTAGTTCTTAGCCCTTCTTTGAGTGATAAAAACCTTTAAAACTTTATGAAATATATATATCTCCTTACCAGTAGAATATACCTGGGCACATACATGTTATTGTCATGTGCTAGGTTGGACACTCGAGAAGCCCAATCCTGAACTCTCTCACACTGCAGACCACTGTTCTAGAGCGAGCACCCTGGTCCAGGGACCTCATCTGATTCCCTGTACATCTCCAGAATGCAGTGGATATCTGGTAGATTGTAGATAACAGTACTTGGGAAATGTGTGTTGCAAGTTGAATGAATGAATTAATCTGGAAGCAAGTTTGCAAGAGTGAAGCTGACTTGGTGATACCCTGGCCCCTGGTAAGAATGCCATTGAGTGACACTGTGCATGGTCAGGTGGGCTTTGGATCCCACTTAGGGCAACACTGCTGTAGATTAGAAAGGGAAATAGTGGTATTTGGGAGCACATATCCATTAATCACAGCTTAGTCAGGATAATCACTTTCTCTCCTTACCCCATTCTCTCCCTCACTCTTATTCTATCTTCCTTCTTATAACCTACTGTGGTAATCAAGAGCTTTTGAAAGAACAAAGAGCCTTTTGATCACTGTCCAGAATGATCAAAGATTAGCTAGTTGTCCCACAGGCCAGAGCCACCGAACAAGTACCTTTGGTGGTCACTGAGATGAATCTGAGCCCACAGAGCCCTCCTGTTCTGCTCCCTGAGACCCACAGAGCAGCTCAGGACCTGAGCTGTCTTCCTGAGTCTGTATTTCAAGTGCTTCTTCCCAAAGGACATATAAAAGAACAGAAGGCCGAAACCAGTTTGGCTCAATGGATAGAGCATTGGCTTGGGGACTGAAGGGACCCGGGTTCCATTCCGGTCAAGGGCATGTACCTTAGTTGAGGGCATATCCCCAGTAAGGGGTGTGCAAGAGGCAGCTGATCGATGACTCTCTCTCATCAATGTTTCTAGCTCTCTATCTCTCTCCCTTCCTCTCTGTACAAAATCAATAAAATATATTTAAAAGAACAGAAGATGTCAATGCTGCCTCTGGCCATGGATCATGGAGAGCCCCCGAGGCTGCCTTTCAGAGGCACAGCATGGCCATTTGCAGCTGGCATTTTCAAACAGTGTCCTGGGCTGGGGTGAGTTTAGGAACCTATACTCTTTTAGAACTACCAGGAATTTCTGATAAGAAATCAGACTTGGAAACTCCAAGACTGTAGAGTTATCTGTTCAGTCCTCCAACTGGCTGGCGCCACAAATTCCCATCTAAGATCTTGGTGTGGATGCCTCCAGGCCTTATCCCTCTAATTTTATTTCAAGACCCAGTTTGCATCATTTTTCCAGGAAGTCTTTCTGGGTCATCCAACAGAAATTTATCTCTCCCTTCTCTCCCCTCCCATGGCACATTTTTCAGTTTATAGTAGTTTAGAGCAGTTTATATCCTGGCCCCTCTACTCAAGTCATTTCTGTCAGTGCTATGCAATGGAAATATAATGTCAGTCACATATACAACTGTTAATTTTCTAGTAACCATGTGTGTTTTGTTAATTATAGTTTACTAGTTTACATTCGATATTATTCCATATTAGTTTCATAGATAATCATGTACTTTATAAAGTAGTTCCTCCAATATTTCAAATATCTTCCTGGCTTCATACATAGTTATTACAATATTATTGAACATATTTCCTATGCTGTACTTTACAGCTCTGTGACTATTATGTAATTACCAATTTGTACTTTTGAATCCCTTCACCATTTTCACCCAGCCCCAAACCCCCTTTCTTCTGTCAACCGTTCAGGACTGTTTCTATTTTGTTGGTTTATTTTGTTCTTGAGATTCCACATGTAAGTGAAATTATATAGTATTTGTCTTTCATTGTCTGATTTTTTTCACTTGTCATAATACCCTTTAGGCCCATCCAGGCTATTGCAAAAGGTAAGATTTCATTTTTTTTTTATAACCAAATAGTATTCCATTTTGTAAATGTACCACAGCTATCTTATACACTCATCTATTAATGGGCACTTGGGCTGCTTCCAAATCTTGGCTGTTGTAAATAATGGTGCAATGAGTATGGGATGCATATATTCTTTCAAATTAATGTTTTGGGTTTCTTTGGATATATTCCCAGAAGTGGAATTGCTGGGTCGTAGTCTAGTAGCCATATTTATCAAATGGAACTAGGTAAAATTAATTGTACTAACGTTTTTGTGAATGTTTGATTTGTAAACATTGTAAAATAATGTTTGATTCAACATGTCCAAAAGGTTACTGCAACATGTACCCAATATAAAAATCATCTGTGAGATAGCTTACATTTCCTAACGATACTGAGTATTTGAAATTTTATGTGTATTTTACACTGACTACACATCTCAGCTTTGGCCACATGTCATGGGCCGACAGCCATATGTGGTCTTCTGGAGGCCATATTGAGTTAGCACAGTTCTGTAAGTTCTTTAGAACTTTAAGGTTCACTCTCTGGGCCCACTTTAGGTGCTTAGAAAATATTTGAGTCGATTCAAATGTGAATTCCCTTGGAGACTATCCTTTGATGTTTTTAATTTGTTTAATTGTTGTCTGTTTGAAGGCACGTCTTTGGAAAAGGCATAGTATCAGTTTTAAGGAAGGGGAAGCAATCCAGAGGTAGGTTTTATTTGAGAGGGGTGGGGGTTGGGAGAACCCCAGGGGCACAGAGCATTAACAGGAGCAGGAGGAAGTGCAGCCCAAGGGGCGGATGTCAGAGTAACTTCTCCATGGTGTGACACCGTACACGTGAGCCCCTGGTGGCTCTGCATCGTGGTCAGCCTCCTCTGAGCGGGTTCCCTGGGGCTGCCTGGAAAACATCTTCTGCCAGAAGATTTGTTTGGAATGTAATGTGATCACTTGAGTCCCCAAAAAGAACTATAGCAAGATGTTCTCAGCAAAGATTTTTTTTCCAAAAACGGGTTGGACCTGTTTCATACCATGACCACAGGCTTCCCATGAGAATTGCCTGGCTTACCTCATAATTCACCCATAGCTGAGTTTGTCCAAAAGGAATTATCTCCAACCAAGACAGTGCCCTCAAATATAAGATCATGGCTTTCCAGGAAAGGGAGAGCTCTTAAAGAAATCAGATTTCTTTCCCCAGGTCCTCTGAGGCCAAGTAGTCAAGGAATAGGAGTACAAGGACTGAAGTGTGGAACCCCCAGGCTGATTGTCACTCACAGGGTAATGAGTTTCCTCCATATGTAAGGGGGATCAGAATGTGGGCTGGCTCATATCACTCCCAGACGAGGCTTAGGATGTGGGGACAAGGACCCACCTCTGGAGAGGAGCACCCCTAGCTTCCAATGTCAGCTCACCCATTTATCTTGAACACCCATCTATTGCAGATCTTCGTTTGTACACTTCAGGTAGGGACTTTTGGTGGTTTATGCAAAGCACTGTAAGAAGTGGTTAAGGCCTCCTCTGCCAACTAGCATGTGACCTCAAGGGAGTGGCTTTGCCTCTTTTAGCCGTGGGTTCTTCACTGTGAAATATGGGTAGTAACAGTCTCGACTTCCTATAGTTGTGTGTTGATTAAATGGTGAGATAAAGAACTAATCAATGCACGGAAAGTGCTCCATAAAAGTTCATAATGATTTGAAAATTAAACCCAACATAAACCAGGATAATTTAAAATAGAAAAGTGAGTTTTAAAAGAGTAAAGAAATCGGTATTTTCAAGTAAGAGGATGCTGAATACACACCATTACACAGTAAGCGATGGGCAGTGAGGGTAACTAGAAGGAAGGAAGTCTCTCATTTTAGACCGCAGCTCTTCTTAGTCTAGTTGAGTAGACTAAACCGCAGAAGGAAAACTTGTGTTAGTTAGCCTGTGTAGGTCCCACTATGAGGACACTGGAGGCCACCAAGAAGTCGACTGGTAGTCAGAACAGACTATAGAAAGAACAATTGGGATTTGGTTAGGCAGTGGGATGGCACCACTCACCTGAGGCAGAAACCTATATACTAACCAAGGCATAGCAATGGGATGAGCTGCCTGTCTTCCAAGGAGAACAATGGAGGAAGGGGATTGGGGGGGGGGGGGGAGGGAGAGAATGAAGTAGGAAGCTTTAGTGACAAGTAAGATAGGCAATAAGAAGATCAAAAGAGAAAACAGAACAAGGGCGCATTAGCAATATCAGGAAAAAGATGCTGAGATCCATAAAATGGCCACAGCTTATATTATGGAGAAGAGATGGGAAGGAAAAGGAGGGGAGCAGGGAATTTACCTCCAATCCCATTGTCTGGTTCGTGGCCCAGACACCCAGAGGGCTCCCCAGCTCTGCCAGGAACACCCTCCCGCACTGCCTGTCCCGAAGACCGGTGACGACAGGACGGTGCCCCCTCACAGACTCTGCTTCCCGTTCTTAGGAATACCTAGGAAAGGCTTGTCTAAGGCACTTACCTCCTCTCTGCCTGGCTTTCTCACCTGTGCTTGCCAAGCCTGGCCTTCCTATAAGGAAGAATTAGGTTACATTTTCTGGCAACAGCTGCCTGGCTCCCGAAAGCCAGCAACAGCTGCAATAATGAGCCCACCATTTGAGCCAGGGATGACACGGGCTCAGCCCCGATGTGCAGCTGTTCTTTAAAGCCTGGTGTCTCGACCCTCCCCCTGGCCTGGAGAACAAAGAGGGCCATTCATTAACCCCCCACATCTCCCGTTTTCACATGGGGGATCCCCTCTTCCTTTTACCAGTGGTGCAGTCTCGTAATTCTGCCCCTTATCGGTCATTTCACCATAAGAGCGCACGAGATGTCTCTCTGAACTTTAGTTTCCGATTCCAGTGGAGATGGCACCATTATCCACATCATGAGAGGGTTATGCAGTTCCCAAGATGTAATAGATGTGAAAATCTTCTACAAACTCTAAGGCACTGCTCCCATAGTAGTTTTTATTAAGGTCCTTTTCCTGAGTTTAACAAGTGAAAAAAAATTCCTGAAAAATTTAGTGAAATAAACCGTCTGAAGGAGACTGGCCACGTAAGTGGTCACAGGAGTGAGTAGGCACAGAGGGCTTCTGGAGAAGACACTTGGTGGACTTAAGGACTGATAAGACCTGCAAGGTTAAGTGTGAGGAAGGGACATTGGGTGAGGGATATAGCCCAGGTAAAGGGCAAGGGGGGAAAATGTGTTCAAGGGACAGCGCAGAGCCTTCCTGGAATGGGGCAGAGAATGGCACATAAAGTTGAGGGTCATGAGAGCAGGGATGTTGTCAGGAGAGGTTGAGTGGCATGGAAAAGTCGAGGAGTTACAGAGAGCCTCCTGCTCCCTGAGCCCTGTGGTTTATCCCTATTTAACAGTCAGGACCAAGGGGCCTGTCGCAGACATGCTCTTGCTTCCAGGTGCCGGGCTCAGTAGCTTTGGACCCCAGCAGGTCTTTATCCATCCGAGCCAGCGGTTCCCAACTTCTCTGCTTTTTAAAAAAGATGATCCAGCTCCAGCTTAGATTCACCAAATCAGAATTCTTGGAGAGGGGCCCAGGAATAATCCTTCTGAAAATAATCTTTCCTCTCTCCCCAGGCGTTCTTGTCCTCGTGGAATTGTGGGAATGCTTTGCATGTGACCTTGATGACTCCCGGCTCCAAGAGCCCCCTATGCTGATGAAGGAGGGTGACTGCTCAGTCTACAGAGGGCTAGGCAGGGTCACTCAGTGCTCTGTGTCCGACCCAACTGTGCTGGAGAAGACTGGCGCTTTCTTCAGAACAACTTTCTCTCTTTCATCTTTCTTGTTTTCCTACCCTGAACCTCCTTCCCATTTCTTTCTCCCCCATGCAAGCCAAATGCAGAGCTCTATCAAGGATTTAGTAATCTCCATGTCCTATTTGTCAATGTCCTCTTATCTTTACAAGAGTATTTCCCTCAATCTCCTTTTTTCCTTCCCTCCCCCCCCTCCCTCCCTCCCTCCCTCCCTTATTCCTTTATTCCTATCTTTGTCTTTTCTTTACTTTAAAATAAGTATAGTACCCAGATGCTTTGATTCAACTTGAGGGCAACTGTGATTTTTGAGTCTTTTTCCTCTATTCATGGACCTACTCAGATCAGCTTTGCCTAGTCACAGCTTCTAAAATTTTAAATTACTGTCTTTTTAAAATTTAGAAAATATTGACAACCATAAAGAATAAGAGCAGCTACCAATGACTGATTGCTTACCATGTCTGAAGACAGTTACCGAGAAATTTCTTTACATGTATGAATCTTCACAAGAATCCTGTCAGGTAGGCACTGTTTTTATCCTCATATTATAAACAGAGAAACTGAGGCACAGAGAAACTGA
Source organism: Pipistrellus kuhlii (assembly GCF_014108245.1). Taxonomy (NCBI): domain Eukaryota; kingdom Metazoa; phylum Chordata; class Mammalia; order Chiroptera; family Vespertilionidae; genus Pipistrellus; species Pipistrellus kuhlii. The sequence continues at coordinate 2,791,368 of NW_023425438.1, forward strand.
GGCACAGAGAAACACCTTGGAGGACCGTCTTAGTGCAAATTGGTTTCAACTTTTTTGACACAGGTATTAAAATGCCACCCAAATACCAGTAAGTTACCTTCTTACTATCACGTAATTAATGAAAGCAGAGGGATCAGGTTTGAACAGGAACCCTATGCTTCTAATCATGACACAAGCTACCCCTAAAAAATAAAGTCAGATTAATAAAGAAAAAAATGACCTTCAATTTCTATTACCAGAAATAAGCATTATTTTTTTAAAATTTTTCGTTATTGATTAAGGTATTACATAAGTATCCTTATCACCCCTTAGCACCTCCCCTCCCCCCCTTGTCATGCCTTCACCCCCCTGGAAATAACCATTCTTTTTTTTTTTTTTTTTTTTTTTTTTTTTTTTTACACTTGAAACACATAATTTTATTAACCAGAGTCACTTCAATAAAAATGAAAGAAAGAAAGAAAGAAAGAAAGAAAGAAAGAAAGAAAGAAATTAAGAAAGAAAGATTGAGAGCAGGAAGGAGATGGAGGAAGAGAGAGAAAAAGGAGGAGAGAGAGGGTGGACATGGAGGGAGAGAGGGAGGGAAGGGAAATAACCATTCTTAAATACTTCATCATTTTTCTATGGAAAAAAGGTAATTGGGTCAAAGTATTAAGTTTGCAATTTTGCTTATAAATTCTCATATTAAATTATATTTCCTATGTTTATGTTCTCTATAAATGTTATTTTCATTGACTAATAGTATTCCATCACATGAAGGGGACATAATTTATATCATTGTTCCTTTGTTGTTAAGTCTTGAGATTGCTTTTAATTTTTTATTATCATAATACTATGACTAATATTTTTTTCATAAATTTTGACTCTAACTAGTTCTGTAGAATAAAGGCAGAGTGTCAAAGCTATTTTTTAAAATCTAAATTACATTCCAGAGATTTTAGAATATTTAAGCGATCTCACCAATTGACCCACAGCAGTGTGTGTGAGGGACCATTTCCTCACCCTCTTGCCAACATTGCCAATTTGGGAGGTGAAAAATGACTTCTCCTTGTAGTTTCCATTTACATGTCTTTGATTACTAGCGAGATAGGACATTTTTTTCTACATTTACTACCACTAGCACATCTTTTGTGAGCTGTCTATCCATGCCCTTGTTCATTTCCCCAGTGGGCTCGTGTTTCTCTTATTCTTGTGAGATCTTCATAGCCATAACCCTTCAAATCTCAGATTTGTGAGAAATATTTTCCCAGGTTTGGTCTTTGCCTTGTATCTGCTTTCTAGGTGCTAATTAGCTTACAAGTAGGGAGATCTGGATTTAAAATGATCCAATGTTGAGACCAGCATTTCTGAAAATAAGCAGCCTTTTTATGCAGATATCTAACTAAAAGCATTTGTAGTATGTTCTACCAGGAGCTTCCATGTCTTAACTACTGGCCTTGGGGGGGACTAAAGAAGCAACTTTGCACGTTTCTGCTTTGCAGGCTGATAAAAACAGAGGGAACTCCTTGGAGGACCGCCTCAGTGCAAGTTGCTTTCAACTTTTTTGACACGGGTATTAAAACACCACCCCAAATACCAGTGGTAATAAAGGATCCAACTTAAAAGGGGGAGTAGGTGTAAATGTGACACATGAGATTTTTTTAAAATCTTGCTAGCCAGTTGCTGAAGGATTAGGGGTGGAGCACTCAGAGCTGCTTCCCCTCCTGAGTCTGTGGGGGGAAAACCAAGCTATTTGGGGCTAACTGTTGACATGAGATTTTTTGAACTAAGAGGAAATGCTCATATTCTCTTGTGAGAAGAATCATCCCCACATCCTGCCCTGTTGCTCTCAAGGGAGTAATAGCTGCCACTTCCTCTGTTTTTCACCCTGGTCGCTACTCTCATGCTCCTCTGCCCTACACACTGCATTCTCTTCTCTACCACCCTCCTGTGGTCCACAGAACAGCCCGTTTTGTGCAGATGTGATGACTGCCCCCCAAAAAAGAAACATATTTTTATAGAGAGAGAAACATCTACATGAGGTCAGCTGCTTCCTGCATGTCCCCCTCCCCCATCTTGGGATGATCAGGAGTTGAACTGGGTGCAGCTTACCCGTAGGTGCACTGGGTGATGCTCCAACCATCTAAGCCACAGCGGCCAGGGTATTTAGTCACATTTTCCAAATAGCAGAAGGCTTATATTCTCATCTGGAACTACCGGGGTCCCACAGGGAGGTGGTTACCTGTAAATGGATTAGTTTAAGGGAAAGCCACGCTGACTTGGTTTCCATCTACATTCATTCAGCAAATAAAATGCACACAGTGCTTGGTTGTGGAATGGGCGGACGAGTTGGGATCTTGAGCTCAAGTTGTCAGCGTGTTTGAGGGGAGAGGGAGCCTTACAGATCTTCTGGACAAGAAGGATGCTCTTCCTCCCCACGTTGCTTAGTGAAGGGGCTAGAGATAAACATCGTATCAGGCCGGTGAATTCTCCTCAGGAAGTCCACAGGGTTTTCTCTTTCTGTTCAAAGGGGCTTCTACAGTTGAGCATATTTATCTTCTGTCTCTCGTGTCTCCTATGAAGTAAGCCACTTCATTTCATTTCTGTGTGTGTGTGTGTGTGTGTGTGTGTGTGTGTGTGTGTGTGTATTTTGTCCTGGTGGAATACTTAGCCTGTGTAAATCATCTATTTGCTCATTATATGATGCTTCACAATGAATTTGTAAGAGGACTAAAACCAAAATATTACTCTTTGGCTTTCCAATGAACCTCAGACTCAAGTCAGGAGAGCCAAAAACGTGCACAGTTTCCCGGGTTAGTCGGGAGAGTAATGGCAGTGACCTTGAAAGGACCGCAGACACTGACCTTGCTAAAACTCTCACAGCTCAACAGTAACCAAGTAGGGAATCGCTACTTTTGTTTCTCTTGACTAGCTCAAGGACATAGGAAGATATCACATTGCAATTAGGAGTTTTCTTTTCTCTCCCTCTCTTCCTCTCTTTCTCTCTCCCTCTCTCCCTTTGCCCCAAAAGATTTATGCGTTTTTGGCTTGTGTGTTAGTTGAGTGCCAAGATTGTGTGATGGCGTGAAAGGGTGCAGGTTTTTACCTTAGTCCTAACTGTGTTCAAACTCCATCTCTATCTCTTTTCTGGCAGGAAGTTCTAGGCTCTGGACAGGCTACTAGAGGCTGGCATGCCAGTGGGGTCATGTGGCTGAGGCTGAGGGACTGTGGAGTACACAAAGGGTCGAGTAGACCCTAAGGGCCAAAGACAGTTGCTGACGCCTGGCTGCACTGAGTGTCTGCGTGATGAGCTCAGCGGTGGAGGCAGTGAGGACAGCACGTGGCTGCATTACTGCAGCGGACTCTGGGCGTGTCAGCCGCAGAGGTGTTGGGTGAGGCTGTGGCCTTTCAGGAGAGGCTGTGTCCATTGACCTCAGGCGAGGTCCTTAGCTTCTGAGCTTCATTTCCTCTCTGGTGAGGTGCAGACAAGGCCTACCATCCCGAATTCTGTGGAGGATGACATGAGATCCTGCATACCAGGCTCTTGTTTCTGGCACCTAGCACAGAGGAGGGGCTGTAAGAACTCAAAAAAGGAAAGTGTTCTTACTTATTAACATTAACAGATAACATTATTTCATTTGTGAAAGAATGAGATTTCTTTCTAACATTTTCAGTTATAGGAAACTATGTCTAAATGTCAACCTTACCTGCTGTTTAGTCAAGATGGCTGCCTGGCGGTAGGCCAGGGAAAGCACTAGAAGGTGGTCGGGAGACAGATGCCTCCGGTTCTGGAGCTGCGGACCCGAAGTTGTAAAACAGCCTCAGGACACGAACAGGGGCCCTTTTAAAGCCTCGGCTCCCCTGCTCCTCCCTCAGGATGTAGACGCGCTCGCTGGAGCCTGGCCCTCCAGTCCGGCCACCTGGGTCCAGAGCGTGTCTCCCTCCACTTTTTAATCATGACCGTGAACAACGTTTCCAACTTCTCTAAGCCTCCATTCTTTCCTTATGTAAAATGGGAGCAAAACAGTACTTTCTCGAAAGGATTTTTATAAGGATCCAAAGGAATAAGTCATACAAAACCCTTAGCACTAAATAAGTTTATTGGGGTAACTGTGGGTATGGCCAAGACAGGGGGTGCCTCTGGGGATTGATTGTACACACAGCATTCCCTTCAGAATGCCAGAATCGGGCCTGTCCACGAATCGTGGCAGAGAAGTACGTGGATGCTAATCTGTCTCACTGTCTAATTTAGGAATGAGGATGGGAAGTCTAAACCTACTGCATCTTTTAAGCCCCTTCGGTGCTAGGCCAATCTCGGTGCTCTGTACACACTGGCCACCATTGATTGGCACCAATCAATCAGTCTTCCCAGTTTTTAACTGGGTTGCAGCTATAGCTTGAGTTCAGGAATCAAGAGCTCTACAGACATCATCTGTGCCAATGCCTCTGACTGTTGTCGGGTGTTCCAGCCAGGGGTTAAAGCCTGGCCTGAGGCAGTGTGTGGAGATTTGAACCCTGGGCTGCCAGGCATTAGATGTTAGGTGTGGGGTCTCCAGGGAGTTACTTAACCACTCCGTGCCTCAGTTTCCTATCAGTACAACAGGATTGGTGGTGATAATAGCTCCTACCTCCTAGGGTTATCGTGAGGATTGTGTGAATTAGTCTCTGTTACACACCTGGAGTGCTCTCTGGAGCAGCCTTGGCCTCCAGGCCTGCCGTGGCCCCAGCTCTGCTGTCCTGAACCCCATGTCCACAGAATGATCTCAGAGAGCTTCGGGGAGACAAGCAGGTCCATGCAGATCTGGTTCTGGCTTATGTCTTACTAGAGAAAGAGAGGGTACCTTGGCAAGCACGGATCCCAGGCAGTTTCCTTGTTCCCAAAACAGGATTGGGGGACCAGCAATGCTGGTTGCCTGAGGCCAGCAGAGGGGAGTGAGAGCACAGGAAGTCCTTCTGATACCGGTGACAAGAGCAAAGCCAGTGCTTATTAAGCACCGCCAGTGTACCACGGACTTGGCAGATGTTGTCTCATTTGGAAAACGAAATTTCGTAAAGTGGAAGCTTAAGGAATTAGCAATTTTGGAAAGAAGCTATAGAAAAAGAAAAAGAGAGGGAGTCTGAGAGCAGAAGTGATATCATGTGCAAAACTGGGAGGTTTGGAATGAGGATTGAAAGCCGAAAGACAGTGGCTACCCCAGCACATTCAGGCCACCTGCCACTACACAACCAAGTGAAATAGAAAGAAATCGGTTTTTTAAAAGGTGGTCTTACGGGGACCTTGGCTCGACCCCTTCCTACCAGGGGAATCGTAACTGAGTCTTTTAACCACAGAGCCTTCATACTTTCATCCGTAAAATGTTGGCTTCTTTGTTTTTTAATAAAGGTTAATTAGATGATGTGTAAATGTCCTTAAATAGTAACCGCAGATTCTAGGCTTCCCAGTAAGAGCTGAAGGAGAAGAAACGGGAGGGGAAGAGGAGAGGAAATCACTTGTTACATTTACTATGTTTTATTAATGTTATTCTGCCAGATAGGACTAAGGGTCCTTTAGTAAGTAGCAAAATTAAGAGCATTAAAAGATAGATATAGAGACAGTAAAGCAACAGGCAGACTGTCAAATTACAGCGGGGAGGTTGGGGAGACCTGGGGGAGATAAGAGATCAACTGAAGGACTTAAATACATGCATATAAGTACAACCAATGGATACAAAACTCTGGGGAGGGAGGGCATGTATGGGGGGAGCTATGGTATATGTACAAAGATAATAATTTAATTTAAAAAAATTAAGAGCATTCCTCTAGATTGCCCGAGTGAGCATTTTCTTCCCTGCGCCTACTTAATTAAAAACGACCATCAGTGTTTTAATTAGACCATTGACATTTCTCAATAACTGCAAAAGGGGCCTTAACTCACCGCGCTAGAGGACACACTATTACTCTGAGCTGTAACTGGCCGTGCTTCTGATAATCCTACTCCCTTGTAGAATCAGTTCCGTGGAGGAGAAGGAACGCTCCTGGGACAAATGGGGACTCGGAGACACCCTTTTTGGAAACCCAGGTCCGCCCCTCAGAGCATGTAGGAAGTGAAGCAAACTAGCAGGACCATCCAACTCACACATCGCAGGGCGTTTGGAGGCGGGGTGGGGAAAACAGGCCGGCTCCCTAGTTAATCTCACACTTCCCGTCCATTTCAAAAACAAGGTGTGACTCCGCAGCCCGATCTCAAAACAAAACAAAACACCCAGCACCTTCAGAAGCTGGCTGCCAGGTACCCTAGGAACCTAACCCCCTGCCTCAAGGAGCCTTCTCTTTCCTGGTGCCTGTTCCCTGGGACAGATCACAACCTGCTCAGTGAAAACAAGGCTTTAAGCTTTTGGAGGTACTTCCTGCTCCGTAAGGCTCTGCGCTCACTGGGGCTGCTGGCCTTGGCCGTTCTGCCTGTGGGCCTTCTGCCCGCTACAGACCCTGGGGGAATCGCCTACGGAGGAGAAAGGCGGAAGCTGGCATCCAGCATGTCTTCTCCTTCTCCCCCCAATAGCCCTGTGAAGTAAGGGTTTATGGTCTGCGTTTAGCATAGGAGGGCATCCACGCTCAGAGCGGTTATCCCCTCCCTAGACCTGTTTCTGTGACAGTACACCCCACAGGCTCTGAACCTCTAGGTGGGCTTGGGGTGTGTGTGTTTGGAGGGTGGGGGGAGGAGGGTTTGAAGGGAAGAGGAGGCCTCTGGGCCCCTCTGCTCCTCTCCTCTGGCCCCTGGCCGCTGCCTCCTGGCTGCAGGCTGCCCAGGTTTGTTTTCTTTGGCTCCCCTTTAATGAGCTCCTCAGGACGATGCTAAGTCTAGTTAGGCAGCCTTAATTGGTTTAGTTGCCACGAGATAATTCCTTTTTTCTTCCCCGGGAGGGGAGGCCGTTTTGCTCTGAGCCGTTTTAGCTGGAGGATGCTAATTATCAATGAGGAGAAAGTGACACCTGAGGAGTCCATCTTCCATCTTGGTCCTGCTCGACTCTCCTTTGAACTCCCTCCCCGGCCTCTTTGCCACTTCATCACTCGGCCCCCAGCACCATAAAAGCCAGCTCTGGCCGGGCTGGCGGCCGCAGAACCTCCTTTCTCTCTGGCCGGGGAGCCCCTCTCTCTGCAGCCACCTGGCAGGCATGGACGGCCTGCGGGACACCCTCCTGGGCCTGGAGGACGACAGCGGGGGCCCCTCCGACGGCCCCGGCCTGCTGGCCGCCTGGGACTGGAAGAGCGGGGCCGGGCCCTTCGAGCTGAGCCAGGCCTCGCCCGCCCAGAGCCTGTCCCCGGCGCCCTCGCTGGAGTCCTACACCTCCTCCCCCTGCCCCGCCGCAGCCGGGCTGCCCCGTGGGCACGGCGGTGCCAGCACCGAGAGCAGAGACGCGGGCGGCCTGGTGGAGGTGGACTACAACATGCTGGCTTTCCAGCCGGCCTACCTGCAGGCCGCCGGGGGCCCCAAGGCCCACAAGGGCAGCAAGGTCAGGATGTCCGTGCAGCGCAGACGCAAGGCCAGCGAGAGGGAGAAGCTCCGCATGCGGACCCTGGCCGACGCCCTGCACACCCTGCGCAACTACCTGCCGCCCGTCTACAGCCAGCGGGGCCAGCCGCTCACCAAGATCCAGACGCTCAAGTACACCATCAAGTACATCGGGGAGCTCACGGACCTGCTCAACAGCGGCAGGGAGCCCCGGGCCCAGAGCGCCTGAGCCCAGCCCAGAGACTCCACTCGGGGACTCCACCGGGCTCCCTGGACCACCAGCAGCACACGGGCATGTCTGTGTGGGCAGCCTGGGACCTTGCTGTGGGGAGAGTCTTCAGGGGATGTCCTCTGGGCTTGATGGAACAGCCGGAGAAGCAGGTACTTAGCTTCCAGTTCCCCCAGGATGTCTCAGGAGGCTGGTCCTTTGCAAAGACACGGATTCGTCTGCCTTTCTCTGTTCACGTTCCTTTCAAGGTTCCATGACTTTAAGTAAAGCACTGTGAAATGGTTACAGCTCATCTTCTCTTGTCACGCTGGCGTGGGGAGCTTTCTTCCGTGGCCAAGGAGACCTGTATTCTGTACAGGATCCAGGGTGACACCTGGATTCCAATTTAGAAGGTTCTGTGTCAGGGAAAGGGCTCAGTGCTTGTGTGTGTGTGTGACTGGAACCCTGCCTTTACCTGCACAAGGACCCCAAATCCCTTACATGCAGCAGAGATGAGCGTCATGGGAAACAGACCGCCAGGGACAGACAGACTATGCTAAGACAGTGAGGAGCCTAGGGCCAGCGCCTGCGGTCTTAAGGGAAGGGAAAGAAGGCTGCCAGCGAGCAAGGCTAGTGCAGGGAACAGGAGGGGTAGAGCAGGGGAGGAGGAGAGGGAGGACTCCGTGCTGCGGGGTGGGCCTGGGCTCGGAGGGCTGGAGGGTCCTGTGCTAGGCCTCCTGGGAATATGACCTCTCTGGATCCCGTCACTCACTCATTTCTCAAGTGAAGAGAATGATTCCAAAAGGAAACCAGACTATTTTGATTGTGTAGTAAAGTGCCAGGGGCAGGATCAGAACCCTAGTCTACCTCAAATCCCTGCAAAGGTATTTATTTCTTCACCAGAGCATCAGCCCCTCCTCCCTACCCCCAAGTCACCCCACATGCACCCACACACCTTCCCTGTGCCTCATCGGAGGGGGTGACCACAGCGCCCTCAGCTTGGCTGATTTGATGGTACGTGGCATCACCAAGGAGCTTTGCATTAAGGAGGCTCTCAGGAGAGGTAAGCTTTAGGCTGAATAGTCCCCTCCTCTAATGAGTAAGCATTTGTATTTGTTTCTCAATGTTTATGGCTCCTGTGTTTTTTTTCTGTTGGTGACTTTTTCCTTTTTTAGCAACAAACTACAAAGGCAGTCGAGGTGTTCACAATTTTATGTAGAGTCCACTTCTTCCTTTTCATGCAAATAAATGTAGTCATGCATGCATTTTTAAAGACCCTCTTTAATTCTACAAATTGCTTTTTTTTTTTTTTAAACTTGGGACACATAGCCAAAGCCCTCCCAAGTTAGCACACATAAACCTGTAACGTGAGGGCCGTTATTACCTTCATCCTACAGACGAGGAAACGGAAGTGCAGACTTGCCCTGCGACCCACGTGTGAACAAGTAGAGGATGCAGAAGGTCAACGATGCGCCACAGCATCCTTTGTGTAATGAATCACCTGGTGAATGATATTTAGGTTGTCTTCAGTTTCTTTTTAATTACAGTGCCTTAACAGACATCACAGACAACTCACTAGCTTTTTACACTGATATTTTAATTAGTCCTAGTAATTCACAGAAATGGAATTCCTGCATTAGAGAGTGTGTACGTGTTAAAGCTGAATAAATATGATGACTTTTACAAAGTTTGTAATTATTCACACTTGCCCTAACATTATGGGCCAGAACCAGCTGCTGGATATTACCAATCTTTTGAACTGTTTTAATGGATAGGAAATAGGTATGTCGTTGTGTTAATTTTAATTTTTCTATGAACTATTTGAGATGGCGCGGCTTTAAAAATTTTACGTTACTGTTGTTCGTTTTGGGTTTTTTTTTATAACTTGCCATTTTATGTTCTTTGTCATTTCTCTATTGCTTATTTATCGTCATTAATAATTTGGGAGGGTTCTTAGTACATGATATGTGATACAAATATTTGCTCCCAATCTATTGTTTTGTTGCCATTCTTATATTTTATATTTGACTTTGAGCATGAGATCTTTTCCTCTTTTAAGTTTTGCATTTTATATGATCAAATATCTCCTTTTTTATGGCTTATATGTGTTTTTTTTTTTCACTTTGCCTAATTTTTCCCTGTTCCAAGGCTATCTAAATGTTTAGGTTTAAATATATGTTTCTGTAACTATTTATCTATAGCTCTTTAACATACCTGCAACTTATTTTTTATGTTTTTGTGCATAGACGGGATCTAACTTTATTTCTGATTAGTATTTTTGTAACTGAGAAATATCTTGCCATTGGCGGGGGGTGGGGGGGGTCAGGTGATAGGCACATTTGCTAAAATGTTATTTTGTATGTACAAACTTCATCAACTTCTCTACATTTGCCAGTGGCATTTTAGAGAAGAAACTGGAAAATGTTGGATAATATCAAAGTTTTCCGTAAGGGCCTCTAGCCTGTGTATGTATAGATGTTCATGTGAGAGTGTGTGTACACATATGTATATGTGTGTGTGTGTGTGTTACTCTATTTGTTGGGGGAGGAGGGTTAGAAAGGAGAGTGTGATGTGGGGAAGGGTGTGTCTAGCCTTTGATTGGCTTTTAGATCCATTGTCATTTTTCTTGCCATGCTCTTGACTTTCGATATTTTTTTTCAAGTTCAAGCAGTAAGAATGGGTTATAAATAGCAATTGTGGCCAGTTTGGGTTGCCTTCTGGATTCTGTGAATGGGTTAGGAGATGCTGTCCTCACTTTCAGACAACCCCGAAAGCCACAGACTCCCTACTGGCTGGGCTCCCAAGGTGCCAGCTGAGAGGAGGCCTCTGGAAAGTCAGGAGAAGGTGACAGCTTCCTGGCAGGAGGCCTCCAGCGCGGGCCTGGCTGCACTCCGCACAGCTGCAGGCCTCCCCACATTGCATGGGCACCCCCCGGCCGGCCGCCGTGGGGAGAGGCAGCTGCCCCTCAGCCTCTGACTGCAGCAGTCCCCGATGAGGATGAGGTCACCTCCCGGGGGGGAGCAGAGCTGGAGCGGCTCCCTGATTTCTCTGGGGAGCACTGAAAAGCAGCAGCTGGCCTGGGCCCAGCTCAGGGGTGGGAATAAGTCACTTTGGGTGCTTAGATAGGAACTGCAATTTGTGTGTGTCCAATGTGCTGTGCTGGGAATTTTCATATTTTTAGTTTCACACTGTCCTCCAAACAGTCCCAGGCCGTGGGCATTATCAGTTCCATTTGAGGAAAGGGAAGCAGGGCAAAGCCACATGATCAGGAGTGGCACGTGGGGGAAGACTTGGCTAGTGAGTTAGGCTCCGACTCCAAAGCTCAGGCCCCTCCGTGGAGTCCTGCTGTGCTGCCCTCTCTTCCAGGGGCTCCCAGGCCCCCCTGCCCCGCGCTGGGCAACAGGAGAGAAATCCTCACTCCCCACTTCCCCAGAGCAAATCTTCACTCTGGGCTTCTCCGCCTTTTCTCTGCATCTCCCTCCCTGGGCCCCGGGCTCCTTTCCCCACCTGAAGGCTTTCAGAAGGGGCTCTTCATCTTGTCATTAAATCATTTCCCTTTGAACTTCCACCTCCACCCCAAACCTTTCCAGAGCTTCCCTTCCCTTCCTTCCTGGCGCCCAGAGTCCTTCCTGACCCGCAGAGGAAACCTGACGTCTGTCCGTTGGTGCTCAATAAAGTTTACCCAATTCACACAGGGCTGAGGTTCCTTTGTTCTCGCAGCTCCTGCCACATTAGCTGAATGGGAGAGAGGCCCAAGCAAGGGTGGGGAGAGAGATGCTTTGCGAACTAACAAGTCAACAGAATTACCCTTATTGTTGTTCCTTAAGGTCAATCTTAAAAAACAACAGCAGGAGAAGATGCTTATGTAGGTGGGTTTTGGTGTTGCTGCCTTGGAGGTCCTATTACCATGGTCCGGTAGGTTCTGTGCCAGCACCAATGCCCGTGCATGCTCCAGGCTGCGGGAAGGAGCCTGGGCCTGGCCCTGACCCCTGTGGCCTCTGCCCACGCAGGCTCCACCACCACCAGCTGGCACATGCCTCTTGTCCTCCTGGTTGCCAATGAAGTGTTGAAGCTAACGCAGTGCCTCTTAGAACACTCAGATCTTGCTCCTTGGGTTCCAGAAAGGCCCTTGAACTCGGAGGAGGAAGAAAGCAAAAGACATTTGAGGAGAGGGGGGGGGGGGTTGGGGAAGAGGAGGGGGGCAGCGGGGAAAGGACAGTTCTTTCTCTGTCCCCTGGGTTGGAAAACTATTGGCTTCCCTCCCTCAGCAGTCTCCCCTGAAGCTATGAATGAACTCTGTTTGTCTTCATTAAGTTAGGGGGGAGGCAGGCAGGGCTGGAGGCCGGGGCCCTGAAGGAGGGAGGAGAGCTGGGGAAGGAGCGATGCCCTGGCCCATTCCCAGCCCAGTCAGCAGCAGATGTGGACGGATTCATCATCCGTGTCAGGCTCAGCGCCAAGGGCTCCTATACTCTTTCTCCTTTCATCTTGACCGCTGACAATAGAGGTGGCTATTATTAGCCCATTTTGTAAATAAAGAGGCACAGAGAGGCCAAGGTCACCTAATTGGGGCCGGGCCCAGGAGTCTACCCAGGTCTGCTTGACTCATTCTTCCCACAAGACTGTGGCCTCTGAGCCAGAGGCAGCGGTGACTAAGACAGGGCAGAGGGGTCTCCGCATTCAGGCCTCGCCCACCTGTGTTCTTGCTCTGCCTTTGCATTAGCATTGCTGGAGGTCAGGGCAGGTGCTAACTGGTGACACCATTCCTACTCCTGTCCGGTGAGGATTGGAACATGATCTCTTCCCCCCCCCCCCCCCGCCCCCTCTCTGTCTCTCTCTCTCAAAACAAAATTTTTAAAACACAATGTGAAAGTTTTGTAACAACTTTGGGGCCTTTGTATGTCTCCAAAGACATATAAACCTGACTTCAGAAGCACCTGCTCTCAGGGACTTCAGCTGCATACCTTTTTCCTCAGTTTCTTTCAGGCAATCATTATAACAATAGCAACTAATGTTCATTGTGTGCTTGCTCTGAGTGAGATACTAAATTAGAGAGAGTAAATTACATAACATACTTTAACCTGTAAGAAGTAATAGATAACGACTTTAACAACTCTCAGATGGGAAACCGAGGCCCGGAGAGGTGAAAACTTGATTTAACCCCCAGCCTGGTGTGGTGCAGTTCTGCACCAGGTGTGTCTCTATTTGTGTGATTATAAAGCGCTTTACATGGATGATCTTGTTTAATTCTTACCTGTATCTCAGTATACGTGAGGAATTGTGTTTACTTTACAGATGAGGACATTCAGGCTCATAATGACAAAATATCATAACTGTTCATAAATGACAGAGCTGGCATGAGAATCCAGAATTTTAAATTTCTAATTCGGTTCCTTCTGGGTAAACTATGCTGTCATCCAGGAACTCCAGCTCTGTCCTAAACCCTGCCCCCACAGGCATCCCCACCAAGACAGAACAATGAAAACACCTGTCTGCATTTCAAACCTCCGCGTGCACGCACTAAACAGTCAGAGTAGCTAAACCCTTGTATCCTTTTATTTTTTATTTTTTTAATTTATTTGATTTTTTTTTTTTTTTTTTTTTTTTTTTTACAGAGAGGAAGGGAGAGAGATAGTCAGAAACATGGATCAGCTGCCTCCTGCACACCCCCCACTGGGGATGTGTCTGCAACCAAGGTACCTGCCCTTGGCCAGAATCGAACCTGGGACCTTTCAGTCTGCAGGCTGATGCTCTATCCACTGAGCCAAACCGGTTTCGGCCCTTGAACCCTTTTATTCCCGTTTATAATTCAGGAATTAGCTACCTCCCCCCAACCCCCCAGGCCCCTGTCACTGTTTTGACTGCCTGTCTAATTACTTCCTAGCAGAGAGAGGCTCACATTTAAGTCATTTCAGTTCCTGTTTGCTAAGGAACACCGCCAGGCCTGCTGGCCCCTGGGGGCACTGAGAGCAGAAGGTGCCACGGAAGGACCCAGACCAGCACAGTGGGCAGTGGTGGATGGGAGTCCTGTCAGCCTGGCCCTTCTGCTGGATGAAGGTGATCAAAAAACACACAGGACAATGGTATATTTGCACAGATAATAATTTAATAAAAAAATACCCAGAAGTACCTGGAGATACAGGGAAAACAAAACATTTATTTTCAGACATTTCACATGTACTCGTGCAGTGACTCAGGGGGTCACTGCTCCAAATCCTGAGTCAACCAACATGGAGGAAGCTTTCTCTTTATACCCTCTGCTTTCTTTGTCCCCCATATATGGATTAGACATCCGGACCTTTCGAGGGCTTTGCAAAAAGCCATGTGTGTTGGGATGGGGCCCTGAGACCACACCTAAATACCTAATGGCCTGGCCTGGCACCAGCACTGATAACCCCCTCTGGGCGCTGCGTATTGTTCATGGTGTATGGCCTCTGTAAAACGGGAGTATTTAGGTTAGGGGTGTCGAACTCAATCAGAGAAGGGGCCAAAATCTAAAATCCAGCCTAAATCGCGGGCCGAATGGTTTACTGAACAGTCATAAACTGTCATTGTGATGGAAACGCAGCGGAGTGCAGTGATGACAGCGCGGTGCGGGCCACATTGCAAGGCCTGGCGGGACGGATTTGGCCCGCGGGCCTTGTGTTTGACACATGTGATTAGGTAAACAGGTCTTGCCAGACCAGATATTAAGGAAGGGGCAGTAGACTAACAGGAATGTGCATTGGGGATACAGAGTCAGGCTGCTGGCAGGCCCCTCACACCTTCCCCTCCCCCATCCCCACCCCAAATGTCTTATTTTCCTCATCAACCACCCAGATATTGGATCTGTGGATGCTGCAGGAATAGGATGCTATCAACATCTTAGTTCTTCTGTGGACATGAACTTTTAGAGGGTCAACTTTATGCACTGTCTTTATGCTGAATGTAAAATTTTGCCTATGCCAAATATTGACAAGACAAGCTAAATAAAAAGGCTGTTGAAGTCATAAGAGAAATGTGAAAGGTGTTGAGAGTAGGGGAGTAGTTTAATTCCCAGTAGATAAAATTCACTCCTGAGCCCTCCTAACAACAGCGTTTTTAGGCAGGAAGAGAAACAGCGTCATGGAATCATTGTCTGAAGACAAAAAGGTTCATGGCATTAAGTGCGAAAAAGATCTTGAAAAATACTTTCCTAGAAGATGAAAAGATGTGATGATTTTACATTGATTCTCAAAATGAGCCAAAAACATGATGTAATTTGCTCTCGGGGAGAACTGTCGCTCTAGGGAATGAGTGCAGTTAGCCAAATTTCTGATTTCCAGGCAGAAACATCTTCATCAATGAATCCCCTGGGTGTCTGAAATGGTCAGCCCCGATTCTTTGCGATTAGCCTCATTCTCAGGTCTCTGCCCAAATGTCACCTCCTCAGAGAGTGACTTTCCCATCCACCGAGGACGCCCAGTCCCTGCAACCTCCCCTCAGCATCATGCTCTTCAGAGCACTAGATGGCCACCGTGCTTATCTTCCTCCAATGAATATAGGCTCTGGGGGTGGGAACTTGGTTTTTTTCAAAGCCCTATTCCTGGTGTATACCTGGAGCACCAAAACCCTCACCAGCATCACAGACACTCTGACCGCTGGAGGCCATCACTCAAGATCATACGTGTGAGGACACTTGGAATGTCTTCCTTGTGAGACTCTCATTCCCCATCGGACCATGCTCTTCTGAGGTGCCCCAGTCTCCCATCCCAGCAGGGGGTGAGATTCAGAAACTCTGTGGAAGGATCTCACGAGTTTTCTCAAGACACACGGATCTAAGGGAAGGCTGTGCCCTACCCTCTGGCTCATCCTGGGGCAGCCCATTGGGATGAAGGTTGAGAAGAAGGTTGTTAATGATGCACACTTTAGCTCTCCTCGTCGTGGTAAATAAGATCTCTTGTTCTCGGGTCAATATGACGATTACCCCACTAATCTACCTACTCAAGCATTCAGCAGCTGTCATCTATTGTAGTTCTAACAGGTAACAGAGCTTCGTATTATGAACATCAGAATGCCCACGACGGAGGCCCAGGGTAATTCCAGAGTATGCTGTGTGTGTATAAGAGGAGCGACTGTGGAAGACTCTCCCCTGAGAGCTGCCTCACAGCAATGACCGATGTCAATAGCCATGTTATTGTAATACAGCAGACGCCCGAGGTAAGCTGAGCCAGAGTAGAAATAACTGACTCAGTCAGAAGCCATTGCCGTATTGCATAGTCTGCATAGGTTTCAGTGCTTATATTCACCCTGAAATAGCTTCTGCTTGGTAACCAGTTTAGCAGAATTTTAGCTAGTTTTGTGCAGAATTGAGCAAAAAACATGAAACTACAGTGCTTTTACTTATACTTTGTGGGTTGTGACCTGACTTTTTGCTTTCAGAAGGGCTCCCCCTGCCCACTCTGGTAAAATGTAAGAGCAATTCTCGCTTGGGAGAATTGGAAGTAGCCATGTCACATGTCCACGTCTCTCTCTGGCTCTTGCAGATGAGTAGGCTTAAGGGTAAGGGCCTGTAGCTTTGGAACTCTTGCTTTGGACTCTGGTTCTGCCGTTTTCTTTGTAGGATTCATTTACTGGGCTTTTAAGCTCCGTTTCCTCATTTGTACAGCGGGGGTGGGGTAACGGCTCATAGGGCTGCTGAGAGATTAAGCGAGCTAATGTATGTGATGTTCTTTAACAGGGCATGTGTTAAAGGCTCAATACATGGCAGCTCTAACTGATCACTCTAGTTGTTGGGACTGAGTCATGTGGCAGCCACATGAGAGACAACACTGTAGAATTCCAACGGGGAATGAAGAGCTCAAGGGACAGACAGGCCATTGGGTTCATTGTATCTAGAAAAACTGCCCAAAACTACAAGTTCCAGGTAGATACCTACGTGAACGTCTCATACTAGAGCAAGATCCTTGAAGGCACTTGGACTTGACCTTTGCAGCCTCCCAGGTCACTTCATACTGGGTCTAATATGTCTTATAGTTGTTAGAACATTTGAAAGTCCTTTTTTACTGAAGTAGTCAAGGAGGAGAATAGCCACAAAGTTGATATGGACATTGACGGGCAACGCAACTAGTTTATGAATGTGTGAAACTGGTTGACTGCTTTGCACAGTGAAGCAAGTGGGTGGAAATAGCTCTAGCAGAGTAAGCCTGGATCTCAGTGCCAAAGACAGTGCCCGGTGCCTAGTAAGCACAATGCAAACACTTGACACCAGAGAAACTTAACTGTGAGGCTTCAAGCCACTTACATACAAGCACAAGACACCCTCTTTTCAGGGACCCCTCACAAACCCACAGTTGGGGGCACTCTAAGCATAACTTCTCTTCTATGACTTAAAACTCTGATGGGGCCTTCAGTATGGCTGGATCTGACTTGTTGAAGGTGCCTGTCGGACTCAATAGATGTCTATTCCTGCAAGAACGGGTTCGAGAAGTCAAGGGTGAGAGTCTCAATATATCAACAGTCCAGGGCTGATCTCAACCTCCATGTGCAGAGTCACTTCTGAGGCTGACTGCACTCTCTGAACAAGCCATCCCAGGGGCCTGGGGCATGCACCTGCACACAGGTGTACCAGCTGAGAAGAGACGCCTACAGTGCCACATCCCCCCAGTGGTTCAAGAGGATGGAGTGGCCACCTGCACAGGCAGCGCTCATCTGTCTTTCTTCCTGAGCCCAACTGGTCTGTGCAGAGCCCCAGACAGTGTCTTATCAAATGTCCTCCTCCCCACTCAGCCCCAGGTGCTAGTCCACAGGCCCCCACTTTAAAGCTGAAGGTCATGTCACTGAGAAGAGCTGGAGTCATGATTCGAATTCAGGCAATTGGCCCGGAGCCTACACTCTCGGGCTTTAAAATTTTTATTTTATTTTAAAAACAAAAGTAGAAATTTTGATAGTTTGTCTCATTGACTCCATGTCCCTCAGCCTCCAAGAAGTGCCTGGTACACTGTAGGTGCTAAATGATGGTAAATGATGACCGTAGGAATAAGTTTCTACATGTGGCAGGGACCGCACTGGGCACTTAATATCCTTTCACTCATTCTTTCATCCCACCCCCTCTACAAATACACATGGCATTGTTCCCAGCTTATGTGGAAACTGAGGGTCAAAAGGGTAAGCTCCCTTCAAGGTCACAGTGCTAGTGAAGAGCAGAGGTAGACTTCGTTTCAAGTCCCAGCTCTCTCCATAGTCCTCTGTGGCTTCTATTAGATGCATGGCTCCTTCTGAAGTAGCCACCTGCAGGCAGCTGTTTCTTATTGGGAAGAGTCAACGATCGGCCTACGTGCATCTGTGAAATCCACCAGTTATGCCAAGGCCAGAGGTCTAGGTCCCAGGGAAGTAATACCGACAGATGGCAAATGAGGTGTGCTAATGCTAACAAAACTAGAAGGTACCAGGGAGTTATGGGGAACATGTGGCCTTTGTGAGCTCTAGTTGCAAAATATGCAATCCTTTGACATGGCTTAAGCCAAGGAGAGATGAATGCCCCCCCCCCCCCCCCCCCATGTGAATGGAGAGCGGTCAAAGCTGTACTCCCACATTGGGTGGCTCTCACCCATGGAATTGAAGTCCAGATACCTGTCTCCCAGGTGGGTGGCCGCCAGGGTCATTTGCATGGGACTTCCCACACTCCAGGGTCATGAGGTCCGCAGATGTGTGTGTGAAAGCTGAGAGAAGGGGGCAATGAGCCTCTGAATGCCACTGCAGCCCCTCCAGGTCCAGGGGGGGGGGGGGGGGGGGGAATCCTTGTCACCCACCGCAGGAGGGGCTCCGTGTCCGAAAACCAAAGCCCCTGAAAGAAGGAACCTTCAGCAAGAGACAGAACCAACTCCACCGTGGAGTCTGCACAGGAATGCCTTTCCCTGCCCCACTTAGAGAGGTACTGAGAGGCTTTTACCCAACAGCCTGAGAAAGAGGGTGGGGTAGCAGGGAGAGACAGACAGACATATGGAGACAGACAGACACACACACACACACACTCAGGAGTGGGCAAAAGTAGGCTCACAGTTGCAATACAAATAAGTAATACAATAATCAATAAATAATAATACAAGAATAACTGTGCGTTGTGTACTCACAGCTGTAAACCTACTTTTGTCCACCTCTGTACAGATAAACATAGAGACACACAGACACACAGACACACAAGCAGACACACAGACGCAGAAAAAGACACCCCCTTCCCTGAACCCCGAGGCCCTGCGGCCTCACTTAGACCTCTGGTGAGAGCCAGGCAGCATCCCTCTTCTCACTGCAAGATGCAGAGCCCTGGACCAGCCGGCAGCCCAGCGGGCCCTCTGGCCTTTTGTTTCTGCAGAGGGCTCTGCTCTCTGCTGGCCTGTTCGCATGGAACGGTCCCCAGAGGGCTGGTGATCACCAGGAGCAGCCCCAGCAGCTGCCCTTCTCCCCAGGCAGAGAGGCAGGACCCAAGACAGCTGCCCGGCAAGGAGCCCTGCCCCCAACATCCCCTGCTTCCTTCCTAAAGCTCCCCTTCCCAGCACGCACAGGAATGTTCTACAAACACTCCAAGAGAGGCCCGGAGCAGGGCAGCCAGAGGAAGTATAGGATCCCTCGTAAAGTTCTAAATTTAGCTCATACTTGGAATATTGCAATGCTGGACATGGCTGCAACATGTGAGACATACTTATGGTAAAAAGTTATTCCTGTGTATCTGAAATTCCAATTTAACAGGGCATCCTGAATTTTTATTTGCTAGGTTTGGCAACCCCTACTCCAAAGTTTTGTTGAGAAGAGGAAATCTTTAGGATGGGAATCATAATTAGCTAAGAGCTTACCCTGGCCCTATCCTGCTGAGAGAGTCCCTCTCCGCTCTGGCCTTCCATGTACTTTTAAGTCAAATCAGAGAGCTGGCAAGGCAATCTCTGAGGACATGCCAGCTGGGTGTCCCTGATTTCTTATTAAAGGAATGTTGCTCCTATGAGGCCACAGTCACTGAACTGTGGCTTTGGGGCGGGGCGGGGCTGGGATTTGGGGTTGGGGGTGGAGGGGTGCGGAGAGTGGATTGGCTGCCAGCAGAACAGGGGGCTCTCTGGGTGGGTGACTACTGTGAGCACTTCCTCATTCAGTTAGGACTGACTCCCTGCTGGTCACATCTGCCGGGACAGAGGCTAAAATATGACTGTGGGGGCATCTCCAGGGTCTGGAACATCCCTAAATCAGCCAAGGAGCCTGGGAGCGGGAGAAGCAGACCCAGGAATGTCTCCTGGAGGGCAACGTGAGTGCCTTCTGGGTGGGGGACTGTGCGGGAGCTGGGGCCATTCTGGTTGAATGGGTAAAATAATTAAAAAAAAAAACAACCAAAAAACCCCAACAACTTTAGAAGCTGTCCTAAAGGATGTCAGTGGATGCACCACTGCCCGGGTTGGAGGAAGCTCTAGTTTGGCAGCTCAGAAGACAGCAGTGCTTTTGGGTGGTAACAAAGTGTGCTTGATCCGCACCAGCTGTGTGACCTTGGGAATGTTACTTAACTCTTCTGAACTGCGGTTCTTTATTTGTGAAGCAGGGATTTGCTGTCTGGAGGTTCTCAACTGAAAGCCCTGATGGGTTATGGACACACACTCAGGAAGCAGGCAAGCAGCTCCATTCCCTTCTCCTTCCATGTGGACCCCAACTCCTACCTGGACAAATAAAGAACCCCTAAAAGTGTGTGTGTGCGTGCGTATGTGTGTGTGTGTGTGAAGGAGAGAGGGGAAGTGAGGGAGAGGGGGAAGAAAAGGGGAAGAAGGGAAAGGAAGAAGAAAGGGAAGGGGTAGGTAGGGAGGGAACTACTGAGAGTAACCTAAGTTATTCTCAGTTTAGTGCAATATTTTTATATGAAAAATATTTTTATATTAAAAATCCCCAAGAGTAGAAGAATTAAATTGTCTAGGCTTGTTAAGTGAAAAAAGAAGGGTACAGATCTGCGCTCTTTCTGTGCTCCCGGAAAGCCTACTGGAAGCAAAAGCAGCACCTGTGAGTGAGTGCGTTACAGTTTTGGTTGCTGCAATCTTGCTCCGGTGCAATGGCAGGGACCCGCCACACGGGGATGCCTGTGCCCGTCTAATGCAGTGTTTCCCAAACTTCTCTCATGATGAGACACAATTTTACCTATATGTTCCCACAAATTCTAGTTTAGCACTTCTTAGTTGGGATTCAGGAATCTGTAGTTTAACAACTCCACCAGGTGATTCCCGTCATGAGAGAAGTTTGGGAAACACTGGTCTAATGGGCTCGGGAGGCGCAGCTGCTGAACAAGCTGAGCCCTGAAAGCTAGGGAGCCTTGGACAGTGCTGGCCCCCAAAGGCACCCTCCTCTATAACACCGCCTCGCCTCAGCTAGGAGGGCGGAAGCCAGAGAATGCAGGACGTGGAAGTGGGAGATGATGCGCAGGTGAGAGGGGGCGCCTGCCTGAGCAGATGGAGCTGCCCCTGAGCCCAGCTGAGCCAGCTCGGAGAGCAGGGCCGAGGTGGAGCCCGTGGAGGGGAGCAGCCCGCATTCCCACTTTGGCTGGGGGAGTGATGTGTTCCCGGGCCTACAGGACCCACCGGGGCCCTCAGGCATGCAGCTCCCCTCTGACAGTTCAGGGAGGGAACCCAATCTTAAAGGAAGTGGGAGGTGGGGAAGGAAGGGGCAGCACCTGCACTAGAACCTTCCACGTCAGTCCTCGGAGGTGAGCACACGCCTTATCCCTACCCACAAAGGAACCCGCGTGGGACACCTGTCACACAGAGTAATAATGGCAGTCGGTGGGGAACCGGCCATGACAGGGGACCCCAGCCAATGCAGTGAAAATGAAAAAAAAGACCCATAAAACACACACACACACACAACACACACACACACACAATGCTTATTTTGCTCTTTTTTTCCTTCATGCCCTGATATACTGGAAGTCTCTTTTTTCTAAATTTATTTTATTGATTTTTTACAGAGAGGAAGGGAGAGAGATAGAGAGCTAGAAACATCCATGAGAGAGAAACATATCAGCTGCCTCCTGCACTCCCCCCACTGGGGATGTGCCCGCAACCCAAGGTACATGCCCCTGACCGGAATCGAACTTGGGACCTTTCAGTCCGCAGACCGACGCTCTATCCACTGAGCCAAACCAGTTTCGGCAGGTATACTGGAAGTCTTGATCCTAGAGCACATGTGTCAAACACAAGGCCCGCGGGCCAAATCCGTCCCGCCAGGCCTTGCAATGTGGCCCGCACCGCGCTGTCATCACTGCACTCCGCTGAGTTTCCATCACAATGACAGTTTATGACTGTTCAGTAAACCATTCGGCCCGCGATTTAGGCTGGATTTTAGATTTTGGCCCCTTCTCTGATTGAGTTCGACACCCCTATCCTAGAGCAATAAAGGGGGGCATTGGAAAAAAACACATCACCCCTTCCCACCTCAGTGTGCCTGACTCCGGGTGCCTTCAGCCGAAAGACAGACAGCACGCGGGGGCGGGGTGGGGTGGAGAGTGATTGGCTGCAGCTGGCCGAAGGAAACTTTCTCTCAAACCATCCTGGGCTTTTTAAAAGTGTTTTTATTTATTTCAGAGTGAGAGAGAGAGAGGGAGAGGGAGAGGGAGAAGGAGAGGGAGAGGAAGAGGGAGAGGGAGAGGGAGAGGGAGAGGGAGAGGGAGAGGGAGAGGGAGAGGGAGAGGGAGAGGGAGAGGGAGAGGGAGAGGGAGAGGGAGAGGGAGAGGGAGAGGGAGAGGGAGAGGGAGAGAGAAACATCAATGATGAGAGAGAATCATTGGTCGACTGCCTCCTGCATGCCCCACACTGGGGATCAAGCCCAGACATGTGCCCCAACCAGGAATTTAACCTGGATCTCCAGGTTCATAGGCCCGTGCTCAACCACCGATCCACACAGGCTTGGCTCTCCTGGACTTTTAACAACAAAACGACCTGGCAGGCTGGGGCATCTGCCCAGCTGTCCCTGAGAGCGAAATGGAGCCTTGTGACCGGACGCGGTGGAGATCAGTGATGGGAAAAGGCATCCTTTTCAGGTTTATTTTCGAGTTCAGGCTGATCAACAAGCCTCTTGGCCTTAGCTTTTATCTAGCTCGTGAGCAGTGCCGGTCAGTGCGCTTCCCACTGCCTACCTGTCCCGCTTCCTGGCAGATCTCAGACTCCGATTCTGCTCTCTCATTAAAATGAGTCCTGCCCAGTTCCGGATGCTAACGAACCGCACATGTGATTATTTCAGTGTGTGCTCCTTCTATGTAGGATGGTGTGGGGAGGGCACCAGACAGTGGGCAGCCATCTCAATTGAGGCCACTGAGGAGATGCCACCCCATTAACCCCCAGCTGTGGTGGCACCCCGCCCTCCCCAGACCATGGGTCCCTCAGAGGGTAAGGGAAGGAGGGGACAGGGGAGCGGCCTGAATGGACACCAGACTCATCGGGGATTACCAGGCTTGCTTTTCTCTGCTGCCATGCAGAAGCGGCTCAAGAACTAAGACCAGGGCAGAGAAATAGAAAGTAAATAATTGCACCGCTGAGTCCGAGTCCTCAAAATTCACATTCAAGAACCCAGTTCGTTGTACCAAGCCTGGTATAATGCTAATGTTCAGAAACCCTCCGATGACAACAAGAATGAATGATGAGGGAATGAATGAATGAAAGTGTAGCTCTTCTGATGGTCAGAGAGCATGCATGGAAGCAGCTGCCAGCCGTCCTGCTTAAGGCCTGCCTGCCACCCTTCGTCAGGCCCGGGGACTCCGCCCTGGGATGCTCTCCATGTGATGAGAATGCGGTGCAACAGCTCCTGAGAGAACCCAGCGTGCGCTTTAAAGTGGGATGCTCTCATCCAACTGGGATTTATTTTGTTTACCAGACATTCCTCTTTTCATACAGAAAAGGAACGTGGGTGCTCAGGGCCAGAAAGAAAAGTGGAAGATAATTCCCACTTATTCACACTTTGTGCTCGAAGCACCAAAGTTTCAAGACTAGTTTTTTAAAAATAGATATTTTATTGATTTTTTTTACAGAGAGAAAGGGAGAGGGATAGAGTTAGAAACATCGATGAGAGAGAAACATCCATCAGCTGCCTCCAATTGAGAATGTGCCCGCAACCAAGGTACATGCCCTTGACTGGAATCAATCCTGGGACCCTTCATTCCGCAGGCTGACGCTCTATCCACTGAGCCAAACTGGTTAGGGCAAGATTAATTCTTAAGTTACTGTCATTATTACCCTCATTTTATAATGGTTAAGTTGTAGCTGTGGTTAGCACACTTGGCACTCCGTAAACTTCACATGTGGGTTGAATGAATGAATGAATGAGTGAGTGAAAATTGAGTCAGATGCTCAAGGCTTTAAGGTGGTAAAGCCTGGAGGGAGCTCTGGAACGCATGTGTTTCTCTGTGCTGTGGCGTGCATTCCGGGGCTGTAATCTGTTAAAACCCTCTTGTCCTGCACTCACAACCCTGGAGGAGGACCCCACCTGGCAGGGCCACGGGGCTGCGCTGCGCTCAGGAGCGGAGGGAGCCAGCAGGGGCTGCGGGAGGCAGGCTTTGTATGATAAGAAGGTGAGGTGACTCTTGGGTCCCACGGAACTATGGGATTGGCTTGTGCGAACAGGTCAGACGGGGAAGTGAGACCCATTGGGTTGGGAACCACATGGGGTGAGCTGGTCCAGCTGGTAGGCAAACTAGCCAAATAGGGGAACTCCTGGCTGAGCTTCTGCGGTGCAGTGAGGCTCAAAGATGTGAAGACAACACATGGAATCTCATAATAATTTGGGGATACAATCCAGTATAATTATCCCCATTTTACATGGGAGGGACTGGGACACGAGATGGAGGGGAGGGGGCAACGTGACACAGTCAGTTTGATGCTGAGTTGAACACAAAGGTCTTTGCTTTCCTCTACATTGCTCTGTATGTCATCTTACCTGACACCACTCCAACCCAGTTGTGGAGCTGGGGAGACCAAGGCACAGAGAGAGATATGAAGTGGTCCAAGTGACTCGCTAACTCAGCTGCCTGCGGCATTGGCCCTGCTGTCGAGAGAGGGGTCACAGACGGCTGGCTCCTGCATCTCTGTGGAGGATGAGTTAGCAGCCCTTGGTGACACAGATGGGCACATCAGCAGTGTTTCTGTAGCTCTGAGGATTCCTCAAAGACAAGAGACTGGGCCGGACTGTTGGGTTTCTTAGCTTGTTTTGTTGTTGCTCTGTGGAGAATGGATTGGGAAACTCAAATTAAATATATGCATATCCAGGGGTGATACTCAGAATATTGACTAAATATTGTTGGAAAGACAGTTCTAGCTGCTGAGTATTAACCCTTCAGTGTCTGGATGGTGGAAAGCCCCGGCAGTCCTAGTGCTTGGATGTAGCTAAGACTAAATCTAATGAATTAGTTAGAATGATTTATTTCAGATTATGATACAATGATCACTCTTTAAAAAAGATTTTTATTGATTTCAGAGAGGAAGGGAGAGGAGGAGGGAGATAGAAACATCAATGATGAGAGAGAATCATTGATCAGTTGCCTCCTAAACACCCCCTACTAGAGATTGAGCCTGCAACTCAGGCATATGCCCTTGACAGGAATTGAACTCAGGACCCTTCAGTCTGCAGGCTCTATCCACTGAGCCAAACAGCTAGGTCATGATCACTTTTCTTTAGGAAAGTGTTCGTAGGCTTACTTTAAATGGCCTGTTATATTATTTTTATATTTGAAGTACCTTAAATATTTATGGCCTTCAAATCCAAAGATTTGAATTCTAATCCACCTCTGCCTCTGATCTGTTCAGTGATATCTCCTCTCTGGCTTTGGCTGGGTTTTGACTAGATATTGCCAAAGTTCCTGCCAACTCTACAAACTTTACAGCTCTACAGACAGAGGACACAGTTTATCAATTATTAAAGAAAGAAATGTGGCAGAACATGGCCTGTCCCCACCCCCAGAAGAATGCTCTTGGTGGAGAGGTGCTTGGGGGTGTCCTCAAGGGTAATTCCCTGTGCCATGAGGACCCTTGGGCCATGGCCAAGAGGTGCTGAGCAAGGTCATACATCCTACTTGTCTACCCTCATATTGCACTTCAGCAGAGAAAAGCTCTGTCTGAGAAACCAGGTCACAAAAGCACTCCCAGGAATGGGCTTCTTGAGTGCTCAGATCTGGCATCTTTCCTTCTCAGCCAAGCTCTTCACACCTTGCTCTCTGCCTGACCCGTTCCTACACATCTTACTCCAACCCTGACCCCCACTCTCTGTGCACTTACATTCCAGCCCGAACCATCCTCTCCATCTTCCCACTGTGCTATGGTGAGCTCCCTGAACCAGTACACTGTTCCCATAAGGCCCCCTTCTCTACCTGGCCAAGGTCAACTTAATCTCCAAAATCACTTAATCTCCAAAATCAACTTATCTCCAAGATACAGTGGCAAGAAGCAGCCAGAAGAGATTTCTCCGAATCTTCTGACTCAAGTTGCTCCTTCTACTGGGTCCCATTATACTTTCCCAACCTCCAGTACAGTTATACTTCTGTATGCGTGTCATCTGCTTGGATTGAGTCTTCTGCATTAAACCTTGGGCTCCTTGAGGGCAGGCACTATGTGGTGTTATTCATCTCAGTATCTTCAGGGACTGGCCCATGACAGATGCTCAGTGACTGATTCACTAACAAAAAGGTGGATGAATGGCCAAACAATGGGTGGATGGATGGATAGATGGACAAGTGAGTAATAGGTAGATAAACTAAGGTCTTCAGACTGCAGGTAAGGTGCAGAAAGACAAACTCAGAGGCACCAAAGACCAGATGTGTCTGGTCTGGGCGTTCTATATCTATTTTAATAATCCTTCACTTGCGTGATGGAACTCGGGGTCTAGCCTTTATTTCCATCAAGAAGAATGAAAGGTACCCCCCTGGCAGAGACCATTAGGCATAATCCCATGATCTTTTTTCTGCTTCCTCAGTATTGTTATAGGATAACCAACTCTTTCTGGTTTTCCTGTTATTGTCTCAGTTTCAAACTGGAAGCCCAGTGTCCTAGGAACCTCCTCAGTCCAGGAAAACCAGTACAGTGGGCCACCCATTAGGGACATTGCTGCCCCGGATAGAGTCTTCATAGCCGAGCCCCGGGCTGCTGGGGGAGAGCATATGACGGAGTGATTTCCAAAGGGCTGTCGGTGGAACTGGCCTGTTCAATCTCAGGAACAGAAGAAATTTTCTATTAAAATTTATTTTGAAAAAAATCACAACTTTCTGTAACGACAAGGAGGAAATTCCATCATGCAAAGATACAGTTGCGAGAAGCAGCCAGAAGAGATTTTCAGAGAGCAAGGTGCGAAGTGTCCTGCTCTCCCCTGGTGGCAATGGTGGTCCCTCTCTCAATGGCACTCCACTCTTCCTCTTTCAAAAAATATATTTTAACGGGGGAATAAAAATAAATAAAAAACATTTTGATTTCAGAAAGGAAGGGAGAGGGAGAGAGAGATAGACACATCAATGATGAGAGAGGATCATTGATCGGTTTCCTTTGCACACCTCCCCCCCCCCCCCCCCCCACTGGGGATCAAGCAGGAAACCTGGGCATGTGGGAGGAATGAGGGAGACATCCAAGCAGGCCCTGTGGCGATGGAGACTGAAGTCAGAGGAAGAGACTGGAGATAGAGGGTGAGAGCAGTGTGTGTGTGTGTGTGTGTGTGTGTGTAGGAATGCATTCACCACTTTGCTAGCATTCAACTTTGGTACGTTTTTAGGGGTGAACTTTTGGGGAACAGACATGCTTTTTAGGGCCCATACAATGCTTTCCTGTTTGTCACTGCATTTTCTTTGTCTCCTCCTCCTGTGAGAGGGGGACTTTCCTTATCAATGAAGAAACCAGGACAGAAAGGCTCAGGACTTCACAGGGCTCCGTGCAGGGTCCAGCAGGATGAGAACCCCGGTCTGATTCTCAAATCTGTGCCCTTTCTACTTGCACACCCCCATACGCCCGCAGTGGAGACATGCCCTTTCTGCCCCCCAGTGGGGGTGTCTGCCCCCCTGGTCCCGTGTGCCGCCCAGACCCAGAAGCAGGCAGCCCTGGGGGTTCTGCACTGCAGATACCTCTCTGCAGTGCTCAGCGTCTCCCACCATATTTCCTTCCCACGCACACAATGCTGGACCTCAGCGATTGTAAATGATTAAAGAGCCAACTTCTGGCAGAGACGGGAGAGCATTCGTCTCAGGTGCTGATAAAACATAAACATATTTTTAGAATAAGCTGTGCTAAAAATGATGAATTGGGCAGGAAAATCACCTTCTTCAGCTGCCTGCAAACAGCAGGGTGGACAAATCCTCTTCCCCAAGAGAGAGGGTCCGGCTTGGGGAGCCACAGACCCTGGGAGGAGGGACAGAGGGCCCGGAGCACCTGTTCCTCAGCCGCCTGTATGAGGGCCTTGCCGTCCACGAGGCCATGACAGCGCTGGAGGTACCACATCTGGTGCTTTCGCTCTTGCTGGCCCATCCCTGCTGGCTCCCAACCTCTCTCCCCCTGCCAGACCTCCGCGGCCCTTACCTCCTGTTAGAAACCTCCCAGAGTCTGTAAACCACTCTGACTCCCACTTTTAAAAATTTTTTTTAATTGATTTTTTTTACAGAGAGGAAAGGAGAGGGATGGAGAGTTAGAAACAGCCACGAGAGAGCATCATTGATCATCTGCCTCCTGCACACTCCCTAGTGGGGATGTGCCCGCAACCAAGGTACATGCCCTTGACCGGAATCGAACCCGGGACCTTTCAGTCCGCAGGCTGAGGCTCTATCCACTGAGGCACACCGGTTTCGGCTGACTCCCACTTTTGAGCAAACAAAAACAAGGAGAAAACACCGGCACTTCCAGGAGGTCAGAGAAAGTGACTTTCACCGACTTCACGCATCCTTCTGCCCCGCCCCCTCCGGGGATCCTGGCTCCGGGCCTGGACTCAATGAGCAGCCTGCGGTCCGGCCAGGTGCTGGCCCGGGGCGAGCGGCTCGGGCTCGGTGCTGGCTCGGGGCAGCCGGGCCATTCGGTCCATTTGGTGCTGCGGGGCGGGCCCCCAGGGGACGCCGGGCGCGCGGAGTTCCTGCAGGTCCGCACAACTTCCACCCGCAGCCGCGGCGCGGGGCGGGCGGGGAGCGCGGGGGTGGCCCCAGCGGCCCCTTCCTCCTCCGCGGGCGGCGGGCGGGCGGGCGGCTCGGGAGCCGGGCTGCTCACCGAGCGGGCCAGCCGCGCCTCCTGCCTCCCGGCCGCACGCCGCCCGGGCTCAGTGCCTCCGCCGCGGCCCCGGGCACCGGTCGCCCCGGCGGCCCCTCTCGGGTCTGCGGGGAGCGGACCCCGCGCGATCGCCGTGCACTCAGGCGGAGGGCCCGCGCCGCTCCCCCGGTGAGTCCAGGGACGGAACGTGGAGCGCAGCCCCGATCCGCGCGGGGCTCCGGGCTCCCGGCTGCGGGCGGCGGGGCGCGGGGCTGGAGCCTCCCTCGCACTTTGTTTGGAGACAAGTTTGGGGGTCCCGTGACTTCCCGAGGGAACCCCGGCAAGCAGACCTGCAGCGCTGCGGGGCCGGGCCGGGGGCCGCGGAGGTCTGTGTCCCGCGGGGTCACGAAGCTCCCGGCCGGGAGGGAGGGCGCGTAGGTGCGGGTGCGCGCCCGGCTCCTCCCGGGACGGGCATTGGGGTGACTGTGCATCGGGGTGACTGCATCTGGGGTGGCTGTGCATCTGGGGTGACTGTGCATCTGGGGCCGCAGGGCCGCCTCTCAGCCCGGCCACCCCGCGGCCCCATCGGACCCCGCAGCCGGTGGCCGTGCTCCCGCGGCGGCGGCTGGTGGGCGGGGCTGAGTCCGCGGGCCCCGCCCCCCCTCCCGCCGCGGCCGGGCGCCCGGGGCTGCGGCCGGACACACGGACCGGGCGGCCCCCGGCGCTCCTGCCGCAGCGGCCGCGGGGCCGGCGGGAGGCCCGATCCCTGCGGCGTGGGCGGCGCTGCGGAGGCGGAGGCACCGGCTCCGGAGGTACCCGCGCGGCCCCTCCCCTCCTCCCCGTGCGCTCCGGGACTTGTCCCCGCGACCCCGCAACTTTGCCGGCCTCTGGGCACCCCCGCCCCCAGGGGGCCCGGGGGGCCCGTGCGGGACCCGGGAGGTCCGCGTCCCCGGGGGCTGCCCGCTGCCCCGCACCGGTCCCCCCGCTCCCGCGCCGCCGGCTGAGCCCCGGACCCGCCTGTTGCGCGGCTGCGGGCGGCCCAGCGGAGCGGGGTCCCTCCGGGCGCCGGGAGCGTCGGGAGGGTCTCTGGGGTCGGCCCGGGGCCCGGGGTTGCGGGGAGGGGCGGGGGGGGGGGAGGGCTGGAGGCGGGGAGCCCGGGGCCGGAGCGGCGGCGCTGGCAGAGCCGCAGCCCCAGGCGCTCTGAGCCTCTGCCCCGGGAGGAGGGGGCTCCGGGCCCCAAAGTGCTGCCCGGGCCGCCGCCCCGCCTTCTCCCGTCCCCCCTCCTTCCGCTGCCCCGCAGGGTGCGGGCCCCGCCACGGGCCGCGGTTTGGGGGGCACCCTGTCTGGGTGCAGCGCTGCGCCCCGGGGCGGCCGGCGCGCTGGGCGCTCGGGGTGGGGGCGGCTCGGGGCGCAGGACCCGCGGAGAGGCGCCCGCAGCCCCGGCGTTTGGATGGGTGGGGGGACGGGAGTGGGCGCTCGGGTGGGTCGGGCACCCCTTTTTCCCCATTTCCCATGCCGCTCCGGGCGAATGGGCCGGCGAGGGAGTCAGACCTTCTGGGGAGCCGGGTGGCGCCTTTCGCATTGCAGTCTGCACCCCCGCACCCTCCCCCCCGCACCTCCACACTGTCTTGTCTGGTCTCTTCGGGAAAGGAGCACCTTTTGCACCCTTGGCTTCTCCCTCACCTTGCCTGGGGGACTGGGCAGGGTTCTGACTCAGTCCGGGGAGGGGCGGGGGTGGAGAAAGCAAGGACCCCCCCCCCCACCACCGCGCCAGGGTGACTGGGGATGGTGGAGGGGGTCTGGTGTGTGCCTGCTGAGGAGTGGGCGCAGGGGGTGGGGGCAGGGGCTGTGGAGAGCTTGTTCTCACAGGGAGACCTGGGGTCCCCCTGGCTCCTGGTGTTTGCATTTCACCCCACCTTCCAGTGCGGGCACAGGAGGAAAGCCAGAGCAACAACCTCTCAGCCCTGTCCACGCATTTGCTTAAGTGCTTTGCATAACCCTTGGCTTAGACCTGTGTAAGCCACCCCTGGTGGCCCCTCTTTCATACGACTTGCAAATACCTGCCCAGGGAAACGGGAAGCAAGCATTTTCCTGGGCACCTGCCCCCTGGCTAAAGGCAGATGCCCTGGAGCGTGTCCTCCCCCATTTAGTTCGGGCTGAAAGGGTGGCACTGACTGGGTGGTTGAACTTGGAGTATTGTGCAGGTCGCATTCCACGCCTGGACTGTGAACTCCTTGAGGATATGGATTCGTCAGGCCGTTTAGCGGCCATTACCAGGCTCTGGGCTCTGCTCTGGATGCCTCCTTGTAAGAGGAAGTTTCTGCTCTCAGTCTAGTCCTGTTTGTTTGTTTGTTTGTTTGTTTGCTTATTTTTAATTCTCACCGGACTTCTTCCTTCCCCTGTCCTAATATTAAATGTGTCTATTTTAGAACTAGAAATGATCAGTATTGGGGTAGGGGGTAGAGAGCAGTAGCAAAGTGCTTAAGAACTCCGAACCAAAGCATGCCTTGAATATTGAGGAGACCATGGTAGGATCTGTTTTAATCCAGTTCTGTGGCTGAGCCATGATTTCCTGGAAAATTGGCCTGAGTAAACACATTCGTGAGTGCAGCAAAGCTAAACTTTTGCTAGTCAGGTGTATGAGAGCAAACTGGGAAGCTGGAAGCAATCTGCATTCTGTTCAGAAACACTAAAATATTAAAAACTCGGTGCTCGGAGGCTTGGGTGTGCCAGCAAAGCACCAGCTCAGTATTTCTTCTCCTTCTCTTCCCCACCTCCTCCCTGTCTCCTCCTCCTTGCACATGGTCTGCTTGGAGTAGATACTATATAAGACTGTCTTTAATTGCACACATGTTGAGTGACAAAAGCCCAAGATCTGCTTTCAGCCAATCACATTACAGAGAAGCAGTTAATGTTGACTGCAGTGGCTTTAGTGTGCTCGCTAAAATCCCCAACGACGGAAGCCTCCTGCAGCTCATCCTCAGCTGAGCACCCAGCACATACCAACTTCGACGTCATGATTGAGTTGTGTAGCCATATACACTGAGTGGCCAGATTTATGATCTCTGAATGCATAATGATCTGACCACTCTGTGTGTGTGTGTGTGTGTATTAGAGGCCAGGTGCATGAATTCGTGCATGGGTGGGGTCCAGCCAGCCTGACCAGGGGGTGGGGACATGGGCGGTTGGCCAGCCTGCCTGATGGTTGAAGGGACAATTTGCATATTAGCCTTTTATTATATAGGATATACACTGAGTGGCCGGATTATTATGCGTTCAGAGATCATAATAATCTGGCCACTCAGTGTATATATATTCATATGCAAATATGTACACTCATTCATTCAACATGTATTTGAACACTTACCCAGTGTTATGCATTATGCTAGGGGCTGGGTATGCAGTGTTAAAGGAAACAGACATGGGGGAAGGTAGCCAGATGGGTAAGGAACGAGACAGTAAACAAATCAGTGCGAACATTTTAGCAGTGGCAAGCTTTCTAAAGCACTTCCCTGGGGAGGAGAACAAGGACAGGCAGGGCTAGTTCAGATGGGGAGCTGGAAAGACCTCTGTGAGGAGAGAAGTCCAGGCTGAGCCAGGGTGTGAGGATTCTAACAAGGATGAGCACTAAGCATTGATGGTGGAACTCCAAGAGAACCAGGTGGCAGGGTGGCTGGGAGGAGGTCAGAGAGGAGGATGGGCCAGATCCTCCTTGGCTTTTCAGGCCAAGCTCAGGATCTTAAGAGTTTTTCCTAAGGGCTCTGGGAGGAAATTAATGGAGGTTCAGGAGCCAATTTGTATTTTTGGATTGTCAGTGAAAGCTGTGAAGAATAGAGAGATTCAAGAATGACAATTGGGTTTCTTTTTTTTTTTTTTTTTAATATATTTTATTGATTTTGTACAGAGAGGAAGGGAGAGAGATAGAGAGTTAGAAACATCAATGAGAGAGAGTCATCGATCAGCTGCCTCTTGCACAACCCCTACTGGGGATATGCCCGCAACCAAGGTACATGCCCTTGACCAGAATCGAACCCGGGACCTTTCAGTCCCCAAGCCAATGCTCTATCCATTGAGCCAAACCGGTTTCGGCTGGGTTTCTTATTAAGAGGTGTGACGGAGAGATGGGACCTCCAGCCAGGTGGGACTGAGCGAAAAAGAAGGGGAGGTTGGTTTGAAAGGCAACAGAGAGACAGAGTGTGTGCATATGCCTGCGTCTATGTGGAAGGCGACCTTGGCTGAGGTTGGGGAGTTGAATCCAGCTCCTTAATAAATCAACAGATACACATCTCTGTGTGTGAGTTAAATGTTGCTAGCATTACTAGAAGATTAGAAATTTGAACCCTAGCTCTGACTTTGTCTCCAGTTGCTGGGTAAATTTGAGCTTATCATTTGTTCTTCCCTGTTCCTCGCTGCCCCCCCCCCCCACCCCCCCAACCATTCAGCCTGGTGATTTTATGATTAAAAAAAAAGTTACTTTTCTACAAATAGTCTTCTTCAATAGACTCATTTATTTGTGGTAATTTGGATGCTTTTCATAAATTGAATTAGGAGAACTTAGAGTGGATGTGTGGGAACGTTTGTGGTGAGATTCCAATCATTTGCTCTTTGATGATCTCCAATAAGCTGCTTTCACTCTGACCTAACTAGAGAGACGCCAGCGAAGAGGCTGGTGGAGAGGAGATGCTAAGCCTTTCCAGGATATTCGGGGTGAGGCCCAGTGGACAGCCTTGGGCTCGGCTAGAAGCCAGCTTCCGTGTCTCAGGGAACAAGTCCTTCCCTGGGCTTCCTCATTACCCGAGACACCTGCACTGTGCCCGTGGATATCTCATGAAAAGGTGCCAAAGCAGTACATTTGTTATGTCCTCTGGGAAGTCATGTTTAGAAGAATTTGCTGGCCTGAAGATCAATAGTGAACATAACGGATGGTCTGATGGGGCTTTGAGGAAGCGATAGGGTACCCAGAGATCAATCTATGCTTGTAGGGAACGAGCGTTTGCACAGGACCACAGAATGGAAAGTTACTCCAGAGATCAGCTAAGATGCTGGCTGCCTCTTGAAGGCTTCTTCCAGGAATGCTGACTTGTATCCTGGCAAAGAATGTGTGTGTGGAGGTAAAGGAATGCCGGAAGACTGAAATTTTGGACTTGCACATGCTTACATTCTTTCCTCTCACCCTCCCACAGACTGGGCTGGCTCTCTCATGCCCTGATTGGCATGCGTAGGTGAACCTGAAAGCATTCCTTAAGGTAGAGAATTTAATTGATCAAAGAGATGGGAGAAGTCCGTGATTAAAGACTGTGGTTTAAAGGTATGGATTGAAAGGAGACACTTGGGTTCTGGCAGTTATTTCAGCATTTTTGTCTTTGAGCTCAATAAATCATACCTTCTGGGTAGTCTTTGTCTGTGTGTGTGTGTTTTGTTTTTATAAGTTTAACTTTTTTTTTCAAGATCCCAGCTTTCTAACTGTTGTATCCTTATGAAGCCACTGTCTAAGACCTGCCTTCCTCCCCTTGGTGATAAGGCGTTGCCTGGCCATGATTTAGCCACAAGGTGTCTCACAGTTGAGCCTTCTTGGGGAAGTTTGCTTCCTCTTAGCTAATAGTATAAATTAAAATGCCATTATGTGGCATTGTCCTATCTGCATCCATCCATCTATCTATCATCTATCTATCTATCATCTATCTATCTATCTATCTATCTATCTATCTATCTATCTATTATCTATCTTAGCCAAAGTGAAAAAGGTATCACTATCCCCATACCTTCTCATCATTTCCTTAAATCACAAATCCTACAATGTAGGCTCTCTGAATATGCACAAAAAGGATCCCATGAAAGTTTATAAGATGCCTTGAAAACTATCTTTTAAGCAGTTTCCCCAAACTTTTTTTTTAAAATATATTTTATTGATTTTTTTTACAGAGAGAAAAGGAGAGGGATAGAGAGCTAGAAATGTCGATGAGAGAGAAACATCGACCAGCTGCCAAGGTACACGCCCTTGACCAGAATCGAACCCGGGACCTTCCAGTCCACAGGCCGACGCTCTATCCACTGAGCCAAACCGATTTTGGCTTCCCCAAACTTCTTGATCTAATTAGAAATTGAATGTCAGCGTGGCGCACCTGTCTGGTGATAAGGACCGAGCTTTTGTCTCTCAGCTGCTCCAGACGTAACACGTGGAAGCTGCTCTCTGCTCTCTTCTATCAGGGGCTTTGGAGTGGAGTACAGGGGCCACAGCTGCGCTATGTGGCCCTAAACGCTAATGGGTTTGCTTTAAGTTTCCTTTTACCAGTCACTCCTTTCACCCACATCAACAGTTAGGAGCACACAGCAAGCCCAATTTTACAACCCTTCATTTGTAAGTGAGTCTCAGCAGCTTGGGTACAATCCCATTTAAGCATGGTCAGGTATGGGGGTTCAGGTTCTGACTACCTCACAATGCAGTTAAGTCCTAAGGAGTGAGAGGTGAGATGGTTGGAATAGTGGAGCTCCAGGATTGAGCAGGACATGGAGTTCCCCTCCCAGGACCAGCGTCCCACACCACATGCCCATCAAAACACATGCGCACTCTGGAGCCGGCAGAGTGCTCCTTAGTGTGGGCTGCTTAGCTGACCGGACAGAAGTGGATAAACCACACCGAAGTACCATACTGAATGTAGAGTTTCAGTCTTACAAAATGAAAAGCGTTCTGGAGATGGATGGCAGTGATGGCTGCACCGCATTATAAACGCATTTAATACCACTGACTGTACGCTAAAAAAATTGTTAAGATGGCCTGCCTATATGGCTCAGTGATTGAGCATTGATCTGTGAATTAGGAGGTCCCAGTTCGATTCCAGGTCAGGGCACATGCCTGGCTTGCTAGCTTGATCCCCAGGGGGTGGGAAGGGGTGGGGAGCGTGGAGGCGCCTCCACCTTCCCTCGTTTGGAGAACTGGAGAGTTAGGGGAAGGCGAGTGCACTTAGAAAAGGGACTGGAGAAAGGAGAGATGTGAGAATTAACTTACAAGTCCAAGTGAAATCGTTTTCACTTGCATTGCCTGGGGATCTCATTATTTTATAATTCTTCCATGTTGGTGAAGTGTGGAAGTAATCATAGTGGGGTGTTCTGGGCAGAGCATTAAAAAGTAATCCTTCTAGCGTGGCTTCCCCGAGCCGGATGGCATGCTGGTGAAGCATAAAAACTTGCTCTCTGCTTTCCAAATAATGGATCAGATGCCGTATAAACAATCAGATTTGTTTTATTATAGCTTTTTAGAAGTTTAAGTAGAACCCCCTTTTCACCCCAAGAAATAAGTAGTCACTGTGGCAACTTACTAGAGCCAAGGCGCCTGTCTCCGGGAGTTTGTGAACATATGCTGAGGATGTATGGTTTGCCAACAGCACCCTGACTTCTAGAAATGCTTTTCTCCAATCCTTTGGGGGTGCCTGACATGTTGGGTACTTCGCCGGGGTGCAGTGTGGTCCGGCAATCGCACCCCAGTGTCCTGGAGCCCCCAGAAAAGGCTGGATGACGAGAAGATACCCCCACACAGCCTTTGGCACGCTATTTTGAGCAGGAAAACCTGAGTCTTTCACACTTAAGCAGAACGTTCATTTAGTTCTATTTCCACCACACCTCTCCCTCCTGTCTGCTGGGGTCCAGACACCAATCACTGTGAGTCTGGTGATATGGCTGAGGATCCGGTTCTGCAGCACAAAACAGAGGTGCCTGTTAGCATGAGCATGTGGCACATCAAAGGACCAGGTGAATTGGAGCTGATTTGTTGGAGGACAAAACTGGAATCAGCCCTGGCTGGTGTGGCTCAATGGATAGGGCATTGGCCTGTGGACTGAAAGGTCCCACGTTCGATTCCGGTTAAGGGCATGTACCTTGGTTGCAGGCACATCCCCAGCAGGAGGTCTGCAGGAGGCAGCTGATCGATGTTTCTCTCTCATCGATGTTTCTAACTATCCCTCTCCCTTCCTCTCTGTAAAAAACAAAACAAAACAAACAAACAAACAAACAAAGAAACAATTGGAATTAAATAGAAAAAAAGGGAACAGAGGGAACAGCTCCAGTGAGAATTTGGGAATGAGAGGGCACCATAGGGTGGGGGGTGAGAAACAATTGGATGTGGCTGAGGCAGTGGGATGTGAAGTTGGCTGGTGGACACTGAGGCCCCAGAGGCAGGCAGGGAAGTTCTCACTTGAAACCTGAGGAGGTCAGACAGAGGGAGCCCCTGAAGGGCTATGCTGTATTGGCACATTCTGATGTGTCACTACCTCTGGCCACTGGGGAGAGGGAGGGTGTTAGTGAGAAGTGTGGCAAAGTGATGGTACTGGCTTGTATGCCACTGTGGCTTGGAGGTCCTGGAGAGGTAAACAGTGACTCACATAGTTATTTTGGTTTGCTCCTTGATTCCTAAATTTCCTTAACCTGTTAACTGAGCGGGACCTATAAATACGTCAAACTTAAACAATATCGAGAATGGGTAGGACGTATGAATATGTCCTGGAAATATATGTTGCGCCCTGAGAGGGACGGTATATATTTTTTGTAATCTTTAGAATTGTTTGTAAAATTTATAATTTTTTAATTCGATGTTTCCATTTTTTTTGTTGGTATTCTTTTCTATTTTTTTGTAATTTTGTATTTTCCTTTGTATATATATCATTTATTTTAATTACGTATAAATAAAAAAAATAATAATGAAATTACGTCCTCTGGGCATGACGTACTGACACGTCCTAGTGAAAGAGTACGCCCCCATTACATGTTGCGTAATTAAAAAGGGAACTCCCTGGTTAACAGGTTAATCTTCCACATTCTCTGTATTATAGTTTAAGGCCAAACATGGAGAACTCTCTGGGGAAGTTGCATGGACTTGTTGGCCACACATCTGTTTGGCTGCACCTGCCTCCTCAGTGCATGGATTTCGTGCACCAGGCCATTAGTATAATATCTATAGAAGGATGCATGTGATAGAAAGTAGCACTTTCTTTCGTTGTCCTTGACTGACAGTTTATAGCTACAAGGAGTCCAGTCTTAGGCTTGGTTGTTCTTGTTAAAACAGAGCACTCCCAGGGTATAGAACAGAGTGAGGGGCCTTCTGCGTATGGGAAGACAGTCTGCCAACTACATATCTGACCTGTGTGCAATGCATGTTTGCCTTCCAGTAGATAATTCTACCTTTTTGCCACAGCAGGATAAGTTGAGGAGAGCACATGCGGGGATTTGTTATCCGATTCTCCTCAAGCATTTGGACGCTGTTCATTGCCTTTTATCACTGGCCAGGCGGGATCTGTGGGGTGAGCTTATCAGCCAGCATCGGCTCTATTGCAGTCTGGGTTGGTGCTTTTATTAGTTTTATGCCACATGCCAATTTTTCTATTTAGTTTTTTGTATTTGTTTTATGATATTGGATCAAGCTATATCATATTGTTTTATGATATAGTTTGATCCAATAACTTACTATGTGTGAATGTGCATGTGGGTTTGGACAGGTTCAAGTCTGGGACTAAGGAGAGGACCCAGTCCTCTCATGGCCACATGCAAGTCTCAGCTGGGAGGGCAGAGCCTCCCAGCACAATGATATCCAACAGCTAGAGTTGTAATCTTGAACCTATGGTCTGAACACCTGGCCCCACATGCCTGAGTGATATAGGCTGCAGGTAAACAAAGTGTGCTCAGGTGCATGCAATGGAGT
Source organism: Pipistrellus kuhlii (assembly GCF_014108245.1). Lineage (NCBI taxonomy): Eukaryota > Metazoa > Chordata > Mammalia > Chiroptera > Vespertilionidae > Pipistrellus > Pipistrellus kuhlii. The sequence continues at coordinate 2,829,893 of NW_023425438.1, forward strand.
AGGATGGAAACCCTTGAGAATGCTGTAGACCTGTTGACCAGGTCCTTATACCTTGTGGCACCTGCTCTAAATGAAAGACCTGGCCAGTGGGTTTGGGCGCTGTCTTTCAGGAAGCAGCATCCCACCGAGACCCAGCTGTCATTCTCTTGTCTGTTCGAAACCTTTCAGCCGCCCCCTCTCAGGATCACCCTTGGCCGTGCCTGGTGGCGGCGGCGGCACAGTGCTGGTCCTGTGTTTTGTAGGATGCCTCTTGCATTCTCTGGTGTTTTCCTCATAATAGACTGGGGTTTGGGGAAGGCACCGCAGGTGTCTGTGGAGCATGCCCATTGCACAGAGTCAGGGCACGTGATACCAGCACCACTTTTCCCTGCATCCCTGGTCTCCAGGACCCTGGGGGGTCTTCCAGGGTCTGCACTGTACACAGGCTGTGATTTCCTCCCCACAGTCTGAGCATTGGGAGAGAGACACATAGTGCCTCCTTGGAGGGGGAGGAAGGCAAGGGTGGGGGTGAGGTGGGTTGGGGGTGAGGGGAAAGTGCTTTGGCATGACACAATTGCCCCTCTTTTTGAGGATAGATTGGTCATGAGCAGTGAGGAAGAGGCAGGACCAGTCAAAGAGGCTGGGCCTAAAGGTGGGTATTGTTCAGAGAGATACTATTTCTGTAATTAATTTGGACCCTGCCTTTTGGACCTACTTCCATCCTCACCCAATGGTTGTTGAGGGGCTGGTCCCACTTCTAACCTCACCCAATGGTAGTTGAGGGGCGAGACCCACGTCCAACCTCACCCAATGGTTGTGAAGGGGTGGGACCCACTTACAACCTCATCCAATGGTAGTTGAGGGGCGGGACCCACAAACCAGTCTTTGGGCTGATGCTCATACCACTGAACTTAATTGGCCAGAGCTGTTAATGACCCATTTAAAAATGAAACTTTTTGTTTTGGAATAATTCTAGCTTTACTCCCCCCCAATTGCATAGTGAGTACAGGGTGCCAGCGCACAGGTAGTCTCTCCTGTGTTCTCAGCTTCCACAACCCCGGCCCTGACGCGGCGAACAAGTGAACCCTGGTGCCCTGCTTGAACCGGACTATAGACTTGTGCTTCCCTAGTCTTTCACTAATAGCCCTTTTGTGAAGGAGGATCTACCCAGAATCCCGCACTGCGTGTAGCCCCGTCTGTGTATTGTCTCTCAGTCCTTGTTTTTAAGGACCTTGACGCTGTGTGGAGAGGGGCTAAAGCGTCTGGACAGGTTCAAGACCGGGACTAAGGAGAGGACCCAGTCCTCCATGGCCACGTGCAAGTCTCAGCTTGGAGTGCGTGAATATGCGTGTGTGTGTGTGTTAGAACACATCTATCTTGTCTTTGGTTTTGAGGAAGGGAAATCTGTATCTCCCTCTGCAGTGACTGATAAAGAAGCTACTGTTCTCTGAGGTGACTGCAATTTCACAAGCACATTTGCTAAGATTTTTTTTCTCCCAGTAAAACAGTGGACAAGAGAGAGATTAAAATTCAGCATCAACTGGAAGCAGCCAGTAGCTGGCCCTACCCCCAATCCTAACTATTATCAACCAACTAATCAATTTGTTAATGAAGTCACCGAATAATTTTCAGAACATACTATGTGTCAGATAAGATGCCAGGCTCCGAGGATATGGTACTGCATCTGATGTACAGACATCCCCGCCTACGTAGAGCTCATAGTTGAGTGGGGAAACACGCTGTACCCAATGGAAAGAAATTAAGTATATGTCTCCAAGTGTATTTTTAGGAATTGATAAACGTGATGGAGAAAATAAAGCGAGGAAGGGGGATAGGAGTTTCAGCAGATTCACACGTACTCTGTCCTTGGGACTTCTGTCTCCTGGGTCATTGCTGGTTGACAAGGTGTGGATGGGACAGACAGAGTTCTTGACATTCTAAGATGTAACGATGTGTATAAATGTCTCCAGGTCATTGGGCTCCCCCCTGGCCATCCTAAGCTTTCTAGTCCCCGTGTCTCTGCACACGATCACTTAAAGAAGTCTTTACAGTTGAAAGTATTACAGGTGTCTCCCATTACTCCCCCCCATTGACACTCCCGCCCTCCATCGGCAGGTGATCCACTCCTCGGAGAAGGCCTCTGACTCTTACCTGTCTCCTTTACTTGTTCATACCTGACCGGACCACAGGGCTCAGCTCAAATGTTACCTGTTCATGTGGTTGTCCCTACAGGACTTCCCTGGAGGGACTTTACCTGCTCTGGACTTCTGTAACACTTCCGAGTACCTTTCCTCATGGTACGCGAGTCTTCAGCCTTGTAGTGAGGGCTGTGATTTATTTACCTGCTTCCCTTCCTATGAGCTCTTCTAAGTTCCTGCAGTTTTTTTTTTTGTTTTTTTTTAATATATATTTTATTGATTTTTTACAGAGAGGAAGGGAGAGGGACAGAGAGTTAGAAACATTGATGGGAGAGAAACAGATCAGGCACCTCCTGCACACCCTCCACAGGGGATGTGCCTACAACCAAGGTACATGCCCTTGACCGGAATCGAACCTGGGACCCTTCAGTTCGCAGGCTGATGCTCTATCCACTGAGCCAAACTGGTGTCGGCATTCCTGTGCCCATGTTGGCTCTTGTTCTCCATAGGCTCAGACCAGTGCCTGCCATAAAGCAGGTGTGAGTGAAGAGCAACGCCTGGGATCTCTACAAACGACACAGAAACACAGGAGCTGTAAAGTCACAGCAGCTGTAAGTTCCTCAATGTCTAGGCTAGGGGTGTCGAACTCAATCAGAGAAGGGGCCAAAATCTAAAATCCAGCCTAAATCTCGGGCCGAATGGTTTACTGAACAGTCATAAACTGTCATTGTGATGGAAACGCAGCGGAGTGCAGTGATGACAGCGCGGTGCGGGCCACATTGCAAGGCCTGGCGGGACGGATTTGGCCCGCGGGCCTTGTGTTTGACACATGTGGTCTAGGCCATGCCCCCTCCCAAAATCCTGGCCAAGGCTGCTTAGCACCTGTTCTTTTCACAGGTAGAAATAACTGTTTTCTCTCTTTTTAAAATAATATATTTTTATTGATTTCCGAGAGGAAGGGAGAGGGAAAGAGGGATGGAGACATCAATGACGAGAGACAATCATTGATCAGCTGTCTCCTGGCATGCCTCCTATTGGGGATTAAGCCCACAACCAGGGCATGTACCCTGGCCAGGAATCTAACAGTGACCTCCTGGTTCATTGGTTGATGCTCAACCACTGAGCCACGATGGCCGGACAATAACTATTTTCTTTAAAAAAAAAATATATATATATATATATTTTATTGATTTTTCACAGAGAGGAAAGGAGAGGGATAGCGAGCTAGAAACATCGATGAGAGAGAAACATCGACCAGCTGCCTCCTGCACACACCCCACCGGGGATGTGCCCACAACCAATGTACATGTCCTTGGAATCGAACCCGGGACCCTTGAGTCCGCAGACCAATGCTCTATCCACTGAGACAAATCAGTTTCAGCCAATAACTATTTTCTTAAGTGTTTTGCAATACTGTAAAAATGTTCACACAATGTTGGGAGATACAGAGAAAGCCACAGTGACCCCCAAGTCCATCACCGGACAGAATGCATTTACCATTTTGGTGTATATTCTCATAGATTTTTTTTTCATTGTATAAAAATCAGTCATGCCAAAACTGGTTTGGTTCAGTGGAGAGAGCATTGGCCTGTGGACTGGAAGGTCCCAGGTTCGATTCCGGTCAAGGGCATGCACCTTGGTTGCAGGCACATCCCCAGTGGGGAGTGTGCAGGAGGCAGCTGATCGATGTTTCTCTCTCATCGATGTTTCTAACTTTCTATTCCTCTCTCCTCCTCTATGTAAAAAAATCAATTAAATACATTTTTAAAAAATCAGTCATATTTTGTAAGGATCACATTCTGGCATCCATTGTATTAATTCCTCTCTGTTTACTTAGCATGTTGTGACTATCTTTCTGTGCACGTGTGTGCAAGCAGGGAGCACAGTGGTGAGAGCATTGTTCTTTGAATTCAAACCATGACGCTGTCACTGCCTAGCTGTTGACCTCGGAGAGACCGTTAGCATCTCTATTTCCCAGTCTCCCCACTTGTAAAAGGAATGCAATAAAACGCTACTTCCATGAGGGTCGGGAGGAGTAAGTGGCCTCAGACATGCGGACACTGGACAGGGCTGGCTCCACGGAGAGGAGCTCCTGTATTATTATTATTCCGGCGTTTTCAGGGCCACAGTCTTCCATGGCGCGGCCACCCCCAGTCCGTGCAATCATCCCCGTACCGATGGACACTCCGGCAGCCTGTGGCTTTTTGCTCCTATGAATAATTAATGATGCAGTAAACATCCTTGTCACACAGCCTTGCACACGGCCTGATTCATTTCCCCAGGATGCAGCCCCGATGTGAACCATGGGACTCTGGCCACGCTGCACCGCAGTGCTCTCCGGAAGGTTTTCCTTAGCCGGTTCCCACCCCCGTTCCCCGGGCGGCATGAGATGTTTTCTCTGTGCCCCTCCCTGCAAGCAGCTGGCTCTCAGCTCCTCTCTATCAAGGCTGTGCAGGCGATCAATGCACCAGCCACTCAAGACAGACGAGGCTGAGCGCAGGGTCCGAAGCCCTTCACGGGGGCTGATGTGCTGACAGTTCCCTGGCGGAGGCCAGCCCCGCTCCTGGGGACTCCCCCGAAGTGGAGGGGGCCAGGGCTGGGCATTCCCTCCTGGGCTTGTGGAGTGGTGGTGGTCACGGGGCCACTGAGAGTGGCCGGAGCCCTGTGCACACGTGGGGATGCCCACGCTGGGTGAGAGGCGGTGTGGTTTGCTTCCTCCTGGGAGGTGCTCGCCCTTCCACAGGACTCTCTTCTGTAGCTTGTCTTTGGAGCTGATCAGTGACTCAGCAGCAGCCTACTGGCTGGCTCCCCCTCTTTCTCTCTCCCCCTTTCCCCCAAGGTTGTCCAGGAACTCAGCCCAGAGGAGAGGAAAGGGCTGTGGCAATTGATGCCCAGGCTCCAGCCTGAGGGAGTTCTGGATAGACGAGAGCAATAGAACGTACACTAACCTTTTGCATGTGACTTAGAGGCTTTACTTTGGGAAGCATTTCCTGCGTTTTCTCTCTGAAGACCCGAACTTGTAGAAATTCATTTTTTAATCCTTGACTGTATTAGACCTGAGAAGTCTTTATTTTCTTCTTATGACAGTTCAAAATTAAAAAAAAAAAATTAGAAATTCAAGGATTTCTCATATTGTAATGTACTCCTTATAATTTGATCATTTGAAAATAATAAGCAGTGTGGGGAGAGTCTCAGTAATCTGTCTGAATCACCCTGAAGGTGGTGTACTTTTCTGATTGCCTTGCATTGTAGGATTTAAATATAAGTACAGTTTGCCCTGGCTGGTGGCTCAGTGGTTAGAATATCAGCTCTTGGACTGTAGGGTCTGGAGTTCAATTCCCGATCAAGGGCATGTGCCTCAGTTGCGGGTTCACTCCCTGACTCTAGTAATCCATCCCTTCCACGCTCTCTGAAAAGCAATGGAAAAAATATCCTCAGGTAGGATTAACAAAATAAACAAATAAATATAAGTAGAATATTTCTGGCACAATAACTCCAATTATGGTGGTCTCATGTGATATTTTCCTTTTATTTAGTAAGAAAACCCTGGGTCATAATTTCCAGAATTCTCATTGGTTAAGCAAGATACAGGTGGGGTTGAATTTGCCCTTTCATTCGCATGAGCACTTGTGTTGGCTGTGAGCTCAGATACCCCCCGGCAGCGAGTGCCCAGGAACTGAAATGGCCAGGAGTCTCCGGGACCCTGGAATCAGACGAGGGAGATTTGGGGGTAGAATCACACCCGAAACCCTGAGATCTGGAAACTTCAAACTTAGCTCAAGATGAACTCATCGCATTAACACTCTTCTTTAGAAAGTGCCCCGATGGGTCTTGGCAATCAGCTTTGATCTTTGGCACTTTCCTCCTTTTCTTCCATTCTGACCATGCCTTTCGTGACCCATATTGATTCTTGAAAAAAACAAAAACAAAAACATATTTTTATTGATTTCAGAGAGGAAGGGAGAGGGGGGGGAGAGAGAGAGAGAAACAGCAATGATGAGAGAATCATTGATCAGCTGCCTCCTGCATGCTTCCTTCTGGGGAATGAGCCCGCAACCGGAGCATAGGCCCTTGACTGGAGTGGAACCGGGACCCTCAGTCCACAGGCCGACACTCTATCCACTGAGCCAAACCAGCCAGGGACCATATTGATTCTTTTAATTAATCTACTCTAGTCTGGCCAGCTTGGTGGAGAGAAATCGGTTCAATAAAAACGTGTCGGGCACCACCGTGTAGGAGGGCTCGTTCCTATGAAGATGGCTATTAGGACACGGTCCCTAGCTGGAGGCTTTCTCAGCTGGCAGGTGGCACCGAGGTGGCGACATTCTAGCAGAATGTGAGCGGGGCAGTGACAGGGCCACTGAGGATTCTGCTCAGGCACAGAGGCCACATGTAACGCTGCTGGCAGTGTCTGCTTTCATCTCGCAGGCACTGATGTTAGGTGAAGCTGTGAAGGCAGCCTTACTGCTGTGATTCTGAGACCTCTAGAGGGTCATTCCCCTCGGTGTCCTGTCTGCGTGTCCGCTTGATATTCCTCGTTCTGGTGCACGATCGGATGGCGGGTTTGGGTGATGGAAGAGTCCAGCATGCCGCCGGCTCTCCCCTCTCCCCTCTCAATCAGAGAGGCGGCCGTCTGGGCCATTGTAAAGGCTGAGGTCAGCCCTTCGGGAAGCAGAAACGCGCGGGAGGGAGGTGCACAGCTGGGGCAGGGAGTTTCCCCTTCAGTGTGCAGAGGGAGGTTCTGGGGAGACATCAACACTGCGGGAAGCTGATGGCTTTTGCCAGGATCCTGATGAATCGCTCAGCAAAGCCAACACCTGCTTATGTGCTGGGTCACAGTGGTGCTTGCTGCTTTTGATCAGCTGCAGAGAGGCCTGGGCGGACACAGAGGGACAGGACCCCGTGGCGGGCTGGGATGCAGAAAGGGGGAATGGATAGGATGTGCACATTTTTCTGCCCCAGAGCCTGCTGTGTGGGGCTTGTTCTGCCCACTCCTCTCCGTCCTTCCTGAACCTGCCCCAACAGCTGCAGTGGGCCTTGCTTTTCTGCACTAAATGCAATCAGGCAGACCTGCCCGCCCGCCCGCCCGCAGATGGCTTTGGCCTCAGTAGGTGTGGGCTCTGGGCAGACGGCTTCTCTGAGCCTTCCTGTCCCCTCTGTAACATTGGGAAGGACAGTGTGTACCACATGATGGTTGGGGACAGAGGGGACCTGTGTGAACCCCCTGGGAGGTTCCTGGCACGCTGTGGGGACTCAGAAAATGCTGGGTATCATTTTCTGGGAGGAGCTTGCACTGAGATTGTGAATGCCCTAAGAAGGGTATGACTTACACTCACATGTAAAGGTGTTGACCTAAAGGTATACACCTCCCCCCCAAATCCAGTGTTGTTGTTTTTTTGTTTGTTTGTTTTGTTTTACAGGAATCATAGTGATGGAAAATGGGGCAAGGGATATGAATTCTGAGTTTTGCACTGGTTCCCTGGTTGGAACATTGGCCCATGCACCGAAGGGTTGTGGGTTCAATTCCTGGTCAAGGGCAGTTACCTCAGTTGTGGGTTCACTCTCTGCACCTTGTTGGGCGCATGCAGGAGGCAACCAGTCAATGTGTCTCTCTCACATTGATGTTTCTCTCTCACTCTTCTTCTCCCTCGCTCTCTCTTCCTCCTTCCCTCCCTTCCACTATCTCTCTGAAAAGCAATGGGGAAAATATCTTCAGGTGAGGATTAACAACAAGAAAGGATTCTGAGTTTTGGGGGAGGGGAGAGAAAGGGACAGCCTGGGATGCCCTGTATTCACCAGGCACTGACTGAGGGCCCACCAGGTACCGTTTCTGTAAAAATAAACTTGGCTAACCTCACAGTTTGCCTGTCCCTGGCCCAGCCCTGTCCCTCTGTGAGGAGCTGGGCCCAGCAGTGCTTGGGTTGTTTTAGAAGTCCTCAACAGCCTAAGGGCTTTGTTAATTCTTTATTTCGGTGAATTTTACTTCCCCTAACATGTGCTACATTTGGAAAGAAGTCTGATAGGGACGAGCAGACTGTCTTAGAAGCTCAGCAGCATTTCTTCACTTTATGTGAATGCAAGTGTCTGAGGCTGGCTCAGGGACAAGCTGCTGGGGGCCATGGAGGGGTAGGAGGAAGAGGAGGGGGAGGTGGAGGAGATGGAAGAGGAGGAGAAGAAGAAAGAGAAGGAGAATTATTTTAGCTTCTGAAGGAGGAGGAGGAGGAGGAGGAGGAGGAGGAGGAGGAGGAGGAGGAGGAGGAGGAGGAAAAAAGAGGAGGATAATTATTTTAGCTCCTGGAAGTGGAGGAGGAGGAGGAGGACGAGGAGGAGGAGGAGGAGAAGGAGGAGGGAAGAGGAGGAGGATTATTTTAGCCCCTGGATTGATTTTATTTATCCTCCTGAGATTTTTCTACCTCTTCTGTCCAGAACCCTATCTCAGAACATAAACTGTGCACCTATGGATGAGGACAATGAGGGGTGGGGAAAGGGCAGAGGGTGGAGGGGGAAGAAATGAGGAACCTTTGTAATAATATGAATAATAAAGATTGATTAAAAAAAAAAAAGAACCCTATCTCAGAAGTGCAGTTTGGGAGGAGCTGCATTTTTCTGGGATCCCCTCCCTTAAGGTGGGTGTCATTGAAGGATTGCCCGCCCATTGTTTGCTGGGACTAACCGGAAACTGTTCTGCTGTACTTCCTCTCCATCGCTCCAATGTTGTCTTTATTGTTTAATGTGTGGTTTTGGGCCTGCCAGCTCCTGGGGGTGGGGAGGGCGAGCTCTGAATCTTGTTTGTAATTCCCGGCCTTGCTAGATGCTCTGTGGATTTTAAGTGATTAGGAATGCTGGCTCAATGGCGGACATTGCCAGAGGCACTTTGCATCTCTTTCTGAAGCTCAGAATCAATCTTTCCTTCTTCCTCCCCAAATCCACACCTTTGGACCTGGCATTGATTGGAAACATGAAAATCAATGGGTGGATGCTTAGATGCTAATATAAAGCTATGGGGATGTGTCTGCATGAGGCAAGGCTTACCTTTTGGGAACTGCAATTTTTTGGCTTATTTGTTTTTCAGAGAGAATGGGAATTTGTGCTTTTCTTCTGATACAAACTTAATTCCCCCTCCATATATATGCACAGACACGCACACAAGCATGCATATATACATGCATGCACCCATGCATTAACCAGAGGACTCTGACCCGGCACTTATAGTCATTTCTAATCTGTGAAATATCACAGTGAAAAAAACAAAGCAAAATCGAATTTGACCAGCCTCTAAAACCTATTGATTTTAAATTAGAGCAGGAGTGTTAATTCTATTAGGGCAGTCACACTCAGAACTCGGTTTTGGGAATGAATTAAAATGTATTCATTAGAGATTTGCAAGCATATCCTTGAGGAAAACCACATTCCTTGAAGAAATTGTGTGGGAGATGAGTGGCTGCGGTCCTAATTCTAGTGCCTTTCTTATTTTGTTGGCTTTTGGGTCCCTGGAGATGCCCCAAGTGTAAGGTGACCAGACGTCCCGCTTTTGGCGGGACAGTCCCTATATTTGGAAAGATTCTTTTAAATCTTTTGGACTTTTTTAAAACACCTCGGGCCAAATTGTTAAAAATCGGGACTGTCCCGCCAAAAGCGGGACGTCTGGTCACCTTACCCAAGTATCCACTATTGTTAGGATCTGAGAGGCCTTAAGCCTGAGAGTGGTTGTGAATCCTGAGGCTTGAGCTGATGCCTCTTGATCCATGAGTCCAGTGGGAGTGATGGTTCCGTGGAGGAAAAAGACTGCCCCCTCCCTGAGAGATAAGTGGGGTCTGAGACAGGGGCTAACCGCCCTTGTGCTGAGTGTGAGCTAGAATGTCTTGTCTTGGGTGTATTTCCTCCCTGGACTTACAACTTGATTGACGGTTTCTTCTGCAGGTGGTTTCCTGGCGGCTGCTTTGCACAACCGGAGAGCAGGAATCTTCTCCGCCTTGTGGCCACTAAATGCCTCTGTGCACCACGCATTCCAGTGGGGGAAGAAGGGAGGAGCTTCTTGGATGACGATGGACATCCCACTGGCCAGGATGAGGGCAGAGTGTGTGACATCAACACCACAAGGGTAAGAGTTCCTCTCTCACATGATATTTTCTCTGGCACCATTATTTGTCAAAGGAAGGAGAGATCGAACCTTCCAGTACATGACACAAATGCAGGTCGCACCCAAGGCAGACCATTTAGATTGTGAGATCACTGGGCAGTGGGGCAGGTGACTTAGGAGGAAGGGAGAGCATCCACCAGGAAGGATTAGGTTGAAGTTGTATTGGGGAATGCGTAGGCCAACCTGGGAAGATTCTGTGTTCACATTGCCCCTCTCCCCCCACTTTTTATTTTTATTTATTATTATTTTTAAAATTAATTTATTTTTATTAATTATGGTCTTACATAATTGTCCTTATTCCCCCCACTTTTGACATTTGTAGTTCAGACTTAAGGGAGTAACATGACTGTTTTTGTGACAAGATTCCCCTTGTGTCCATTTGAGTGGGTCTAGCTTAAAATGGGTGTCGGGGAGCTGGGGTGGGTAAGAGTCTGGCTCAGGTCCCAGGCTGGAGACCTGTAGGAAGTACCTGGCCCAGGGACACATTTTCACTTGAGCCATGTCATGTTGCAAACATGGTGGACCAATTCTAATTAAACTTGAGCAATCCCACATGGAAAGCAGGATTTCCGGGTTCTCTCAGAACTCCAGAGACACCCCTTCCCTGGCCCTCTCTTCCCATAGAGGACTCAGGCGCTGGGTAGTCTCTGCCTCTTCAAAGCGTGTGGACAGCTCAGCACAGTCCCAGCCAACCCACTTCATTGGGTTAACCGACTTGTTTGGCCACTGGAGGTTTTCATTTCATCATGCCCAGTTTGATCACTCTGTTAATTTGTTGACAAAAGCATTATAGCCTTTGTCAATCATTGTAGATAAAAGGGAATATCTTTCACTAGACAATGGGCAGCAACCGGCACCAGGAGCTGCGGTTGTGGAGATGACAATACACAATCCCTTCCATGGAAGAGCTTTGAGCCCAGTGACCACAGTGAGCAGATCTGGGATGTGTGTAAGGAGGATTGCAAAACACATTATAGTATCTTGTGGGGGCGGATGGTGATACTAAAATAAAAGTGCACCTGAATGACTGTGGGGGAAGGTGAGTAGAGTTGGGAAGTTGGGGGGAAGCTGCTACTTTGGCCTAAGTGTTTTCAGGTTCTCCAGAACTCCCTCACCTGGATACCAGTGTCACCCACCACTAAGGCCATTTGTATGTGGGTTCCTCCGTGTGATGTGACTCACTGGAGACTTAGATGGGGTACCTACTGCAGAGGTAAGGCTCCCCTCTTGTGGAAAAGTCCAAGTTTTCCTGTTCCTGGTTAAAAATATTTTGTATGTGATTCTTTGCTGTTTACAAGTAGGACCAATTTCTGGCTACTTGGCTTGTGAAATCAGCGGTCTGAGCAACCCTCTGCTTGGAGATGAGCTGTGGGCATTACAGGGACCCCTGGAGTTCCCAGAGGGGAGCAGCCTCATTAAATAGGGCTCATTCACTAGGGAATGAATGCAACTCATGAATGAATGAGTTGCATTCATTCCCTCTGGGCCAGGCAGAAGGAGCAAGAGAGGGGAGGAGTAGGTACAGGAAGGGGACGGTAGAGGTACTCTTACCTCCATCTCTTACTTTTGGAATAAGGTTTCATATGTATCTGTGTTTTGTTTTCAGAAGACTCTTGCATTTGTCATTGTACCATCAAAGTGTGTCTGTCACCTTTTATAGATCAAGAATCTACCCTCCCCAGGTCATGTAGTGGGGAAATAGCAACTCAAATTAAAGTTTTCCGAGTCCTAGCCTTTTACTCTTTTCATTAGTTCAGCATGGATTAGGGGACCCAGTGCATTCATTTTGTTCAGTTCAACATATGAAAGTTGGATTTAGGGTATGAGTATTCTGCAATAGGGTTACTTGGGGCTCCGGTGAGTACTTGGACCTGTGCCAGTAGTGTCTTGCCAGCTGTGTGCATGGTGTCAAACATGTCAGAGGTGCAGCAAACCTACGAGGGCCCTTTCCTTGCTGTCTACTTGGCCAGTGGGACCCACGTTCTCTCCAGGCTTCCTCACTGGGCTGGGCTGAGCTACTTGGAAGGTTACTGGAGGAATGGCTCCATGTCAAAGCTTCAGGGTGTCCCAAGAACTCTGGTCCTTGGAAACAGACTCACATGCAGAAGGCTCTTTAACATTTCGTTTGTTCTTTGCTCTGGCTCTGGGCATGTGTTTATAGGTATCTCATAAACAGCTATTTCTTTTTCAGAATTGCACTATGTTAGCTGTAGTAAAAACACTGAAGGCCAAGGACCACTAGCATCTTCATTTCCAAGTTCATAGACAGGGTGGACTATGTGACCCCATTGACATTTTGTGTGTTGTCCTTTGGCCCAAACATTGACTTCTGATGTTCTCTTCCATTCACATGTGACCCACGCCGTGGTCTCATTCTAAGAGAAGGTCATTGCTGGGGAAGGTGCCTGGTGCAATGGGGGTGCTCAATCCATGGGTGTAGATTGAGTTTAGCTTTTCAATTCTCTTTACATTTTCTTGGTTTTATTTGGAATATACTCACATGGCATGGACAGAAGTAAAAGTTAATATGACCTACCCTTTTAAAAGACATAAATGATTAAAAAATTAATAGAATAAAATGCAGCTTGTTTAGAAGGATGTGCCAAAAAAAGATGGCAGTATCAATGCAGAAAAATGCCCCCTTTTTTCCCTTTGATGAAAGGACTAGTGTAGATTTTGGAAGAGTGGGAAGAAAAAGGAATCTAGGTTTCCATTTCCTTTTGTGAAATTGACTTTAAAAATTGACTTTTAATTGGGTTTTACCCAATTAAAAACTGGCTTGGATTTGTTATACTTGTGTTACTTTTCTGAGCAAAGCAAGGACTTGTCAAAGACACTGATGCACATGTGTGCATTCAGATGTGTCAGTCTGGAATATACCCAGTTTTGAGAGTGCTCTTCAAGTGAGCTTGAGAGCAAGAAATGGAGAAAGGTAAGAGGTTAACGGCGTTGAAAAGGCTGTGCAGGTATCACTTGGAGAGAAGTGGACCAATGCAGTTTTTCTTTTAAGCTTCCAGTAAATATCTTGGACCTTTGATAGCTTTGTCTTTCTTTCTCATCTTACTAACACCAAGAGGCACAAGGTGGCCAAATACAGTCTATAGTGTCCTCGGCACAGTGATTTGAATTGGCAGTAGCAGGGGCCTAACCTCTTCTTGAGGAAGAGAATCAAAGTAATGGCTTCTTCCACCTTGTATCCAAATGCCTTCTGTATCCACAGATGTCCCTGATTTGAGACCCTGTGTGCCCTTGGCATGCTATTGACAAAATCCCTTACCAAAGCATATGGTGTTCTTTAATAAGGGTGACCAATAAAATATGTAAATTCAAAGATCACCCAGTCCCTCCTTCCTCCCACTTTATGAAAAAAAAAAAAATTAAATACTAATTTTTGAGGCAAAGTGGAGAGTCTGCCCCATAAAAGCTGGATAATGTTGCCTAAACTCTGAGCCTCTGGATTCCCTATTTGCCACATGAGGTTATAAGATCTTAGGATTGTTGGAGAATTATAGGACACAATTCATTCATTCAGTGATACCTACTAGTGTCCAGGCACTGCACACATTGCTGGGGATTGAAGGGTGAAAAGTAGTGTACAAGCCCCTTGGTACGTGGCCTTTGCCTTGATAGTATCCTTTGAAGCATAGCGTTTTTAATTTTGATGAAGTCAGTTATCTATTTTTCTTATATTCATTGTGATTTTGGTATCATATCTAAAAAGGTATTACCTAATCCAAGTTCAGGAAAATTTAAAAGTTTTCTTATGAAAGTTTATGGTTTTGGGTCTTTGATCCATTTTAAGTTAAACTTTAAAAAAAAACTTTTTAAAAAGTATATTTTTATTGATTTCAGAGAGGAAGGAAAAGGGAGAGAGAGATAGAAATATCCATGTTGAGAGAGAATCATGGATCGGCTGCCTCCTGCAAGTGCCCCACTGGGGATCGAGCCCAGAACCCCGGCACATGCCCTGGACCAGAATCGAACCTGGGACCTTTCAGCTCTCAGGCCAATGCTCTATCTACTGTGCCAAACCGGTGAGGGCTTAAGTTAAATTTTTTGTATACGATGTGAGGTAGACATCCAGTTTAATTCTTTTACACATGGCTATCCAATTGTCTCAAAACCATTTGTTGAAAAGATTGGATGTCTTGACATTCGTTTAGAAAATCAGTTGACCATTATGGACTCATTTCTGGATTCTAATTTTGTTGCCTTGATCTACCTGACTGTTCTATGCCAGTACAACCCTTCTTGGTACTATAATTTTGTAGCAAGTTTTGAAATAATGAATTATCTATCTTCTAAATTTGTTCTTCTTTTTCAAGATCATTTGGCTATTCTGGGTCCTTTGCATTTCCATATGAATTTTAGAATTAACTTATAAATTTCTAAAAAAAAAAAAAAAAAGGGGATTGTGCTGAATCTATAGATTAATTTGGAGGAGTCTTAACCATTATAACAATAGTAAACTTTCCAATCTATGAACATGGAATGTCTTTTCATTTATTTATGCCTTATTTAATTTCTTTCAATAGTATTTTGTAGTTTTCATTTGTAAAAACTTGCAGCACTTAAAAAAAAAATTTATTCCTACCCTAACTGGTTTGGCTTAGTGGATAGGGTGTTGGCCTGAAGGGTCTCAGGTTTTGATCTGGTCCAGGGAGGTGTTCCTTTCTCTGTCTTTGGAAAGCCCCACAGAAAGAAACCTTTGCTTTGAGGATGTGTGTGGCTCTTAGGATTAGAGTTTGTGGAATGAACCTCGTAATGAGCTTTCACACTGGCCTGGAGTGAATAAAAAGCAAAGAGGACAGGCAAGGAGAGATTTTTATGGCTGACAACAGTGTTCTTGAGAGAAATGACTGCAGGACGATTGGGAAATAGATTGCATGCCCAAGGATTATGAGACCAACATGAAGGCAGACTCCAGCTTTCTAGCGCTGGGGCTTTTCAGGAGAGCCAAGGAGATGAAAAGCAATCCGCCAGAAGACAGCATCCATTAAAGTCTTAGTGCCGGCTTAGCTCATGCCAGCTCCTTGGAGCCTCTCTCCTATACTTGCCATGAGCTTAAGCCTGCTTTCAGAGAGATGAAGTTCCATAAATATTTGCACCAAGCCATTAGCTCTGATTTAGGTTCTCCAAAGAAGATATCTAACTAAAAATAGAAATCAGAGGTGGGGAAAATATCATGTCTTTTGAAGAGGTTAGCAAATCTCTTCAGTGGTGTGTCAAGCCATGTTGTGGTCTCTGGTTTCATGGAGCACATAGATGGTGTCCTGGGAGGAATGCCGTGGCTTCCTGCAGGGGTGGAGGACGGAAGGCCATGTCCTCTGGTGTGTACTTTTCTGAGTGAAAAGCACTTGTCTTCCCAACAGCCTTGGCTTTCTGTAAACATAGGGGGTAAAAGAATTCTTTTCTGGGCCGGCTATTATTGCTCAGTGGTTGAGCATCGACATATGGACCAGGAAGTCACAGTTCAATACCCAGTAAGGCCATATGCCCAGGTTGTGAGATCAATCACCAGTGTGGGGCGTACAGGAGGCAGCCGATCAATGATTCTCTCTCATCGTTGATGTTTCTCTCTCTTCCTCACCCTTTCTCACTCAAGTCAATAAAAAAAAAATTATTAAAAAAAGAAGGAAATTCCTTTTTAGTAGTTTCCTCCTCTGATGGTGTCACCATCCACTCACTTATGCAGAGTAGAAAGCACACCCTTTCAGCTTCCTTGTCTCTTCTTTCCAGTCAATCACCAAGAACTGTTATCCTTTAAATGTTATAAACTTCGCTTTAATTTGTCACTTCCTCTTTTACACAGCACTGCTGTCTGAGTTTGGGTCCTCTCACTTCCTCCCTATTCACTTGCAGTCCTATCTCCTTGGCCCTAGCCTGTCCCCCCACAATCTTCTACCCTGAGATGGTGGGGTCTTTCTAAGTCACAGTCACAAATACAACCATGTCTACTCATTGGTTAAGATTGTTTGGTGGTCTTGCCTACTAATCTTCAGAGGGTTATATAGCATCATTTCCTTCAATCTCGTTTTGTTACTGCTTTGATCAGATGCCATGGGAACTTAACTCTTGCTTCTATCAATTTAGCCTCTGGTGAAATTGGTTTTGTTACATGTTGTTTCACTTCATGTTACAGAACCTATCAACAACATTAAGTGAGGACTTACCTATGCACAGAGTGGCTTTTGCATACACATTGGTGCCCATGTCCAGAATTTCCTTTTCTTCTGTTGCTTAGCTCATATGACAATCTCCTGTTTCTGTTTTATCTGTGCTCAAAATCTATTATTTTCTCTCTGAGAAATGGGTCTGGTTCATCCTGGTTAGTGTCAAGACTTAAAACAGGCTGTGTATACTGGGCCATTGACTTGGGTGCCATAGACTGGGAGACCGTCTGTGAGTGGCCAGAGGAAGTAGGAGAGTGTTTGTGACAGGAAACCGATAGTGCAATTAACCTAAAAAGGTTTCTTCCCCTGGGAGTCACCTGAAACACCATCCCATGACGTGTAACGATACCTTTAAGACGCAGGGCGCTTAAGGACAGGGAGGTAATGGTATCCTCTTGATTGTCCACTCCAAGCACAGGGATCAGGGCTTTCTCTTAAAGGAGTGAGTCACTGGAACAGAAGGGGAAGCCTACCTCTTTGGTGAGCGCGGAGCTGAGCCCCTGGTGGCCTGTGGGTTGGAGGCAAGGTGCAGAGCAGAGGAGGGCGAGCTGTTTCTAAGGGTGCATGGCAGAGCCTGGGGGACCAGGAGCAATGAGCTACAAGCTGGACGGCACCAGCCTATCCCATCGGCACTGAGCATTCCCAAACATGGCGCCTCAACTGGAGATGCTTGTGTCATGTAAGTGATCTAAAATGCATTGCTTTTTTGGGGGAGGGTGGAAGGCGCATTTTTAAAATAGAGAAATAAGAAATAAAAATGGCTGTCTTTTCTTTTTCCTAGAATATGGATTTATGAACCCCAGGCTTTGGGCCTTTAAGGTGGCCCGTCCAGGAGAGGGCAGGTGATAAACAGGCTTGGCCGGGTGTGAGGAGCAGCGCTAACGTCGTCTTGTGCTCCTTCCAGGTGCAGCGTGACCTGCCTCGTCTCCCTGCCCGGCAAGCTCTCCGCCCCCTGCATCCACCATGGTGTTTGGTGAGTTCTTCCATCGCCCTGGACCAGACGAGGAACTTGTCAACTTGAACGTGGGGGGCTTCAAGCAGTCCGTGGACCAGAGCACCCTCCGGCGCTTCCCACACACCAGACTCGGGAAGCTGCTCACCTGCCACTCGGAAGAGGCCATCCTGGAGCTGTGCGATGACTACAGCGTGGCCGACAAAGAGTACTACTTCGACCGGAACCCCTCCTTGTTCCAGTATGTGCTGAATTTCTACTACACGGGGAAGCTGCACGTCATGGAGGAGCTTTGCGTGTTCTCCTTCTGCCAGGAGATCGAGTACTGGGGCATCAACGAGCTCTTCATCGACTCCTGCTGCAGCAATCGTTATCAGGAGCGCAAGGAGGAGACCCACGAGAAGGACTGGGACCAGAAGAGCAATGACGTGAGCACCGACTCGTCCTTCGAAGAGTCGTCTCTGTTCGAGAAGGAGCTGGAGAAGTTTGACAAGCTGCGACTGGGCCAGCTCCGGAAGAAGATCTGGATCCGCATGGAAAACCCAGCCTCCTGCCTGTCCGCCAAGCTAATCGCCATCTCTTCCCTGAGCGTGGTGCTGGCCTCCATCGTCGCCATGTGTATCCACAGCATGTCCGAGTTCCAGAACGAGGACGGGGAGGTGGACGACCCGGTGCTGGAAGGGGTGGAGATCGCCTGCATCGCTTGGTTCACCAGCGAGCTCGCCATCCGGCTCATGGCTGCTCCCTGTCAGAAGAAATTCTGGAAACACCCTCTGAACATTATCGATTTCGTGTCCATCATTCCCTTCTATGCCACATTGGCCGTAGACACCAAGGAGGAAGAGAGCGAGGACATCGAGAACATGGGCAAGGTGGTCCAGATCCTCAGGCTGATGAGGATTTTCCGAATCCTCAAACTTGCCCGGCACTCCGTAGGCCTTCGGTCTCTGGGTGCCACGCTGAGGCACAGCTATCACGAGGTTGGGCTGCTGCTGCTCTTCCTCTCCGTGGGCATCTCCATCTTCTCTGTGCTCATCTACTCGGTGGAGAAAGACGACGACACGTCCAGCCTCAGCAGCATCCCCATCTGCTGGTGGTGGGCCACCATCAGCATGACGACTGTGGGCTACGGAGACACCCACCCGGTCACCGTGCTCGGGAAGCTGATCGCCAGCACCTGCATCATCTGCGGCATCTTGGTGGTGGCCCTGCCCATCACCATCATCTTCAACAAGTTCTCCAAGTACTACCAGAAGCAAAAGGACATTGACGTGGACCCGTGCAGCGAGGACCCGCAGGAGAAGGGGCGTGAGCTCCCTTACTTTAACATCAGGGACATCTATGCCCAGCGGATGCATGCCTTCATCAGCAGTCTCTCTCCTGTGGGAATTGTGGTGGCGGATCCTGACTCCACAGATGCCTCAAGCATTGAAGATGAGGAGGATGTGTATAACATGGCGTCCTTGGAGAACTGCACAGCCAAATGAGCAGGGGCGTCTGTGCCTGGCTCTGGTGTCCCTTCGTGACGATAGGTTAACACAGCTTTATCAACCTCAGTGGGTTCGTTAAAATCATTTACTTCTCAGGGCGTACCTTTCAGCCATAAGTTGGACCTTCATTGCTCCGAAGTGATAGAATCGTCTTTATTTTTCTCGGTGAAGTGAATTAAATGCCTTGTTCTGAAATTTATTTTTACAAGAGGGAGATGTGATATGCTTTTGGAAAAAAAAAAAAAGATAAGTGGGATTGGGTGGGATTTGTTGCTACGGCTTATGTATCATGCTGTGTTTGTCATTTACTCACATTGAGCTATCAATTACTGACAAGTAGAATCCAAGGCCCAGCTAACTGAAGGCAACATGCATGTAAGATCCACAACATGAGACAGTGCATGTAAATCCATGTTCACATTCTAGACATGGACATTAGGAGCCTAATAAACTGCCTAATTCAGTACGGAGAATGTCTTGGTTGTATGTTTATATGTCAAATAAGTACATTCCCATATGCTCAAAAGTGAAAATCCTCTCTTTGGAGCCCTGAGAGTCCTGTCTGTTTGTTTTTGAGTTTTGGACATACTGGAATTGCTATCAGTGCCCTGGAAATGGGCCAGTTTTTTTTAAATGTATTTTTATTGATTTCAGAGAGAGAGGTTAGAGGGGGAGAGAGATATATAAACATCAATGATGAGAGAGAATCATTGATCAGCTGCTTCCTGTATACCCCACACTGGGGATTGATCCCAAAATCCAGGTATGTGCCCTGATTGAGAATCAAACCTTGACCTCCTGGTTCATAGGTTGACTCTCAACCACTGTGTCATACCGGTTAGATGGGCTAGTTATATTTTGGTTCAAGGGGTTTTGCTTGGTGGTGGTCAGCTGGTGTCTCTGATAAAACACACTGGCCAGTGTAAACTGACTAAACATGACCATGTTTAGGACATAGTCAAATTAGCATCTATGAATGAAACATGGGCCCCTACAGATATGTTTCCAGTATATTCTGCTAAGATAAAACCTTGTCACCTGAAAATTATGCAGAGCAGAGTAAACCTCCACACTCACAGGCAGAGATGCATTCAGTCTCTGGAAGAAAGAAATCACAAACACACACATGTGATTCTCTACACCCAGAGGAGTGAAACTTAAATCACTGGGAAAAGCTATGCTGGTACCTACTGAATGAGCCAACGTTTAAAAATAGCTTTTGAGACAGTTATGTCTGCATCTTATGTAAAAACTCCTCATAACAAAAGAAGACATACAGACTCATTTCCAGGGCAGTGATAGCAATTCCATCCATGCGGAGAGAATACAGCTGAAGCCTCATTGTCGGAGCTGTACTTTGACCCTAACTCATGCTGTCAGGCTGAATTCTTTGCCCAAGATCTTTGGAATGGGAGAGCCATGTGGATTTCTTATTCACCTTTTTATGTTTGCAGATGCGTTTCATTGAAAGGACATTGTCTGTAGTTATCTGATGAAGGTTTCTGACTCATCACTCCTCTTAATGTTTCTGAGACTTCTGAGGTGGATATAACTGAACAGGGTTTATTGTCACTTTTGAATCTGGAGGCTTAGTGCCTGAGTGTCATCCTTTTGCCCATTAAAAGAAACATTTCTTTCCCCACGAATGCCTTCGATATTGGCAGAAATATAGTTTTGAAGCATAGCAATGGAATTGGGATCTGTTTTTATTGAAGACTACAGTTAGTAGTGTAGGCTGCTTACGTAGTAATAGTAATAGTAATGGGAATAATAAATAATAAAATAGTGCCCTCGCTGGTTTGGCTCAGTGGATAGAACAATGGCCTGCGACTGAAGGGTCCCCTGTTCGATTCTGGTCAAGGGCACATGCCTAAGATGTGGGCTTGATTCCCAGTAGGGAATATATAGGAGGCAGCCAGTCAATGATTATTTCTCATCATTTCTCTCTCTCTCTGCCTCTCCCATCTCCTCTGAAATTAATAAAAAAATATAAAAAAGAATAAAGTAATAATAACAGCAAGAGCAATAATAGTGAAATACGATGTAAGCATTTTACCTCTATAATCTCATTTATTCCTTGCACTGTTCCCAGGACCAAGGGGTTATTATTGTCTCCATTTTAAGATCAGGAAACCGAGGTTCACAGGAAGAGGGGCTTGCTTATGGTCCCACAGTGATGGATGGAATTGGGCTGAGACCTGGAGTGATTCCAGAGCCCAGGCCTTGGCCACAGCATCCGGCTCTGCTGTGCTCGGGGTGGGTTTAAGGGCATTTCAAGACAGAGATCATCTGAAGACAAAGTGCAACAAATTGACTTTTCCAGTATGCAAATCCAAAGGGGGAAATGCTGGCTTAGGTACCTTTGCTGTCCTGACCCACAACACAGCCTGGTTTGTTTAAGCAGGGTTTTCTAGGATGTTCTGGACAATTAGAGCAGACTCTGGTCCTTCCTTGGCACAGCAGCAGATGCAGTGGGAGAGCTAGAGCTGTAGTTCTATAAGAATCTAGGAATCTGGTGGGTTCTGAAGGCAAGCTTCCAAGCCTAGACCTTTCGACTGTGGGCGGTTGTGGTTGGAGCATATAGTTGTGGTATCAAGTATTGATTCCTGGAGGTGGCTTGCCACAGCACTCAGCAGTGTGTGGAGTAATGTCTTCCTTCTGGGTTTGGCCACCTGGAAATCCCTCATAGAACTTTCTCACCTCAGTTCCCACTGCAATCTCATGTTAGAGTCTCAACAGTGACATCAGGGCTCTAAGGATAAAAAGCTGCAGAGTGTTCTTGTGTTATGCCTCTCTTGCTTTCCTACAATCCATGCAGCTCGCCTATTTTCTTTTAAAAAATATTTATTGTTAAGATGATTATAAATATCTGTCTTCCCTCCCCCATTGCCCCTCTCCACCCAGTTCCCGCCCTGCCCCAGGCTGTCCCCACCCTGTTGTCTGTCCATAGGTAATGCATACATGATTAATCTCTTCCTGCCCTCCACCTCCCTCCCTCTGAGAATCCTCTGTCTGTTCCATTTCCTTGCCTCTGATTCTATTTTATTCACCAGTTTATTCTGTTTATTATATTTCTTATTCATTTACTTTTAGATTCAATTTTTGATAAGTATGTGTTTTCATTTTGTTGTTCATATTTTTTATCTTTTTCTTTTTCTTCTCCCTCTTCTTAAAGAACGCCCTTCAACATTTCATTTAATACTGGTTTCATGGTGATGAACTCCTTTAGATTTTTCTTGTCTGTGAAAATCTTTATCTGACCTTCAATTCTAAATGATAGCTTTGCTGGGTAAAATAATCTTGGTTGTAGGTCCTTGCTATTCATCACTTTGAATATTTCTTGCCACTTCCTTCTGGCCTGCATAGTTTCTGTTGAGAAATCAGCTAACAGTCTTATAGGCATTCCCTTGTAGGTAACTAACTGCTTTTCTCTTGCTGCTTTTAAGATTCTCTCTTTATCTTTAGCCCTTGGCATTTTAATGATGATGTGTCTTGGTGTGGTCCTCTTTGGGTTCCTTTTGCTTGGCACTTTCTGTGTGCTTTCTTCTTTACTTCTCTAGTGGTAGGACTTCCATTCAGCCAGCTTTCCATCAGTTCTGGATGATGGTTATTCTGTATTTTAGTTGTAATTTTGATGTGGTTGTGGGAGGCAGTGAGTATAGGCTTTTACCTATGCTGCCATCTCAGGATTATCTGGTCAGTTTTCATTCTCACTAGATAAGATGGTGGGTTTCTT